>NC_089653.1:32120000-32799166 GCF_037042795.1 Molothrus aeneus | reverse complement strand
GATGGGGACTAAAATAAGCTGAAACCAAAGTGTCCAAGTTACAAAACTCTGTATTTTGTTTGCTTAAACTGAAAACTTGGTTACCAGCTTCAAACATCCAAACAAGAGGTCACCTGTTACAGAATGATTGCTCCTTGTCAGTGCTCAGCACAGCCCAGCAGTGAATTATCCGTGACCTCTGTGAGAAACTGGGATAAATAAAACAGGTCAGATACAGGTAGCGTTTGGGAGACACCAAAATGACCATCAAAACCAAGAGGAAAACACTGAATTGATGTTAAGGTTTAGAATTGTTTTAAAAATAAACAAGCCCTGGTACTTTGTCTCTCGATAATCTGGTCCCTCCCTGCGCCGCAGGATCCGTGTGCCAGCACTGACTCCAAGCTCACAAAATGCTGGAGTTTGCATCCAACACCCAACTTCCCTTTCAGCCAAAACCAAGGTCAGAAGTGCCACAAGCTCAACAGGAGCAGAGGTTAAGCCATCCCAAAGGTTACAAGTGCCTGCAGGGAGAACACCAGAAAAACATGCAAAGATTGGAGCCATGGAAGGGGAAGATATCATCACAGCTGGGAGATGCCAAAGCACCAGGAGCTGCAGCTCTCAAATGGAAAATTACTGGGCAAAGAAATTGGAAATGAACAGTTGCTGCTGAAGGTTTGTGGCTGACAGAGCCATGCTGCTGTTGTCCCACTCAGGGAAAGCAGACAGGAAGGCTCTCCTAGGATAATCATCTTTTTCTCTAGGGAGAACTCCAGAGATGTCAAAGTAGCTGTCAAAACAAGCAGCTCCAAGGTGACAAACACTGAATAAAACCTTTTAAAAAGTTATTAGGGAAGTTACTGAATAAAAGGGGGAAAAAGGAAAAGCAGAAATTAAAGTCTCCACACACACAAACCACCCTGGGTAATGGAGGAAATGCAACTCAGGGGTATTTGCCATAAGCCATGCAGCAGAACTTTGGAAGAATCCAGAATTACTAAATTTTAATATATTAAAAACAAAAGAAATACAGGGATTTTCACTGAGGAGGTCATAAATAAAACCAGAAAAAAAAAAATCTTGACCAGCTGTAAAGGAGGTAGCAATGAAAAGCTAAGTTCTGTGCTAGGAAAGCATGTGCTGCTGCAAGCAATATATGAGGAAAATAACATTGAGAAACCCAATTTTTTGTATGTATTTTCATGGCTGAAAGTGCAGAACTTGCTGACAAGCTGCAAGGGAGTGTGTGCAGATTAACCTCAGTGCCTGTAAACTTTCAGGTGTGTGACTGAGGAGCCACAGACATACACTGACTGCAGTGCGAGCACAAAGCCGGGGGTTGCAGCTCTTCAATCTACCAGTACAGGAGGTTTGGATTACTCTGATTCTGGAAAAGATTCTGGAAAAGCTCCCAAAGGGCCTGTGAAGCATGTGAACCTGAACAGACCATTGAACAGCACATCAGAACAAAACAACAATGATCAAGGAATCCAAGTGATCCAAAGTACCAGGACTGTCCTGCCGGAGCAGTGAGGAATTCGTCGGTGCATGCGTGTGAGAAGAGCTGAACTGAGCACGGGGACTCCACTGCCTGGGGAGGGCTGGGGGACAGGGGCACAGTGCAGGCTGCCCATGGGCACCAGGAGAGCAGGGCAGGACAGCTGGGCCACTGTGGCTCAAGGTAGACTTTCACATTGGTAATTCTCCCCTTGGGACAAGCTTTGCTTCCCCGAACAAACAGCACTGCCAAAAGAACGTGGGTGCGAGGTGAAAACTCCACAGCATCCTTGAGCAGCCCATGGAATCAGGGGCTTTTCCTTCTGCCCACAGGGCAGCTGCTCAGGGGCAGGCTGGGATCTGAAGTTACAGGTCTGGCCACTGAGAGCTCCTCAAGCTGGCTGAGTTAGGACCCCCGTGGTCACAGCAGACACATAAACCACTGCAGCACAGGCTGCACACCAGCTCAGGGCACAGAAATCCTCATCCCAGCTTACCCTGCATTCAGCTCCCCTGACAGAAAAGCTTCACATCCTCAGCTAGACGAGGTATAAAAGGATTTCACTGCAAGGTAAGGTTAAAAAAACCCCTGATTTAGAAAGGGAACTTGAAGCAGGACCGTGTGCTCATGAAGAACCCCTGTAGTATCTGGGGTTGGGTGGTGAATTTGGGTCACTCACACATGGCAGAGCAGCATTCATCCTTCACCTGGAAATCTGGGCATGCACCAAGCAGAGGAAATCTAATGGCCAAAAAAGGTGAAGACATAATAAACCTCAGTGGAATCTGGGACGGGAGAATTGCAAAATTAATACAGTACTTCATTATTTCTTTACTTTTGGTGTCATCACCAAGTTTCTGTAGGAGTTGTGCACGTTTCAACACCATCTAAGCAGCATTTGGAAGAAAAAGCAGCAACTTCCTCAGGGTTTCCATAGCTCTGAACTACATAAAAAATAGGTGCTATGGGGCTTCTTTCCAAATTCTAATTAAAACAATTTCATCTACTGCAAAATTTCTTATTTAACCACCACACCAACAAAAGTGCTTTTCAAGACAACCTGAATTGCACTGTATATGTAAAAACTGGCATTAACCTTTAGTGTTTCAGTGAGATTTTTAGATAAACTTTATCCATTACAGGTTACATGGCTAAAGTTATCAAATATAATAAAAATTTCTACTGGAGAATATACTCTGAACTTACAGTCTTAGGAACTTACATAAGTTTAAGTATGGCCACATCAATCAACATGCAAGAAATTCCCAGGTTTACATACTGAGAAATACATAACAGTGCTTTTAAACAACTTGAGCATAGATTCTTTCTTTTTAATTAGAACTGCCAAGTGGATTCTCACTAGATTCAGTGACCGAGGAGTAACCTTTAAAAAGGTGTTTTTTCATTTGCAGCAAAGTTTGAGTGATCAAAGAATAAATGATAAAAATGATGTAATTTGTAACACAGCAAGACTGAGTTTTGACAAGATTAAATTCTCAATTGTGTTCAAGTTCTCAGATTTCACACAATTTTGTTTAGTGTATGCTCACAGGAATAAAATCTTTTAGGTCACTTCTCTGAATAAATATCCTTATGTATACTGAAAGGAATCTATTAACTATTAGAAGAAAAAATAAAAGGCAAAAAAAACCCCAAAAAAGCTTTTTCAGGAAACAAATCATTTCACTCAATGTAAATTTAGCTTCTCTTCCAGTTTGTTCCGTAGAGTTTAGACTTTATTATGTGGGCACAGCAATAACTAAAATATTAGTAAAATAATGAACGCATTTTTGCTTATGACTTGCTGTGGATATCTGTGCAAACAAAAAAAACCTCTCGCAATCTGACCTGGGCACTAGTGAGATTTCACAGGAAAAGGCCTTTCAGGGAAATGTGTCAGAGTATCTAAAAGGTGATGGAGAAGACCAGGTTTTACTGTAAAAGAATCTCAGAGGGAGGAGATATCCATCCAGCTCACATGTGCTTTCAGAAGTGCCCTTAGTTGAAGAATTTCTCTGCAATAATTAAGATGCTGGTATACGTTTCCTATTACACAACCTCTTACACAACCACATGCGGTACATTTATAGACAGATTTACAGTCAGAAAGAAAAATGGGGTCGGTTTGGTTTGGTTTTGTTTTTTTTTTTTACCATCTTGATAATAAAATTAGCTGTTTTTTGTTTCTTTTTCGTGTTTTTATACAAACTGCAGTCCAGCCCACTCGGCTCTCTGCGGGCAGCAGGATGAGCGTTCCATCCTCTCCCCGTGCCGTCGGAGAATCCTTCCCAGCATGTATCCCCTAGACCTGGGTCGCTCCACACCCAACTGCTACAGCACAACGCTCACTCGGGGGCGCACACTCTGCGCTGCTCATTTGCACTTTATTCCCCCTCACTCATCGTCGTCATCCTCGTCCTCCTCGCCGTCGGACAGGGACGTGCAGGGCCGGATCTGGCGGTAGCGGTCCAGCCACTTCTCCACCATCTGGGTGACCAGCGGGTGGTTGCGCCGGCGGGAGCTCTTCTGCATGGCCACCAGGACGCCTCCCTCGGTCACGCAGCAGTCCAGCCACTCCCGCAGCAGCTTCTCCTGCTGCTCCTCGTTGCCTATCTTTGGGGCACACAAAACACCAGCAGTGAGGCTTCCCGAACGCCCAGCGCCGGCCCTTGCGCCCCACTGCATCCTCTCATCTTGTCTAGGATTCTCCCCATCTCGGCTCTCTTCTAGGCACTCACTCCAAAGCATCACACCCACAAAGGGAAAACTGATGCCCGCTGCATTTTTAACCAAAGGCTCTGGAAGTACTCTCCAACTCTTCTCCTCCATTTTAGTTTCTTTCTCCATTTTTCACATGTCTATTTCCAGTACGGCCTTCAGTTATTTTTAAGCAGCTATTTATCTACAGTAGGCATCATATATAAAGAGGGAAGTCCTAACAGAGCTTTCTGGCTTTACAAACACATTTTTATAAGTTCTCAACATGAAATATTTTCTCTTGTAAAATATAACAAATATCATGGCTTGCTAAGGAAACATCCCTTTCTCCCAAACGCCCAGCGCCGGCCCTGCTCCAAGCACGCCCCGCTGGATCCTCTTAATCTCGTCTAGGATTCTCCCAATCTTGCCTCTCTTCTAGGCACTCACTCCAAAGCATCACACCCACAAACGGAAAACTGATGCCCACTGCATTTTTAACCAAAGGCTCTGGAAGTACTCTCCAACTCTTCTCCTCCATTTTAGTTTCTTTCTCCATTTTTCACATGTTTATTTCCAGTACGGCCTTCAGTTATTTTTAAGCATCTATTTATCTAAAGTAGGCATCATATATAAAGAGGGAAGTCCTAACAGAGCTTTCTGGCTTTACAAACACATTTTTATAAGTTCTCAACATGAAATATTTTCTCTTGTAAAATATAACAAATGTCATGGCTTGCTAAGGAAACATCACTTTCTAGACATGAAGCTCGTATTTTTCTCCTTTTATTTACAGAATGCCCAATTTCTGCAATTACTTCAGTTTTCCAGCCCTCCCCTCACCCATGCACACCCTTCAGGGAAGTAATTCCACATTTTTATCATAGTTATTAAAGCAAAAATGAGTTGAGTTTCATTAGAATAGAAGGTGGAAAATGCTGCAACTGTAGGCCAATATTTGTGTTTCATCTTCTAGGAAAAAAAACCCCAAAAGGCAGATTTCAGTCTTGCCTTAGTGACAGAACCCTTATTTTTGTGTCCTTTTCTAGGCATGCTGATATTCAGTGCTCTCAGGCACAGGGTGGGATTGTTGGGGTGTCCTGTGCAGCACCAGGAGTTGGACTGAATGATCCTTGTGGGTCCCTTCCAGCTCAGGATATCCTGTGATTCTATGATTCTGTGATTTACATGGTCAATGAAGTTACGTTGTCAATGGTCAATCAGTTATTTACAGCTGATTGACCACTGAGCTGTAAATAAGCATCAAATTTGTGGGAAAATACCTTCCAAAATCACCTGCAATGATGGGGAAGGGAGCAGCAATAATTAACCAGAATAGCACAGTCCCAGGAATTCTGTGGACACTAAAAATTCAGGAGGCTACAAATATTGCTGAGCTTCAGGGAGCAGCTGTGACAAAGTCCCCAGCACACACCAGGTGTTTCTTTCTTACCTCTTGAGCAGAAAGGAAGTGAATGTGCAATAATTTCCTCTCGCTGTCCACCAAGGGTAGAAAAGTAACAGTAACATCATCGTCAGTGTTCAAATTAGCACCAGCGCCTCGATTGCCATAGCCGTCATTCTCCATGGCAACCAGGGCGGAGAAATGGCCCCTCGTGTAGCCCAGAGCTATGGGACTTTTCCAACAAAAACTCTGTTCCCATAACAAAGGCAAATACACACCTGTGGGCAAGGAAAGCACAGGGGAAGGCTCAGAACCGCTGCTCAACAAGGAAGGATTTTGATACAAACCTTGTGGTTTGGGCCAAAGAGAAGCACATCACATTTAAAACCTGCATGGTTTGGTCTGCACTGACACAGGCCACACTGTGCAGTAGAGCTAATTGTTGTTAATTAACACAAGTCAATCTTTGCAATACAAGTTTAAACACAGGAGATTACAGTCAACCACTACATTACCACAGCCCTAAAATTTATGGTCTATAGTGCAGTGATGAACAAAAAACAAGATTAGAAAAGCTGCCTTTCATGTTTGATAATTCTTCTTAAAACTGAAGAAAAAAAAGATTCTGCATGACAGAAATAAAGGTTACAGTCAGATGTCTATTTTTACCAGAGCAAAAATTCCACCATCTGCTCACAAAACTTATCATTAAAAGAACTCACTGCACAAAATGTTACTCAGCACTGATGTAACCCATCCCAGAGAATGGGACTGCTCATATACAGTACTCACAGATTAAATTAACACACATCAATTAAAAAAAAAAAAAAAAAGGAAAAAGCACCAAAAAGCTGATACTACTTTGCTCAGCTACAACTAACACCTGATGTCACAGTTTCTGAGAACTGCACTTTTTCTCATCACCATTTTTAGCAATAAAGACAGCAATTTGCTCGAGGTCTCAAAATAAAACTGGAACTCCTTTCTTCCAGGAACATAAATAATTCTTGGTGTGTACTGCTGCAAGACAACTTAAGCAAAAGCACAGCTCACCTTGTGACAGGTTAAAAATAGCCCCACATAAACTCAAGTGCACATGTAGCATAGCAACCCCTCCTAGTACAGCTGCTGCTGCAAACAGCTCTTCCACAGCCATGGAGAGGGAAGGGCAACGCTAAAATGGGAATCTGAGGCAGGGCTGGCTTTGGAGGCTCTGCTGAAATGTTGAGCTCATCTTTTTGTACTGCAGTAAAAATAAATGGGGGCTACCAGTAAATTATTGTGCCTTTTTTTCTCCCCTCCTTGTTTTTGAATTAGCAATCAAGAGCTACCTGAAAGTCTTGCCATTTGTTTAAAGTTAAGAGTCATACAAGTTTTTACAACATCTCAATTTAAAGACAGATCCTTTCAATACCTTCTTAGCCCTCCTTCTTGTCCCCATTATTAAGTCTCACTCTAAAGCAATGTTAAACACAAAAAGTGAAGAACACAGGATAAGTGTTCACCAGAAAGTTTCAAACCTCTGCATTAAGGGAAAGAACCAAACATCCACTCAAAATTAAAATTTACACTGAAATGACATCCAGTCAAATGTAAGGAAGACAGTCCCTCAATTCCTGGGAGCACAGCTTTGTCACCTTTCAGGACTGAAACTCATCTGTTTGCCTCCATCTCTACACTGAAATTCAGCAAGTGTTTGGAAATCTTCTTTCACCATTGTTTCATCCTGGTGAAAATTCCACACTAATCATTTCCCCAAGACAGAAGGCTGCACTGCACTTTCCATTCCTCCTCAACACCGTGATGAGCTCCACAAGAAAAGAATTTCAAACATTGCCAGGGAGACTATCTAGTGCTCTTCAGAGTTATAAAAGTCACTCTGATATAAAGCCAGAAGGTCATGTAACAACAGTTGACATGAACACAAGCCACAGAAAATAAAGAGTATGGGCTGACACCTATCCTGAAGCCACCCAGATAGGATTTAGTTTCTGCAGCCTGACCTGATGATCACTTCAGTCAATCATTGCTTTTCCTGTTCAATTTTAAAAGCTGTACATTTGTGCCACTAAATACACGTGGCTAGACCAGGAGGGTCATAGCTAGGGCTTGAGAAAACAGATCTTCCACCACTGAAGCTTTAAGATTTAAAGAATTAACAGTCAGCTGGAATCTGGGGAACAAGGAGGCTGGCAATTATGGGATTCACAGCAGCTACAGCAAAGATGACAAGCTGGAACAAAGAATCCCTGGGAAAAAAAAATTCCTGTCAGGGAGAGTATTTTAGGGGTGGCTAAGAGGGTGCTACAAACTGAACCATCATGTTGAACAAGCATTAAAAAAATTCAATTCCCCATTTCCATTACAGAGTGGTTTGGGTTGGAAGGGACCTTAAAGCCCATCCAGTTCCACCCCCTGCCCAACCTTCCACCTTCCCAGGTGGTTCCAAGCCCGGTCCAACCTGGCCTTGGACACTTCCAGGGACTTTTCTGGTGGATGTGATGTTAAACAGAGGCAGGGACACCCCAGCACTCCCCAGAGCTCCAGGTGCTGAGCAGAGCCCACACACAGGCCCAGGGCAGGAGAGTCCTCCTGGCAGCCCACCCCATGCCAGGCCATCAGCTGGGTTTCAGCTGTGCCAATGGCACTGGATGAGCACACATTGACCACAAAAATGTGGCTGGCCAGGGAGAGGAGCAATTGCAGCTGCTGGGACACAGGACTCCAAGTTCACCTGTTCCCAGGGCTGTTTCCATGCATGCATGGATGGGGCTTGTGGCAAGCAAATCTCAAGCTGGAACTATTTGGCTGCCTGAATTCCTGACAACCTGTGTGCAGTAAAAGAGAGTTCCAGGCAACCAGTTTCCTTCTGGTTCACAGAACAAGAAAATTTCAGCACATTTAGGCCATGTAACACTTGTCTGCCTTGATGCCCAATCTAGGAAATAAAACCTTTGCAAACCTTAAGCCTTGGGAGTTAAAAGCAACAGAAAGCTGGAGTGTCAGATTTAAGTGACACAAGTAACTGTTCCTTCCCAGTCTTTCATAAACAAAACAAAAGTTAACATCTAACTACAATGACTACTAAACTTTTAGACTCTTCAAAAAGGTAATCAATTTTCCTACATGAAGTTTTGTTATTGCCCCAAACTTAGAAACCAAGACTCTAAATAGTTATAAATTATTGTTTAGTGTTTTCTACACATTATGGCCTTAGTGTTTTATACAGATCATGGCCTTGCCTCCTTCCAAAGTCACCACATTTTTTTCTGTCAAAACACAAAGACGTTTTGGGAAGTCCTCAGCTAAGCTATAAATAAGGAGTAGGTCATCACCAAGCAGATGTACTTGAAGCCAGGAACATGAACTGTGGGCAAAACAAATGTCCCAACCCCCTGGAACACACACAGCTCCTTCCCCATGGTTCTGTTTACAGCTCAGTTTGTGCAGATGCTCCCAATTCCCTCTCATGTTTTATTATTTGAATAATAAAGTATTGGCATGTCACAGAGGGGAAAGTTGCCCAAACACAGATTTGGCTTGCAAAGCAGAAAATGCATCTTTAGAAATCTACAGATGTTAAGTCTAAGCAAAACTAGACTGAATCATCTTCATATTTATCTTAAGGACAGTCAGGCTGTTCTGAAGCCAAGGAGGAAAAAAAAATTCAGAAAGAACCTGATCAACCTATGCAAAATTGTAGTATTCATGAGAAATTAGTCAGTATTCACACTTGCTGTAAAGTGTGAATCACTAAAACACAGATAAATTTTTTAAATTCCCATTTAAAGTATCATGCAATTCACTTTTACAGGCACCATGCACACTATAAAATGAAAAACTTCAGGTTTGGAGAGGATTATTTTGTTCTTTTTAATAGCAAATGAAAATTTATCTACAATAGTATTCCCTCCTTTTCCAGACAGTCACTTCATGTCCCTAGTGATTTACAGCCCACCCCTGTTGAAAAGTGAATTAAAAAAATGAAAGGCTTACCTTGGAAGCGGGTATATCCTAATGTTTCTCCCCGAAAACTCTTGTAATATTTTACTCCATAAACTATAATTGGTCTTCTAAGAATATGTGCAAGTACAAAAATGTGTGTCTGCTCCAAACTCGCTCCAGGCTGAACCAAACACAAAGAAAAACATCACTTGAAACAGAACTTACCATCCTCTACTTTAAAATTTGAAAAAGTTTTCAAATTGAGAGAGAAAATGCTTTTAAGAGTGATAAAGCTTTGACAGGAAAAACAAAAGACTGGAAAATTATTGGAAATAAGGAAAAACATTTCAGCTGTCAGCTGTCAGTAATAATTCTCTGTCCTATTGCCCAGATTCAATGTAATGGATTTCATTCCCCACTTAGAAGTGAAACTCTACATAATGTTAGGTCTAAAAATAATTCCTTCATCTGAGGGCACTTTAAGGCAAATACCTTTTGATGATAGGAAAAGGGCACATACAAAACAAATCTTGAAAAAATAGCACCAAAATCATGTTTATACTTTAAAAGAGGAGCTAAAAATACTGCCATAGCTGGAAGCTTATAGGAATGTAAATCTCATTTTGGAGGGGAGTTATAAAATCTCAGCTTGCTGGAGTTGGAGCAGTGTAAGCTGACAGATTTGGAGGTGTGTTTGGGAGGTCAAAGTGCAGCAGAAGCTGGATATTAAACATATGATTGCCTATGAGTTTGTTCTACAGACTTCACTCTAATACCACAATTCTTTTTTTGTGTTGCACTGCTTAGCAGGAAGCTCAAAAATTATCATTTCAAATTAACCTTTCCATACCAGCAGCAGAGCTTACCCAGTAAGATTTTAAGATCATTGTCTTAAGAGGAATATTCTTCCTTCATACAGGAATATTCTTATTCCCAAAAAAACTCTTCTAGTTCTGAAACTTCTTTCCAGATATCAAACTATCTTTTCCAAAAGCCCTCTGACAAAGGAGTTTTGTTACCTGGCTTGCAAGAGAGAGAATGAATGCCCAATCTTCCTGCCACTGTTCCTCTCGCAAGGAGAAATGTAAACCGAAGCTTTGGGAATACCACGATTCCCACTCTTTCCAGCGTGTGTAGAACCTAAAATGTTAGAGAGAGAGAGAGAAAAACAGTGGTAAAGGCAAAAATATTTACTCAACCAGCATAATCCTGACAGTAGTACTTAACCTTCATCCCAAGAAGGGGGAAGAAAGAGAGAATGTAGCAGGAAAACTGGATTTTGTTTTGTTTTTTTATCTTCAGGAGACTCCATTTATCAATCTTCATTTAAGAACCACTTAAAAATAAAAGGCAATGCCTACAGCAAACATGAGTCAAGTTCCTACCAGGCTCCTGCCTAGTTTGATACTTCTTGCAACAGGTTTGTGGGTTTTTTTTAAGTCTTATTTAGGCTTATTTAAGTGTTGATATACAGGGAGCATAAGTAAGACATTCCATTTCATACAGGAGGAGTTCTCATTCTTCTCACACAAAAAAAGAAAATAGGTATTTTCTATTTTTAACCACATCATGAGTCAATTAACTTCAAAGTGCTTGCATATCAATTTCCAACAGCCCATGGTTAAGAGGCAGAATCTGTTTTATACCAGATTTTGGAGCAAAGGGGTGGTAATTCTACATTATATGGAGTTGTAAAGCAGTGTGGATAAGAATCAAATGTGCAAAGTGGGATTTAGTTTAGTCATGATATTTTATTTAACCATTTACCAAGAAAAAGGACACATTAAAAGGAAGGTGTTTGCTTTTTAAAATTTTTAACTCTGTCCAACTCACCACACTATGGAAAAGCCATAACTTCGTATTAGGAACCAGGATTTAGGGAACAGTGCTAAGCCCAATTTTTAAACAATGGCCTTTACTGTGAAGACAAAGAAACCATTCTGAAGTTTCAGCTTATTAAAAATGTCACTGAAATGAACTCATTTAATTAAAACATGAGAATATCAGCAGGCAGTGAGTGTGTGTGGATAAGATCTTTCCTATGCTTTCAGTGAAGGTGGAATCACCCTAAAATCTTGATGTGTAGGACAGCAGCCACCAGCCCGGCTGGGTTTCCTGAGTCCAGCTAAAATCTTTGCATGGTTTAAATTCCTATTATTAAGATATTTGGATAGGTCTGAGCTAATTGACAGTAATATCTACAGGGAATCTTCTGGATCTGTATTCCACTTTTTATCCAAACACACCAACAATTCCACCTTTGAACCTGATAAACATTTTGCCTGTTTTCTCTCATAAATTTCTAACAGTACTTTGTATTAAATTAATTCATTCCCAGGTCTCCTGAAAGAAATTTAATCCAATTCTGGGGGAAAGAGAAGAAAAAAAAAAGAACAACAAAAACTCCCACACCACCAGAATCAGAGAGAAAGCCCAGAAAATTCAAGGGAAAAAAGAAAAAAAGGAGAACACCAAACTACTCCCTAAAAGCTGGATTGTGAAAGTGTTCTCCTAAAGAAGTTTCTTCCCTGAGTTGATCAGACAAGATTTTGATCTCATTTAAAGCAAACTTTTCAGGTTAACACAAGAGAACTGAATGCATCCATTAAAGAATAAAATTCTGAAAGTCAACTTAGGGCATGTGCCTATTCTCTAGCAAAAGCTAATGGTGGAATACAAAAACAAGCACTTCAAAACACACTTTTGTGTAAACTAAAAAAGTGGAGTTATTGAAAGGTGAGTGGAAAAGACTCCACAGGCCAGAGCCTCTGGGAACTTCACTGTGGAGGTTTTTCTGAGTACCAGACACAAGACTGTCTCTGGTAAATAGATTTTTCTTTGTTCAGCATCTAAACAAACACAACAAAATGAGGTCAAATGAGTTACATGAGTGTTTTCTGTCTGACTATAAAAATACCCATTTTTAAGTGTCTTTGTGGAGGCTTTGAAAAATAATTCCACTAGATAAAAGTTTAAGCAGGGATTGCATTTAAAAGCCTGTTCCAGTGATGACATCACTTCCTATCAGCCACATGTCCTAGCCCACAAAAATAAATGTATCTTCTCAAAAGGAATCTATACAGCACTTATAGGATGTACAGAATGATCAATTCACAACAAAATCTGGCTAAAAGATTTATTCTAAAGACTTGTTCCTAACAAGAACATGACTTGTTCCTTGAAGACTTGTTCTTTCTAGTCTGAAGACCTGTTCCCTTGAAGGAGCACATCAATCAGTTAAAAATTATACTTCTAATAAGGATAAGGATTACACAAATTCAGAGTAAAATGAAAATTCTGTCTAGACATAAACTAAAAAGCTTAACAAGATTGAGTAGCCTCTAAGTGAGAGTTATGTTAAGATAGAGCAGTAAGTCAACCACAATTAACACCAACATTTTAGGAAATTTGGCCCAAATCTCAGTAGTTTGCAGCATTTTTTCAGATACCATGTTTAGTTTTGTTACCATAAAGAACAAAACCTGGCCTATCCTAAATTTCTGTTCTGGCCTCATGGGAGCTGCCTGTGATGCCAGGGACATTCCTGCATGGTTGAGATGCACACTCCGTGCTGAACAACTCCAAAGCAGTGACAGATCCTCTCAGACACTGGTTCTTGGGAGAATTGCTTCTGGAGCACAACTTTCTGGAACCCAGCTCTGGATGCTAATTTGGGGAGTTCTCCCTCAACAGCACAGAATTTACTTACAGGTACCCCTAAATTCATCTTCTTGTTGACCTCCTGTACAGCAAGAGGACACGGACAGGCTCTTTCTGCAGTATGTGCTGACAGTGTTTCTCCTGTCCTTGACTACAAGAACATCAAAGAAATGATCATCTGTGACTGGATTATGAGTCTTTATCAGCTCATCCCTTAGTCCAGGATACCCTGGAGAGCTGCTGGACACCACTGGGAGAACAACTAAGATTGTCCCTCTAGCAGAAGGAAACAACCACAGTATCCAACTAAAGAAGGTCAGTGCAAAGCAAGAGAAGTTGTTTTACAGAATGATAAATCAATTTTATGGCCAAATGACAGAACCAGTTAAATGTCAACACTCTCGGCTTTACTGGCATTATTTAGAAGACAGAAGAGGGATAAAAAGTGCAATCCTGAGTAAAGGTGTAACTGAGCAGATGGAATGAAAACACTGAAAAGTTTATAAAGAATAAAAGGCTATCTCCTACTAACAATCTTCTGCACAGCTCCCACCAAGCAGCAAGGCATGGCATGTGCATGATTTACATTGCCAGGACACAAACTGCAGCTGCAGTATCTGTGGTTAGTGCATGCCTGACAAGTATAAAGCATTTTAGTGTTTGAAACGCCATTTGCTGAGCATCACACACCATCCCTGAGTTCACAGCATCCAAATTTCCAGTGCTCCTATTTAAAACATGAGATGAAGATCCCAGCTGGGACCATGGGGACTGGACAGCTTTGAGGAGCACAACCCACAGGCGTCTTGGGCTGCAATGCAGTATGTGGCTGGGGGTGTGTATTCTATTGCCATCTGTTAGAGATGGGGCAGTTATCTCTGTTCATTGGGCAGTTTTCTTTGTCTCTTCCACAACCAATCCTCCCTCTTCTGTCCATGGCCAGTGAGTGTCCCATCCATGAGTGTCCCTGCCTGGCTGATCCAATTCCATCATCCCATGGGGAGATGCTCCACCCAGGGGAGGAGCCAAGCATTCCTGCCTGGGTACAATCTGAGGTTTGGGACACCCCAGCAGCCTTTGCCCAGTGCATTGCCAGAGGAGCAGCTTCTGCTGCCCTGCATGGCCAGAGGGAGCCCAGGCCCATCTCCAGCAGCCCTGGAGCTGCAGAGGAAAACTCCCCCCTTGTGCAGGATCCCTGCTCCAGCAGAGCCACAGCTGGCACTGCAGGAGGGCTGAGCCCCCATGGGATGGGGCTGTGCCACCCCCCTGACACACAGGGGGTCAGCTCCTATTCTGACTCTCTCGGTGGTTTGTTGGTTTTTTTTGTACTCTTGCATTTGTATTTTTAATTTTCCTAATAAAGAACTGTTATTCCTATTCCAATATCTTTGCCTGAGAGCCCCTTAATTTCAAAATTATAATAATTCAGAGGGAGGGGGTTTGCATTTTCCATTTCAGGGGAGGCTCCTTCCTTCCTCAGCAGACACCTGTCTCTTCAAACCAAGGCTGGTTTAGGGGTGGCAGTGGGGTTGTGCTGCTGCAGCACGTGCAGAAGCTGCCCAGACTCACCAGTGGGAGCAGTCGTGTAAACTGTCGTGCAGAGCCTTGCGCAGCACGGAGTCCTTGTCGTAGATGCCCCAGGTGGCCTGGAGCACAGAGTCCAGCAGGCAGTCCCCGGCCGTGCGGTTCCAAAGTGCGTACAGCCTGCTGTCCAGGCGTGTCCCCAGCTCCAGGGACCAGTTGATGATGGGAGACTCCTCCTCCAGCTCTGCAACGGCACAGCCAGCTCTTAAACAAGCTCTTATTTATCTCAGGGAATTCAGACAGCACAATAATGGCATAGTCTCAATGATCTCCCCCTTTGCATGAATAAAACTCTGTTTTACACTCTGTCTTCATACTACAGTTGATGCCTCAGGTTTAGCTTTTCTATGTTTCAGGTTCTGTGCTGCTTCAGTGTGCTTCTGAGCCTCCTATTACGAGATGGTGAGCTTTGTGCCCAGAGCAGGGAGACAAAACAATTCCTGCTCCAGCTGGGCACCAAGGACAAATGATCCAAATCTCAGCCCAAGAGCACAAACCCCGTGGGCTGGAGAGAGAAAAACAAGCAGGGTGGGACTGCAGGGGCTAAAGCTGGAATGGGACAATGAACTGCAAGGTGCAAATGGAGCAGAACTGATCCCAGGGACAGAGCCCGTGCCCGGCCGTGCATTTTGGGGCCATTTTGGTTCATCTTGGGTGCAGCCCTGGCTGGGCTCTGGTGCTGCCCAAGGTGGATCCATGGAGGAGATGCTTTGAATAAATCCCTGCTTTATTCTGGAATTCTGTCCAGCCTCTGTTCTAGGGCAGCCTTCACAAGGCATCAACATGAACAGGTCAACTGCACTGGCTGTGGAAATTTCTTCTACTGTCAATAAAATAAACCAAAACCAAACCACAGGTCCCACATCATTTGTTTGAGAATTGTTACTGAAATGAAAAGATTTTTTTCAGTTTTCCTTAAAAAGCTTGTGACTCAAAACTGACTTTTAAAGATTTTTTAAAAGCTCTACAAACATGATTTCTACAGACTCCATTCTCCCTCTGCCTCATAAATAGACTGGAAATGTTAAAATTAAAATAATTTTACATGGGCATGTAGTGACAGGACAAGGGGGATGGCATCCCACTACCACAGAGCAGGGTTACATGGGATGTTGGGAAGAAATTGCTCCCTGTGAGAGTGGTGAGCCCTGGCACAGGCTGCCCAGAGAAGCTGTGGCTGCCCCATTCTGGAAGTTGCTGGTTTGGAGCAACCTGGTCTAGAAGGTCTTCAAGGTCCCTTCCAGCCCAAACCATTCTGTGACTTTATGAATTCCAGGGTGCAGATGCAGTTGAAAACATCCAATCTCTATTTAAAACATGTTCATGGACAGAGCCACGTATATACAGACATATGTAGTCTATTTTTAGTAAGAGACACATTCTCTAATGAAAAGCCAGGAGTGATCCCAGCTGTTCTCAGAGCATTTACCTTTCTGAACATCTCTGTCAAGTACTTCATCAAATAATTTTTCCTGGACTGTGGGCGGTAAATCTTCAATATCTGAAAAAATAGAATGCAAATACAAGAGTCACTAAATGTTACTGTAAAAGAGGCATCAGCAGCTGCTGCTCAGGAGAGCTCACAGAACAGCTTTAGCCCTATCAGCACTAACACCTCCTCTGGAAAGCTGTTGTCATGTGTGACCCAAGGCTTTGCAGAGCTGCTGAGGCAGGTTTGCATCTCAGCCTCACTGTCACACCTCTGATGCAGAAAGGATCATCACAGCAGGCATAGGGTAAGACTGGATTTCTCTGAAGGAGAAAGAGGAGAACTACTTTGAGGTGAGAAATTTAACAAAATAGTGTTTTTACTTTCAACCCTATTATATGTTAGCACAGCTTCAACCCTAAGCAATGCTTTTGCACCCATCTGGAATGGCTTCTCCTCTGCAGTCTATCCCAATGGACAGGTACAGTTTGCCAAGGGATGTGTTCTTCTCCAGAACATTCCCCTCCTTTGTGATCTCATTCAGGCTTCAATGAAACAGTTCTGAGAACCTCAACAGTCTGCAGCAAGTTAAAAAACAAGAAATGGGAAAACTATTGAGCTATGCCATAGAAAATGCCAGTACTGACAACTGCTCCAAGAGCATTACAGACAGAATTTGCAACTGCCTCATAAAAAAGAAGGGGAAAAAAAAGGTGGAAAACTGTACCATGGGCAGAACTGTTTTGTGACCGCTGTATCATTTGAAGCAACAAACACTGTCACACATTCTAAAACTCAGCATGTGCCACACAGTAAATATTTGCTCCTGGCCTGCATTCCAACAGAGGATAAGCAGGAAAGGGTTGCCAGGCAGAGCAGCAACCAGAGAAACTTCGCTGGTTTCAGCACAATCATGAAACTTCAACATGTGAAAGTTAAGGGAGTAATAAAATAGGAACAGGAACATCCAGCATCCCTTTAGGCACTTTAGGGGATAAGGACCGGGGCCCAAGTGGTATTTCAAGGACACAAAGATCTCTTTTAATTGCAGTGTGGGAGCTGCCAGTCCTGCTCAGATGTCCAAACCCCAGGGCTTTTAAGCCCACATTTAGGCACATGAGTTGCTACTGAAGCACATTAATGCCTGGTGCAGGCAGGGTGATGTGGGGTGGTCTTTTTTTTTTTTTAATGATTGATTGGGGCTTTTTAAGCTAAAACTGCTTGCAGTGACCAGTAATCAATGTAAAAGCTTGGCTCTCTAATATCCAGGCATTTGCTTTTTAGGAGGATCCAGTCTGTTAATCTGAAAGGTCGAGTGGAAACTGATTCCTAAACTACATTGTTCAGGTAATATTTGAGCAGGATTGTGTGATTTATATTTCTATGCTTGGAAATGCTCTCTGGAGCCAAACTGCAAAAGATGTGCAGTTGGCAAAGTGTGAGGAAAGTGGAAAATCTTGATGCATAAAAGCTTTTGAACGGCTTTATTTTTTAATTACTAACCAGCTATTACATGAGTCAAAAATCTGCACAGTGCTTTAAGATGTCTCTCTTGAAAATACTAAACAAATTCTTAAGCTCTGGAGAGAACATTTCTCACATGTTAAGAAATCCTTGTTGCCTCTTTCCCCTCTCTCCCCTAAAAAGCAATGAAATTTTACTCTCCCAGACACCTCATGTGCCTCTCACACACAACCCACAGAGTGCAACTGAATACAGCACCTCAGTCAGGTGCACAAGCGGTAAATATTATCCAGAATTTTGTAGAGGAGATGAGGTAACACTCGACCAAAGGGGTTCCAAATAGAATTCTTGCAATGTTTTATAAAAAAGACAAACAGACCTGCTGATTGGCACAGTTTGCAGCTGCACGTTTTCTGACTAGTGGTAGCACTTCTATTAAAGGAAACAGCTTTTGAAGATTAAAAGTCTTCTAATAGCTCCTTGTTAATAGGTAAACATTCTCTTGATCTCAGAGCACCTCAAAAGTATTCAAAAAGTGCTATTGCTACAACTAGGTAAAAAGAATAGCTCTGGGCCTCAACAGCAAGGACTGGAAGCTAAAATAGCCATGTGAAAAGTCACATCATGGACCAGAAATGTCTGGGCTCCAATCTTCACTTTAAACACAGCTTTTTCTTAGAACACACCACTTTTCTTCTATTTCTTCATGTCTTAAGTAGGACAACGGATGCTCAGTTCACAGGAACAATGTATGGACTGAAGTGTGCAAATACTGAGTAACCAAATTCAACTGCTAAATCTGACCTAATAAAATAGGTCTTAATAAATAAAACTCTTAATAAATAAATTAATAAGGCTCTCAATGAATAAAACCTACACACACATCACCTCCAAAAAGTCAAGATACCTAACTTTCAACTAGTGGCCAAGCAATAAAATCTTCCAGCAGGAAGAAGGGTTTTGTAGCTACCTGCAGGCAAGGTAAACGTCACAAGGTCAGTCAGAAAATAGCAAGCAAAGTCTCCCTTGCGCTGATGCAGAGATGCAGCAATTTCACGGCGGATCTGCTCCGTGACCTCTGGACACACCATGGCAGGAATGCACTTGGCTGCATGCTGGGACACCTGTAAAACAACATAGTTCCTGCACTCAGGATCATCCCATTCAATATGAAGATTTGGGAGGGATGACCACCAGCAGAGAGTATTTGGTTAGCAAGGAATGCAAGAGAGCTGGCACCCTGGAAAATCTGAAGTTTAGTGACTCTTAATGAAATGTCTCATTTGTCATGGAAATGATAACATGGATCTGGTTAAAAACATCTTTAAATTGAAGAAGTGAATTAAAAGGTGACCACTCCCAGCTGAAAAAGAGGAAAACAATAGGTAAGAGCTCATAATCACAATCTCGAATCTCATGCATGAGTCAAGTCTAGATTCAACAAAACTTTATTAGCACTGCACAAGACAGTTTCCTACAATATTCCCAAAAACTATGAAGCTAAGACAGTTAAATTTCTCCAGTTCTAGTCATCACTGGCAGCAGAAACCAAATCAATGATGAAGGATAAGTGGCACAGGGATGACACCAGATGCATATAAAAAAAAGCACCTTTAAGACCTGCATTTTCACTCATTCATATCCTAGAAATTATCACTGGGGCTCAAACACTACTAAGCATTTCCAGAAATTACAAGATGAGTCAGTATTCCTAGGCACTGAAACAAAACCAAACACAAAAATCTCTAAGACAGTATTTCAGTAAATTAACTTGTTTTAAAACATGTAACTCCATCCACACACAGTTATGTAAGCAGCACAAAGCTGCTGATATTAGTCATATATAAATATATACTCAAGGCTTTAGCTACATTTGTCTTGCTTCGTCTACTCTTTTTAATTATTCAACATTGAGCATTCCATCATCTTTATGTGCTTTGTAGGCAAACAGCAGCTTTCAGAATTGCACTAAGCATCAGGGAAGGAGGCAGAATAAAAATCTGGCCTTAATCAGGTGAGGAACCAAAAGTCTGAGTTTAGGGAAACAGACAAAAGAAGTAACAGAATTATTTACAGGGCAAAGATGGAGAACAGCAGAGGTCACCAGAAGTGAGGTGACACAATGGAACATGGAAGAGCAAAACAGAGGAACTAGTCAGTCTGGTTGGAAATGGGAAAGGAATAGGAAAAAATGCAGCAATTTTGCAAAGCAAGAAATTTGCCTCTCTGGAAGAGAAGCTGCCACAAAAGCCAGGAAAGCCAGCCCAGGTAGACTTACTCATTAACAAACTCAGACTAAACTGCACTGTCATTGATGTCAGTGCTTTGCTTTGAGAGCATTTCCTCTCCCTCACCCAGAGCACAGGAAGCCTCACAATAGCTCACTTCCACTGCCAGTAAAGTCCCAACACGTGCCAAGACTGTTCATTAATGAGAAAACTGAACATCCTCAGGACCATCACAAGGGAGTCTCTTAAAGCAAACTCACTCCTTGAGGAGAAATCCAAGGCACAAGGCAGCAATTCACGTGAATTCCACCCCCAGCACAAAGCAGAGCTGCGTGCCACTGGCTGCACACAGGGGTGCAGTTCCCTACAGTGCTGCTCCATGGCTGCCAGGGCCAGGGGAGCTCACCTCAGTGAGGAGGATGGCCAGCATGTCCTGCCTCTGGAAGCGGATGGCCAGGTGCACGAGGGTGTAGCCCACGTCGAAGGCGGACGGGCGGTTCAGCAGCCGCACCTCGTCCGCTGTCAGCTGCCGGGCAATGTCCCCTCCGGATGACTTGTAGGCTTCCACAGCAGCCAAATCACCTTCCACAACTCCTGAGGGCAGAGAAACAACACACGGCCCATTTCAGACACCAGGGAGCCATTCTGGAACAAGCCACCTCATCTCACAGCTCACCTGTAGCTGTGCTGTTATAGGCCAAACAGACGATCATCAGCTGCATAGCAAGAAACTTGCCAAATTTTTATTATTTTAGGCAGAAGGCTACAAAATATTTACACTTACCTCATCTCTCAGACCATTTCTACTACCCACACTAGGTACAAAATGTAAGAGATCAAAAGGCAGCTCAGAAGTGCATCCATGATGAAACACCAGCAGTAACACAGACATGAGCATTTCATTTGACCAGAGAGAAAGTAATTTTTCATAGTAAAGAGATTAGTTTGATTATTTTATCACCAATTACCAGATCATAGAAATAGGATCTATTAAAAGGTTTTTGGACTGAAAGTTTTTTTTTTCCAAACAGTACAAATGGTACAAAGCATAATTTTTTCTCTTCAGCTCATCATCTCTGCTACTAATGGAGCCTGAGAGTTTCACTCAGGATACTCTATTAAAACTGAATTAAAGAAAAATTAAATACACTGTGTGTACCTTCTAGAGCAAGATGAGAGGAACAATAAATGACCCAACATCTTCTAAAGTCCCTGGAAATCTTGATTTATGTACCATGCTTCCTATCAAGACCAATGATGCTGAATGTATTCTTTAGCTGCAATTATCAGAATACACCATCAGTAAGATGTGGAGCTGCTAACAGGATCTGTTCCAATATAAGACTTCCTAAATTTAGAAATTCCTTCAAATATATTCTATTTTAGGTACGTGGTCCACGAGAGAACAGTGCAGTGCTGAACTGAGGAAACAGAACAGTGTCCCTAAAGCCATCTTTACTGGAGCAGTAAATAGAATCTCACTCCTGAGAAGCAGCCCTTGTTGCAGCAGCTCAAGCAGAGAAGAGCACAGGTGACAAATGAGAAAACCCTGGCCCTGTTTTCTGCAGCTAAACCTCCTTCCCAGCTCCTGAGAGTCAGCAGCTGAGCGGAGGCTGGAGACTGAGACCCAACTCCATCCTTCACTTCATTTGCTCACCAAGACAGAAAAGCTGATGAACAGGAAAGGTCATCAAACCCAGTCAGGACAATCACTCCCACTCAGGACATGAAATTAAAATAAAAAAAGGAAAAAACCACAACACTTCTCACCCCCTCATCCCAAACAAGTAAAAATCCCCTACCAAAATTAAAAAAACTCCAACACAACAAATTGAAATGGCTGCTAGCAGAGAAGCACACTAACCACTGGCTTGCTGGTTAATCCAGGATTTAGAAAAGCATTCTTAGCTCAGCCAAAAACTATCATTTTGAATGCTGAGATTATAAAGAAGAAGAAACACGAGGAAAATGGATTATCAGCGCAAGACATTTCTCTACGAAGTTATCAGCTGAGCTGTGTAAGCTTCCACAGATAACAGTTTGATTATTCAACAGTGGTCTGAAGCAGAGAAGTTCCAGAACAACAATTCAACTGCAAATTTTAGTCATACAGTATCTACCCGCTCATTCCAAAGTCCTAACAGGCCAGGGCAGAAGGAAAACCACACAGACAGTATTTTTTAGTTTTGTGCTGCATGTGTCTGTCTCCTGTAAAGAAGACATTCCTGTTCCTCTCCAGCACTACTCTCTCATTCAGTGCCTGCCTGTGTGTTCTCCCCAGATGAGTTTTGTCTGTCCCATTTTAGTTCTTGCTCTGTAGGAGTCAGAAGTGCCAAGTGTAGAACTTTATTTCCATGCAAGCAACATTTCTGCCACTGATAAGGCAATTCCTCATGGCTGTTGCAATGATCATTCCAAGCAACTACTCCAAACTGGTATTTTGTGTGTGTGTGTAGACGTGTATGTGTATCCAGATAACAAATCAAATTTCTCATGACCTGCCCTCTTAAAACAAGTTATACCACAGCTCTGGCAAACCCAAGAATCAGAGGAAAGAAGAAACTTGATAGAACAGCGAGTTCTCTGCTATCTTATGATATCCTTATTTTTTATTGTTACATTAATTTAGGAGAAGCACCTTGTTAAAGGCCAATAGGCACATCAGCCCTTTTTGAATTTTAACTACTCCTACTACACAGGGGAGACTCCTGGTACCACATCTGCCCTCCCACCACATTCCCCAAGACAAACACACCAAAGACCACCCAAGACTGGCAGGTGGCCACTCTGAGAATCCAAATACCCACAACTGATTTCAAAATTCACACAAATATCCCTAAAATGATCTTTTGGTGACAGATGATCAGACCCAAATCACATTCCAGCCAGCCTGTCAAGCAGTACATTTTACTACAGCCTACTACTGGGAAATTCATCATTTTAATTGTTCTTCCAGTCCCCCACCCTCAGCTACTTATTATCATCCCACTCTTCATCAAACCTCAGCAACAACTGAGATCCAAGGCTGATGCTGGGGTGGTCACATGAGGTTTGGCAATGCCTTTTTCAAGCACCAACTACTACAAGCTGCAATAAGGATCCAGATCAGTGACATGTGCTCCATGCAGCACTGCCAGTTCTGGAAGTTTATTCCCACGTCTTGCAATACTTGACGTTCCTCAAAGCCCCATGTCCTAGAATTACTAAAATTGTTATATAAGCTGTCAGTTAAAAAGTACATTTCTAAACTTTGCTGATGAAGCTTAAGCTCAAGATCAAGTAATACATCCAAACCAGGCAAACTGAGTATGCTTTCTAGGCCTTATTTAAAAAAAATAAAGATATGTATTTTTAGTAGTATTTTAGGTATAGGATTGGTGTGCTTTATGATACAAACCAGCACAGCTACAGCTCATGGAGAGATGGCAATGTGACTGTGGGCATGGATACTATCTGGTCATCCTCTGTTTTTTAATCCAAACAGGTTTAAATTATTCTTTATAGCAGGGGGAAGCATCAGGAAGTTTCTGTTTGTCTAGTCCAACTCAGAGGGCTGATACTCCTTGGGCATTACAAGCCTCCTTGGCCCCTCTGAGACACAGCAAGAAGTTAACATTTTCTTTACTTGTTCTACCAAATATCTACTCCATGTAGCCACTTCAGAAGAACAGGGAAAATTCCTGACAGCACCAAAATCACACGGCACCCTGCTTACAGTGCCAGTCCATACAACCCAAGGCAGCAGTGAACACAAAATGTAACAGTGACTGATAACAGGCTGACTGTTAGAAACATGAACCAGAAAACACAAATCTTGCCCCAAAACTATAAGGTGAATTTGTCTACATGTACCACGCCTGCAATTCTGAAATTCAGTATCACCATACTAAAATGAGACCTGAATATGCTTGTATTGACAATAGGAGGCACATTCCTACAAAGGCTTTGATTTCTGTGGGATGAGCCAGAGCCTCCAATTCATTAAGTCTATTTAAATAGAGCTCAAAACCCTCACTGTTTATGAGAAATACTACAGAAATATTTACTGATGTTATAATTCCCAGCATTTCACAACACAGAAGTGCCTCATTACTTACACAAGCAGCCTGAATTGTGTCCTGTGCCAGTTGGATTATTCCCCACTGACACCCACTGCATTCCCCAGACTGGTAAAATGTCAAAAGGAAGAGTGGCATTTGCCTTAAGATGGTTCCCAGAACAGCCAGGAGCCTCCAGGAGCTCAAACCCTTGTGAGGGCACAGCCCTGATTGGCTTCAAGAGCAGCACAAATGCAAACACATCCCAGTGACTCAGTGCCTGCTCCTGATCCACACAACCACAGCTTTCCTTTAAAGGGGACTCCAGAAATGTCCCTGTGCTGTTGCCCCTGAGTGCACCAGTCTTTGTGTGTACCCCTGAAATTCTGCTTGGCCCAATGTAAAATGTCTGACTATGGTCTGACATCCTAAGGGAGAAGACAGAATGCCATGAGAAAATACAAGTGCAAGTCAGAATTGTGCATTTACAGATTGAACTGTGCTCCCGTTTTACAATTCAGGCATTTCCTCTTATTGGAAGACTTGCACAGCATCAGGAGCCAAGGTTTTTTTCTTCTTCTAGCAAAGCTCTGCCTCTTAAAAACAGCACAGATCAGACATTTGCAATCTTAGTATATATTAGATGATAGAAATTAAGAAGGGTATTTCAAAAGACTAAATTTAAATATATATTAATCACCCAATTATAACTCTTATCATCTTGATCCTCCTACAACTTTTACAACCTCTTCTTTATTAGATGTCAATATTATCCTCATATTAAATAAGAATTAGCTGCTAAAACCAAACTATTTCAGCTTAAGGTGCTATTAAGTTTATTCTTTAGAACATGTAAATATTTATTGGGTTTAGTGCAGTTATAGAAACTTGGAAAATATGCAAGATAGGCTTACAAGCATTTCTAGAAAACCAAGTCCTCTTTTCCCTTACAGCACTTTTCCAGTGGCTTCAGAACAGCCAGATAGAAAAATCCCCAAGGAAAATACCACAGCACAGCCTTTATTTACTTCAGTACCTTTCTGATAGCTGTGGGGCACTGGCTGGCACAAGCTGCAAATGCAGTAATGAAATTCTTTCAGCAGACTGCTGCAGTTGTGAGTATCCAAAGAACAACCTGGGATTAGGGATTTCTGGGGTTCAAGAAGGCAGCAATGCCTCCAATAACCATCTTCCATCTGAGCAGACTGCAAAAGGAAACATTTCATCTTAAAGAGGTCACTGGGCCTCCCGTGTGGGACAATGCCTTCAACTGCCTGGCAAGAGAAGGCAAATTGCTCAAACAACCAAGTTCTACATTTTAGAAGTCAGAAGTGGAGACAGCTCCTGCTGTAAGATAAAAGAGATCAGAGACAGAGCCCTGTGCTGCTTCTCTTCTGCCACAGATACAACTGCAAGTGGTCTGTCACATATATGCTCTCTCTCATTTACTCATCTAAGGACTAATCCTAAGATTGGTTTAAGTGCCAGCAAGTGAGAGGCTGATCAACTGACCCACTAAAACCTAATTCTGACACCTGTTAAGAATCTCTTCTCCTCTAACACAGACTGCTGAGGACCTGTGGCATTTTCTGGAGCTGAGTCAGCCCTCAGGCTCTTCCAGCTCCACCAGGGGCACATCAGGTGGCCATAAATGAAGTTTTATTGATAGTAACTGACTCACAATTTCATCCAAGGAAGAATTTGTCCTGAAGGACAGATTGCTTTGTAAGCAAATGTGACACATCAATTTATAAAAAAGAAGGGTTGTCTGAAAAACCTTTATGGGCCTTTTACACACCCTTCTGTTCCTTCTCTTTTTGGATTTCCAGAGCCTCCTCTGTCAGTATGAGTACACAACCAACAGCAGGTCACTCTCTAGGTAATGACACAGAGACTTCTGTATATTAAGGTTTTTTTGATTCTTCAAGCTCAGCACCTTGCATTAGCTAAAAAAAGAAGTAAATAGTTCCAAGAAGACATGTACCTAAAACCTGAAGCCATTCAATGCAGAAGAGCATGAATATTGGTTACTCTTTGTTCCAGGCAAACAGCTCTTCTCCCTACTCACAATCCATGTAGTACATTTTGAATGTATCATTACAAGACAAAGCAGCACAGATGTAAGAACAACTGTTTAAAGATGTCCTTATCCCTCTCCAATCTGTCAGAGGCATCCACACCCCTTGTTACTTGCAGGGTTGTACTCCAAAGGGAGGCTGGACAGTGGAAAATCATTAAAGTTAATTATTAAAGTTAACCATCAGTGCTTCTAAGGGAAATTGAAATAAGTGGTTTTAACTTGATCATTTATTCAATTATTTGTAGCATAAAATATCACAGTGTTTAAGACAAGTAGTCAAGAGACCAAAGTAAAAGGAGTTATGATTTTCTGCCAGGGAGTAAGGCAGGCAGAGTTCTCCTCAGTCTCAAAGATGTACACACACAAATGTAAAGCATTTGTGACAGGACAGCTGTCCAAGGCACAGATGACATTACACAGAGCTCTCCCAGCCCAGTGAGAGTTGTGATCTTACATCACTGGCCCAGCAGCAAAGTCATGCTTGCCCCTGTCCTGGGGAACAGGGAAGGAGGCTGGGCTGTACCACTCCCACCAGGGACTGGATGAGTCCCCAGGCACACCCTGGCAGTGAGTGATCCATGCTGCACCTCCCTGAACAGTTCCAGCCCAGACTGACAGCAGCAAGGACAGGTGCCCAGCCTGTTCCCACCCAGGCACTCCCCACTCCCACTGCACAGCATGAACAGAAGCATCAAGGTTCAGCTGTACCCTGGATGTGATGAGGAAGTCAGTCTGAATTCACTACACCAGCAAAGAGAAACAAAACCCCCACATCTCCCACAAAAACATCCCTTAAGTCAGCTTCTTTTCAAATAGCCAGGAGGACAGCAAGGGGCACCTGGGATGACTCTGGGGGGCAGTGCCAGCTGAAAGCACCTTGTTCATGTCAGCTCCTTCAAGCTGCCTTTAGAACACTCAGAGAAGAGCCAGAGGCTGTGCAGGACACAGAGCAGGAGGTGCCCCTGTGTCTCCCAGAGCTGCAGGGCAGCGTGGGACACAGCCCAGCCAACTCCATACCAATGTCTGGCCAGGGAGACTCTCCTTGCCCACAGGGTTTCTGAAGGCCTGGGTAACATATCTGGCACTAATTCAAAAATCTAATGGAGAGATAAAACAGTTGACAAAGGAAAAACTAAGCAGACATAAATAGGAATACTAGGAATGAAGTTACAGTCCTTTTAAGGATGTACTGCAAAACAAGATTCATCACAGATTGCTCTAAATACTTTGGATTTGTTTAAGAAACACGCTCTTAGTGGTTTCTTTCACAGAGCTGAGAAGAATGTGTGCACCATCCCCACAGGGAGCTCTGACAGCAATACCCACCTTACTGACCTGACCCAAGAGAAGAACACACTCTTGCAGCAGGTGACAAGCAGGGGGAGGAGAAAGGAAAAGGGGAAGAAATGCAGTTTACTTTTAAATCTAGCAGCTCACGCTAAGGAGTGTACTCAGAACTCAAGAATCCCCAGCAGTGCCCTGCAGCAAACACACTCTGCCAGCACCACTGTCCAACCCAGCCCTGAAGTGCCAGGAGATGGGAAGCTCCAGGGTAACACCCAAGCAAACTCTGGATGCCAGAGAGGCTTTACAGGCACAGCCATCCTCATCCATTTGTACTCCTTGAATCCACAGCCAGCTGGAAGCAGCTTCAGCAGGCCCCACAGGAACTCCTGATGGCTGTACATCACATTCTGTCATTCCCACAGGCCACCAGGACTGCCTGACAACCTCTGCCACAGGTACCATAAGTTATAGAAAAGGTAATAAAGTTTAATTTAAGTGCACATCAGTTCCCTCCCCTAAGAAATGAGTCACCTTGGACTCAACATTAATCTTGTTCTAGGCCACTGTGGTAGCAAACATTGGTGTCATTGCAGAAACCATTTGTAATTTAAATTGGCATTTGGAGGAAGCCAGCAAGACACACTTACTCCAGTTTCTGCTAGGATTTTAATCCATTTCAACCACATGAATCAGTTTAAAATCTCATTTTTCTGAGAGAGAATCACCCAACAGATACACTCACTCTGAAAAAAACAAGTCAATTAAAAAAAGGCAACATTCAGTACATTTGCTGGCAGAGTTTGAATGGGGGAATACCACTAATCCTTGTGATTTGGAAGGAATACCCTCCATCAAGGAAACTATTCATGCTGAAAGGCAAGAGCTGCACTCATCACATTTTGTCCAGCCTGGATTTGCAAGGAACAGAAGCCTTGATGACACGTTTACTTACCGAGGTGGGAAAAGCATTAATGGATGCCTCCAACAAAACAAAACAAAAAAATACTAACACACACCTCTTCTTAAATCTGCTTTATACACATCTTTCCATGTTTTAGCTAAAAAGAACAGATGTGGAAAAGAGTAGTCTGATACATGGTTTTTAATGAAATTTGACATTAAATTTAAAATCTAGTAAAAAGAATTTTGTACTGGAGTAGAGATGCGAAGAGGGAGTTCAACCAAACAGCTGTCCTGAAGTATCAGACATTTTCCTTGGTACCTTCTGACAGATAATATCTTCTAAGAGAAAAGAAAATAACCATTCTGCCAAGAATTCCTCCTACTCCTTTAATCGTTATTTTTAACTTCAGGGCTAACTTTAAAAGTTAACATTTTAACATCTCTCCTACAAAAGATGGATTCAAAGCAAATGGACCCTCCACAACTGACTGATCTTAAACTTGGAGGTTTCAGTCTGAAGCCCCCAATCCTTGTTAGGCACCATCTGTCAGATGGAGCAGGGTAACACACAAATTCTTGGTCATCAATGTTCACAAATTTACTTGGTATTTAACATGAACTTGTCCTATTTTATAATTTTGCTTGGCTAAGGACTGACAAATGTTCAGCTCAGCTAAAACTTCCCAAGAGTTCCAGCTGGCAAACAAACAGAACTCACTTAGTAACAGTGACCCACTTGATTGCAATGGTAAAAACAGATGCTTTAGGCAAAATTATTCAATTGACAGTTAAACTGGTTTAAGTATGTCACACGAAGATCACAAGCAGAAATTCAGCTTATTGCTTTAATGATTACTGGCTGAACTGGTGCACTTTTGTAGCACAGATACACTACACAACAACCAGAGACAAGCACAAAAGAATCCATGCAACTTTCATCAATCTTCCTAAGGTTATTCCTATTACAAGGAGTATTTGGGGAAATAAATTATATCTGCAATATATAAAATGAAATTCTGAGCTAAAGGACAGATAATTACCAGCTTTGTTTGCTGGTTCCTGTGCCCCCCTCATCTCTCTCCCCCAGGAGTACAGGAGGTGTTTAAGTTAGAGAGAGAAATCCATGAAAGCTTTCAGCAGGCAGCAGTAACAATCAGCACACAACTCCACCTGCATTCTGCTTTTCTCACCAAGATCCCTTCAGACCAAATCATTATTGCATTACAAAACTTCCATGAACATGGTTTTGGGTTTTATGTACAACTATACAGTCACAAACAACATTAAATACTTGTAAACCCACGTTCTTAAATATAAATACAACCCTTCCCACACAGGTTAAATCAGAAGGTGTGAAATATTTCAAGTAACATTAGAATACTCAAAAAAAAAAAATCACTTTTGAAAAACCAAAGGGAAAAATAGCCAAATATTTAATACAATAGTTATCAGGATCCAAGATAAATACCCTTGTAAGGCACAGGAACAACCTCCAACAATTGACCTGTGGTACTCAATAACTTAAAAAATACCATGCAGAATTTCAGCTGCTTCATTTCAGAAGGAAAAAAGGTTGTAAGGAACTGGAGGTATCAGGAAATACTGAGGCATCTCTTTCCAAAAGGAAGTGTGCATGTCTAACTACTCACACAACACAAAAATAAACTAGAATATTTATTAGCTCAGAGAAACCAAACACGGCATACCCACAAAAACATTTACACCTGATCAAATATGTTAAACAAAGCAGCTCCACTAATTAGCTTTTTGATTACAACAACCATGAAGTGACTTTGTGAAACATTAAGGAACAGCATGAGACATACTAGTGGAGCCAGAGTTTCAAATGAAGTGTTTTACTCTAAAAATAGTTGCATATTTCAAGTGTTGAACCTGCTCGTATGCTGGGGCACGCGATATCTGCTTCTGGGAAGCTACAGCACAGGAGTTAACTCACAAGGTCAATAACTGAAGAAAACCCTGCTCTCACATGGCTCTGTTCTTTAACAGCACCGCGAGAATTATCCAGCATTTCCTTAGGAAAGCACTAAAATACAAAACAAAATTGGTATTTGAATGTTTTTCGAAGCAGCTGACTTCAAAAATACTTTCAGAAAGCCTGTAAACATTTACAACACAGTATGTGTATTAATACAACATTATTACTTTCAAGGTCAGTATTACACATGCAGTTTCTTGGAGCTACATATTTTGGTGTTATTTTTAACATCTGACAGAGCATCTTGTACTGTTGCAAGCTCTACACTGTTTACAAATACTCCCAAGCTGCAGCTGCTGACTCTACAGAGCATGTCTTGCCATAGCAAAAAGAAAAGTAATTTTAATTATCCATTAATGGCATTTTTTACAGTACTATATGCACTCGTGTTCTGTAGATTGGCTTTATGATTTTTCCACCTTTTGACAATTACATGGAACAACAGGATTTGGTTACAAGAATATCCATTTCGACAAAAGGTCAAAAAAGTCCAAGTACACTTGAGACACCTCTAACCCTGTTCAGATTATGGATGAACTTCACAGCCTCTCTCAGCAGGTGCTATTTCAGGAACCTCTACATTTGGCTTACTTTTTAAAATGGAAATGCAGAGATAAAAAAAGCTGGTTTGAAATCAAATGCCAAGTTTCTGTTTTAATTCTTCATTCTCCCAAAATATTTAACCGCCAGCACAAGAGCAGAAGGTAGCAGTAAACAACTTACCCACACAAGCATTTAGGAACAGCCAGTCAGTCTTTTTCATTCTATTTTTTATTTGCTTTAGTTTTTTGAAGTCAACTTCAAGCTCCTCCTTGCTGCCAACAGCTCCAGCCAATTCAATTCTTTGGAAGTCCATTTTCACATCAGATTCACGTTTGGTTGTTGGTGGAGATCTTCTTTGGCTATTACCACTACTGGAGCTGCCTCTCCACCGAGCCCTGTCTTGCTCGTTTATGATGGAAGAAGCCTCTTCTGTGTCTGCCAGTTCTATTGCTTCAATGTTGTTGGGTCTGGGGTGGTCACACACAACACATTTTCTGGCCTTGGCCCAGTTTTCATATGTACAAACAGAACAAGTCCAGTGCTGAGCCCTTGTGTTCAGTTTATTTCTGTCATTGTATTCCTCACACGGATCCACGGAAAAAGGGACCGGCCTGGACCCGGAGCCCGAGGACTGAGGGGACTCCGTGGGGCTCCTGGTCCTGCGCTGAGACAAGCACTGGGTGCACCTTATAGCTCTTGGCCAGTTCAAGTACGTGCACATGTGGCACGACCATTTATTTGCACTTTCCATACTGTAGGACGATTTAACCCTTGGTCTTGCGCTGGAATCCGGGCAGATCAAAGGACTGCTCCCTCCTTCAGTGCTCGTAGGATCCCAGTCCCTCCCGATATCACTGGAGCCACTTTTGAAAGGATCTTCTGTGATAATTGTTCCACTGGGTCTCTGGGCACGACACATGGTGCACTTGATTGCAGAAGGCCAATTCTCATATGTACAATACTCACAGGCCCATTTAATTCCACGCTCTGTCATCGTGCACTCCTTGAAATGAACTGCGGCGAGCAGAAAGCTGAGGGGTCAGAACACACCATCAGTACACAGAGCCAGTAAAAGAGCTGTTCAAAACAACAAATGAATGAGATTTAACCCCGTGGATGTAAAAATCAGGCTGGCCTAACAGGCAGTCTTTTTTATTTGATATTATTACAACATCTAAGGGGAGTAAAATCACTATGAAAAGGGTAAGACTTGACCTACCAGCATTTTACGTGCAGATTTCACAATTTACTAGTGCAAAAATGAGTCCTACATTTCTGAAACTCTTCAAATTTGCAATTCCCAGCAAATTCAGAATAGCCATTAAGCACTGAGAATACTGGAGAAATGACCAGTACAGCTACAGAAGCAAGTTATAAATATTAAATTATTAAAATAAAACTCAGTATGAATCCAGCAGTACAAGAAAAGGAACACAAAGTCTAGGTCCTGTAACAGACCTCACAGAAGGACAGAGTGTATCAGGTGGGCAGTTACACAGTGAGTAAGCAGTTCTTTCAGAAAAGGAGGGTGGTGGAATTTACATAAAATACTTTCAATGTGAAAAGTTTAGAAATGTGCTTAACCAAGACTAGGTCTTGACTGGACATCACCCGTATCAATAGGGTTACATGGTGAAAATGTCACTTGAAAGCAAGCACAAGCTGTGTGTGTTGGCAGGCTAAGACCGTATTTTCATGCTACAAATTCAGATTTCAACCCCATTCCAACTCACTTTTTCTCTAATGAAGAGGGGATTCTGTCTTCATGCTGGCTCAGACCTTTTCTTCAGATTGCCGAATTTGAAGGATGAGACTAAGCAGATAACTATTCCTGTAAACAAAATGAAAACAGACTCATTACAGGTTTCCTACTGGACCTGAGTAACCAGAAAGTTAATTATTAAATGCCACACCTATTCTAATCCCAATTTACTCAGTTAAACCCAGTCATGACCTGTTGAGGCCACGAGAGACTGGTAAAAATAAACCAATATTTATAAAAAACCAGTGGCCACACTAGTGGTCAATCTGCTGAAGTAAAAGAAGTAGATCCAAGCAACAAGTCCACACCAAAACATCCATGAACACTCTCACTGCAATCTGAAACTTTGGATGGGGAAGGCAGAAAAAGCTTTGTGTAGAAAGCATAATAGAGGGAAAGGGTGAGGCAGGTAGATAAAGGACAAACAGACAAACGTACACAGCATTTCCTCCCTTACCCCAGAATAGTTACCCAGTGTGTAAAACTCACCAAAGTGCTGCTTTTAACAAGGCAAAACTGAATAAATACAAACTTGTCACATCACTTGACTGACACTTCTTATTTATCATATTGCTACTCTCTCAGCTAACAAAACCACTCAGAGCCCAGGAAACTAAAACTCACAAGCTACACAACAGGATTAAATTCAAAACTAGACACATCAACCCAAAAATTAGTTAATACCTGTTCCCCAATTAGCCAGTGTTTTATGAGTTAGTACATTCTCCACTAGAATACCTTCAGACACACCTTGCTCTATCAAGGCATAGCTGAAACTTCTACTTAAATTTGCCAGCCTTCCTCCTACTATCTGCTCCTGAGGACTCCAGCACTGAACATGGTTTTTTTCCAAGAGCTCAAGTGATCTATTCAGCAGATCAGGTGGCTGCATGAATGAGGGGCTATCGCATGGCTGGCACAGAGGAGAGGGCAGCACGATCCTTCTCCAGAGCAATCCATATTTATGCTGCATGGAAGCTCAGGAGCAATCAGGAACACAGAAAGCTCTCTCAAAGCTCGGGTTCCACAGTACTGAACAGCCTGCAGAGCACTTCACTCCCACCTCTACATTATAAAACTGTGTCACACTGAGGAATGTGCTGAAAAGGCAATCACATTTCCTGCTGCTTCCCCTCCACCATTCCTGACAGATGTCCATGCCCATTTATAATGGGGAAAAAAGGAGTTGGATCATACCAGGTGCCTCATATCTGTGACAAAGAAGTGAAAAATGCATATATACAGGAGAATACAAAGTTAATTTGATTTTACTAAAGGTGACTTTGCAAGGAAGACTTTTTGGGAATTTTAAGGAAAAAAAAGTTTCTCTACTTTGCAAAGCACCTCCTATATGAGTACACTAGACACTAGATTTATCTATTCCATTTGGTGAAAGCTTTTCTCCCAATTCCCAAAATAAGGTTTTTAATTACTTTCTTAATAAGCTTCTTCTCTCTAGAAACAGTAGAGGTTTTTTAGGAATTAATGTTTTGTAGTTAGAAACATAGGGTTGAACAGGGTTTTCAGAACAGAGAAGGCAGGAGCACACTGCCCAGGCACCTGCCGACTGCCACCAACAGGCTGTGCCACCAAGGACCACCAAAAGTGGCTGTCCCAATACTCCAGTGCTTGAGAATAATTCCTACTGGGGCAGAAGTTGGTTTGGTTGGAGTAGGTGATGCTTCCCATCAAATCCATAAACAGTCTGTGATGGGTATGTGTAACTGTGCATGGTTTCTTTCCCTGCCCTGGTTTGTAAGGCCTTAAACAAAGCAGCTCCCACTGCAGACAAATCTCAACCCACATTTGGGATGGGGCATGAAAACAAGACATCATCTGTTTTAGTGATATTGGGACTGGGAAAGGAGATTGCAGCTCAAGTTGGAAAGCAGCTGGCTGCAAAAACAATCTAAACAAGTACTGAGATACTACTCAGGAAACAAAATAGCTCAGGACATCCCACCTTACAGGAAAGCTTTCATACATATCACAAGATCAGCTTTTTAGCTGCAATTATCTTCTGTGCCACTTAAAAAGCAGGTGCTCTCAGACATAATTCTTCCAGAGGATGAGTATGTGCAGCTTTGAAAGCCTCTGAGATATGAGCTCACCACCTCTGAACACAAGGCCTCAGGTTATTATGAAGTAAAGAATATAAAAAGGCTCAATAGAGCAACACAATTTCTCTTCCTTGACAGCTCTGCCAACACCAAGTACAGGGAGGAAATTCACCATTGGGGGTTTTTTATTGCTTTTTACTTGATCTGACCTCCAATTCTACCCACCACAGTAGCTCCCATAGATGGGTCTGGTGGGAGCAGAGCTGGAGGTCACAGACACCAGACCCATCCAATTTGTTCACATCAGGAACTGCAGTGACAGGACAAGGGGAAATGGCTCCACATTGAAAGGGAGCAGGTTTAGATTAGGTATTAAGAATAACTTGTTCCTGTGAGGGTGGGGAGGCCCTGGCAATCTGTGGAATCCAGGCTGCCCCTGGATCCCTGAAAGTGGCCAAGGGGATTGGAGCAACAGGGATAGTGGGAGGTGTCCCTAGCCATGGCAGGGGATTGGAACAAGATGAGCTTTAAGGTCCCATCCAACTCAGACCACTCTGTGATTTACTGATGATACAGCATCACCATCCAGCCACAGCAGTTTGAAGCTTATTACATTTTTTCCCCAATTACTTCTTTGACTCTGTTTTCAAGTCAACTTGTTATTTTAGATTCCTCACAGAGGAGAAGCTGAATCACAGAGCGCCTCCTCTGACAGAGAAATAGCAACACAGTGACTGTGAAGTGCAGGTGCATGCCTTTACGTCCAAAAAGCACGAGCAGACAAGAAATTAAAACCCACAAAACTTCAAACAAATTCCAGCTCATCAGTTTAGACAGTGTGCTGAGTATCTTCTGGACATACTTGTAGAGTAACTCACTACACTGAAGAGAAAAATACATTAAGTTCTGTATAAAGAACAGAAAAACAAATCAAAACCTTATCAGATCACCCTTTTACTACATGAAGTCAGTTGTAAAAGGTGACCTAGAATAACCAGATTTTTTTTTTTTTTTGCTTTGCTTCAATTTTTAAGAACATTCTTCTTTATGAGTGCACAGGAAAACACCAAACAGCTCACACAAATTGAGAAGAAACAAAGTTCTCAAATACCATTTTTATGACAGGATACATTATGCTCCCTCAATTTAATTATTCACTGTGTCCAGAAGTTGTTTTTCCTTTGGCTCAAACAAGGAACATCATGGAGCTCCACTTCATGAAACCATCAAGCCCTCCCTGCAAACAGGCCAGATGCTGATTTAGACCAGTCCACACCACAGATTTTTGCTGGGATGGTGCTGGCATCTGTGCTGGCTGAAACCTTACATAATTACACTCATCAAATCAGTGCTCCCACCTCCAACTCATTTGGTTCATGTCTATGGATTTTCAAATAAAACTGCTTTGTGTTTCCAGGGAAAAAGGGAGCCCAAGGTGCCAGCTTCAGCCTTCAGCAAGACTTGGAAGGCGAATCAAGAACCACCCTCCTTCCCCCCCTGCAGCTGCCTCTCACAGGCTGCTCCAAAAAGAAAGGCAGGCTGGTTTCTTTATTTTAAAAACACTAAAGCAACTTTTCAGATGAATACAATAAGCAGAAGAACCTTTTTCTGAAAGAAAGGGATCGCTCAATCTATTTATTCAGCACTTCAGGAGTATAGAAGTAAAACCTTTCACAAATCCTGGCCTTATGTTCCAAGGTGGACATTTATTGACTTTCTTCTCCTACCTTCCCAAACTTACTCTACCTTCAGCTATTTGCTCTTCTTTCTCAATAACTCAGTATAGCCCTCCACAGATCAGTATATTAAAAGCAGAAAGCTTGAACCTGGGCTTCTGTAGTTTGATGGGAACTAACAATAAGCTCCATTGTCATCTCCTCAAATTAATTTTAATAAAATTAAGAACCCTGACCCTGTCAATGGAACAAACAGATCAGATCAGCACTTAATCTGGAAGCTTTGCAGTAGTATCTATGTATTATAACAAAGAATGGAAAGATTATTGTGAAGCCACAAACATAGAAGCATTTTCTGCATTAGCCCAAACACACTGAAGCAAGGAATTTAACAAACAAGCACAGTTTGCTTTGGTTGTTAGGACAGTTCTTTAAAAAGGCAACGATTCAGTCCCAAAGGGAGCAGCAAAAAGGAGAAAACACACTCTCATCTCAGCAAAAGAGCACTGGAATAATTTTCTGCAAGCTGCTCTACGAGGTGGGGTTTTACATAGGAAATGCTGATTTCCTTACAGAACAGCAGCTGGCTGTGCAGGGCCGACAACAGGAACTGGACCCAGAGTGCAGAAACCCAGAACCCTTCTCATGAAACAGACACAAGCAGGGTTGGGAGGCTCTGCCTGCATCATCCTCCCATCCTCAGGGCTGCTCCAAACACACCTGGATCCCCTCTGCTCACCCCAGCAGCAGCAGGGGTGAGGCTGCTGTCTCAAGAGAAGCATCATCCAGCTCAGACTGGCACAAATCTGAATTCCATTGAACACCCAATCACATCACAACTCAATTTATAAACTACAGCAGTAATGGTGCATGAGAGAAAAAAAAAAACTGTAAATAGTCACACAGTTCCAATGAAAATATTTTCAATCTAGCATGTTAAGTGACTTCTAACATTTTCTTCAGTTTTGATAGTCCAGATCACCAAAAATACTCCTTTACTGCAGATTTTTAGGTATGACCTGCCTCACTACCTAAAACTTTTATAAGTGAGGAATGAGTTAAAATCCAGGAGACTTCAGCACTCACAAAGAAACAAAGTGCACGAAACACAGTTCTCATAACCAAAAAAAGCAAGAAAGTAAGAATTAACTTCTGAACACATTCAGAAGTCTGTTCATTGGCTGAATTCAGATGGGTTTCATTTACATAAAATTAATAAAAAATTGTTTTCATTCTGCTTTATGGATTCATATCTCATTTCAAAGCTTCTTAAATCTACTTTATTAGGTATTTATGGTATTCAGAAAAATTACGCTGATTTTGCTTCAGCTTTCTTTTCAATATTCTATTCACACTTCCAACCCAACTGCTGACTTTTCATAAGCAGAAGAATTTATATGCAGCTTTAATGCAAAAGGATGTCCAATTTTGCTAATGCTCCATGCACCAAGAATGAAAACATCTGGGAAGTTTCTGATCTTTGGAGACATCTGAAATACAAGACTGACAATGAACTTTAGGTCTACAACTTAATGTAAACGGACATGTCTGCAAAAGCTGGAAACTCATTACAGAATTAACAGATATTTGATAATAGTAAACATTTTCTCTTTCTGCTGTCTTTATTTTTATTTTAATGTTTATCTCTTGAAGCATTTCTGTGCTCTTAGCCACTACAGTTAACCCTCTTGTGTAATGTGCATGGTGCAAGTTTGCATTTTAGTCATTACTCATCTCAAATGGGTCAAACTCCATCTAGCTCTATTACATTGGTGACTAAAAGACAGGAAAGCCTTAGCTGCTGAAAACAACCTATAAAAACCCAGTAGCAGCAGCTTGCAGTTCAGTTCTCTTTCTTTGTCAGGGTTGTTCTTTTGTTTTGTTTTAAGCTCAATTAAAAGTGAATGACTGTCCAGATGAGATGTTACTACACATTAGGATGGACTAAATACGACTGCTTAGAAACCAACACCATTTGGGCAAACAAGGGTAAGCAGTTTAACAGTTACATAATGCACAGCATCTCCCACACAATACTAATCAAAACCCAAGCAAAATTACTTAAAATAATGAGCTGTGATAGAAAATTTGCATAAATACAGCTAGCAGCGTTTAATGAATTTGACCACGAACAGCAACAGATGAATACTGACTTAAGATCCACAGTAAAAAACACACAAACATACACAACAAAACAACAGAACTGTTAAAACTTCTTTTTAAAAAGACATTAGCCTTGGACAAAGTACAGAAGTTGAACAAGATGTTTCTTTATAAAAAGTGAGGTCAAACACAAAAACAGTTTATCTGTGTTTAGACTGTGCCTCAAACACCAGACCCATTTTTGTTTAGCTCTCAGCCATCCTCACACACAAGAAGGAAAAGCAGATGTCACGCTCTGACTGAAAACACACTGTGCAGTCAGACATCAAAACCCTGAAACACATAAACCTGTCCAACGGCAGGAACACTACACCAAGACTTGTACATTTTCTTGTAATTATCCCCTGGACCTCCTCGTTACTGGCTGACCATAAATTACAGCAGGGCTACACAGGCAGTCAGCATTGGGAGGAGGAAAACCACCTGCCTCCAAAGGAAACATGGAAACACACGCTCAGCACCCACCGAGGGGCACTTGGCTCCTAATTAATGACAGCCACATTCAGACACAGCCAAGGACTGTCTTTGCTAAAAGCATTTGCTATTGGAATACACTTCAGGCAAGTCCCAGCTCCAGTGAGCCAAACAAACTACACTCATTTTATCCAGCTCTTCCTAAGATGCTGGTGAGGCAGCAAAGTATCAGAAAGAGGGAAAAAGAAAAAAATAGTAGCAAAAATGCTATTATCACAGCACACAAAGTCCACTGGTGTGGATGCTGCTGCTTAACACAATGCAAAGAACTAGTGTTAAAAACCACAGGGAAAACAAACCCAAACTCCTTCTAAAGACACTGATTATCAGCTGTTTGGTTTTTTTTAATCACCTTTTTTTAACCATATGATTAGTAATCTGTTTTACATTACATTACATTAGTAACCTGTTTTACATCTCTGAGTTAATTACTGCAGGGTACTCTGCACTCCTTGAAAGTTTCACAGAGTAGCAGTTCTAAAACAGTAATAACAGGTTCTGGAGTGGGAGTAAGTTTCTACTAAAGGCAACACTGAACAACCTTCTTTAAATAAGCCTTTTAAAAGCCATGAGGTGACATTTCTTTCTATCCCTGCACAGCTAAATAGTAATGGGGAGGTCAAAAATAAAAAAGTACCTCGTCCAGCAGCCCATCTGAGCCCTTCAGCAAGACAAAAATGAGCTCAGCAGGCACCCAGGAAGGGGAAGCCTCTGCAGGTAAAACCTGAAGCCACTGGCCCATCTGTCAGACGGTGTCAGTGACAAGCAAAGCCCAGGACAGAACACTCCTGACTTACCAGGGCACTGAGAACCAGGAAAACCAAAAGTAGATCATCAACACTTCTTGAACCCAGGACCTGTAGACTGAGGCTGTTCCAGGGGAGTACTGAAATAACAGCAAGGAATAAACATGCCAGCTGTCTCTACATATCCCTGCTCAGATACTGGGAAGATGATTGGAGACTCAAGGAATACTTTCAAGCCCATTAGCCACAAGTCAAGCTCTCACAGTGCACTTATAGTCCCAACAACCACAAAAAAAGAACCTCTCATAAACCAACCATCACCAAACAAACTTCCTATTTTTGCTGGAATTATACACATCTATGAGATTTATGGCAGACATTTTTCTTTCCAGATAATCAACTGACTGCACCAAGAACCACAGAGTTTTTAAATGAGTGGACCTATAAAAGTGTGTGTAAATTCAAAGTCACAAAAAGATTACTGATCAAAACAGTTCTAATACACTGAAAAACAGAAAACAACCTACACACACACAAAAAAAAAACCCAAACAAACAAAAAACAGCACTCAAGTTTCTTTTTCCTTCCAGAGTCAAAGAAATCATGGCTCTAACAGTTTTCTTTAGCTCGGGAACCCCAACTCCTGAATATGTAGAAGTTCCCAAGAAAACAAACGTACCTTACCAAAGTTTCTTAATGCCCACAAACTCCTCAGTAACCCCAACTTTCTGTGTTTTATTAAAAACAGCTTCTCAGGACCGGATGCTAAATCAAACCGAAGTCAAAGAACCACATGGAGGATTTTGAAACCTTAAAAGTCACGGCAAACAGAACCCAAATAAAACAGCACCGTGCCTTGGCTCCTGGCACGGCAGGAGGGAGGCCAAGAGGAGGCTGCAGCCTCCTTGCTCACCAGTCCCAGCTCCAGACACAAGTCCTACTTACACAGCCCCATTTCCACGTGCCAAAGCAGACACAAGTCCATCCTTCCAGCCCCACTTTCCCTGCACAGCAGGTTACACGTCCATTTTCACTTTGCGCCTTGTTCTCAGCACTTCAGGTATTTTCAGCTCAGTTCTGAACTGAAAAGATCTTAAATCCTGGGTCATCTCCAGTATTTTTCTTAGTAGTAAAAACAGTCCTTAATTTAAAATTTGCAAGCCATTCTCAGAAAAAAAAAATCCAACTTAGAAGACCATAATAAAAAATAAACAAACAAAAAACAACAACAACAAACCACGCAGTAGTATCCTTGTCTTAAGAACAAGCAGAACAGATTACATCAAGACAAACCCAAATAACCAAAGGGAAAAATGCCAACTTCAGTACATCTCCTGTACAGTAGAAAATGCAAAAGGGCTGCAAATGTGGCTGCTTCCTAGGCAAGATGCTCTGCACATAGCAGTCACCACCAATGCTTCCACTGTATTACCTGCCCATGTTCCTTGTAAAAAAATCTACTCTTCCTTCTGCTTTCTTGAACCAGGGACTCCATATCAGCCCCTCTTGAAGACAGTTCCCTCCTCAGACTTCACTGCCCTCATTCCCTGCTCCATACCTCCCCTCTCCCTGGTCTACACCAAAGTGAGTTCCTGCATCAATGGGACGTCAGGAGAGGAAAGAAAGTTGTTTTGAAAAATGCCAGGTGGACACAACTCCAGTTTGAGTACAGAGCTCCTGAGCACCTGCCTATGCCACGAAAGAAGGAAATACAAAATCCTAAATATTATTATAGATTAACACACTCTTAGTATGACAGTTGTTCTTTTAAAGCATGCTGACTGGTAGACCCCAAAGTGGTAATTATTAATCTTGCACATCAAGAAAGCTCCAAAAAAAATTAATTACACAGAGCAGCTGTGCTCCAGCCACCAATGATGTAAAAATTAGCACAGTCACAATCCCATGCAAGATGAAGCAATGACAGCTATGCAAGAAATGCTATGAAAAGTACCAGCAAAGTGTCTGGATCCCAAATGCTTGAAATCTTAATTTGAAGACAAAAGTTTTAAGGTGTAATAAATTCCATTCAAATGACATGACAAAGTTACAATTATCTATGTTACTAAACTGATTTTACCAAGCTATTCCATCTGACAAGGGAAATGGCAAACTCTCCATCAGCTGTGTTGAAAAAAATTATCTTTTCAACTCTGCCTTGTTTCCCTCCTCACACACAGTACTATTTTTAAAAAAAAATTAAGAACTCTCTTACAGCTAAGCCAGCCATTTTCAGCTGCCAAACTAAAGTTTAGTTCCATTTTAGTACCAGGAGACTGTGGATCATAATTCATCTAGTTAAACTGAGGATTACTTGTTGACATCAATTTTGAACAGCCCAAAATAACCCAGTCTTCAAATTTTGGGGGGAGGAAAGGGCATGAGATTATGAAGAGAACTGGCAGTAGCAGTTTAAATGCTTTGCTGTGATTAGCAGAGAGCACATCACGACAAGGAATGTATTGATCTGTGCTAGAACTGATATGGCAAAGAGAAGCTGGAAAGAGAAACATCAACACCCAAGTTAAGGCCACATGAAGGAGCCAGTAAATCTCACTTTAAAGAGCCTGAGAGAACATTTGATTATTTGATTGACTGTATTAAAAATAACCTCCCATTCAATCAGTAAAGTATTTCCTACTTACACTTCTGGCTTATTTACAGATCCTTCTTGCAAAGGGCAGCAAAGATGGGTGGGAACTCCTGTCCCCGAGGAATTTACAGGTCAAACAACATACAATGAGAACGGCCACACACAAAGCTAAAAATGTCCCCTTGACCCATTCTGAGCTGGAATTAGTCCCCAATTAAAGTCACGCTCCTGTGATGAACCCCGTTGATGCTTTTGTGCCACTCAGCATTCCAATTACATTAATATTTGTAATTATACTTCTGAGAGAATGCTAATAGACACAGCTCCTGAGGAACAGATGACAGTGTCACCCCCACCTGCCTGCCCTTGCTTAAGCTGCAGAAGGAAAGTAAAGGTAGCAATTTCTTTTTCCTTCAAAAGAACTACAGCACATAATTAGAGTTTCACAAAGCCCACGAAATGCAACGCATCCCAAGGCTTTATTCTCTTTGAACGCCGTGACAGACTTAAACCAGAGGTGATCCTTCACATATGACATGCCAGCCTCCACATGCTGAAACACCAACTCAGCCTGGCCTTCGGAGGGAGGCCAGCAAAAGAGTTCCAGAACACCTCCTGCTGAGCTGTTCACCTCCTGAACACCTCACCTGTCTCCCCTGCCTGAGTAACAACTGAAAAAGGGGGGGAAAAATAAATAAGCCTCACAAACCTCTTCTGTGAGACCGATAAGCAGATGGAAAAACAAAACTGATTACAACAGATCTCTCCTGAACTACTGTTAAAAGGTTCTGCTCACAACAGAGCGAGCTCTAAGAAGAGAAAGAGGGAGTTACTACACAGAAGACATCTCACCTTTCAATTTTTTCCCCAACAAACGCATCAAAGCACTAAACTCACATGCCAGCTCCACCACTTGTGACACCGCAGGCAGCTGGTGAGCAGAGACTGTTCAAGCACAGCACAAAGCCCGTCAAACAACGTTTGTTTACTACACCAACCCCCAAGAATTCCAGAAAAAGTTGTCATTATTGCCATGGCTGAAAGTCACCGTGGCAGCAGAAAGTTCTCAGCAGCCAGGCTGTGCCAGCCGTGCAGGACACCCGGATCCATCTTCCCCATCATTTCTGCCACCCGCTGCTCCCGAGGGAGCGGAGACTGCCGTGGGGACAGGCTGATCCCGTCACTCCCAAGGAAGGACTCACAGACACATCCGAAGGACTCACAGACACATCCATGACCTCCGCAGACAAGTTTATCTTATCCTGCCAGGAAGCTGCTGCAGTCTGGGACGGTGAAGGCAGACAGGGAGGCGCTGGCAGCGTGGATATTACCAAGGTCTGCCTCACTCCTTTATCCAACTTTCCTAATTTTTGTTTGGACTTCAGTTCCCAAAGAACGAGCTCGATTCTGAAATACTTCTCTCGCTGTACTTTACTTCTGATAAAGCATCGACAATAGGTGATCACAGAATGAATCACGGAGTGGTCTGGGCTGGAAGGGACCCTTAAAGATCATCTTGTTCCAACCCCCTGCCATGGGCAGGGACACCTTCCACTATCCCAGGCTCCAAGCCCTGTCCAACCTGGTCTTGGGACACTTCCAAGGATGGGATAGGCTAATACCATGGAAGTTCTGCTACCCAAAATCCGCAGACACAACCCATCACTCCCATCACCTACTCCAGCACCGCGTGCAGATCCACACAGGCACATCCGACCACCAACAGAATCAAAGCAGGAGGGTGGGAAGAAGTGAGAGGGAGGCAGCACAGGCATGATCTCACCAGGCACACTAAGGCACCACAGCCCGGGGTCCGGAGCAGCAGCCACGGGAGAAAAAAATCCGAGTTTCCTGCCTTTGTACGGAGGCTGTGCCAGCCTGCCTGCCCTCAGCAAGCCGTTCCACGCGGGACACCGACCGCAGCGGGATCCGGGGCCGCGCCAGAGGCGCCTCCTCACAGCCCCCCCGACCCCGCAGCGGGTCCCCGCTCGGCTCCGGCTCAGCTCGCCCCCGTTCCCCCCGCGCCCCCCCGTCCTGCAGCGCTGCCCGAGGAGGGCAGTGAGAGCACAGGGGCTTTACCTCTCCGCCGGGATCCGTCCCTCAGTCCCTCAGGAACACGCTCGGAGCACTGGGAGCCGCCTGCGCCCCGCGCCGCCCCCCCCCCCCTCCCGCGCTCCCCCCCCGCTCACGACATGGTCTCTCCCGAGGCGCCGGGGCTGCCGCGGCCGCGGGCGCTCCCACTCGGCGCGGCGGGGGGGGGGAGGCTCTGCCCGCGCTCCTCTAATGGCGGCGGCCGGAGCGGCCCAAAGCAAAATAAACCCCCGCACGGCCGAGCAGCACGTCAGCGCGGCCTGCCGCCCAGCGCGTCGCCCATTGGCTGGGCCCGCTCCTGCCTTCCGCCAATCGGCGGGCGGCTCTTTGCGCAGAGCGGTGATGTCATCGGTGCCGCGGGGTGCCGCGCGCAGGGCGGACGCCAGGGGGCGCCTCCCGTGCCGGCCCCTCAGGGCGGGACCCTCGGGACCCTCGGGGCTGTTCCGGGCTGTTCCCGGCTATTCCGGGCTGTCCCTGCCCGGCTCCCGGGCCCCCCGGCACTCTGCCACCTTCCCCGAGCCAAACATGCGCCTGGATTGCCGGAGGTGACGCGCAGAGCGTTGTGGAGACGAGAGCATTCTCCGCCGTGGTACGGGGTGTGTGGACATCGCAGGTTCCTGAGGGAGTAATCCCTCAAAAAAACCTCCTTGTGATGGCACATGGCCAGGCAGAAGCGGTTTGTGGATCACTGAGTCACTGAGGTTGGAAAAGCCCTCTCAGAACATCCAGTCCAGCCTTGTCCCCAGCGCAGAGCCCTGAGTGCCACATCCAGCCCTTCCTTGCACACCTCCAGGGATGGGCACTCCAAACCTCCCTGGGCAGCCCCTTCAACGTCTAACCACCCCTTCTGTGAAGAAATTCCTCCTAATGTCCAACCTGAACCTCCCCTGGCTGCAGCTTAAGGCCCTGCCCTCTGTTTCTTATCAGCACTTGGGAAATATTTTGCTATGGAACAACTGAAGGAATTAATGGGAATCCAGAATCCACCAGGTGTCATGGTCAGGTTGATATGGTGGTGTTGGGTCATAGGTCCCAAAGGTCTCAAAGGTTTTTTTTTCAATCTAAATTGATTCTGTGAAATAAAATTTAAACATTTCCTCTGCATGTTGATTCCAGCTGTTCCTGACTGGAGAAGCAAATGTGTGGGATTGGAGTTCAGGGTGTCACCCTGCCCAAAAGGACTCAGCAGCCCCGCAGAGCAAAGCCCATTTATCTTCTGAGAAGAAAAGACCAGCAACAACAGCTCTGCCAGCCCTTGGGTTCAGTCCTTGTGCTGGCTGTGCAATATTTTTTTTTGCTTTCCGCTCAAAAATTGTGAGACTGCATCTTCCTTAAGCTGCCCTTGTAGGCTCACTGACAGAAAATGTGTATTTCTCCACATCCTTGCTTTTCCCTCATGGGTTTTACATCATTTGATACATGATTTTTTTCCCCCCACTGCAGTTACTACTTTTTATTTCAGGCTTCCTCAGATGTTTTAGCGCTTTCTTATTTCCATGGTTTCATTCCCCATTCCCAGACTCTGTTAGACAATGCCTCAGGCTTGGTGTTGCATTGAGAAACTCATCCTGGACCAGCTGGATCCATCCCTTCTCCCTCAGTCAGCACAAAAGAAAAGCACCTGAGATGTTCCAGCAGAGCAGTGCTAGAGAAAATCCCTTTGTCCAGCAAGCAAACAACCAGGACTGGAGTCAGGACAAGTAAAATGTAATTACTTATGGAGACTGAAATAGAAATTTGTCTTCATTTGCAATTAAATTAGTTCCCTATAAACATTGAGAACTCTTGCAGGGGGAGGGTAATGTGATTTCTCTCTCCCAGACTAATTATTTACTAAATTCTCTTTCTGACTACACTGAACAAGTTGGTGCATTTCTCAAAACTGTTTAAAAAAGGGGGACAACTTCCTTTTTTTTTTTTTTTAATAAGACTTGGATAAGTCATGTAAAATAAATATTCCTTGTCTTAAGGAATTTTACCATCTCTGTGCTTAGAAATAATCCAGAAAATGAAAATGTATCCCTTGCTCTTGGCATCTAGGCAAGATGATGGAAGAGCTGTTGGGGTAAATTCTGAATGCTGCCCCCAATGTGCAACAATGGAAATTTCCAGAAATAATTCTTATAGCTTAGACTGCATAAAAAATATGAAAATACAAGAAATATCTTAGAACTATTGACTCACAGAGGGGCTTGGATTGGAAAAAAGTTCTGACCAACTGAAAAAAGAATAATTTCAAAGAATTCTATGATTCTAGGAGATTTTAATCTCTGCACAGTTGGTCTGCAGAACAGAAGCATTCTGAGTTGTAAAAGAAGTCCCTGGATAATATTCAAAGGAGAACATGTGGTCAAATTGAATTTGAAAATATTTACCAGAGCAAAAACAAATCCTGGGCTGCATCTCCCAATTACCTGAGGTTTTTGATGCTGGTGACTTTATTGTCAGGCCGTGTCTTTGGCTTTAGCTCAAAAAGCTGCTGGTGTCTCCTTCCAGGTTTACCTTGCAGGAGTTTGCCATTTGTTCTAGACTTAAACAATAAAATACAAGAGGAATGACCTTTCAGCAGTTTAGAACATTGATATTTACACATATAATTTATCCAAGAAGAGCTTTCAGACTTCTAATTTGGAGACACATCAAAATCTACATGACTTGATAGTCCAGTCCTCAATAGATTTGGTATTTGATCATCTTTTCTTTTTTTAAATGTCAGGAAGATAATTCTATTTTTGTTAGAGGTAGCAGAAGTTGTAAGCAAGTACTAATTTTCTATATCCCACCCAAAATTTTCATTTTCTTTCACCAGTTTAAGGAGAAATTTCAACTCCCTAGGAAGGAATTTGGAACAGTCATACTCATTTGACAGCTGAAGCTGTTATTTTGGGAACCTTCCTTTGCAGAGCTGGATTTGCTCAGGCCTTGCAGCTCGTGTGCCTTCACACAGAGTTGTACAACTGCCCCTTGTGCCTCACAACAAACCCACAGCAGAACCATGAGATGAAAATATCATTTGCACATATATGTGTTCCAGCTTTCTCTTTCCCCCACTTTTCAAACATCATAAATCCCTGTTCTCGTAACTCCCCACCTTCCTTAGCCATCCTAGCTCCAATCTCCTTTCTCCTTGTTCCTCCAGAACCAGAACTGGTAGTAAATCTCCTTGTCAGAGCCCACAGATTTGGTAAAACCCGAGCAGTGAGCACAAATGCTGTGATTTTGCCTGATTATCTAGCTCAGAGCCCCGCTGGTTGCCATCCTTGCCAGCCTGGAGCTGCCCCAGCAGCCTGGAACCCTTTGTGCCTGCGAGGTGTGAGCCTTGCAGGCAGCCAGCGAGGCAGATGGCTGGGAACTTCCCTTCCTTTCCCACAAACAATTTATAAATTTAGGATTTTTTTTTTGGCACAACCCTGAGTTGCAGTTTGCCGCTGTCTCCCGTGAAACCCTTTGAGAGCTATGCCTTACAAGATGCCCTGATTTTTTTCAGTCCCGATGCTCGCTGTTAGTAAAAGGCCTTTCCCTCAACCCTGCCTGACGTTTCTGTTCTGATTCACCCTGTTTATACCAGAGCAAATGATACCCAAAGCTATAATTAGAAGGCAAGCTTTGAAACATTCCACAGGAGCACATTTGTTGCGTGTAGTAGCAGGGGAGCCTCAGCGACACAAAATTGTGCTTCAGGTAAGCAAAAAAAAAAAAAAAGACAAAAACCTAATTATTTTCTGCTGGCATGGAGTGTTTTTGTGCTGCAGCAGAATTACCTCAGCTTGAGTGCAAAGATTACATCTAGTTAGTGATGTCTAAGTGCAGATCTTGCTCTTATGTAATTCTCTTTACCCTGGTAACTCCTTGCTCTCAGGCAGGGTGCCGGCTCCCATCAGGAGATTCATCCTCAGCTTCTCCAGCAGTACGTGCTCACCAGATTGTTATTCCTCACTAGCTGAACCTTGGATATGCAGAGCTCCCTACTCAACCAGCTCCTCAGATCCTGCTCTTGCTGTTGCTTTATCCTGTGTTTTCAGGAGCAAGGAAGATTAGCAACACTTAGATAAAGGGCAAGGAATAGAAACGCACAAAAATCCAAAGGAAGCACAGGTTTTGGATTGAGAACAGGATGTTTTCAATGGTTCACTGATTTGTTACCAGTTTTCCATCCTCTGAGTCAGCCTGAGCCTTTACATCCAGTAAATCCCATCTTTGGGCTGCTTTTCTCAATTCCATTTGAATCAAAAGTATTCAACTCTAGCTAGATCACGATCCCCCCCTATCCAGGCAAGGATGAAGTCAGAGGAGGCTCAATCACAGAACCATAGAATGCCTTGGGTTGGAAGAGATGTGAAAGAACCTCTATGGAGCCAGCAAGAGGCCCCTCACAGCTCTCCAAGTGTGGGGGTGATTGTTTCAGGGACAAAACAGCCAGCAAAGATAGAGAACAAATAAACCTAGCTTGGAAAAACTGGCCAGAAATGTCTCTGCAGTCTGCACCCTGAAATGTACTTCAGTAGCAAAAAGAAAAATGTTCCAAGTAGTGAGCACTTACATTGAAAGCTTCCACGTTCTCAGATTTTTCTTGTTTCCTCTCTAGTTCCACGTGGAGCAGAGGAAGGGGATGAAGGAGTAAATCCATTGGGATGGGGCTGTCCAGCTGAATGCTTTGAGCCCTGTGATGGAGGAACCTTGGAAGCTTTCCTCAGCTGGGCAGACCTTGTGTAGGTGAAGGGGTCTGGCCAACAGAGAGGCAGCTCACGTGGAGAGCAGCGGGAAGCTGGGATGGTGGCCGTGCTCCAGCCCCCAGGGAGGATCTGGAGACTCCAGGAGGCTGCAGGAGCTGCCTGGCCCAGATGGTGAGCACAGCGTGGCTGCTCCTGCTCCCAGCACCATCAGCAGGGCTGGCACAGCTCAGGAATGCAGGGGGAGGACACACAGGAGGAAAAGAGAGAGGGACCGAGAAAAATGTGAGACAGGGTGGGAAAGGGGAAAGAAAAATAGAACAGGAAAATGCAAAGAGCTCTTTGGATGCGCTCTGAAAGCCATCAGGGACTGCAGTGACAAGTCACAACTCTGAAAGGATGCAGCAGGCTGAGTCCCTTCAGGGGCATGTAAGACATTTGTGAGGACTTGAGACAAAAATCCATTTTAAAAATGGACTGAAATGCACAAACTTACTGCTGTACAGAAATGTCAGGCCTAAAGAGCCTGGATGGCTCTGCACAATGGCCACTGTTTCTCTCACCATCACCACTGACACATTTAATTACCACAAACCCCAGACCCCTCCAAAATGCTTCTGGCAGCAGAAAATGAGGTGTGGGTTCAGCATAACACTGACTCCTCCAACACTGCCAGCTGGGGCTGGAGGAGATGAAAATACCACATTATGCTGCCACAGGTCTTGATACTGGGTTAGGCACCCCCCTCCTCTGACTCCTGGCTTTTGTGAGCCCCCTGATGGCACCAGCCCTCCCCAAACATTGTATAAAAGCCAGAGATGCTAAACCCAGTGGCAGTGGAGCTGAGAGGCAGAATCTCAGACATTTTTCTGCTTTAGGAGAGGCCAGCCCTTCTCCTGTGCAGCAAGGCAGTGTTATCAGGTGGCTTTAACATGGCCCAAAGTTGAGCCAAAGCTGTTAGAGGTTGGCAAAAGTGAAAATGGGATTTATCATAAATAAGGCTGTCCAGGAGCACACGAGGCAGCAGAGAAGGGACATTCTGTGTCTGGTTTGCAGAACACAGTGCATCATGCCCAGCATAATCAGCACCAGCTAATCAGATTATTTGATGAGCCAGAGGGAGCAAAATCTTTCTTTGAGTTGACGTAATCCACCAATAGACTGCTTAAGGATTCTGGATATTTTCATTCTGGCTCTCAGAAGCCTTTCTCTTACCTATTTATTGAAACTTATCCTTTTTATGAGCAAATCTAGGATTAAACACAGACAGCTCAAATTGAAACCAGAACACAAACCAGTAAGAGTGAGATTCCAACAGAGCAGTGCCAATTACCACACTACTGGCTCAGCAGGATGGTGAAAGAATATCAGGGATACTTTAGAGCCATTAGTGGAGACCTTGGATGGTAACTGAGGAAGATAAAGAATACACAAGTCTGGAATTAAAATGGGGAAAAGACATTTTTTCTGGAACACCGTGAAATGTTGGATGAGATTTTTATTTAAATTAGACCTAGCCTGATCCATAAATTCTTATCACATTAACGTGATTTAATATATTTTAGAGGTATGTTCTGTAAAAATTTGTACCTTCTCTTAGCCTTCTTCTTCACTAATAGGCAGTTTCAAAAACTGCATAAAAAGTAGCTTTCCATCTTATTGCTAATTTAATCTTGCAGAAAGCTGTCTAGCAGGGTACCTCATAATGCTTTGCCTTATTTACAGATACAATGAGGGGAACAGAAAAATAAATCATTTTCAAAGCAGATTACTTTTCTGGAGGGACAGTTCTTTGATTGCTTTTATTCCTAAATGTAAAAAAAAAAAAAAATTAGTAATTATAGCTTGAGCAACTATTGTTTACTTGTATCAGGCCTCACAAAAGCTGCTGTGCCTGCCTTTCTTGTATGTTTTGTCAAAAGAATGGGTAGAAACAGAATAAAATAATTGTAAGAGAATGTTGCCTGGCATCCCTGTCTCCCTCCCACTGCACAAAGAGATGCTGGAGCAAAGCTGAGACATTTATTGAGCAGCAGGAGGTCATTAGCTTGTTGTCAGTCCTCTCTCCATTGACAGCTTGACATGGCTGTCTGGTAGGTAAGCTGCATTATAAACAGGCTTTTTGTAGCACACATTGCTGCTTTCATATGGAAAGTATGTTTGCTGTCTCCCAAATAATCCTTGCCACCCTGAGACATTACAGATTTTGTGTTTCAGGAACGTGTTGCTTCAGTTTTCCAGCCACATGTCTCAGCTGCATCTGCGTTTCTCTTGCCTAAGCCCTTTGAAGAAAGTTTAAGCTTCAAAAGCTCCCACTTGTATGAGACAGCAGCTCTGGAGCTGCCCATGTCCAGGCACAGCTGTAAATTTACAGGGCTCTAACACCAAAGGACAATTTAGAGCATCTCTGGGGGTGTGTACAGCTGAAATTGCCTAAATATCACAAGGACTTGGACCTCCCACAAAAATCAGAGTGAGGAGCGAGGTCAGAGAGTTTGGGAGGATATTTACCTGAGGAGCAAACCACTGCTGCCCTGAGCCAGCCAGCTCCATGTGCAATCATTCTCTGTCCATCTCATTGCTGCCCAAACACCACAGCCGCACACTGACTGAGCTTTGCACAATGCAATTCAGCTTAATCAATAAAACCAATTTTACAAAATTATGCAAAATGTTGAGCTGCTGCTGGAATAATTGGAAATTGGTGAAGCTGCTCGGTCTCAGGAAGGTCACATTCCTTCACTGGCTGTGGAATCTTTGAAATCCTTGGCCAGAAGGGATTCATGTCCTTTTTTCCTGGACGTGGCTCTCACATATCCCAGTTTCTCCAAGTCTTCCCATGGTTCCTCCCTCTGCCAAGTCAACTTTTACAGTCAAGAGGCCTGGGCAAGCACCCAAGGCCTGGGGAGAAAGTCCAGATTTGGCCCATTGCCCACAAGCCACATTTCACTGGTATAGAAACATCACATTACATTGGTTATATCAGGAATATTGATTACTCAGCTGATCATAGAATCACAGAATGGTTTGGGTTGGAAGGCACTTTAAAGCTCATTTGTTCCACCCCCCTGCCATGGGCAGGGACACCTTCCACTGGACCAGGATGCTCCAAGCCCCATCCAGCCTGATGTAGATGAGAGTCCAGGCTACCCATGTCAGAAGCAGAGGCTGTCCAGATGAATGGGGCTGATCCCCTGCATCAAATTAGGGAGCTCTTTTCTCAAATGGAGCCCAGACCTGTTTGGATTGGAGCTTTCCAACCGCTGTGCTGAAGAAACAGAAGTTCTGCCATTTCATTTGGTTGCTGTTTCTCTTATCCTGCCATCCTGGCTTTGAATTTTCACTCTCTTATTCCAAGCACACACCTTGCCTGATTTGCTCCATCTTCAAGAGTTTTCCCAGTGTCCTCAGGCACTCAGGGAAGAGGCCAAGTGAACTGGGCTTCCCCCAGAGCACACAGCTCCAAAGCTGAGCTGTGTTCATTTCTTGGCTGTCTTCCTCTCACATCAGAGAATATTCCAAATAAGGCCTCGCTGGTGTTGCTCAGAATCAAAATAGCTGCTTCTTATTTAGGTTTGATAACCCCTGGAGAAAAGTCCCTTGGACTTTGGCTTCCCCTCAGAGCTGCTGACTGCCTCAGCATATGGTCCTGTTAGATCTTCTCAGTTAAACACTGTTACATCACACTTCTGTCAGCTGTCAGTATTTTCATGTTTTTCTTGGAATGTTTGCTTCCTGTCCTAGACCTTCTGCCTCTAGAGTCAAGTGGTTGAGTTAGAATCTGAGGGTTTATTTTCAAAGTAGATTTCTAATCCTCAGTGCAGCACAGAAAAGCATAAAATATGGACTAAGTGTAAACAAAGGGGTCAGAAACTAAAAGCAGAGACCAAAAGAGAACCACAAATATCAGTTCCTCAAACTCATTAGTTAAAAATATAATTCCAGTGTTTTGGAACAAAACAAACCAGGTGGTTAGGTTTTTCCCTGCAGTTTTTGACTGCCAGTTCCAGAGTGCAGAAGGCATTTCTGTTGATCCAGTGCTGGATCAATATCCCAGCTCAGTGCAGAGGGATGAGTAGATTTGCTCTCACCAGCAGCTCACTCAGGCTGAGTCCTTACATCTAATACTGATCATGGGCTTCCTGAAACACTCCAGGAAAAATAAGGAATATTAGCATCTGTGTTCTGGCTGACATTTTGGGTAGGTATGCCCTGTTTAGCTGGTTTTCCTCATCCAACAGAATACCCACATAATCCTTTTCTTTCCATACCCTCAGGCACTGCACTGGGATTCCTGGCTGCTGTAGCCCATCCCAGAAGCTCCTGTACAATATTTTTCTGTACTTGCAGGTGTTGCCTGCAGATTTACAGGGCTTTGGAGTTAGGTGTGTATCAGAGAATGCCACAGAATCCCAGAGGAGCAGGCAGGAAGGGACCTCAAGGACCCTCTGGTCCAGCTTTTCTTGGCCAAAGCGCAGTCTAGACAAAATCTGGTCAGATCAGGGCCTTGTACCTTTGGATGTGAACCCTCCAAGGGTGGAGATCCCACTGATGGCTTCTCTGAGCCTTGTTCCAGGGTCTGACTGACACTGATTATTCTTTTCCTGATAAGCAGTCTGAGCTTGCACTAATTGTCTCAAAACATGCACACTCTGCCTCTTTTCAAACCCAAATGAAGTTTAATTGAGCTGGTTTTCCTTGAGAGATAATGTGACTGGAGAGCATGAAGTCCCAAATGTAGTGAGAGTGTGTGAAACAAAAGAGATTATGGATTAGAAACACAAACCATTAACCTAGAACACCAAGAACAGTTTTGGCTTCTTTTTCTGCCAGCCAAATACTGGAAGGGCCACGAAAAAAAATCATTTAATTGATATTTCTCGTCCAAGTTTATAGCTAGAGCTGATTAAAAGCCTCTGTTTCTTTCCTGCTTCAATTTTCAAAGTTCTAAAATACTTAATTCTACAAAAGAGGTAATGAAAATAATGACAACTACATAAGGAAAACTTGCCAGAAAAAGAAAAAAATGTTACTTAAAACAAAAATTATCACAGAATTTGGAGCTTTTGTAATTTATCCAGGAACTCTGAAACTTGCTCTCCAAAGCTCTGTGGGATCTCCTAAAGCCTCTGGTGTCCAAGCCAGGGAGCAAAGCTGGAGGTGGACCCTGAGGTGATGGGGGTGCCTCCAGAAATGGGAGCGTCCCCAGAAACACACTCCATCAGCTCCATCACCTCCTGGTCATCCTGGCAGCGCTTTTGGGGTAGCTCAGAATCCTGCTGGAGCTCCTGAGCTCGTGCAAACCAGCCTGGATTCAACACACCAGCATTTACCACAGCCTCTCTGGTTTTGGAAGCTTGCAGGCAGCAGCATTTCCCATCTGCAAGGAAGAGTTTCACTTCTCACCCAGCATCCACCTCTCCAACAGCCCTTGCCTGGGAGCTGCTCTGAGCTGTCCTTTCTTCTGGAGGCAGGGAGAAAGCAGCACCTGCAGCTCAGCGCACCTGAGCACGTCCCAGAGCAGTTCACTGCATCTGAACTAGGCCAAACGAGTTACCTCCCAGGCACCCTGACCCTTCTGGGGAGTACAAACATCCTCGTCCAGACTGCACTCACATTATGGAGACCTGATTTAGTGCTGATGTTTTGAGATGCACATGCAAGCTGCTTTTCACAAGGTCAGCCCCAGCAGAGACAAGGAATTTTTCATTATTAGCGTGAAGACCTTGAGTTTTGAAAAATGCTCTTGCCTTTCATCATCATCTGCATGCTGGTTTTTTCCATCTTCCTTGCTTTAAATGGTCACTAGAAGAGGCTGTAATTTATGCAGCACTCCTGGCAGTTGTCTCAGGGGTTCTGTGCAATGAACCACCTTCATTTTAAAAGCTCTTTTTAAATAAATGGTCTCAAAAACACTGTACACTTTTAAAAGTGAACAGACAAGGGAGCTTACATGGTATGGAGGGAAACCTGTATTTGGTGATAAATTAAAACATTCAGCCACAAAAATGATGATGGCTAAGAGAAGATGAAGAAAGAAAAGGTAAAACAATGTTAAAGGAAGATATTTTGCTGTTTGGACACATTCTCTCTCTCTCCTTGTGTAGAAAATATTTTAAAGGTGAGTCCTGACCCTGTTTGTCCTCAAGTGTTAATACCAGGTGCTTAGACAGGAAAATGATGTTGATCTGCCAGTCACTAATTGCCCTTGGGTGCTCTGTTTTTTTCCATGGCCCTGACAACTCTTCCCACACCAGAGGGAATATTTAGCTCCCATCTTCCTGTGGAGCAGCAATTTCCCTATTTCCATAGCTTAAACCTTCCCCACCGAGCAACTGCAGTGTCTGCTTGAACTGTGGAGTATTTATTTTGTGGAGGTCTTCCTAAGTCCTGATCAAATTAGTCTGAGAGAAAAGATACCTACAATGTCCTAAAGAACAGCTGTTCCTGACAAATCAACCCCAGGAAACATTTTGTCTGTTTATCCTATGAATTGGCAGAACATGGGCTGCTGTATCCTGAAATATTCTATCATCTCCCACTAAATAAATAGGGAACTGAACAGTTCCTAGCTACAGATCACAAATGGAAGTGGGAGGAAAGTAAACATCCAGTTTAGCTCTCACCTCAGTGCATTGCTGGCTCCAGCTCACCTGAAGATTCTCCATAATATCCGTAGGAAAAGAGGCAAGTACCTTGTGGGGCTTTTCTTTTACTGGACATCAATTTCTCTGAAGTGCTCACATCCTTCCTGTCTAAACTGATACATTCTACATGGATAGAGACATCTGTAAAAAAGGGAATTATTTTCCAACCTCTGTCTGGCCGGGGGCCAAAGGAAGCTGTGTGATGTTCAATCTTACATTCATATGGTGTGGCATGAAAAATAAATGTACAGGGGAGCTCTAAGGGGCTCAATCAGCCACCTCAACCCCTGAGGCTGCTTTTCAATACTTTAACATGGAAATATTTCCCTTCCATTAAAAAAATACAAATATATGTATATATGTTTTATTTTAACACGGTGACCTTGAGGGATTGCGAGTTTGGGGTTTAGAGGCTTTTTTTCCCTCTAGGATTTCTAATGATTTCTAATGGCAGCAGGGATTCCTGACTCCTGCATGCCCGATTTTAGCTGCAGGCAGGGCAGCAAGGACAGGCTGTGCTCTGTCAATCTGGTAATGAACAGTAATGACAGACTCTAAGCTGTCATAAGAGGATATGACCAAGCCTTGTTTGGGAATGGAGAACTCAGCCCTGTCTGGTGACAGCCAGGATGGCCTCAGGGAAGGCACCTGCCCACAACAAAGAACTTTTTGCCCACTCACAAATAAAAATGACCCCCCCACATGATGTTCCCAGCTTCCATCCCCTGTCCAGCCTCCTGTCTCTCTCCTGTTCCAGAACAGGTGGTCAGTTCTGGGTTTGTTTTATTTTGTCCTAAGCACTATGTTAGTTCTGTGTTCTCACTAGACCACAGCTTGTGGGGGAGAATTTTAATCCTGGTGAGATTTCCCACCCTTGCAGATTCCCAGCTGGAGATTGCAGCAGCCTTTGTGCAAGCGTTGGGGCTGCCACAGGCTGTGGGATTTTGGGGAAGCAGTGGGGATGTACCAGCCCTGCAGGAGGAGCTTTCCTGCCCTGGGGCCAGGCTGAGCCCCTTCCCTGAGCAGCAGGGCAAGCAGCATTCCCATTTTTGTCCAGGAAGTCACACTAATTACAGAGCTATTGCTTTCCTCATTTAAGCAGGCAGTTAATCCCAGTGCTATTAAAATCCCAACATTTCCAGCTTCCCTCAGGAGCACTGAGTGGCTGCTCATGGAGCAGGCTCTTCTGTGGTGACACTGGGCAAGAGACAAATGCTGCACAGTCACTACAAATCCATATTTTGCTGCCCTCCTTCCCCAGGAGACAGGCCAGAGCAGCCTGGGGCAGGATCTGTGCTCCTGCTTCCTCCTGTGACAAACAAGGTGCCACAGGAGGGCACAAGGAAAGTGAGTCATTCTTGTCATCATTAATTAATTAGTGTCCTGCTGGTCCCCCAGGTAAACCAAACAGATTACACAGGGCAAAATTGACATAAACAAGTAGGAAACTCTGCTTATAAAGGAACTTGGGAAGACATTCATCCCAAACCTGCCAGAGCTCCAGACAGTGTCCCAGTCTCTTTCCAGGATGATTTTGGGTGCTTGGATCCATTCTCCCTGATGATGGTGGTGCTCCCAGACTAAAGGATGAAAAAGACAGAAATTACTCTCCCTGATGAGATAAATGTTTCTGTCTCCAGCCTGGATGGGTGAAGCTTTAGGGTCTGACTAAACCAAAGGCAAGGTCCCCAGTTCCCAGCAGGTGCTCCATGGCAGTCCGTGCATCCCCAGGTTCCCAAGGAGCCTGTCTCCACATCCAGAGAACTGGGGGGATCAGGACAGCATCATTCCCATGCTTGGGCACCTCTGAGTTTGCAGAGACCACCTGGAACAGGGCACACAGCAGCCCCTGCTCTGTCCCACCTCCCTGTGCTCAGGAACTGTGTCTTTTAAAACTGTTCAGACAGACACAGGTGCACTCTGCAAGAAAAGCCAAATCTCATCTGGATTTGTGCACCTCCTTGTCTCTCAGCATTCCTTGCCTTGGACAGCAAAAGCAGCCTGTCAGAATGTGGCCTTCCCTGGTGTCCCCTGAGCCACCCCACAGGAAAAAACTCACCAGAAAAGGCAATATTATTAAAGAAAATAAACTTCCAGTCTCTAGAAAGAGAAAAGAGAAATCTTCCAGTCCCTCTGCTCAGAGAAAAGCTGCCTGGGGCTGTGCTCAGCCAGGTCCCTGCTGCCTGCCCTCCTGGTCTCTCCCAAAGCTGCTGCTGGGGGAGGCTGAGCAGAGGCAGCAGTGATGCTCCCCAGAGCATGGGCTGCCTGCCAAGGAGCCCTGCCAGGTGCTGGCTGTTTAAATTGCTTAATATATTGTATTAAACAAAGATCAATATCAGGATCATGAGCTCCAGGCCTGGCTTGGAGCGTGAGCTTGTCCAGAGCTCACAGCATCCCCCACAGCTGGGCTGAGCACCCTCAGGGCTTCAGGGACCCGAGGCAGATCCTGCTGGTCATTCTCCACCTTCCCCAGCCGAGTACAGAGAGTTACTGCTCCTAAACTGACCCTCTGCAAAGCCTGGGCTGCTTTTTCCTGACCTCAGCAGGGAAACAGGTGGGAAAACCCTGAGATCTCCATGTGCCTGATGATGGGAAAGACCTCAAAGCTCAGAGAAGGGCGCAGGGCCCCAAACTCAGCCCAGCGAGGCTGTGGGAGGTGCAGTCACTTTGGGGCTGATGGATAAAGCCACAAACCGTGCTGCTAGTCCCCATAAAGGTGAGTTTATCACATTTCCAAGTGCTGTGGGCTCAGGTCCAAGCTCTAATGGCTTCATTGTTGTCGGGTTACAATGGGCTGTGATAAAATCTCCAGCTCTACCGAGCCTTTCTTGGCAGGGACTCAGAGCAGCCAGCACACCTCGGTTCCAGCTGTGGCAGTGCTCATCAGCATCCAGGGCACAGCCACCAAATTCCTGTGGCATTGCCAGGTTGGCAGTGATGCCTCACGTTCAGCTTTTCTATTTTCCCATTCTGTGCTGCTTTAGTGTGTGGGTCTGGGCTCACATCAGGGATGCTGAGCTCTGTGCACAGAGCAGGGAGACAAAACAATTCCTGCTCCAGCTGGGCACCAAGGACAAATGATCCAAATCTCAGCCCAAGAGCACAAACCCCGTGGGCTGGAGAGAGAAAAACAAGCAGGGTGGGACTGCAGGGGCTAAAGCTGGGATGGGACAATGAACTGCAAGGTGCAAATGGAGCAGAACTGATCCCAGGGACAGAGCCCGTGCCCGGCCGTGCATTTTGGGGCCATTTTGGTTCATCTTGGGTGCAGCCCTGGCTGGGCTCTGGTGCTGCCCAAGGTGGATCCATGGAGGAGATGCTTTGAATAAATCCCTGCTTTATTCTGGAGCTCTGTCCAGCCTCTGTCCTAGGGCAGCATCAGCATTCCCAAGGCATCAGCAGTAGCCACACAGCACCAAGGATGGCAAAATCTGTTCATTAATAACTTGTGCTGGGCCTCTGAGTGAAGGATGATGTGCTGCACTTGGTAAGTAAAGTGTTTGAGGTCTCACAGCTACACTGGTTTATTAATTTGCCTCGTTAATCTAATTTGCTACACTCTTTTGGGAAAGATTAAATGAATCATATGTAGGCATGAAAATCAGCACAAGGGAAAGAAATGAGGAGGTCTGGCACAAAAAAAAAAATGAAATTCAAAATTCATTTTAAAAAATTGAATAAATGTTTGTGGTGACCAGAAGCTAAAATAACAAATATTTGTTATGAGGAGGAAAATTCCCCTTTCCTCTGTAGAGAGGTGGGAAACCCCATGGAAACCCCATGCAGGACTGAAAATGAGCAGAATTTAAAGATCTCCATGAAGCTGGGAACCACAAATTGCTGACGGGTTCTGTGGTACACTCGCATTTGTGCCTCTGTCCTTTTGTTTTCTCAAGTGTAGATATGGCTTTTCAAGGAAAAAAAAAACAAAATTACAACATGTGAAAAGCAAAATGCTCAAACAAACCTTGTGGGTAGGTCACCACAACCCCTGGTAAGTCAGATGTGAGATAAACTTCCCTTGTTTACCCTATCAATTATGTGTGTGGTAACAAGGGCACATGATATTTTGTTATTTTCTGTCAGCCAAACTGGGGGGAAATCATCCTTTCAGATTTTCAGTAATACAAATTTTCCAAATTTGATTTTCAGTCATACAAATTTTCTGCTTAATTTTTTTTTTATTTTAGCAGAAATTCTCTGAAATCAGATGGAAGCTGTTGTCTGATGAAGAGCCAAAGACAGATTCCAAGTCCAATTCACCTGATTTAGAGGTGGTTGAGACACTTGACAGAGAGGTGGGTTTCAGGATTTAACCCTTGACCACACAGAGGCATTGGCAAGACCTGGAGAAGGGCAGGGTTTTAGGGATTCTCCCAACCAGGGGTTAACCTTTGCTTTGTTTAAAGGGGAATTTCCAAAATCCCCATGCAGGACATGAGAGAATGAATTTCTAGGCTGAGCCTCCCTGTTTTCCCCCACAGAGCAGGCTCTCTCTCCGCTGTTGTTATGTTCAGCTGTTTTGCATGACTGAATTTCCATTCCCTGTCTGCACATGATGTCCCAGCTTGGAGCTGCCACCAGTTTGAGGCTTTAAAAGGACTGCTCTCTCCTAGACTTCAGAGATTTCAAATTAGAGCTTGTCAGAGAACTCCCAGCCCTGGTCCAAGTGGCACATCAGAAGTTTTCCTCCTTTTGCTCCAATGTAAACCCTTGGAACAACCCTTTGAAAAGCACCAGGTCCTGGACTGCCCCCACAGAAGACAATTAACCCAAGACAAGGGTCAAGACCTGCTTCCACCTTCAGGATTTTTTAATCCTTTCATCATTATGACACTTTAAAAGTTGTTAACTGTCCAGCTCACTTCATTTTCAGGAAGCTTCCAGACAGGCTGAATATTTGCCTCATTGAAATGGAGCATCACCATCATTTCTCACTCAGATGTCTCAGAGGTCATGGACCATCTCAGCTCCTGCTGCAGAATATCTAATACCTGACAATAATTGAAGGGGACCTTTCTGAGACAGTCCTCTATCACCTGGGAAGGTGTGGATGGGGTGAAGCATTCCTCAGAGCCCATCTTCCAGAGCAGATTATGGAGGATTAAAGGGCTCAGGTGACCAACACAGTCCTGCAGGAGCAGAGTGGGGACAATAAACACTCCAGACCCCAGTGAGGGCCGCAGCTCCACCTTCCCCTGGCTGGCAGCTGCAGTCATTGCCGGGACCAGCACATGTGGCTTCCAGCTCAGTGTCCAGCCCTGCCACTGCCCCATGTGGTGTCCCTGTCCCCTCCCATCCTGTCCCCAAAGCCTTCCTGCCACCCTGGCACCCTTCTGCTTCACTCTCCCTTAGTTGTCCCATTTTCTCCCCCTAGGAATAAACCACTTTTTTTTCCCTGGAAGATTTTTAAGGCTTTTGTCAATGTTTTCCCTGCTTGAATCCCGAAGCCTATGAAGGGGTTGGCTGTGCCAGGCAGGAATTTATTCCCTGTTTATTTCCAGGTGGAACCAGTGGGATCCACCATCCCCTGCCTCATGCTTGGTGTTTCTCTGTTGAAGTGGGATCTGCTTGGCTCTCCCACCCTCCTGTGAGGGATTTTAGTGTTTTCTTCTGCTTCCCTGCTGAGGCAGCAGTGGGATGAACTTCTGGTCTGCCCAGTGAGGGGCAGGCACGGTGCAAGGACAGTTCAGGCTGCCTGTGGAACCTGGGGACAGAAGGGATTGCTGAAGGATCCCAGGGAGATGCCTGGGAACTAACACCCCTGAGATCCCCAAAAAGGAGGTGAGCTCCAGATGCCAGATTCTAATTCCTGTCCCGTGGCAGCAGCTCAGTGATGAGCTTTAGGGTAATTTGTTTTTCCTCTCTGCTCTTAGCCACATAAAGGGATAAATGGTTCACAATCAGAGATTCCCAAGTGGAGGATTTTAACAGCTTCAGCAGAAGATTCAGCCCTAAGTTTGCCTCCCCCAAACACACAGCAGTGGCCAGAAGGGTCCTTTCAGTGCACATCCATCATGCTCAGGCAGCCACACATCCCTCTGCACCCACACCTCCCTCTCCCACTGCAACAATCAAACCACTGCCTGCTCTCCCACTGCAACAATCAGACCTTTCCCAAAGACATTTACCAGCTCTTTCCCTGTTCAAAATCCTAAAATAATTGTCAGGAGCTATTTAAAGCCCTTCACAGCCCGGCACAGCACGGGTACAAACAAAACCCTTCTGGGTGAGCCCAGCCTGGCAGTTTCTAACAGGACACACAAAGCTCAGTCACACTGCCCCGGGAGGCTCAGGCACTCCTGAACACGCCTGCAGCTTTGTGTGGCCAAGCCCATGGATCATGACCCTGCACTTTAATAATCTGCCCTGGTCAGAGGCACAGCAGGTTTGGGTAATGCTGGGTCACCCTGGTGACCTTTCCAGCTTAACTGGAGAAAAAGCTTCAGCACAAGGGGCTGCATCCCACAGCAGCCTGCAGGGAGCACACAGAGTGCTGTTCCATGGAGCTGCTCAGGGGCTGGAGAGAGAACCAGGCTTTGCATGTGGAAACAGGGAAACAGGTATGGAAAACAAGCAAGGGGTCTGAGTGAGCCCCAGAGGAATCCAGCTGTGACATCCAGTGCTTTATTCAACAGCAAAACAGGCTGCAAAAATTTTTTCAGACTGGATGGGGAACTGGAAACCCAGGGAGTTTCTTGCCACAAGTTCTGTACAGTGCACAAATGTCAGCAGACAGACTTCCAAGTGGCTGTAAGGTCATTCCTATAAATAAATCATGCCGGCCCGAGGAGCCCTACAGAGCTTCCCAGGAAATGTGCATCCTGGCAAATTGGATCTGAAAGGGGAGACAGGTAAATGACTGCTCCTTTCAATGCTGCAGGAACAGAGAGCTTAAGCAGGACCAACAGTGGCTCCTCCAGTTTTTCATCTCTCTGATGAATAATGCAGCACATCCCATGAGGGGACGGGCAGTGTGTGCCAACAAACTGACACCAAACACCAGCAGGGCCAGGGCTGCCTGCTCATCCACAGGGATGGTAAAAGCAGGGATGCATTCACTCCACAGGAGTTGTGTTTGCACACTCAGATGTGCTGGGGTGGGTGATCCCTGGCTTTTTAACCAGGCATCACCCAGTGCCCACCTGCAGCTTGACCTGGATCCCAACACAGGATCCTTACCTGGATCCCTTCACAATGTGAGGAAGGAAAAAGGCACTAAATTCCTGCCAGCCAGCCCTGGGGCACACCCTGCAGATGGACCATCAGTCTGCATGGCTGAGGGACCAGCAAAGAGGCAGCTGCTTCTTTTTTCCATGTCTGGGAATTCATCTGCAAACCAGGCTGGGGTGCCCACAGTGCAGAGGGTGATGTCCAAGCCACAGGGACACGTGACAAGTGAGATGGGACAAATCCCCCAGGGCTGCACGGCACCCTGTGCCACTGCTGAGAGTGAAAACCCTCCCTGCAAAGGAAAGCACAACGTGTAGGCAATCATCTGATTACATGGTCCAATATTTATGCAGCACAGAGCTTGCTATAAACTGCTCTGCCAGCAGAACTTGGGGTGCTGAGGAGGGGAGGCATCAGGGCTGGGGCAGGCACTGGGGGCCATGCAGGGTTTGCATGCCTTGGAATCAACTTCCATGGCCATTACGTTGAAACCACCCACTGTTCTTCCAGGAAATCACTGGATTTCAAAAGAATAAACCATAATTATTTTTTTTAAGTACTATTATGCCGTCTTTATCCTAAAGCTTCTGCTGACCTCCAGCAGCACAGATCAGATCCATGTAACACCCTTTAGCCTCAATCCACTTTAAAATATTAATCCTCATGCATGGCACAGCATTATTATCCCCTTTCCTCTGTCTGGGGAAGGCTTGGCAGGGAGATGGGATGAGCTGCTGGCGCTGCAGGCAGCAAGGGGAAAGCAGGATGGGAGAAAGGATGGCAGAGCCAGGGGCTGGGACAGTGCTGAGCTCCCTGCTCAGCTCCCAGGGCAAATCCAGAGGGATGGCACCACCCCAGTGCAGGGGAAGCTCAGCAAACCCATTGCAAGGCAGAAATAATGCCTACCCTGTTTGGGGAAAACAGTGTGTGTGTGTGGTGCTCACAGGGGTCCCAGGAAGAGGGAAGAGATGAGAATCTTGACTCCATGTTTCAGAAGGCTGATTTATTATTTTATGATGTATATTATATTAAAGGAAATTATATACTAAAACTATACTAAAATAATAGAGAAAAGATTCATCAGAAGACTTGAAAGGAGTAGAAAGGAATGATAATAAAATCTTGTGACTGACCAGAGAGTCTGAGCCAGCTGGGCTGTGATTGGCCATGAATTAGAAACAACCACATGAGACCAATCCCAGATGCACCTGTTGCATTCCACAGCAGCAGATAACCATTGGTTACATTTTGTTCCTGAGGCCTCTCAGCTTCTCAGAAGAAAAAATCCTAAGGAAAGGATTTTTCATAAAATGTGTCTGTGACAAGCATGTGTATTAAAATACTCCCATAGTAAAATTATCTGTGCCATTTTTTGAGTCAACATTAAAAATAGCTACAAATAGGAATGCAAAACAACCTCTGATTTTAATTGTTTTGCTTTGGAAAATGGAAGGGGTGGAGAAGGTTTCCAAGTGAGAGAGAGCTGCAGTAAGAGAGAGCACATGTGCTTCGTGATTTCTCATATAGGAGGAAAACTGTTGATTAACCTGAAAACATGGCAGGAAAGGTTCACTGTGGACTGAAAGGGCTTTTCTCTCAAAATGGTTAAAACAGAGAATTTATGATCAATACCAGTTTAGATTCCGTAATGAGCTCAGCTGCGAATGGGTGGCAGACGCCTTCCCACCCTGCAGGAGCAGGAGATGGATGAGCCAGCCCCCTCCTGCCCTCCCACTCCCATCAAACAGGCCCCCCAGAGGTGTTGCCAGTGGCAACAATGAGAGCTTTTCACCTGCTCGGAGCTCTCCCCTGTGCCTCAGCTGCTGCCTGGGCCCTGCTCCTGCTGCACGGGGGCCACCAAAGGCTCTGGGCCTCACACTCTGTCACTGACATCTTTTATGAAAAATCCTTTCCTCAGGATCTTTGCTCCTGAGGAGCTGAGAGGCCTCAGGAACAAAATGTAACCAATGGTTATCTGCTGCTGTGGAATGCAACAGGTGCATCTGGGATTGGTCTCATATGGTTGTTTCTAATTCATGGCCAATCACAGTCTGCTGGCTCAGACTCCCTGGTCAGTCACAAGATTTTATTATCATTCCTTTCTACTCCTTTCAAGCCTTCTGATGAAATCCTTTCTTCTATTCCTTTAGTAAGTTTTAATATATCATTTTCTCTTAATATAATATATATCATAAAATAATAAATCAGCCTTCTGAAACATGGAGTCAGATCCTCGTCTCTTCCCTTGTCCTGGGACCCCTGAACACCACCACAATGCTCTGTCCTTGCTTTTTCACCAGGTCCCTGGCTGGAGCTCCCTGGCACCCACAGGGACCTGGGCAAGGTGTCAGGGCACAGGATTTCATGGAATCACAGAAGGTTTGAGCTGGAAGGGACCTTCAAAACCATCTTGTTCTGCCCCCCAGGCATGGGCAGGGACACCTCCCACTGTCCCAGGTGCTCCCAGCCCCAGTGTCCAGCCTGGCCCTGGGCACTGCCAGGGATCCAGGGGCAGCCCCAGCTGCTCTGGGCACCTGTGCCAGGGCCTTACACCCTGCCAGGGAAGGATTCCTTCCCAATATCCCATCTAACCCTCAGTGTGAAGCCATTTCTCCTCGCCCTGTCCCTCCATCCCTTGTCCCCAGCCCTTCTCCAGCTCTCCTGGAGCCCTTTCAGGTATTGAAAGGGGCTCCAAGGTCTCCCCAGAGCCTTCTCCAGGCTGAGCACCCCCATTGTGCTCAGCACATCTCACTGGGGTCCTTGTGGCCACGGTCCATGGGGCACCCCAGCAAAGCCAAGTCCTGGTATCAGGGTCCAGGGAGCCTGCACCATCATCTGGACCAGCCCATCACCAATCAGGAGCTCCAAAAAGACACTGAGTGAAGCTGCCCAAGGACTCAGCAGCTCGTCCACCCTTCCAGCCATGAAATCAGAAAGTACCAGGTCACCCTCTGAGGGCAAATGCCCATTTATCCTTCATCAGACACAGGCAAGGGACGTGGGGGCCTCACCTTGTCCCAGCAGCCGACCTTCAGTCTGGGTGCCTTCAAACACATCCCATTCCCTGGGCTTCAGGTATTGCTGCTGTCACTGAGTGCTCTCTGAAGATTTTATTAAAATCGAGAAAAGTACATGAAAATCTAGAAAACAACACAGAAATCTAGAAAGCAACGTGGAAATCTAGAGAACAACAGGAAAACCTAGAAAGCAACACAGAAATCTAGAAAACAATGTGAAAACCTAGAAAACAACATGAAAAATCTAGACAATAACGTGAAAACCTAGAAAACAACATGAAAACCTAGAAAATAACACGAAAATCTAGAAAACAATGTGAAGATCTAGAGAGCAACATTAAAATCTAGAAAACAACATGAAAAATCTAGAAAATAATGTGAAAACCTAGAAAACAACATGAAAGCCTAGAAAATAACACGAAAATCTAGAAAACAATGTGAAGATCTAGAAAACAACAGGAATTTTCTAGAAAATTCTAGATAACAGAAAATTCTAGATAAATATAGAAATCCTTTATTTTTAGCAAATAATCCTTTATTAGCAAAAAATTTAGCAAAGAAAATTTAGCAAAAGATTTTGCAAAAAATCCTTTAGTTTTAGCCTATAAAGGGGTGTGCCATGGTGTGTCACAGTGTGCCAAAGTGTGCCATGATGTCCAACAGCGTCCCACGGTGTGCCACAGTGTGCCAAAGTGTGTCACAGTGTCCTACAGTGTCCCACGGGGTCCCAGTTTGCCACAGTGTCCCATGGTGTGCCACGGTGTGCCATGATGTGCCTCAGTGTGTCACAGTGTCCCACAGTGTCCCACGGTGTGCCACGATGTGCTACAGTGTCCCAGAGTGCGTCACAGTGTCCCATGGTGTGCAAAGTGTGTCACAGTGTCCCACAGTGTGCCATGGTGTCCCATAGTGCCTCAAAATATCCCACCATGTCCCATGGTGTCCCACAGTGTCCCACAATGTCCCATGGTGTCCCACAGTGTCCCACGGTGTGCCACGATGTGCTACAGTGTCCCAGAGTGTGTCACAGTGTCCCACAGTGTCCCACGGTGTGTCACAGTGTGCTACAGTGTGCCACAGCATGTCACAGTGTCCCACGGTGTGCCAAAGCGTGCCATGGTGTGCCACAATGTCCCATGGTGTGCCAAAGTGTCCCATGGTGTGCCACAATGTCCCACAGTGTGTCACAGTGTCCCACGGTGTGCCAAAGCGTGCCATGGTGTGCCACAATGTCCCATGGTGTGCCACAATGTCCCACAGTGTCCCTCAGGCCTCTCTGTGTCCCTGCAGAGCCAGTCCCCAGCCAGCTCTCCCGGCCTCTCCTGCAGCCATCCCAGCTCCCCTGCAATTCCAGTTTTGCTGGAACCCTCCTGGGCCTTCCCTCTGCCCCCAGTGCAGCCCCAGCTCTTCCCAAACTTGGCTTTCCTCAGGGTGTTACCCCTGCCTAAATCATCCTGAGGTGTGGATTCTGAAGGGATGATAAAAGTGCAGATCTCCCCTTCCAGCACCTGTAAAAAGTTGTGCTTGGCTTCAGTACTTTGCATTCTCTCACCCTCCTCTGAAAAAAAAAAATCCAGGTTGTTTTTTTTTTCCTTGTTATTCTGAATCCATTTTTGAAATGACAACTTGAGTCAGTGCCTTTTGTAACTGCAGCTGAAAAAATAAAAAAGGGTAGATGAAATATCTGCAGAGAAGTTTGCTGAAGCAAAAAGAGCCTCACACAATAGCAGGTGTCAGTCTGCACGAGTATTTCTGGCAAGGGAAAAGCACGGGCTGTTCAAATCAGGGATGTTTTGATTATCATTCCCCCCCCACAATGACTGTGCAGTTCCAGCTAAGAATTATCCAAAGGTATTAAAAATTATCATTGCCAGAACCAGTAGGAATAAAGAAATTGTGAGCAGAGCAGTGGAGGGTCTGGCTGGGCTTGCTGCAGGTCCCCACCAGGGAAAATCCCAGATGGGGAGGCCCTGCTTGCTCAGAAAAGCTGTGGCTGCCCCATCTGATTTTGTGGGGCCCTCAAATCAAACCTAACCATGAAATGGAAAAATAAAATCAAACCAGTTGTACTTAATGACAAAGACATGGACCACGAAACAGAGAAAATGAGAGGAATAGAGGAGCCAGGTGCTGTGAGCTGCTGGGTACCAGGGACTCCCAATTCCCCTGCTGAGGAGGGAGGGCTCAGATGTGATTCCCAAGGGCCAGCATGAAACAAGCTGCAGTGGAGGTTCCAGGACAGCTGGATAAAGGGAATCACTCAGCTCTCCCTGCAAGGCTGGGTGTTACCAAGGTGGATTTCTGGGATACAGGTGGATTTCTGTAGCCTGTGCCAGCTTCAGCTGAAGGTCAAAGCAATCCCACAGCTCAGCCTCATGTGCCCTGGTCACTCCAGCTGCCAAGGGACTCACTGCAGGGCTGGGGCTGCCACTGGCACCTCCTGGGCTCTGGAAAACACTGTCTGAGGCAGGCAAGCCCACCAAGAGCCTGGGGTTAATTCCACACCATCCACAAACATTTGGTTTTGAAATTACCCTCCTACGATGCTGTTTTTTAATCTGGCAAAATCAATCTCCCTCCTGGGGAACATCAGCACAGAAGAAGTGCCCAGGATGAGTCCCAGCCCCTGTCCCCATGGATTGCACACAGAGCACCCACACAAACTGGGGAAATGATCTCTCACCGCTCCACGGTTTTTTATTGCTTCACCTGCTTTGAATTGCAAGTGCTTTGATAAATGAACTGAGGAGTTCCCCAGCTTCTCCTTGCCATGGGTGAGCAGCTCAGTGGGAACTGCCAGAATTAACAGGGTGATTTTTCACCTTAATGCCTTTTCCTGCTCCTTTATCCTTGCAAAGCTCCTGCTCTTCCAGCAGCAAGGCACAGATACATTATACATTTTGGGAGATGGGCTCAACAGGCTAGGTTTGGATTTGGGTATAAAAGCTTGATTTAAGGATTTCTGTGCAAAATCAACGGCTCAGAAAGCAAACACTCCCTGGTAGCAACCTGTAGGAGAGCAGTTAAAAATGGGAATAGCAGCACTGGGCTTTGTGCATCCATAACAGGGAAAGGCACTGGGTTAAGATCACTTAAATGTGGCAAAGCCAACAATTCACCTGAGTCTGGACAATTCACAGCCATGTAAAAATGGCAGAGCAGGAGCAAAGCCCCCCCAGCCACCAGGAACAGGTAAGAAAGCTGCTGCTAAAGTAACAGCCTTAATCCCCCCAAAATGCCTGGATCAGACATTTGTAAGGATAACTGGCACATCCTTCATGCCAGGGTGGGATCATTCTCCACAGGATGAGCTGTGAGGGCTCTGGAGCTCCAGGGTGGGCACTCCTGGCAGCTCAGTCCCTTCTCCCTCTGCTCAGAATTTCTCCTCAGTCTCTGCTCAGGGATTCATTGTAGGGGACTCTGAAATTCAAGGATTAGAAGAGCCCGAGGTGTGCCTGCTGAAACCAAGGCTCCGTTTCTGTGGGAATTAAAACTCCCACTTTGCATGGCTGATACACCCATGGGAAGTTCAGCTTTCTGCTCTGCCACGTGTCCAGGCTGTATTAAATCCCTTTTGCATTAAGGGTTATTATTAACAAGTGACAACTATTTTAATGTGCCCAAAGTCAGCAGAGCACTCACCTTCCTGCATGTCAAAACTTTGCATTATTGCAGAGCAATATATTATACTTAGAAAATATATATATTTTCTAATATATATGTGTCTAATATATAATATATATTATATATATATTATATATATTGTATAATATATATAATATATTAGAAATATTTCTCTACTTAGAAAAGCAGGAATTGAACTTACACTAGAGGAATCAAAACCCTCCATACTTCCTTTATATTACTTTCTAGTAGGGTCAGCTAAACAAGCTATACCCCAAAAATGATGGTTCAACTCCTTCCCCTGCTAATGAACCCCCAGGCAAAACTAATCTTTATCATTTAAAATATATCACATCAAATATTTATCACATAAAATATATATATTTTAAAGCAGAGAGCTTTAAACATTCCATATTCTATGACTCAAACCTCTCTACAGGTTTAAGATAAAAACTTTGCTGAGCACCAAGCAGTGCCTTCTGTGCTACCTCTCTGCTAAGGCTAAAAAGTTACAGCCACAGCATTTGGGTGATATCATCCTGTTTAAAGGACTTTTTCCATAAGTGCTGAGTATGAACATTTTATTTAAGATGACTCCATTTATGGCTAAAATTGGCTATTCCTTATTAATATTACAGACTGCCAATGATCCCTGCTCACAGCTACAGCAGCCTCTCACTCTCGAAAACGTGTTAAAAATCACAAACTGCCACCAAAAGAATTGTTGGAACAATCCCCATGGTAGAAATGGGCTTTCTGAAGGGAAAACTTTTAGCAGTACTATTTTTCTTCCTTTGGAAAAAAAAAGCCACATTTGCCCAAAGCAAAATGTTGAGCAGGAAAATAAATTAGGTAAAAGTTTTTTTAAAATATTGCTTATAATGGAAGACTTTCAAAACACCTGTGTGTTTATTCTATTACTGACTTGTTCTCTTGTGGATTTTTATATTTCCCTTCCTAACACCTTCTCCAGCAAAGCCAGAGGAAATAAATACATGGCACACAAATCCACATGAGGGGAACAACCAACTCTTCTCTTCAGTACCAGGTGAGTACTGAGAGCCCTGGTGCTGGCAGAGCCTGGAGCAGGGAAGAACAGGATCTCAGGGGAGCTGGAAATAATGAATGCAAACCCCTGCAGTGGTGCAGAGCAGCTTTCCCAGCCTCGGTGGCCTTGAGCTCCTTCTGCAGAGCTCAGCAGGCACCTCTCCCTAATAAACCTGGAAAAGGCAGTAAGGTGTTTTGTTTTCTCTGGATGATGCCTAGGGAAAAGACAAGGATGTGCGAGTTACCATCTTACTTAAAGGTCAGAAAGAGGAAAGAACTACTTTCCTAGGTGGAAAAGCCTCCTATGTTTCCAGTGGCACACAGCCTGCTGCTGGATTGACCCTGACCCACCCACACCACGAGCTGATGGGACTGTGATGATCCTTCTTTCCTGAAGGAAACTCTTCCTGGGTGCAGCTGACCTGCTCTGACATCCATCTCCACCTGCAGGGCTTGCCCTGGGAAGCTGAGCCTGAAATTCTCTCAGAACGAGGAGCACAATCTCCCAGGCTGGAGCTCTGGGAAAGCGAGGTCTCCTGAACTTCTGCTCCTCCTGTCTTTGAAGCCTCTCTGCTCCCACCAGTGGGAATAACACCGGCCATTCCCAGAGGGGAATTCAGGATTTTTGTGCACAGCAAAGGAATCTCCTCTTTTTCTTCTTTTAGGAACTTCAGCCAAGATGCTGCTACACAATACAAGGTTATTTATAGGTAAGAGTGAAGAGCAAGAAAACCCAGGAGTCACCAGTTTGAACACTCTTGCTCTTGGTTCCATGAGGTGTGACAGGTGAGTGCTGAGAGCTCTGCAGGAGCCCCCCAGGGGGACAAATGGGAATTTGAGCCACAGGATTTTCCTGTCACTGGCCTGACCACAGCTCACAGAATCCCAGAACGGTTTAGGTTGGAAGGAACCTTAAAGCCCATCCAGTGCCACCCCTGCCATGGCAGGGACACCTTCCACTGTCCCAGGCTGCTCCAGCTCCAATGTCCAGCCTGGCCTTGGGCACTGCCAGGGATCCAGGGACAGCCCCAGCTGCTCTGGGCACCTGTGCCAGGGCCTGCCCACCTCACAGGGAACAATTCCTGCCCAAAATCCCACTTAAATCTCCTCTCCTTCAGCTTAAAGCCATTCCCTGTGTCCTGTCTCTCCACCCCTTGTTCCCAGCCCCTCTCCAGCTCTCTTGGAGTCCCTCCAGGCACTGGAAGGTGTCTAAGTACTTACCAGTTTACTAATGAAACTCTAATTAAATTCTGCTTTCTTCCCAAATCCATAAGCTACAGAAGCAGCACAATAAAGGTAGATGCAAATACCCCCATAAATCTAACATGACAGAGAAATGTGTGTGTGAAACCATAGATACTGGAGAGAAAACAGAAAGCCAGAGGAAGATTCACCTCAAAGGAAGCCAGAAACCAACACCTTTTTTGCTGATCTGCAGACTGCTCAGAGGCAGAACCATGGAAGAACCAAGCAAAGCAAGCCTGTTATCAAAAATAACCCTTAAAATAAACCTTGCAGCACCAAAAAAAGCCAAGTTTCAGACTGAATCTAGTTACATTCAGTGTACTCAGAAGCATCTTCCCACTTAACAGGAGTTTTATCAGTTTGCTTATCTTATCTTGATGTTACACCAACAGTAACAGCTTCTCTTTACATTTTAACTCAGGACATGTCGGAGGCAGTGAAATATCCCCAGAGATGTGAGACATGAACTCCAAACCTGCACAGTCATGAATATGCCAAAATTAACAATGCTCACAAGTCTTTCTGCCAACATGTTCCACCCCATAAGCAAAGACAGGACTTGGAGACTCCCAGAGTGTCAATCCAAGCTAATTTCAGAAATATTTGATGATGCTTCCTTTTGTAAGCATATGTGATAGCTCTAATTCATTGAGGCTTCCCATATGGTGCATCCCTGTTCTTCTTACTATCAGCAGTCAGAGGGGGAATAAATTTGGAAATAAAGGAAACAGCAGTTCCAGGTTTCTCACATTCAACCAGAAAATATTTCACTGTACCAGGAAAATTCCAGGATTTGAACAGAAGGACACAGAAGCCAATTTTCAGTAGCTTTTCCTCAGTGCTGCCTTCCTGTCAGAGAGAGGACACAGCTACAGGCCCTGCTCCTGGGGATCACTAACAGGGACTGTCCAAGAGTCAGACTGGAAGCCTGGTGTAGCACAGGTGTGAAAATTCACCATTTAAAGCCGCTCCCTGCAGCCTTTTGACAGATCTCAACCCACCATTGTTTTCAACAGGGCTGTCAAGAAAACTGCAAAGTTTAAGCAGGTGTATTTTTACCAGAATATCACCTACATTAAAAACAAAACAAAAAAAAAAGGCACACCCTTTGTCCTTTTGAATCAGCAGTCATGGTGAATGAAAATACCTGCAGGTAGGCACTGGCTGGAGGCACGATGACACACCTGTCCCACCTACATGGTGCATGGAAAACCAAGCAGAACTTGCAGCATTTTTTTGTTAAATAACCCAGAATTCAAGGATATTGTATAAACATGTGTCAGGCATGGAATACTCCCTCTGCCACATCCCCTCAGTCCCAGCCTGGACAAATGTCACACACTTCTGCTTCCCAGTGAGGCTCCTCCACCAACGTGGCACCTGACAAGCATTAAAATCTATGGTAGGATTAAATAAGATTTTATTGTCACATGTAACTGCTTTCTCAGAGATGTACATTTTGCAGGTTTCTGTGCAGAATAAAAATGAAGAGGGCGGCTGCCAACCTGTCAGTTCTGATTCCAGCATGGACACGTCCACACCTGAGCCACAGGTGCTCACAGGTGGTGACTCCACAGCCAGGTCTCTGTTCCAGGGATTGCAACGCTCCAAGACAAAAATCCATCCAGTTAAGGCTAATGAGAACAATGTCAAATAGTTAATAAAACCAGAGCACTTGATGTTTAAAGATGGAACCACTTGGTAGAAGAGTGGCAATTTTAACATCTCATTTTTTTCCCAAAGTTATTTTGCTTAATTTAGTACAGGTAAGGAGAGGGTAATGAACAGACTTTTGCCTATGGATATGATCCAAAAGATTAAAATTTCAGTGGGTAAATTGGAGATATTTAATTTTTTTCAGCAACTGCTTTGCTGTTCTGGGTGTAAACTGAAGAAGTGGCCATTGATACCTCAAAGTGATAAACGCTGCAGATAACCTCATCTTAAAATGTGTATTTTCTCATTTACACATCAGGGATAAAGTCCAATAATACAAACTTCTTAGTGGCACAATTTCACATATTTTGGGCAACGTTAGCATACAAGCAGTATTTAAATAAAAGTAAGTGCATCCAAACATGAAATTCTCTAAATATACCACACTTCATTTATCCCAAACGGCAGTTTTCTGACAAGAGCTGTAATTCAAATTAAAATAATCATTTACATGTTTCACCCAGAGGAAAAGAGGTAATAAACCCAGGGGACTCTCCAAACAATCTTCTCCTACCCTATCCCCTATTTATCACATAAAATAACTCATCTAGAAGCGTAAATCCAATACTCAGATGCAAATAAAATGCAAGTAGCAGTCTCTGATGTTTGCAATTTGCAGACTCTAAAGTCCAATCATGATGGAATTTACTACTTCTGTCGGTCATTTACTCCTGTATGTGCACTTCATATTTATGCTAAAAGAACACATGAGACAATAAATGAGGCTAGTGTGGCATAAAGTCATTGTAAACCCAGCAAAACCAGAATAATTCTATTTATGACATTCATCTGGATGATTTACCAGGCATCCCACCCCCCCAACATCCTTTACAGAAAAAAAGGCAACCATCAGTTGAAGTGAGACACATTCTGTTTGTAAAAAAGGTCAAACCAAACCCCTCCTCTGATGAGGGCATGCCCACAGAAGGAGGTTGACCATGTCTTTTCCTATCAGGCTTCTCAGAATTATCAAAATTTCTTTGCTTGCAAAGGCCAATTTGGCTTACCATAGAAAGCTATTCGGAAGGCGGCTGATATATTTATTATTCCCTTTCAAAAATTAAAATTCAAGGCATGATAGTGCAAGAGGTAAGTTTTGATTTGAGAACATTATCTGTAGACTAACTGTGCTTAGTTACTACATCCCAATTTATTGTCTTAAAGAAAATATGGCAACAAAAGCTACAAGATCTCTATAAATTTCATTTTGCCTAAATTTACCAGTACATCCATGAACCTCATCAGTATTAGTACAACTTGATTATCCTAATGATTCCATTATAAAACTTGCAAAATGTATCACAAGGTGAATAAACCATCTAGTGCAAGTCTTCTACATTTCGTGTGCACAGTAATCCTGTGTAGTTCATTTCCTCCGGGTTAAATCCCCAAAATCTCTCGGTAACAATTATGAAAAAACAGCGTCACGTGGATTTGTCCTGTTTTGCCCCCTATCAAATCTGAGAAGTTTGAGTGTTCCTGGAATCACCATCGGGATGTGCTGAAGGTCGTGACTCCCTTGTCTGTGAGTATTCACTGTCAGAGGACTCTGTGGGTTCAAGCAAATTCTCATAATCACTGTCTTCTGATTCATCAACATTGTCAGGCAGCGCTCTTTGGGAAGGTGGCATGGACGCTCCATTGCCAGAATATTTCAATCCTGCACTTGTGGAAACATAACTGGAAGAACCCACTGCCTGAGGCCGAGGCATGAAGATGCTGCTGCTCTCCAGGAGCCCGGGGCTGCCAGAGCTGTCGTGAGTGCTCGTGTTGAAATCCGAGTACGGCGGGGGAGGATCGGACACGTCGGAATCTTCCAGTGTGCAGCCTTCCACAGCAAAGCCAGTGTAGGACATTCGGGGCACAAACATGGGCTCCATGTTATCTGTTGGCATTTGCCTGCTTAAAATTGCCTGCTGCATTCCTACAAAGCAAAGAACAGGGGGTACTTAATGCTTTCTTGGCAACGTGCTCCACATCCCTGAGCTGTGACCGCCTCGCCTGCCCTCTCTTCTTTCCTTCTGCTTGTTACCAAATGCTCGTGCCTGGCACTGCTCTCCAACTCCAGCACTGGATCCTGTCCTCTCAGTCTGCTCTACCCATCTTTCACACCTCTGATTTTAGGCTTACAGAGTCATCAATACACTGCCCCTGTCTGTCACATCAAATCTTGTTTAACACTGCACCCTTCTCTTTGAGCACGACAAACTCCCCTAAATTTAGCAGCACAGCCTGAACCTCATCAGGATCAGCTCAATTATCCCAGTGATCCCTTTTCAAACCCAAAATGAGTCAGAAAGCAAATAAACTATCCAAGTGCAAACATGCTACACTTTCATGTGCACAGTCATCCTGTACAGATCATTTCCTCCAGTTTAAGCTCCCAAAAAACACAGCTACAGGATGTTTCCACAGCCTGTTGCTGTTTCCATCTCATCTTTTCTCTGTATTTTTCAGCTCCTTCTCACATCAAATAGCACCTGTGCTAGAGCTCAACCTGCCTCTTCCTCTCTACCTGTGTCTTAGTAAAACTCAACTCATTTTTCATCCATAATTGATATTTGATATTGTATCTTAAAAAAATCACTTTGTACTTTCATTGCCCCTTGTGCTAGGGGACAATCTCAAAACACCTGCAAAGAAATCACCATGTCTTCTTCCCTCAAATTATTATTGTCTTCTTGCCTCAAATTATTATTTTAATAACTTCACTCACATTAAAAATCTAAATGATGGAATTATAGCTGGGAGTGTAGCAGGGTATCAGAACAGGAATGTGAAAGTCATCTTAAATGAGCTGATTTGGAAAATAATTTGAGGAAGACGTGCACAGGAATAATGAACTGCAAGAGCTGCAAAATGAGGAATACTTGCATCCTTCTGCAAAAAAGAAACTTGATTTATGTAAACTATAAATCAATATGCATGAAGTGTGCTCAGCTGTGGAGATACAGGTATGTATCATTTCACTGTAGTTGTTAAAAATATGACCAAAATATATGTAACTATGAACAGCACAGTTTAAAAATAGGGAAAACTGGCGAAACCCTACAAAACACAAGGACTCATCAGAGATCTAATAATCATGACCTGAGAGGAAAGGCTGGAATAACTGGGATAACATGACCTAAGAGGAAAGGCTGGAATAACTGGGATAACATGACCTAAGAGGAAAGGCTGGAATAACTTCAGTAGGGAAGACTGAAGAAAGCATTTTATTCTTAAATGTGCCTAAGAGGCTGCTGCAGAAAGGTAAATTTGAGTACTGCACACTACACAGAAGGAAAAGACTTCCTGGCAGGAAGTTTGGTTAAGCACTGGGAGACACTGAAGTTTTTGACTGGTTCCTAAGGGGTTATTAACCAACAAACCTGCCAGAATTGACACTGGAATGTGTAAGGTGAGGGACACAATGGGATCAGCTCTATTTACTGGAGAAACCCCACATGGAGGGTGAGAGCTCCTTTAACCAAGTCACTGAGATGTCTCTTGGGAATGGAAAGAGCACATTCCCTCAGGTGGCTGCAGAACAGCACTCCATTTCTGGGCCACAACAGGAGAAGTGCACTGGGAGATCTCCTGGCATCTGGGAAGTTCCCAGCACTCAGCAAAGCCTGGAACATCCTGCTACATGTACAGAACTATTTCAGTGATCTGGCAGCTAAAGTCTCAATTGCCTTTTATAATGCAGTGTTTAAGTCATAACCTGTTAACCCAAGGTTTGTAGGAACACCAAGCTCTCACACAACACTCCCACAGGAACTGGAATCAAACTCTCCCTTTTCCTCACTAAAACCAAGGAAATTCTACCAGCATTGAGCAAGTGAGGGAACAGAAGGCCAGATTCAGTAATTAACTACTCACATCTAAAAATACTGCAAAGCTCCAAGCTGCATGTTTTCTTGTTTCAGCCCTCTCACATGATTCTCTGCTCTGGCATCAATTCTCAGTCCAGCATTTGCATCTCCCTGGTAGTACCCAGAGTTGAGCACTGACTGCTCTTCCTCCTCCTCCCCCATCTGTGCTGGGATCAGCTCCAGTCACACCAAATATCCACCTCTGCCTCCCCATAGTAGCAGCTCCCTGCCTACTTCATCTACAGCCAAGCAGGAAACAGCAGTGACTCATTTACTTCCACCTTTCAAATGGTCCTGGGCTAATCCTGGCTCTGTTACCTTATCTTTGAGATTCAAAGAAGAACTTGTGCTGACTAAAATGCTCATGTGATAACAGTACCTCACTGCCTGGAGAAAATTAAAATACCAGTCACAGCAGCACCAGGCCCATTGCAGAGTTTAGGGTGCTCACCCACCTAAACCCCCTTTTTGTCACACACTGCTTTAGGTAACAGGATACAGAAATAATAAAAAACCCATTGTAGCTAAAATGACAAAATTTCATTATTTGCTTATCATTTCAAAACATGGGTAAAAAGAGGCAGTGTTTGCTGAAGTGTGTAATTTGCTTATGAATTATTTAGGTTTTTATCTTACTTCCCATTTGCCTGTTCTCTGCCCCTGCTCTCTACCTTCAGTCTTCCCTTGCACTCACAAATTCAATTAGATCAGCAATGCCTCTTTGGAAGGAGCCAAGTTCTTCACAAAACTTATCTACTGCTAACCAAAGTCTCCTGAGGCCACACTCAGTTTTTAGGAAGGAAGGATAGTGTGGCAATCAGCCAAATGTGCTCACACAGCAAGGCTCACTGACTCAGGAAATTATGGAGCAGCAAAATAAGATGAACAACACCCACAAAGATTTACTTCAACACTGAGCAGTGATATTTCAGTGCTAAACATCTTTACCACTAAGTCAGCAAATGGGAGTGGGAAAAAAGACTTCATAAAGCCAAGGCTAGCTCCTGGCCTGTGAACACAGAACCCTGTTTCTTTACTTCAAAAAGAATCTCTCCAGTATTTGGCTTTTTTCCCCCCACTTTTCTTTTCCTACAACTCATCTTTTCCTGTGTTACTTACAGAACTGTCTTGCTCATTCTTTCTTTACAGTGTTGTCTCTCCTATATTTTAAGCTTGCTAACACTGGATGATTCCAGCAGAAATCCCTTCAACACACACGTTCACAGCTCAGGTGTCATTCAACACAAATCCATCACACTGCCCTTCCCACTGGCATGTTTCTTCCCATGAGCTACCAGCAATACAACAATTATTTTAACTCCACAAAACATTTTCTCCTCACAGCACTTGCTTCTGAAAGAAAAAAGGTAAATAAAAGGCAACTTACTTATTTCTTGTTCTTTTTCATTCTTCTTTTGTGCGATTTGCCTTTTTAACTTGTTTACATCAGCTTGAAAAGCTTCAACAACACGTTCACTTTTTTCTACATCTATACATACTGCCTGGGAGAAAAATGTAAGATATGCTAAGATTGGGCAAAAATGTAGGAAGTAGTTTCAGGACAACATTAATAAAGCTACTACCAGGCAAGAAGGCATTGAAGCACAAAACTAAAAGCAGGATTTAACTGCAGCAGAAATACTCAGCCTCAAGATTGTTTTCTTTACTGGCTGTTGCTGCATTATAGGAAAAGCATTTCCAAATAATGCATCATGACAGGAGATTTGCAATAAGATCCAAAGTTGGTTAGTGTCCAGCATGCCTGGAAGTGTTCAGGATGGATGAGGCTTGGAGCAGCCTGGGACAGTGGAAGATGTCCCTGCCATGGCAGAGGGTGGGATGAGATGAGCTTTAAGGTCCCTTCCCACCCAAAGCATTCTGTGATTCTATGAAATTAAATATTGGCCATGATCACTTTCAGAGATGCTGATTCCACCACTGTCCTGAGCAGCCTGTTCCAATGCCTGACAGCCCTCTCAGGGAAAAAATTGTTCCTAATTTTCATCCTAAACCTCCCCTGCTGCAATTTGAGGTGGTTTCCTCTCCTCCTGTTGCTAGTTACTTGGGAGAAGAGAGCAACAATGTCTCCTCTCAGCCTCCTTTTCTCCAGGCTAAAGAAGCCCATTTCCATTTTTCCAGACAGCAATTGAAACAACAGCAGAGCACAGAGGACAACTGTGCTCCTGGCAAGAACAGCATCACAGAACAATGCCATTAGCTAATGGGCACAGCTCTGAAGAGAAATTTTCCTATTCCCTGAAGCTGCCTGGAAGTGTCTGCCTTCCAAAGGAGGCTGGAAGGTGGAACTTGCCAGTAAGAAAGAGCAGCTCCCCCTGTGCAGGCAGGTGCAGGGGATGGTTGGAGGGATTCTCCTTGTTCCCTGCTCAGGAGGGAACCAGCAGAGCTGAGCTGGAGCACCGACACCAATCCCCCAGGGCAGATGCACAGGGAAAGCCTGGAACAAGCTGTGACTCCAGCACCATTAGCAGATGTGTGAGCTGCTCCCCGGGCAGCACAGCTCCTCTGCTCTTCACACAGGACAAGCTGTGAGCTGACAAGCTCACAATGAGCAGAGCTGACACTCCAGGCATTTTCAGATGCTTTGGCACATTTGGAGCAGGATTCACTCATGCTCCACACAAAATGTTCACAAGTTTTAACTAACAGATGGTGCTCTGCTCATGCTCCATACCCAGAGCCAGGAGTCATTTTTAAACCTCTGCAAATCCCTACAGCCTTCAGCAGGGCTTCTCTTCACTGCAAACCCTTAAAAATGACTAACACCTCCTATAAATCACTGAGTATTAAATCCTTTACTTTGCAAAAGAGAAAAAATTGGTGCTATATGTACCAACCACTTTCACAGAAGCCACACAGAAGCACTGCAGAAGCCACTGCTCACATTAAATAGAAACTGAAACATTTAACTTTAAAGTCAGTCTTATTTTCCTACAGTTCATGATAATTCCTTATGAGCTCTAAAAATCTCCATCTCCTCCACGCCTGCTTTAATCAAAGGATGAATAAAAGATGCCACATAGATACAGACCAGTATGGAGTAAAGGATGTTACCTGTACTTTTTCCTGAAGTGCATTATAAACCTGATAGATAGCCCTGATGTCCTTCATCACTCCATCTTTGTCAAAAAAATCAGTACTAAAAAGAAAGCAGAAATCATTAGTGAGAAAAGACAATACAGGTTTCTAGCTCATGCTGTCTTTGAATTTCTGTTAAGCAGTCTATCACTGTATTTTTTTAATGTATCTTATTGCTAAATATGCTATTTCAGCAATAGTATATTGTTAAAAATGTACCATACTGTCATAAAAAAAATTTGTACAGCAGCATATTCAATTCCAAAACTCCTTCTGGAACAATAAAGTCTCATTTGAATGAGATTAAACTTGTGCCAAAATCTTTAAGCTTGTATAATTTCATTGTTAACAGCCAGAAAAGCTACTTTGAATTTATGGCATTTAATTGAAAATACTTAAGAAAAACATCAAGAATTCAATGTTTCTGTGGCAGAGTTTAAGTGCACACAGAATTCCTTGGGGAGGTGGGTGGAAATCAAGTCAGAAGCTTCCAGCCAGAAGGGTCCCAGCATGGACTGGCCACACCAACTCTGCTTTTCTGAAAAGTGCACTGAGTTCCCTTGGTTCTTCTAAAAGATCCAATTGTAACCAGGAAAAAAGCACACTGGGAACTGACCACTCTCCTCCAGACCTGGTTTTCTGCTGCTCAACATGCACATTTGTGGTATTCTCTGTGAGGTACAGAGAGCAGAGCTTGATGACTGCTTCATTTAGAAAGGAGAAGTCCTTACCCGTGTTCCTTAATAACTTTGGCATAATTCTGAGAAGTATTTGGCACTGAAGAACCTTTGTATTCCTGTTGACTAGTGTTGCCTAGATTAGGAATAGTAAGTGACACCCTTTGATTATACCTGCAGAGAAGGTTCAGAAAGATTTTTTAATTCAATTGAAAAAGATTCTTTCCAAAAGCATTGATATTATCTCATGCCTCTGATGATCAGAATTCATCTAATTTTAAAGCTTCTGCATTAGGTTTGTTATAAAAGTAGCTGAATATTACAAGCTGTGTTCAAAATACATGCAGGATCAAAAACCCTTAATACAGAGCTACCTCTACACCCCAAGAACCTTTATAATGTGCAAACTATCAGAGGTATATTCATGTCCTCTAGAAGAAACATGGTAGTGACATCTGATGTTTCTTAAAGTAGATTTTTTTTTGTCTGATGACTTAGAGATTGAAAAGAATTTTTGTTCACCCTACTATTAATTTATAAATTATTTGCACCAAAAAAACCCCAAAAATAAAACCAAATCTGTCATCATTAATAAGCACCCCTATACATCATTGAACAAACACAAAGCTTTCTTTAAGTGCAATTGTACAAACTCTGAAATAGTTTAAAAATAGCAGTAAAAAGCAGAACAAAGAATGAGGACTGCTTCATTGGCAGAGTTTGCTCACCTTCTGTTTGGTCTAAAAAGCACATATTCTAAAGCATGTGTTGAGTTATTTGCAGTGGAAATGAAGCTGAAGAGAAGGAAGACGAGGTCAGGCACTCCAAGGATGTGTGTCAGCTGTTTGTGAATGATGTGCTCTCTGTATGACATCTGCTGCTGAGTGTTTCTCCTGAATCTGTACCATCCAATAACGTTCTGCAATCAAACACATCAGGAAAAACCCACAGCGTTACCTGAGAGACACAGATTTACCTTAAAGGGGCTGATATTGTGGTATCACCATTACCCAAAAGCTTTAGCACAACAAAACAAACTGAATTCCTCAAGATTTGAGTTTGAGATGGTCAATAAAGCCCTACACTTTTGGAAACCTACACTTAAATCCTCTGCATTTCTTGAAGGAAATTGCTCCCAGTTTAATCTAAGCACCACAAATCCAACAACTTCTGTACAGGATAAGCCCTGGATCCAAACAAACCATCAGATTTGTGAAGGAAAGTATTTATTCTAGTTAACTACTTTTTTTTTTAATTTGTTTTCCAAACCCACTCTTTCTAATGCCTACAACAAGAGGAAAAGAGAAAACTTACTTTTCTTCTGTCTTTGAGAATCCTGTCCAAACTCTCCTCATTAACTTTGCCTGCATAGTCATAAAAGCTTGAACAAAAAAGGAGAAAGGTAGGTACACAGTTTATACACACATACATAAAGTAAATAATTTCTACTTTGAGTGTTCTACAAGTAGATGGTATTCTAGACAATACTAAGCAACTTCCAGAGCCTTACTTTTACCAACAGAAATGCACTGGGCAATTTTATTTTTACCAGCATTCTGTAAACCCCTGCTTTGATAATCAGAAGCCTACCAGCCCAGAAGAAATGAAAACAGGGCCATTTCAAATGCAACTCCAAATAAACTCCTTGAGCTCCAATCCTGCCACTGCACTCACATGGCTGGATCCTTGAACCCAAAAGAGTCAGCAATAATTCAAAGTATCATGGTCTTTCCACATGGTTCTGCTTCCACAGCTGAACCCAAACCCTGACATGTTGTTATTTTGTGGACAGGGCAGATTTAGGAATTTATAAATCTACCTATGCAGACAGGTTTTGGTATTCAGGTAGATCAGAGTGCATGATAAAAGAAAAAAAAACCTTTGAAAATAGATTCCTCCTTGGTCTCTTTCAAGAGCTGACATTAACACCTAAAGCAGTGCAGGAAAATGCTCTGGTTTAGGGGTCTGTGACTTCAATTTTTGGGGGATGGGGTAAAAAACCACCAAATCCTGAGCTCAGTGCTTGGCTGGTAAATAAGGGTGGAAATGCCACTTAGGTGTAAGTTGTTGGGAAAACTCAGACTACAACTAATGACAAATTTGAGACACTATGTTATAGTCACACAATTTCTTCAATTCATGTTTGCAGTATTTATTTATAATCCTGGTGGACATCCACCTCTTCCTCTGTCTGTGCTTTATCTCCATGTGTGGAGTCTGCAGCATTTTAAATCAGTGGGTTAAGAGTATCCTCTCTGTAATTATCAGCCAGCAAAGTGACTGACTGCAGCTTTTCTCTCTAATGCAACCACTGTCAATCATAATGTCTAAGCTACTGTGTCTTCTTAATTGGCTGGAAATCTCTCAAGATGAGAGGAGATTAATTGGGAATTCCTTCTCAAAAGGAATTCTAGACAGTGCTTTAGAAGCCAACACTGGGTAACAAGTGAAGACTATAGAGAAAATCTACATGTAAATAGATGGAAGCTGTTCAATAGAATATATTAGCCCCATATTTAATTTAAATTCTGGAGTTCAGAAAATCAAAAGGCAGAAATAACGAGAAAGCTGAAGATGTTACAATAATTAGTTGGTGCAGGTTGGGTTGGTACCACTAAGCACAAACCAACTTGTTAACCCAGCAGGTTACCAGGGTTAGGGCACACAGGGGATGCTGTGACCCACCAGGCCCAGGCAGAGCCAGCCCAGACTACAACAATTTCAATTGATTTTGACATTCCTCCTCATCATCAGAGAGATGTGAGCTGACCTGACTGCTGCCCTATCTCCACAGCTCCACAGAAATCAAATAGATGGGGAAATAAACCCCTTCCAAGCTACACTACAACTGTAAACTCCCACTTTGATTGTCATGGTTGGTGCCACTTGCATGTGATCCTGTAAAACCATCAGATGAGCAAACACTGCTAGGGACATTTGAAATGCTAATATATTGCAGGGAGCTCCCTGTTTTTATATTCTGCAGCCACCACAGCAAGACAACAAAAGAAGCTTACCTAAAGAGTTTTGAACAAGGCTCGTGGTTATGGATTTCTGCAACAACAAACAAATAAACCAAAGTAAGTGACCTATGTCCAGCTGCTCCAGGCAAAGAGAAACTACAGTGACATATCTTGCATGAACTTTCCACATCAGAGCTACTGAGCAAGAAACATTTGTGTCAGAGCACACACTGCCCTCACTCTCTCAACACCTGATGACATAGCACCATACATAGAAAACTGCCCACACTTCATAATTTGACCTTTTACATAGAAAAATATTTCAATAAGCAAGGCATACACTTGCTCAGACACACAGAGATTTATCTGAGCCTCAAATGCACACTTTTGATACTATTTGATAGTTACAAACTCCTCACAAAGGCATTTCTGATTTCTGTTTTCTTTTTTTCTACACCCTTCCACAACAGCTTATTTGCATCCATATACATTTGTTTCTTACAGCAGCAAGGAATAAAAAAGGATGGGGACGGGAATCACTGAAATATTATACATTGTAGTGTTTAAAGAGGCAAGGCAAACAGAATCGAGAAAAGGGGTTAAAAGCAATTTCAAATCATTTAGCTGCACTTTATAATTCAGTTATATGAAATATTAAAAAGTCAGTTCAATGTTTTTCCATTGAAAAAGTTGTGATCAATGCTAAGATGCTTATTTAACCAGCAAAGGTTGTAACATGTCAGCAATCTCAGAGGAGAGTGAGAAAATAGTAAAAACCCAATCTTACATTGTCCTTCCAACACTAAGCATGACTCATTTTTTAGGAGCTTGGAGCAACCTGGTGTAGTGGAAGGTGTCCCTGCCCATGGCAGGAGCTGGGGTTGAAGGTCCCTCCCAACCCAAGCCCCCTGGGATTCTGTGACCACACAGCACAAATATTTGCAGCTGCAGCAGCAGAGCCGCACTGGGGTTCAGCAGAACTTTGCTCAGGCTCTGCCTCCCTGCAGTGATTCCCCAGCAGAGCACCAGGATGGATCACAGCTCCCAGGAACAGCAGCCAGCACCATCCACATCTCAGCACATTTGCTGTCTATCAAAACAAGGCCCCGAGCACCCATTCCAGGCACACTGCCTGACAAACTGCACATCCTCACTGGCAAGAGCTCCTCAGGATGCTGCTCTTGGAGTTACTGACTCCTTTATTTGACATAAAATTGTATCAACTCTAATATTTTCACACCATCATGCAGGCATCTGTGGAAACAATCTGCTAACAAAGCCTTTAAGTACAATTATTCCAGCTTAGACCAATTCCTTCCAGCAAATACATTGACTGCAACAACATTCTTGGTTCTTGGGTGATGATGTTGTACACAGACCTTGTGTTTTGAGAAACAGGAAACAAGAAGCCTCCTGCTCAGACCCCATGAATCAGTCAACATTTTAAATTTAAGGTTTACACATTGACTTATTTATATATATATATAATGTATCTAGTACACACACTATGTACACATACATATATTTAAACACCACCACTAAGGAGACACAAAAGAAAGTGAAAAGTCATCTGTGACAACAGTGCCACAAAACTGTCGATCTCATGAGCTGAACTGGCAGTCCAAGAGTTAAATTGATGAATAAATATCAAAGTAAAAATGGCAAATAAAAATAATATCCAGCAGGTCTTCAGGAGTGGGTGATTTCCCTTCTCACTGTAACCAATAATGTGACAAAGGGGTGATTTAAAAAGGGAGCAGTTTTTAACACCACAAACACTTGGCTTAGGAAACCAGGCCAAGGCTGCAGGTGGTGACATCACTGCCAGCAATAACCAGGAGCAGTGACCACTGAAGAGCAAGGTCTAATTTAAAAACCTAAAAATGACTGGCTCTGCCAGTTTTGTCTGAACACACAGAGCCATCAGCAGCACTCTGGCAGTGATTATATGCAAACACAACAAATGTTGTGCCTTTATCTTCTGTAATTTAGCTCATAACTGACACTTGCCAGTCAATTCACCACCCGTGTTCTCTAGGGAATAACCAGGACAGGAAACTGCTGAACCTCCTGGAGCCCAGAGCACAAACCCATCACCATTGCAAGTGGGAAATCTCTTGGGATGTAACATGGTGCCACTGCACATGTTCACAGATCACCTGTTTGTGCCAGAGTAACATCTGAGAGTCAATCCAGAGCTGTTTGTGTTCTCACTGAGCTTCATGCACACCCTGCTTTGGTATCTGGGATCACAGCCACAAAGCCAGGTATGGAAGGAGGTTTAAATCTATTTTAACAGCTGGTTTTATATCCAGAAACAAAAAGGCAGTTTTCTTTCAGGGCTTTCCTATTTTCTATAAACCAAACACGCAACAGCTTCTCTCTCATATCTTAAAAATCTCCTTCAACCAACACTTAACAGCAAGATCTTTGATCTTTGCTCAGTTTTCACAACACATCAGCTGCACAGAACTTGTGCTTATCAACAAATTGTCTGACTGATATTCCTTGCCCAGTCCTGCTGTGACAGTTTATGATGTCACCAACTCCCAGCCATCCATCCAAACCTGCTTCTGCCCCTTTCAGTACCAGTAAATCAAGCAATGGATTAATTTTATTTTGAGCACATGCTGTACTTAGGCAACTGTATCAAGCAGGAAACTCCTCACAGTAATTTTTCTATCACAGAATGAAGACAAATATCTTCAATAAATAATCTTTCCTCCATAAAAGGAGGTGCATGAAACCCCTGTAACTTGCAAAGATTTGTTTCCTTTCTTCACATCCCAACCACAAACACACAGACACTGTGGCAAATGTGATCCTGGAAGTCTGAAACAGACAATCCTGTGATTGCTTCACACCAGAAACAATTCTTAATGAAACCTCCTGAAAACATGAAACCTGAGCAGTGCCTGTTTCAGAACAACTCAAAGTTACATCACTTACCTATCACTTGTAGAAATTCAGTGTTGCTGATCTGTGAATCACTGATGCTGACAGTCTCTTCTTGTCTCACCTCTCCCAGCAGAAATCCTTCCTGCAATTTTAAAAGAAAAATATTAAAAATAGAGAAAAAAATCCACTATATGCAGCCATTTACTGTAACTTTCTTAGCTTCAAACTGAAACAAAGATGAAGCTTGAAAGACACATCTGAGCTGCAGTGAGTAGAAACTGCCCTGAGGTTTTACCAAAGCTGTTTTTTTGTTTTGCCAGCATCCTTTTACAACACTACGGAGATGGGCTGTCCAGAAGGAACATTCTACACACAACCCACACAAGGCAAACACATGACAAAAGGGAGGGCTCAGCCCCAGATACAAGGGGGAAAAAGCTCCAATAAAGCCAAGAGAAGAGGAATTCAAACCTGTAAGGACTTACACAAATTTTAGTGTGGAGCCTGAGCTGGACCCTGACCAACACCAGGGTTTGCAAAACCCAGGAGGCAATTTAAAAGTAAGGCAATTTTAAGGTACATTAATTTATTCTCCATCCCCACCCAAAATGAAGAAGGAGACTGAGCTGGAATCAGGAGGTTTTGGCACAAGGTGCAGAGGAAAAGAGCAAGCTCAGGCTAAAAAGGTGCCAACAAAACCCAGCAATTCGGGAACAGCCCGGCTCTGCACTGCACCGTGGTCGGTCGTAGCTGCTGGAAAAGCCTCTCACGGAGCTTTTACAGGAGCGTTTTCCTGCCACAACCCGTGTCCTGCGGGAGCCCCACCCCGCGAGGAGCACCCCGGGCACCCCACATCCCGCCCGGGCACCCCACATCCCGTGAACAGCCCGGGCACCCCACGGGGAGCAGCACCCCGGGCACCCCACATCCCGCTTGGACACTCCACATCCCGCCCGGGCACCCCACATCCCGCCTGGACACCCCACATCCCGCCCGGGCACCCCACATCCCGCCCAGGCACCCCACATCCCGCTTGGACACCCCACATCCCGGGAACAGCCCGGACACCCCACGGGGAGCAGCACCCCGGGCACCCCACATCCCGCTTGGACACCCCACATCCCGCCCAGGCACCCCACATCCCGGGAACAGCCCGGACACCCCACGGGGAGCACCCCGGGCACCCCACATCCCGCTTGGACACCCCACATCCCGCCTGGACACCCCACATCTCGCCTGGACACCCCACATCCCGGGAACAGCCCGGACACCCCACGGGGAGCACCCCGGGCACCCCACATCCCGCCTGGGCACCCCACATCCCGGGAACAGCCCGGACATCCCAAGGGGAGCACTCCTGGTACCCCACATCCTGGGGCAGCATCCCCCGGACCCCACATCCCTCTCCGACACCCCACACCCCACCCAGACACCCCACATCCCGGGGGGAGCATCCTGGGGTCCCCATACTGCAGGAGAAGCACCCTGGGCACCCCACAAACCGGGGGGAACATCCTAGGGACCCTACGCTGCGGGAGAAGCACCCCACATCCCAGGGAGCAGCCGAGACACCCCACATCCTACTCGGGAAGGAGGAAACCGGGCAGCCCGTATCCCGGCTACCCCGCGGAGCATCCGGGGCACCCCACATGCCGGACACCCCACATCCCGGCCGGACACCCCACATCCCGCCCCGCTGTGTCCGTCTGGGGCCGCCCCCGCCCGCTGTGACCCGCGGCCGGGCCCCACCGGCGGCGGCGCGGCCTGGAAGCACCGCAGCGCAGCCGCCGGCCGGGGTGCAGCGTGAGGGAGCCCCGCGGGCCCGGGGCGGCGGCGGGGGACACGTACGTGGTCGGCGCTGCTGTTGGCGCTGCAGTAGCACACGGAGCTGAAGGTGTAGCCGGAGATGGACGCCGCCATGACGGACACACCGCCGCCGCCGCCGCCACGGCGCACGCGCGCCGGACGCACGCCCGCTTCCGGCGGCCCTGCGGGGTGTCATGGGGAGTGTAGTCCGGGGGGGGGGGGGGCAGTGGGGCATCCTCATGGGAAGGGTGGGAAACGGTGGGAGCAGTTGGAACATTGAGTTTGGAATAGAGCCCCGAGCCCAACCTGTGACCGATCATCAACTTGTCAGCCAGCCCAGAGCACTGAGCGACACGTCCAGGGGTTCCTTGGACACCTCCAGAGGTGGAGACTCCTCACCCTTTCCAACCTTTAACAACCTTTAACTACGGAGACATTCCTCCTGATGTCCAACCTGTCCCTGCCCTGGCCGAGCCTGAGGCCATTCTTTCTCCTCCTGTTCCTGTTCCCTGGGAGCAGAGCCCGACCCCCCCGGCCGTCCCCTCTTGTCAGGTGTTGTGCAGAGCCACAAGGTCCCCCCGAGTCTCCTTTGCTCCTGAGCCCCTTCCCAGCTCCCTCAGCCCCTCCTGGGGCTCCAGATCCTTCCCCAGCTCTGTGTTCTCCTCCCTGGACACGCTCCAGCCCCTCAATGTCAGTCTTGTCATGAGGAACATTGATGTGCTGGAGCTTGTCCAGAGGACGCCACAAAGGTGATGAGCGAGATAGACCCCCTCTGCTCTGGGGTTGTTCACCTGGGCAAGGCTTCAGGGAGAGCTCAGAGCCCCTTCCAGGGCCTGAAGGGGCTCCAGGAGAGCTGGAGAGGGACTGGGGACAAGTGATGGAGGGACAGGACACAGGGACTGGCTCTCACTGCCAGAGGGCAGGGATGGATGGGAGATTGGGAAGAAACGCCGCGGTTCACACACACGGAGCTGTACAGGAGGCAACTGTGCAGCAGGGCTGTTTATCACTCTCATTTCCTTATTAAAACACCTTGCAATAAACCTTGTAACAGCAATAACGTCTGTGACACTTGCAACGAATAAATATCGAAAAGAATATAAATATTGAGCTGATTTTCATGGAATCACGGAGCGGTTTGAACTGGAAGGGACCTTCAGGGCCATTTAATTACAACCCCTGCTATGATCAGCGACAGCTTGCACAGACCGGGTGGCCCCATACCCCACCCAACCCAGACGGGATTTTAGGTGACGGCAAGGATTGGGAAACATTAGAAACCACGCCAGGCTCCGGAGCGGGCCGGATTCAGGTTTTAAAACATTATAAACCACTCAGGTGCCCGCGCCCCCCTCACGGCCGGATCAGCGAGCCCGGCTCCTCCCGCCCGGGAGCGGCCGCGGCCGCTCCGCCCGCAGCGCTCGCTGGTTCCGGGGCGGGCCGGGCATGGCGCTGGCCGGGGACGAGCCCTTCAGCCCCTCGGTGCTGGGCACCAGGGAGCAGTGAGTGCCGGGGAACGGGCGGGTGCCCCACCGGGGCGGGCACGGGCACGGGCACGGGCACGGGCGGGACGGGGCTCGGAGCCACCCGCGCTGGGGAAGGCGGCCCGGCCCACGGCGCGGGGAGGGGACATGGAAGGTGATTAAGGTGCCTCTCTCGACACGAACCGGTCCCTGGTTTATGTGTTGTTTATTTGTTTAGAGGATGTGTGATTCTGTAGAGTGGTGCTGCTGCACAGAGGATAGAGTGCTCTCTGCCTTTCATGGAATCATGGAATAGTTTGGGTTGGAAGGGACCTTAAATCCCATCCATAGGCAGGGATGCCTTCCACTGTCCCAGGCTGCTCCAAGCCCTGTCCAGCCTGGCCTTGGACATCCCCAGGGATCCAGGGGCAGCCACAGCTGCTCTGGGCACCCTGTGCCAGGGCCTGCCCACCCTGCCAGGGAACAATTCCTAATTCCCAATATCCCATCAAAATCTACCCCCTTTCAGCTTGAAGCCATTCCCTATGTCCTGTTCCTCCATCCCTTGTCCCAAGTCCCTCTCAGCTCTCTTGGAGACCCTTTAGGCACTGGAGGGGGCTCTGAGGTCTCCCCAGAGCCTTTTCTCCAGGTGAATCCACCCACCGCTCTCCCAGCCTGGCTTCAGCCTTTGGGGATCTCCAGGCATTCCCAGGACTCTCTCCCACATGTTCATGCTCTTCTTATGCTAAGGACCAATGCCTCACTACCCTCACAGTCAATTTCTTCCAAATATCCAACCTAAATCTATCTTTCAATTTTTCTTCCCATCCCTCTTTCATCTAAATATTTCCCAGTATTAATTATGATATCCTCTCCTTTCTTCCCTCCCAACTCCAGCTGGGATGCTGCCTACGAAAGAGAACTGCAAACTTTTCAAGACATTGGAGATACCGGGGAAATCTGGTAAACAAAATAACTTCTGCAGAGTGTTTCTCTCGTTTCTTTACCGTAAAAGACATTGCAAAACCTCAGACAGCAATACAATGAGTTAGTGACAAAATGATGGGGAGTTTTCCCATTGAAACCAGCAGTTCCTCTCTGGCCCAATTTCACAGTGAAGATTGCTCAGCTGCACTTGGACAAGTGTCATTACACAGAAATTGAGCTGGTAATTGAGCTGTATGTTACTGGCAAATGTGCTTTTTATCCCTGAGCTCAGGTTTAACTACACAAGTTGCCCTTGCTCCTTCCTTTTTTAATATATGGATGTTTTCACCTGCCAGAGTTGGTGTTTCAGTGAATTTTAAGGCTGCAGGATTAATTTTCATCTGAAGAAAGCAAACATGAAATATGAACTATGGCAGCTTTTACTTGAGTAACAGTAATAAGGGCTTTGCAAAAGCTGAAGAGAATGAGTGATGAAATAAACTTGCTGTACCTTTTTCACATTTTTTTTCTCTGGTTTAATTACCTGAGCCCTTGTTTTTTGCAGGTTTGGAGAGGAAAGCATGGTGCGCATAATCAGGTGGCTGGAAAAGCACAAGGTCCCCCTTGACAGCTCTGTGCTTGACATTGGGACTGGGAATGGTGTTTTACTGGTTGAATTGGTTGGTATTTTGCAAATTTTGTGTATTTTTTATACAGAATCAGAGCAGTTCAGATACAGTTCTCACAAGTGGTAGTGGTAGTCGTGTAACCTGTGTGAAACACCAAAAGTGTCAATACTTTAGGCTTCAAAATTTGAAGTCTTTCTCTAAATCAATCAGCCTGAGCATCCCTTTTAACTTTATCTTCCCGTTTCCCCACATTTAAATCTGCATTTCTTCCCACTGTTGTTTAAACTCCCCCAGATAAGGAAGTTAAGTTGATTAATTCACAAAGTACCCTCATGTACAAAAACAGACCCTTTCTCTGCACTCAGTTCTGATAATAACACTCATTGTTGATACAAAAATGTACATAAACCCAAGGGATTTTATGTAAATAACTTTAAAAGTTGTTGACACTTCTTTTGAAGAAGTGTCCATTTCTGTCAGGGTGGGAAATCTGATCAGGTGTGTTCTGAAGTTTTTGTTGTGCACAAGATGTTCAGGGATTCCAGTATTTTTTCCTGGTTTTGATTGATTTTTTTTTTGGTGTAATACTGCAGGAGAGTTGGTAAGAAAGGGGCTGTCAAATTGTCACAGCTTCTGTTGTTTTTCATTCCCCTTTGGCTCCATTAGTTCCTGTAGGAATTGGAAGGACTGAAAGTCAAAGCCTGGTTTGAAGTGGAATTTTTTATTTAACATGGACTTTGATTTTAGAAGATTTTAAAGCCTTTATGGAGACTAGCTGCTACACCACAGCACAGGAGAATTTATGTCACCAAAAGCAGAAACTGCTCTTCTCACTAACAGAAATTAGCCTGATAATGGTGATTGTTGAGAGCAGTGATAGCTCTATCATGGCTGAAATACCCAACAGAAAAATCTTATTTGTAAGACTTCCATTTTATACTGACTCCACTTGCAAATGGGAACTGAATTTTCATGCTATAATGGGAAAATGACAGCCTGATAGCTTTTAAAAACTATTAACTCCTGTGAGAGCATCCTCCTCCCTTACATTAAGCACCTCACAGAACTTTCTTTCATAGGAAATTATCAGTCCAGTTCCCTCTTGAAAAGTGGCTTGTTTGTTTTTGCTGAGCAATTCAGCATCTCACTTGCTTAGTAAAAGGATGTAAAAGGAATTTTTTGTGTTTTAGCTGCAAGGCTTGAAAATCAAATTGGAATTCTTTTGGCAGCTACCATCGGACTGTTCTGCCATTGGAGTTGGACGCCATGATGGGATAGAAATGGCAATACTGGAAAAAACTCAGTCATAGAGGACATGAGTAGCAGCTCTCTGCAAGGGAGCTGCTTGAGGGTACATAAGTATCACATAAGTGGCACCCCTTGCTGTTTTTATTATCCCTGTGAACTTCAGGGATCTGGGAGCTTGGATTCGTGACATAATTCTTTTGCCTTCCAAAAATTCCAGCTCTTCTGAGGAAACCTTGCTGCCACAGAAAGCTCTGGCCTCCTCTGATTTTTATAAGTGATGTAGGAGCCACCACTATTGAAGATTGAATCATCTCTGAAGTGGAGAGTGTTCAGCAAGTGGGGGTGTCAGCCCTAAACACAGGGCAGAGCTGATAATGTTCCAAACTCCTGCTGCTCTTCAATCTCCTGCTCCAAGCAGCAGCAGCAGGCTGCTGAAAAATCACCTCCAGGGCAGCTGCAGGGTGCAGTGTGGTCACGTTTGGCACAAGTGAGGGATCCCTTCCTGTCACAGTCAGGCCCTACAGGTTCTGCAGCATTTAATGTTGTTTATCTCTAAACCTTCCTTCTCTGCCCCCGAGACTAGAGGAGTGAATGGGAACTCCCTGAAGTGACTCAAGCCTTTCCTTTGCAAACAGAGGAGCTGTTGTGGGAACCACTCCTCCACCCCCAAACCTTCAGCACAGGCATCTGAGGAAGCCTGCTTTGCTCTGGGGAGGATCGTGGGCAGGAGCCTGAGCAATAAATGTTCTCCATCCCATGCAAACAAGAGTGGCTTTGTGTTCAGCTGCAATTAGCCCTCAGTTCAGAACAGCTGGTTAGCACCGAGCTCAGGCCTGAGGGGCTGCTGCAAGGAGGAAGGACAGTTGTGGAAACTCCTCATCGTTTTCCTGGCAATTGGGGAGTCAGCCTCTGGAACAAGCAGACAGGCAGCTGCTTGCTTAACAGCACTCCATGTGTTTTTCCAAACCCCAGCCTCCTCCCTGTCTGTGCTCTGACAACCTGCAGCTGGCCAGAGGATCAGAGCTCTTCCATCAGGTTTGCATCTTGCCAGACACGTGGGATACCCTGAGTTTATACCTTCTACCCCAAGCTGGTCCCTTCAGCCTCTGCCTCAGAGCAAGGACGTGTGTCCCTGCTCCCCTCTCACGTGCCCAGCTCCAGCTGATGCCAGGAGCCCACCTGCTTTGCCAAAGGGCTGCTGGGATCTCACTGAGTTCCCTAAACTGAGTTATCCTTATCTCCAACAAACTTAGATTAACAAAGTCTCTGTGTGCTATTATATGTGGTGCATAACCTGCCTGAAAATTGCTGATACAGACACCTGGCAGCATGCAAATGGTTGTATTCAAATAGACATTAGCATGAATAATTAGAAAAATGTATGATTTTGCAGTGGATTTCTGTTCTAGTGCAACGTATTACATCTTTTGGCTCTTAAAATTTGGGTTATAAACTAAATAATTACTCAATCTCCCATGGTACATGTCAGAGAGGATTTTTTCTCTTATTTTGCAGCATCTGTCACATGCCATCACTGAAAATTCCTGGTTTCTAAGTTACTTTTGGTGCAGATAAGAGAGCCTGTTCCCCTCCAGGGTGTTACTTTTCCCAGTTGTGCTCAGTTTTCCACTTGACGTAAACCAGCTTTCAGTCACCAGTCATTTTGGTGAGGTTTTTTTGGCAGAATAAAGTTATTTCAGCTCATTCAGCTATTGAGCTCTCGTAATGGTAACAGGTACAAAAATGACTAAAAGGTGAGTTGTGGTTTTTTTCCTGTTATTAAGAGGAGGAGAGATGAGATGGATTATAGGTAGGGAATGTTCTGGCTGGATAAAAACAATTGTTAGCACACTGATTAAGATTCTCTGCTTCTGTCTAGGCAAAGTCTGGCTACATGAATCTCACAGGGATTGATTATTCACCTTCTGCAATACAGCTTTCAGAAAAAGTAAGAGAGAAAGAAGGGATGTCTAACATTAAATTAAAGGTAAGTCTTGAGAGAAAGGTAATTGAGGAAATAGAAAGCAATTGAGCCCAAGATTAAATGAGCTAATTGATATTCAGATGTACTCAGTGTACTGAATGAATGATGTCTTTTGAGAGTCATTTGTGAGAGAACTCTACCCAAATAAATCTATTTACAGGAAGATTTTTGGTCTTTATTTGTTTTTTGTTTGTAATAGTCATTAAGGCGAACAAGAGTTCCCCTGCTTGGAACAGGGTGGTGGTTTACCAAATGGCAAGTTCTGTATTTTAGCTGCTACATTCTGAATTTCAGACTTGAGGTAGAGGAAGAAATCCTTAAGTGATAGAATGCCTACCATTAGCTGAACAGCAGGAAGCTTGAGAGGCCTTGCTGGAGCATGGGTAGGAGCAGATGACCTCCAAAGGCCCCTTCCAGCCTCAGCCACGCTGGGATTCTGTGGCTGCCTGTCATTCTGAGCTCTCTGCTGTGCTCTTCTACCCTCCTGCTCCCTACCTGTGAGATGTCTCTGCTCCTGTGTGTCAGCTGTAAAATCTCTTTGTGGCAGGCTCTGTCTGTTCTCCTACATTTGTGCAGTGCCTGGCACATGGCAGGGATCAAAGTACAAATAATGATTTAAAGAATGAGCTTCGAGTGTGTTAGTTTGGGCTTTAGATTCCAGCAAATAGATCATCACACAATGTGTGGAGAAGAAAGAAGCTGCCCTGGCACTGTGAGTTACCCCTCCCTGAGCACACCCATGGTCAGGATTGAAGCTTTGTATCCCAAACTCTTGCTTGGCATTAAAGATTCAGCAGCAGAAGATTGTTCTCACAGCTGCAGACTTCTGGTTTAGGTAGAAGACTTCCTGGCACCCTCAGCTGAGCTGTCAGGCTTTGACATTTGCATTGACAAGGGGACTTTTGATGCCATCAGCCTGGACCCCAGCGACGCGGCGGGGAAGCGGCAGCTGTACGTGGCATCCCTGGGCAGGGTGCTGAACCCAGAGGGCTTCTTCCTCATCACCTCTTGCAACTGGACCAAGGAGGAGCTGCTGAACGAGTTCAGAGAAGGTAGGCAGCTGAGCAGAGCCCTCTGCCAACGTGGGGTTGCTGAAGGAAGGGATGAGGGAATTGGAATGTGTGTGTTAGCATATTGACTTTCCCAGATCAGGATTAGAGGAGGTGGAGCGATTGGTAAATGCTCCAGCCTGTCTTCCCTCTGTTTTCCTCAGGAATTACTGCTCCTGTGTTTGCCAGTGCCAAGGGAGGACAGGTTTGCTGATGCTTTGGAGGTTGGGAATTTCAGTCTAATTCCCCTGGGAAAGTGTGTGTGTGGCTGGCTGATACTTTTTGGGTCCTTGATTACCAGACCCAGTTCACCCTTTGATCGCTCCGAAATTGGGGTAACATTGTTACCCATGTTTAGGGGAACTGGCAAGTCTGTGACCTTTTCTATCACTTTTGATCCACTTAGGGGTTTTTTTAACATGCCAGTCAGCTCCTGAATCTCATGCCTGAGGCTTGAAACTCGGTGTGGATCTGAAACAACCATCCCTTCTGGGGAACCGAAATTACTGGCAAGTTCTCATCTTTTCTGCCATTAATTTGTGCAAGTCAGCCAGCTAGGATTTTTATTATCCATGGAAGAGTTTCAGCTGTATGAAGCAGTGGTGCAGTGTAACAGTACAGTCCTATAAACTCACAGATTAACTGACTTGCAAGTTTTCCAGACGAATAAAGAATGGTTTGCAAAGGGTTATCCAAGAGGCGAATAAAACAACTTCCTTCTAATAAAAGCATTTCAATTTCTGTCTGGCAGGATTTGAAATTCTGGAGGAGCTGCCAACACCCAAGTTTTGCTTTGGAGGAAGAATTGGAAACAGTGTAACAGCATTGGTTTTCCAAAGGAAAAAAGTGAGGCCATCCATCTTGGACAAATTAGATTAGATGAGAAAAGTCTGAACTTTAAACCTGACAGAAAACCTCAGACACATCTGTAAATAAATGCTTTTGGAGTGCACAGTAAAATACTATGTATGGAGCTCTAAGGGACTATAAAACATTGCCCTAGAAACATTTCAGCTTTGCATAATTTGCCCATAAATTGTGTCCTTGCTACAACCTCACTTGTTTCAGAGAAGCTGCAAGTTTGCAAGAGAGAGGAAAATCAGATGTGCTAAATACAGAGACCAATATAACTGAATGATATTTGTGTTTGAAACATAAAGATTATCTGATATTTCATTTCTGTGCTGGTAAGCAGTGACCTATAGAGGTAAAGGTATCCTACAAAGCAAAAATCTCATTTCTCTCTTGTGCAGTGGAATAGGGAACAAGCTTTTGCAGTGTGAGTGCTGGCTCTTTAATGAACACGAGGGTGCCTGTTAGGGAGGGAAATGAACACAAAATCCACAGCACTTTCCAAAAAGGACCAGTTGGTACTTTAAATTCAGATTTTCAGACTTAGCATAATTGTGTCTCCTCTGAAGTAGCTCAGCTCTTTTCCCACAGAGGGAGTTTTTTAAGTCTCCCTTTCCTGAGTGTGTTCATGCCTGGTCAGTTCCTTTCCCTGATCTCATGAATACATAAAGGTGTGATGTTGCAGCCTCTGGTGTGTGACATATGCCTCCTTCATTATTAACCTGCTGTATGGGAATGTCTTTAGAGCCACAATGACACGAAGTTTCCCAGTGAATTTCTCAGGGTGGATTTTAACTGCATAAATCCAAAAGAATTCCAAGCATAACTATCCATTCCTTGTTCCTTTATTTTTTAATATGTATTTTTTAAACTTCTCTGTGCAATCCTTTTGCTCAATTTCGTTGCCTTCATTTCTTCTGTTTTGTAATCTCAGAATATTGCTGTTGCTTGAAAGGCAGGAAAATGAGATTTCTTCATGCCTCGACAAACACATTTGCAGGTGACAATAAACTTGTTCTTTCAAACATCAAGGAGGCCCTCTTAGGCAATCAGGTTTAGTTTCACAGGCAAGGTCATGTTTGCTTATCAGGGAATTGCTTCTCCTACTTTCCATGCTTCTCCTCATTCCCAGGGCTCAGGAGATCTTTAAGGGTCAATAAATACTTCCAGTCCTTTCCCAGGATAGGAATCAAGGCATTCTTTTGCACAGTGGTGAGTCCTCCCTCTGTGACCCATCTGTTGATGTTTTCAAGATAGAAATCTTATTGCTGCATCTTTTTTTTTGCAAAATGAAATATATTCAATTGGGAGAATGGTTTGTCAGCAGCACTGAAAAAATTCAGTCCCAGAATGATTCTTTGTATATTTGGTCAGAGTTGGGTTCTAATCTGAGTGCCAAAAGCAAGGGCTTGTTACCATTTGTTGTAGTCCTGTGTTCTGCCCCTGCCCAGCAGCCAGCTGGAATGCTAGGAAATGTAACTGGGAATCCAAACAGAGAAATTTTTTTAGCATAGTAGCACAAAGGATTCAAAGTGCACTGCTGATAACAGCCTCAGTAAAAAGCCTGTGACATTTTTGGCATCAGGTAGGGTTAATTCAAGGAAATTTTAATTTTCAAGGACTCTGGCAGGATGTGTTTTGGGCATCTGTTTTATTCCCATCTGTAATTTTTGCTAATGAAGGCATGATGTGTATTTAATCATGGGATGAAAATAAAATCAGGACTGTCATGGATTTTCTTTTAATCAATTACTTGGAATTTAACCATAGATTCCCACTCCACAAGATATGGAAGGGTCAGGGCAAGGATTGTTTTCTCCTTTTCACAGAATTGATTATTATTAGTTTTTTTTTTCTGGGTAGTATTTTTATATAACTCGTAAAGCTAAGAAATAAGCTTCTTAAAATTGCCTGAAAATAAGGATTTCTGCATCTGATCTGTAGTTTGCATATTCCTTCAGTCCCAAGCACTTCCAGGTGTCACTGGAGAGCAGAAAAACGCTTGTAAAACATGTTTTAGGAGCTTTATTTTAGGGCAACAGTAACCAAAGGCTTACTATTTAAAATCTGCTGTTGGAAACCTGGCATTTTCTGGATAATGGAGTCTAGGAAGTTGCTCAAATACTGACTTAGGCAGTGGGGTAATTTTGGCCATGAGGATTTGGAAATGACTTGTCCAAGACTGTCCTTGATTTGGGGCAGTTCATGAAATGTTGATGCATTTCAGCGAAAAAAAACCCCAAAAACATGGAAAAAGAGGCAGAGGAATAAGCAGTGATTTAGGAGGAGCAAGTCTTTGCTGGAAGTGCTCCATGATGGTTCCTGAAGGTTGGAATCTTCATGACTGCCCAGCTGTGTGACTCTTGGTTCCAGCTGCTAAATGCAGGAGAATAAATGCAGCATTTGCAACACGTTTCACTCCTATTGTTTTGCTACCTGAAAACTCTGCCTGTGATTTCCCTGTCAAATATGAGGTTTGTGGGTAGTAAAATGAGCATCTTCCATGGATCCCAGAGGTGGCTGAGCCCACAGGCTGTTCCTGCAGGACTGAGTTTAGGCTGGCTGATGCTGCAGAGCTGGCAAACCTTCCTGGAGTGGTTTTGCATAGAGTGTGGGCAGAACAGAAAGGGTTTGTGTTCCCTGCTTCATTGACAGCATGCTGAAGGATGAAATTCTCTCAGGACTGACCTTTTATTCCTGGCAGATTGAGGATGGGTTTTGGTGCCTGAGCCCAAGCAAAGCACCTCCACCATCATCTGCTCTTGGTACAGCTCAAACCTGGCTCCTGATGCCTCCTATTGCCAAGAAAACTGGGTTTAGGGATTCTCTTCTGAGGCATTTACTGGGAGAGCCCATTGAATTCATTGCAGGGTTTGTGCTACTGAAAGAGCTTGGAGTGTTTTACACTGGAATTTTATGGGGCTTATCACAGAGCTGAACTGTCAGGATGAAATATCTGAGAGAGGTGAACAAGCGATATTAATGAAATAATTATTGATTTGAGATGTCTGTTCCAGGAGAGTTTCTACACATGGGACTCTGCTAGAGTGTCAGATAAATGGGTTCTCAAGACAGAAAGCCTTTGCCCTTTCAGCATTACAGTACCTTCTTTAAATAAGTACTCCTATAATCATTTTTATAGGGATTAAAAAGTGAGAAATACCAGACATGAAAATCATGGCACAACTGAATGAACACAGAAAATTCAGAGGGAAGGATAATGTTTCCTTACTCTTGACTTCCCTTTTGGTGACCAGCTTGTTATCTGCAAGAGAGGCATGTTCATTTGATGGCCCTTAAGGAGCAGGAATAGTTCAAGAATCCCAGAATGCTTTGGGTTGGAATGGACTTTAAAAACCATCTCATTCCAACCTCTACCATAGGCAGGGACACCTTCTAATAAACCAAATTACTCCAAACCCTCCCCAGCCTGCCCTGCAGTGCTCTCCATAGGCTGTTTTTCTAAAGGTTGATTTTTCTTTTTCAAAGGCTTAGGAGATATGAAATGAATATTCTGTTCTTGAAACTCAGTGTAATTTTGTGGTGTAACATGAAGGATTTCTGGGAGCTACAACTGTTTTTAAGAACTGTTGGGTTACATCAGAAACACCAACAGAATTATGGCAGCTGCTTTTCCAGACAGGGCCAGCAGTGATGCAGCATGTGATTACAGGCTCTCTGTCCCATCAGGAGAATATTCCTGCAAATCATTATTGAGAGCATCGTTGCAAAGTGCTGCTGAGGCTGAAATTGCTGTTTGCATTATGGGCTCACCTTCTGGAATTCAAACCCACTGTTGCAACACCATTTCTGAAATCTGGGAAGAGCCAGCTGCCTTGATTGTATCATAGGACTTGAGGTGTTTAACACCTATAACAAAGGAGATTCAGGGTTGTGGAGTTTTTTGTTTGTTTTTTTGTTTGTTTGTTTACCCTGTACTTTTCCAACCAATATTAAAAAGGAGCGTTCAGATATTTGGGGTTTTAAACCTGCAGTTGCTGTTTACAACTCATTATAGCTGGGTGAGGAAGTGCATGTCCCACCACAGAGATCTCAGGTGTGATCCTCTGGAGAGCAAACAATGTTCTCTCCTACAATCTGAATCAGAATTATTTCAGTTCTACACTGGCTGTGAAATCTGTGAGCCCAAAGAGTCAAATGAATGGGCAAATGAGGGGATGAACTGAAATCCCTCACTTAGAACCAGTGGGTTTGTCCCCAGGAGTGCAGGGTGAGGCCAGGTGTGCAGGGCACAGCACACAGATACCTGCAAAGCTGCACAGCTGAGCTGACACAGCCCCTTTGGAGCTATTTTTATGTAAGGACAAGTTCTTGAATAGCTTTTCTGGTGCATTAGGCACAGCAGGCTTCTCTTCATCGCTGACAGTGGCTTCCATGTATTTCTGCATTCCAGGAATGCACTGGCAGCACTGTGGCCATTGTGAGGAAAATCTGCCTGTGCATATACTCTGCTGTGAGCCAGGGTGCCTGGTGTAAGGCTGCCAAATTTTGTGTTTTTTCATACCAGACAAAATCTTTAAGCGTGGTATTTAGCAACATACAGCAAAATTTTCAGTGTTTTGGGACTGGGATTGCTTCCCTGATCTTAGCATGCCGAGAGGTGCAGAACATGGCTTGCTGCAGCAATAACCGCTTCATTTTATAGGCCCTCCAAGCATTTTAATGTATGGAATCATCTCCTGTAAAACAGGAGAGCACAAAGGAAATAATTGGGCCAGGGCTTTGCAAAGCTGTGTGGAGATCTGCCTTTGAATTCCTGTTGCTTGCTGCCTTTTCTGGGATGAGAGGAGGGGGAGGCTGCCCTGCACTGCCTTACCTGCTCTGGGTGGTGCACGGCTCTATCCCATGCTTTGGCTGCAAGTAGGTTGAGCATGACCTAACCCTTGTGGTAGCAGCTAAATTGAGGAGCAATTAATGGCTACCAAGGGCTTTCAGTGAAAGGGGATGAGGTGTTATAGCCTCCAGACAAAGGAGGAAAAGGAACGCTGGCCTGTTTTGTTTAACACAAATAAGGGAAAAGCCAACCTGCGGCTTAATTTCCATTTGTTAGGTAACAGGATAGCTTGAAACGAGCCCGTTTCTCTGTTACTGGAAATTAAGCTGAGTGCTGTCAGGCAAACCAGCTGCTGCCAGGTAACACATAAATCCTGGGTAATCACAAGTGCATGAGCCCGTGCTGGAGAAGCAGAGCTAATAGAGCCCAGTGAGGGAACAGACACAAACCTCAGCACAGTCACTGCAGCAGCCAGGTATGCATGGACAGTGTCATCTGTCAAGTAGAGGTGAGGAGAGCGTGCTTATATGAAGAAATTTTAGCTGTTGATAGGGCTGAGAACCGAAATTCAAGCAGAAGGATCTTTCACCCCAGTTTTCAGTAGTAATTGGCCTTGCTGGTTGTTGCCTACCCCAGGGCTCCTCAGCTCCATGGGTGCTGCACTGCTGCTTATCCAAGGTGGGGTGATGCTTTGGGGCATGTCTGCAGCTGCCTCGGGCTTTGTGGATGATGGACAAATAACTCTGGGCTTTTCTTAAACCAATTGAAACCCAAATATGACTGACAAAGTGATGGACACACCAAGCTCCCTTATGTATTTCATGGCCTATTTCTTTTATCCATCAATGTTTCCATTGCTCCCAGTCCAGAGCACCCGGATCAGGTGTCACTCCCCCTGCCAAGGCAGGGAGGGAGGCAGCAAACACAAAGCTCTTACATGTGTGCAGCAAATGGCCTGTGACATAAAAAAGGGGTTTTTAAGTTTGGTGGAGATCCCACAGTATGCCAAATGTAGTCAGAACTACACTCCTCATCTCAGCCCTCTGCACAGCAATGCTTCACCTGTTTAGGGCATCTGTGATTCAGGTACTTCCTGGCACAGAGCACATTGATCACATTACAGAGATATGCTCATTCCCTGGGTGTGAAATATTTATTAAAAATACTTCTGCTTGCTGTTATAAGGATTTTGTGGATTTGAGGATTTCCCCTGAAAGTGAAGGGTGTTCCTGGAGACCTTTGGTGTAGCCAACATGTCCCTGTAGCCAACATGTCCCTGTAAGTATGTGGCTCCCAGCACAGCTGGGTGACTGGGACATCAGCCTGTGGCTGGGACACTCTGACTCTCTGGCCCTGGGCAAGCCCTTAGCTGTGTTCTTTGCCTGGCAGGAAAAGCAGAAGGATAGACCCATAAATAACTGGGATGGCTCAGGTGCTCGGAAGGACAATGCAGAGTCCTTGTGAAAGGCACGAACTTCTGAAATTGCTGGTAACCCTGGTGCATATGGCATGAATAACAACAAACTGGAGAGACAGCAAAGTGTTGGAAAGGCTACATGGAAAGAAGGCTGTAAATGCAGCCAGATCCTGTGTACAGGGAGTGAAGGAAATGCTGTCTATCCACACTGCTACATTGACATGTCTCAATGGCTTGGACCCCAGAATCACTTCAGAAGGACCGTGGGGATCATTAGACTTTTTTCCTATCCACTGTTTCCATCCCCATCAGGAAGGCTCCCAGTCAGTGGGTAGCAAATGCACTGACATCTGAGACAAAACCACAAATTAAATCAGCTCACAAATGAAATGAATGAATTTTCTGTCCATGAAGAATAAACTCACTTGGCCAGTTCTTTAAAGCTTGAAAGTTATTTATTTTCTTTTTCCCCCTTCTGACAAAGGGAAAAAGCACTGTCCGGAACCAGGGCCTTTGGGCAGCCAGTTATTTGAACAACATTACTGAAAATGCTCTCTGTGCAAAACAGGTTTGTGCTTCACCAACAGGCTTTCACACGTGCTGGGAATTCTCCACAGCCAGCTCATCTGTTGGGAAGCACAGAGGATGAGAGGCAGAAAATGCTGGGTTTGGAGGGAGCTGCAGAAGCAGACAGAAAACAACTTTCAGCTTGAGCCTTGGAGCCCAAGGCTGCCACGGGAATGGATTCAATTATGCTCTGAGCTTTATTGCTGAAATATTCCACTGGGAAACCATAAAAAAACATTTTCAGACTTGATTCCCGAAGTTCTGGAAAAGGAGTTAGCAAGTGTTTTATTGCTACCAGTCTCAACACGTGATAAGAAAAGCAAATACTGAGTGGGATGGAGGAACATGATGCAAAAGCCCCTTCACATCATCAAATCCTTCTCCCTGTTCATCACCCACTCAGACTGGCCACTCCTGCTAAATTTTATGTGTACTGAGCACGGAGCCACTTTTGTTGAGATCAGCCCTCACTGTGTTGGTGGGAGCTGCTCCTTTGTTAAGTATCTGCCCGCTACTTCTGCCTGCCTTCCTCTTTCTTCACTGCATTAAATACTGAGTGGCAAGACTTCCTCGACAGTAATTTGTCGTCCTGGGCAGTGCTCAGCAGGGCAGGACACCCGGAGCACCGCTGAGCTCACGGCCACAGCCTCTCTCGCCATTCATGCCCTTACTTGTCCCTTACTTGTCCCTACATGCCATCCCCAGCACCGTGCCTGGCCATCCAGCCGGGTGGATGAAATTCAGCCCCAGATTCATTCCTGATGGCATCTGTGTTGTCTGCTCGCATATGTTTACGATTAATGTTTGGGCTCTGTTTTGTAATGAGTCCTAAATCTTCCTTTTAGCTGTCATGTCGTTTCCTTGTTCGCTCGTTACGCTCGCTCTCGGAAGGAGCCCGCATGCTGTGCGTGGTGCAGCCTGGGTGGATGGAAAATGTCACCGAGAGCTCAGTGCTGCTAAAGGCCATTCCCACATGAAGCCAAGCAGACGTACCTCTAGTACTGCAGGGGACTCATGGCTCCTTCCTAAACAGGATTCAAGGGAACTGAAGAGGGACTTGGGACAAGGGGCTGGACTCACAGGACAAGGGGGAACAAACTGACAGAAGGTGGGGCTGGATGGGATATTGGGAAGGAATTGTTCCCTGTGAAGGTGGGCAGGCGCTGGCACAGGGTGCCCAGAGCAGCTGTGGCTGCCCCTGGATCCCTGGCAGTGCCCAAGGCCAGGTTGGACGGGGCTTGGGGCAGCCTGGAATAGTGGAAGGCATCCCTGCCCATGGCAGGGGGTGGAACTACATGATCTTTAAAGGTCTTTTCCAACCCAAACCAGTCAATGATTCTATGAAAGGCTGACAAGAATTAAGGAGCGGGATTTTTATTCACTGGTGGGTGCAGGGACGCATGGTGTCCATCTGTGATGTGCCAAAACTTCAGCGCTACTTTTTGCGGGGACCCTTCCATGAGCTGCTGGTGAGTCCGGTTCTCCTGCTCCTCCCCGGGCCGGCCGTGCCACCAGGAGTCACTCTCGGCCTCCGAACGGGCGGCGGAGCCCCACGCGAGCCGCGCCCGCAGCATCCCGGGCTGCGGGGCCGACTGCGGGCGCTGATGCCGCTGCCAGCTCCAGCCCGCGGCTCCCCGTGGGGCAGCGCCTCACCGCCGCCCGAATCCCCCTTGTTTATTATTTTTGGACTTTCCCCCCTCGACACACGCTCTTTCTGGCGATGTTCAACCCGGGCGATGCCCGTTCGGGGCGGCAGCCGAGGGCCTCCCCCGCCTCCCCTCGCAGCGAGCGCTCCGGTGCGCGGCTCCCCGGGGCGGGCGCTCCGCAGGTGCGGGCCGGGCTCTGCCGGCGCTGGCTCCGCTCAGGAAGTGACAAGCACATTTCCTCCTCCTCCTCCTCCTCCTCCTCCTCCTTCTCCTCCTCCTCCTCCTCCTCCTCCTCCTCGCTCCCTCCCTCCGCCCGCCCCGCCCGCAGCACGGCGGCGGCGGCGGCAGCGGAGCGCGGTCGGAGCGGCGCCCACAGCCGGCCCGGCCGGGCCGCTCCGCCGCCCCCGCGGGACGCGCTCGGTAAGCGATGCCCGGAGCGCAGCGGGGCCGTGCAGCCCCGGGGGGTGCCGGGGGGGAGCGGACAAAGGGCGGCGGTGCGCCCTGCCCGGGGACGGGGCGGCTCGGAGGGGATGGGGTAGGAGGGTGGTACCCCCCGCCGCCACCGCATCCCCGCGGAACGGGCTGGGGATGTTCGCCTTTGTGCCGTCGGGTTTCAGCCCGCCCCGGGGTGAGCGGGGGGCACGGCGGAGGAGCCGCCCGGGCGGCCGGAGGGAGCGTGGAGCGGTGGGATGTGTGTCCGGAGCGGCGGGGGCTGCGGGATGCTGAGCCCGACGTGCGGGGAAGGGGCGGCTCGCCGGAGTTTGGGAGCGGGCAGCGAGCGGTCCTCACCCGCTCCGAGCCCTCTGCCTTTGCCACTGGAATTATTTCCTGCGAAAGGATCAACACGTGCTTTCCTTTCTCCGGGCCGAAAGTGCTGCTCCGGGGGGCTGAGGCTCGGCTGCCGCCGGGCTCGGTGCAGCCCTGCCCGCGTTCGGGGCTCAGCCCCGCGGAGCCGTGCCTGAGCATCCCCGCGGAGATGCTCTCCGGCTCTCCCAGGGCCAGCGCACCCTTCCCACCGTGCCGTGCCTCGCGTTTCACTCCTGGCACGTGTGAGGCGGCTCGGGGCAGCCGGACAGAGGGACAGGCCGGTCCCCGGGGGGATCTCCAGCCCCCGGGGCTGCCGCGATGGGACACGGCAGCGCCTTGCTGTGCGCAGTGCCCTGGCAGGGGGGCTGTCCTGGAAAGCCTGTAAGTCCTGTTTCTCCATTCAGTGGCGTCAGGTCGATCGGGTTCTAAGGTACGTGAAGGTTTCACGTACAGCTGTACGCAGAGATTTCACGGCTAAGGGGCTTTTCCTCAATAATTTTAGTTTGCTTGACACGGAGAGAGTTTGTAACAGCGCGGTGCCTGTCACTGAGTTGTGCCGCTGCCTCTCGGTGCCGTGCGGTCTCCACAGACGCTGGTGTACCTTGGCAGCTCATCCCCTCCTTAGGAAATCCTCTGGAGTGAAAAGTGAGCGTAATTTGTTATGAAATAGGCTGATAGACAAAACTTCAGTTGGCGATTGAAACCAGATGTGCATATTTTCCTTTTGAATCCTCGAGCAATACTAAAAGTCTGTTTTGACAGATTAAAAACTACTTGCAAATTGCAGAGGTAGCAGTGTTTTGTGATAATCCAGTAAAAACACGGAGGGCTGCGAGCATCTCTGCCCGGTGCTGGGTATTTCCGAGCACAGGAGATGCTGCTGCCATCACAAAGCACAGATTCCCTTGGCCTGCCTCTATCGTGGGCAGAAATATTTACCAGGGCTTGGCTGAGGGCTGGAAAAAGAAATAAAGAAACCCCAAAACAGTGTAGATGATGTTTCTAGAGAAAATATTTGGGGTGGGTCATGAAACAGATTAATTAGAGTGATAGTAAAAAACCTGAATTTCAGAGTGGTTTGCTCTGTCCGTACCTCTCGTGGCTCGGTGCAGGTTTGAAGTGAGCTTCTGATTCATTTCTTCATTTTTGAGAGTCCTGTGGAGCCTGAGGATGCTTGTGGCAGTGGGTGTGTCACACCCAGCTCTGGCACGGCCCTGCTCAGGGGTGCAGGATCAGGGCTGGATCAGGCACTTTATTGGGAGAAGCATTCAGCCTCCTTGCTTCCAAAAGTAGGGGGGGAAACCCAGCCAAAACCACCTGCCCTGGAATTGCTTCCTTCTCTCCACTTCACCACCCTGCCAAGCCCAGCCACGTGGAGCACGGCCACGCGTGCTGGGCTTGCTGCTGGGTCCCTGCTGGCTCCAGGCTTTCTCAGTCCCAGCTTCAACCCAGAGGAGGGAGGGAGGGAGGGAGGGAGGGGAAACTTCTGTGACTTCCAGCCCTGCACAGGGCCGAGGTGTCCAGGAACCACAGTGGTTATAGAAAGCAGATGGCCTTTTGCTGTAAATGCGAAACTTTGCATAGAAAATCTGTGCAAATCAGTTCAGTGGATAATTGATTTGTGCGAGTGAGATCCAGATTTTTGTATATGGAGATCAGGCAGACTGTGGGACACAGCCAGCACCAATGTAGGTTAATTGTCAGCTATGGATACCTGCATAAAATAAATACATGTGTATAAATATGCACACATGCAAATAGGCAAACATATACCAATAAAAATTCCCAAATCTGCATTGGTTAATTATATGCAATATTTTTTTTTCTAGTAGTAGCAAAGGATTGCTTCACTCTCAGCAAAAGTATAGGCAGAACAAGGCACACAGCTTTTTGCCAAAACACCTGAATTTGTGTGCAGAACTGACACCATGGGCTGTGTCCTGCTGGGTGGGGAGGGGAGTGAGCTTTATCCCACTTGTCTATTTATTATTGCTGGTTGATTTCTGATTGCTCAAATGGCAGCTGTGTGGTTTGAGACTCTTCCTCCTTTTTTCTTTCTTTCTTATAATTTTTCGCATAGAATTTTTTCTTTTACTTGCCAGGATGGAGGTGGTTTGCACTTGCCTTGTAAAATCTCAGATGGAAAAGAGGACACCCCAAGCTGAAAGGGTGGTTTTGGTTTTGTTCCCTTCCCCCTCCCGTGTCACGTGGTTTGTCAAATGATGTTGCTGGGAAATAGTCCTAATGAACATTAATCTGTGGCAGGGCAGACTTTGGACCAACGGGCTGGGACGGGGCGAGGTGCCAGAGATGCTCAGAGCTGTTTGGAGAGCTGGGTCCGGTCTCCTTCCCACATCCCAGGGGAGGGACAGGGCAGGCAGGGCCTTTGTGTCAGATCTGCACCCACCAAAACTCTCTCCTGGAGTGAAAATCCCTTCAGAAATACAAGTTGTGTTCCCGTGGCCATGGGGGACCAGGGCAGCCGAGGAGCTGGGATGTTGCTCCTCTGCAGCTCCTCCTGCAAACTCTCTCCTTGGCTGACGTTTTCTGCTCCTTTCTCTCCCAAAACGGGAGGAGGAGGAAGAGGAAGCAAGCCTGCTGACTCGGGGAAACAGAACTAAAACAAATAAAAGCAGGTCTGCCGAGCAGCAGAGGGCTGTGAGAGCCGTGGGACTCACGTGTGGTGGGAGCCACAGCTCCCTTTGCAGGGGTCCCTGCAGGGCTGGGCAAAAATATCACCAAAACAACAGTCTGCTCCTCCGAGAGCTAAATATAAACTCAGAGGGCGAAGAGGAGGGAATTTTCCACCGTGCTCCTCCTCTGTGCCTGCCAGCCTGCCCAGTCATGAAGCCTGTGGCTGCTCCCCGCAGGGAAGCTCCTGTCCTGATCCCCAGCATGTCATGGGATGAGTGCCACCACTTTCTGCAGGGATGAAACCTTCTGTAAATTCCTTGGAATTGGTCAGGACGTGGGCAGACCTGAGCCCTGGAGCTCTGGTCCTGCCCACAGGTCTCCCCACGAGCAGTGGCCGTGTTGTAGTTGTGAAAAAGGATTTCTCCAAGGTCACACTCTATGCCTGCAGCTGCAGCCGGGCTGCCCATGACCCAGCTCTTTCTGCAGAGCAGCAATGCAGATCGTGGCTCTGCTACAGGCAGCTGCAGGGTCCATGGGCTGCTTTGTTTTTCCAAACTTTTCTGAGCTGGCTGCCTTTAGGGAGACAAAAATTCCCAAGCAAGAGCCTGGCTGGGATGGTGCATCTCAGTACAGCCTGTGGATGTGGGTCTTTTGTCATCAACAGGTGAGGTGGGGATTGAAAATTAAGAAGTGTGGTGAAATTCCAGCCAGAATTTCTCCTGGCTTCAGGTGGTTTATCCATGACTTTTGTAACCTGTGGCATTGGATATGTGTGATACTACATTTTATGCATCTGACATATGCTGTGTAAGATAAATAAGATTTGATATGTTACAAGTTTCTTTGATACATTACAAATTCTTTTCCCAGCTCTTTCTGCAGAGCAGCAATGCAGATCGTGGCTCTGCTACAGGCAGCTGCAGGGTCCATGGGCCGCTTTGTTTTTCCAAACTTTTCTGAGCTGGCTGCCTTTAGGGAGACAAAAATTCCCAAGCAAGAGCCTGGCTGGGATGGTGCATCTCAGTACAGGTTGTGGATGTGTGGGTCTTTACTTATCAATAGGTGGGGTAGGGATTGAAAATTAAGAAGTGTGGTGAAATTCCAGCCAGGATTTCTCCTGGCTTCAGGTGGTTTATCCATGACTTTTGTAACCTGTGGCATTGGATATGTGTGATATTGCATGTTATCCATCTGACATATGCTGTGTAAGATAAATAAGGTTTGGTGTTAGAAGTTTCTTTGAAGTGCAGGGAGGAGTGAACTGCACTAGACTGACCTGGAGGAGCAGCACCAAACCCTGTGGCTGCTCCCAGCACTGCTTGCTGTGGGTCCCTGCATGGATGGGTGGGAAGTACCAGGCCAGTTTGGCTCAGTAGCCACTTCATTTGAGTAATATTTTAAGAACTGGTTGAGTGAGTGTAAAAAATCTGTTCTGGTGCGTTGAGTTTCTGTACCTCCCCCCTAAAAGTGTACCCAAGGGAGACTTGGTCATGGTTTTTGCTTTTAGAGGATTAAATATAGCAGCATCATTGGTGTCACTCCTCTGTAGTCCATTTGAAGCATCCCTTGGGCCACATCATTCCCTGGATTTGTGGCTGCTGGCCATGGCTCTTGCTTTCAGCAGCCAGGGCTCGGGGCTGGCTGTGCGGTAGGTACGGGACCGTGCTGAAAGAGGAGTTTGACTTTTGTGCTTACAAATCCTTACCTCTCCTAGGGTTTGTAAAAAATGGGATCTGGCAAGCTCTGATCCAGCAGCTGGAAAACCTGCTCTCCCTCTCTCTGCTCAAAGCCAGCCCCTGACAGGAAGGAGCTGGGGTTCCTTGGATGGCTGAGGAGGAGCAGGGCTGGGGAGGGGATGGTGCAGGAGGATGTGGCTGCCCAGGTGCATCAGTGACTGGATTTGCTCTCAGTGACTGGTCTGGGCCAGGGGGTCCAGAGACTCACCCCTCATCCTGCTCCTAAAGCCAAGGGCATGAGTTAAAGTGTGTTACTTACTTGCCTTTAAGGTATCTTTTCTGTCCTTTACCCTGTGACAACTCTTGCAGTGACCCCACACCAGCTTTGTGCTCGTCTGCCCCGCTTGTGCAAGTGCCATCATCACTGTTCTGCACCAATGGGAAATGCTAATTATAAGGAAAAGGAGTTAATGCAGACAACTGGTCTTGCTTAGGACAGCCTGGCAGCACAGTTAGGCCAGGTGAAGCTGGCCATTTCTCATTTCAAGTGATGTGGGAAAGTCACAATAACTGTGATTTTTGTGTTTCTGTGGCTGCCTTAACCTTACTGAGAACATCCTTCTGGTGTGCTGGGCAGTAGTTGTCAATGCTATGAAATTACTTCAAATGTATATATTATTATCCCAGTTACCAAGTGCTTTGAGTTTTTTTTTTTTGTCCCAGCTGGTACAAATGAACATTGTATAATATTTTCAAAAGGACAAGTTTTAATATTATGAACTAGGTGCCAAAAGCTACAATTGTGTGCCAAAGCTGAAGAGCCATTATAATTATAAAGATACAGAAAACATTGGAAATATCCATTTTTGGGTTTGTAGACCCTCTGTTAACTCAGAAAAACAGTAAAGCCTAGAAAAGCTGTGGCTGCCCCTGGATCCCTGGCAGTGTCCAAGGGCAGGTTGGACAGGGCTTGGAGCAGCCTGGGATGGTGGAATTTGTCCCTGGCCATGGCAGGGGGTTAGAATGAGATGCTCTTTAAGGTCCCTTCCAGTCCAGGCCATTCTGTGACTTTTGGGCTGTCAGTTGTGCTCTAAATGAGATGCAATGCAATGGATGGTACTTCTCAGAGTGAAAGCACCCTGAATGAAGATGTGCATTGGCAAAATGCAAATGTTTCATTTAGAAACTCTCACCCACATTTTCGGTTGTGCGTGGTTTGTGTTGTTGGTAGAAATTATTTTTCTTGTGGTGGTTTCAGATGTAAGCATTTGAAACTTAATTTAAAGAACAAGTTCCAGCCCTGCAGCGGGGTGGGTTGTGCTGTCCATGCCCTCCCTGTGCCTGTCTTGTGAACCCCATGATACACCAGAAAGGTGGCAGCTTCAAGGGGAGCTGGACACGAGCCAGGCCAGCCTGTGGAGGAGCTGCTCTGCCAGGCCACCCCCTGACCCCTGCACATCCCACCCTGGCACGTGGGGGCTGCTGGGCACGGGGTGCAACAGCTCACCTGGGCTGTGGGGCAGTGAGCCAGGAGAGCCCTGCCCTGTGGATCACCATTTCTGGTCATCTTCTGAGTTAATTCCTGCTAGAGCACAGACTCAGTGAGCTTAAAGGTCTTTCCAACCTAATGATTCAGTGATTCAGTGTCTTTTAGAAAGGCCCCCAGTGCAGTGATAAAGCCGTAGCACTTTATGGCTGAGAGCCCCTGTACAGTCATTTGTGATGCTGTAGTTTATTGCAATGATTATTGTCTGTGTTATTCAGGAAAAAAATTGCACTTTTCCCTTGCTCTGGATCTGCATAGCTCCATCTTCCTGCTGTGCTGGGAGGTGTCCCACTGCTGGTCTGCTCCCTCTGAGGGACCTGCTCAGCTTCTCCTGCCCTCTCTGAGGCAGCCAGGTCATGCTCAGCAGTTACCACTCCTGTCTTGGTCTGTACCTCAGTCTTGAATCCCCCCAGTTACTCCTGGAGTCCCCTCCAGACCTTGGGCAGAGGCGGGGGGAGGCTCCATGGAGTGCAGAACACAGAGGCTGTGCCATCCCTTCTCCTCCTGGAGACCCCAGATTTATGCAGTGGACATATCCCTGCATGCCTGGGGAATCTACTGCACCATGCAGGAGCCTGGGCTCGTGCCCCTGCCTTTGAGGTGAGTGGCTTTTAAGCAATTTAATTTTTTAGGGTGTATCTCAACATCTCTGTCACCAACTGTGCTGGTTGCTTCTCTCTGTTCTGTACCACCACACTGTTCTCTGTATTCAGCACTTTGCTGGTCTCAGCCACTTACAGAGCACTGGTTTTCCTGTTTCCTTCCCAATTACTGCCAGAAATATTGCATGGCATAGGGTGGCAGTGCAGATTCTGCTGCAGTGTCACCAGGTACCTGCAGGTCTGTTTGGGACGTGCCAGTAAAGGGTTATCAGCAGCTGTCATCCACTCCTGTGCACTTCAGTGAGGTGTTTTATACCAGTGCTCCCTTTCACCTGCACAAAGGCTCCAGGTGAGGGGAGAGCTCTTTCCTTGGTGCTGTAATTGTGATTCCTGACTCCCTGACCTTGCACTGAAACCAGAGCCCTGCTCGAGGTCTCACCCACCACATTTACCTGCCTGGCTTGTGCCTGTGCTCAGGGACCATCCCTGCTGATGGCTCAGAGGCCTTTTTGGCATGATCTGATAAAATTGAAGGTGTAAATTTATTTGGAGCTGTTGTTTAAGAAGGATCTATATTTAGTGCCTGCTGTCTAATAGGTTCATCCCAGGTTACTCCTGACAAATGTGACTGTGTTGTTTTCCCTTCTGCTCAGGACAGTAATGTTTATATTCTCTATTCCTTCCTTTTCTGCATCCTGACTAATGATTCCACCATTCTTTCTGTTTTTGTCAGTATGACTTCTTATTGTCCTTAATATCTATAAAATCCCCTCTATCTTGTTTTCTAACAGAACCTGCTGTTTATCTAGCAGTCTCATTCATTTAAGGTGCTGGCCTTATTTTAGGCACTTCATAATGATTTACAAATTCCAGGATTCATTAATCCCTTTGCTCATTAGGGTTGCAAGTTGATACATGTTTTTTCCATGTGATGAAGGTGGACATTTTTGCTGCCCTATTTGTCCTGGGCAATCATTCATGTTTGTGCACTGACAGAATACCTGGCTTGGTTCCCTTCCTGGCAGCTTTGGAGCAGGGCTGGGATGCAGCATTTAGGTCAGTTCTCCTCGGGATGCTGTTTCAGGAGTGGCCTCTGTGCTTCACACCACGCTGGTGCTGGGGCCAACCCATCTGTCCTTTGGGCTTCCCCTTTCTGTGGCACCAGGGAATCTGTTTCTTTCCTGATTTTCACCCTTGGCATGAGAGAAAGAGATATATATGGAGGCTATCCAGAGATGGAGACCTATAGGGTGGAAAATGCAGATTTTTAATTTATTTTCCCCCTTTATTAGTGCCTATTCACACTGTCATAACTGAGCTGGAGGAGTGAAGGACAGAACTGTGTTCCTGCCAGCCCAAATAAAACCAGGGGCTGTTTGCATTTCCACTTACTTTTTAAACATTTTCCTCACCTCCAAAATGGGCTGCAAAATCTGGGCTTTTATGGCTGCTAAGCTACAGTGGAGCTCATCCTGCCCTGCTCTATGGGAATCCTCTGTGGGCATTACTTCTCTGCCTGGGCAGTCCCCTGGTGGGTACCTTGTGTGCCAAAGCTGAAGAGCCATTATAATTATAAAGATACAGAAAGCATTAGGAATACCCATTTTGGGGCTGTAGCCTCTCTGTTAACCCAGGAAAACAGTAAAGCCTGGAAAAGCTGTGCCTGCCCCTGGATCCTGGCAGTGTCCAAGGCCAGGCTGGACAGGGCTTGGAGCAACCAAGTTGGTGCCTCAGGCTTGCTGGAGCTGTTCCCCATGGGAAGCATCTCACTGCTGGCCCTCAGGGACCCCTGATGGAGCCAAACCTGCAGAGGGTTTGGGCTCTACGTGCTGCTGACACCTCTCAGGAGCCCTGAGCGTGTTACAGCAACAGATTCTGTATTATCCCAGCCTTGCAAGCGTCTCCCTGGATATTAAAAACACCAGCTAAAAGCCAAGTCCAAGCTCTCCATGAATGACTCTGTGGAAATGCTGTTGGGCACGTTTCAGTGCTGCTTTGGCTTTGATTTAGGCAGGTAAACACCGTGAGTGGGTGTTTGCTTTGACTTCTCCCTCGTAGCCAAAACTTCCTTTGAGGGCAGGCGAAGCCTCCAGTGCTGTTCCCCATCACAGCTGCTGCCCAGTCTGCCTGTGGCTGGGTGTTGGCAGTGCCTTCCCTGCATGCCTGGGCCTCGTGCTGCCCAGCAGCAGTGGGAACCCCCAGTTCCCCCAGGATCAGGGATGCCCCCTGCCCAGGGCTCTGCTCAGGCTGTGAATAACCCCGTAGAGCCTGGGGCCTCCATCTGGCTGCATCCCAGTTGGGATGGTGCTGCAGGATGACTTCCCTGGCTGGCATCTCCTGCTTGTCCCACACTCTTTCTGCTCTGTCCCCCTTGAATCTGCCCAAAACCACCTGCAGGATGGCTCTGACACCAGAGATAACCTTTGCCACGAGGCGGGTGGTCGCTGCGGGAGCCAGGGTGGGTTCAGCCCATCCTCTCCTTGCCCTGCTGCACCGAGCCCCCCCCTGTGCTCATCACACGTTCCCCATCTCCACCAGAGCCACGAACCCGGCTCTTTGGCAGCCCCTGCACGTAGGAAGCATCTTCTGGTACCAGATTGTTGTGTATTTAATGAACCCGAGGAAAACAAGGCAGGCGAAGGCTGCGGGGCGAGGCGAGTTTGCTCCTCAGTCTGCCAAATTCCCCCTCCTTCAGACAACCCACAGATGTTTGGCTGCTCCTGCCTTAAAGAGATTTATGGTAGGTGCAGGGCTTGGAAATTTATGGGGACATGGAAGTGACAATGTGGGCAAGGGTTTCCTGGCCCCATAGGGCTCCTTCCCTCCCCGCACTGTGCCTTGCCCTGGTGCTGGTGGCAACGGTGGACAAACAGCAAGGAAAGTGCCTTTGGGTCGCTAGGAGGAGTAATAAGGGCTCCAGGTTTGTCTTTCAGGAGCTCAGGAGCTCTTTGAAAGCCACTTCTCAGCTGAGGAATGAACCCCCAGAGCCTGCCCAAGAGCCAAAGTACTTTGGTCTAATGCAAACAGTGTGGGGTGTGCAGGTGACAGCAGGCACGTGTGTCACCCTGTGTGGGCACAGACACCATCCACTGGAATTCTTTTTATACTGCCTGCTGAGTTCGGGGAGAAAATTTTAAATTTTGGAAGGTTTTCAGCGATCATTTTGTTTGGCTTCACACGAGGGTTGTGCAGTCTTAAAGGATTTATCCATGAAGGGGAGGTGGTAGAAGATAACGTGGATTCTGGCAGGCGATCCATCCATCCAGGATTTTCCTGCTTTAGATCCAGGCATGTCCATAAGGGCTGTCAGCCTCTACCTGTTTGCCACCTCAGCCTTGCAGAAGGGAGAAATCTGACTTACAAGCAGCATCCAAATTGGCTCTGACAGCCATGGTGGTGTTGTGGGTCTTGGCAAGTGCTCCCCAATTACTCAGTGGGATGTCCCAGATCCTGCTCCTGCTTCACCTGGGTGGGTTTTTAGTGGTCACTGCTGAGCAGCAGTGTTACAGTCGGTGCTGCAGTGCTGAACTTGCTTTGCATCTCCAGGATTTGCTTCTCACAGGGACCCTGAGAGCTCTGGAGCCAGCAAGGAAGCCTGGGCTGGCTGAGAATTCCCCTAACTGAGGGTGGGGAGGCCCCTGGATCCCTGGAAGTGTCCAAGGCCAGGTTGGACAGGGCTTGGAGCAACCTGGACACATGGAAGGTGTCCCTGCCCATGGCAGGGGTTTGGAATGAGATTTAAGGTCCCTTCCAAGCCAAACCATTCAGTGGTTCTAACCCTGAGAGCATTATTAGGTGTCTGTAAGCAGATGGAGGTTGTTTGATACAGGTACTCTGAGGGGTTCATGAGCTATTTGGAGTTGTTTATGCTTGAGAAGTGAGTCAGTAAAAGCAGTGTGGTGGGGCTGACTTCAGCTCTGACATCTCAGGCTGTGTATGAGAAAAGAATATAAGGAAGGAACAAGAACTGGGTTTTGTGTCTGTTTACCAGAGCAGCATGCTCTGAGCAGTAATTAAAAGTAAACCCAGACCGTGCTGCCTTGTTCAGCATCCCTAGTTGTTGAGATTAAGCAGCCAAAGCAATTCTCAATTCAGCAATTCCTTAGCTTTTGGGAGCGTGGCCAACACTCACAGTGTCTCACAGACCACTGCAAATTCTTGTAATAAATCTCACAACTGGGGCGGCGGGGGAAACCCACAGAAAGGTGAGATGGACCAGCAGGCTGGACTGCTGCTGCTGCTGCTGCTGCTGCTGCTCTGCTCCAGGGACCACCCTCCCAGGGACAATACTTCCATGGAAATACTACTCAAAGGTAGAAGCAGTCCCCTAATGAGTGGAATAGGCAACAGTTACAGGTTTGCTCCAAGAAAATGTGTAATTTCTGTGGTCACTGGGACTGGGATCAGCTGTAGGCTCTGTCTGCACGGCCCACACTTCCAGGGATGGGGCAGCCACAGCTTCTCTGGTTAACCTGTGCTGGACCCTCACCACCCTCACAGGGAAGAATTTTTTCCTAATATCTGATCCAAGCCTACTCTCTTTCAGTTTGCAGCCATTCCCCCTGTCCTGCTGCTTCCCACAGCTCCTCTCTTGCACCTCTCTCTTGCTGGTGGCTGTTTTGCAATGACTAATTTTGCTTTCTTCTTTTCCTTTTCAGTTGCCAGGGAGGAAAAGGCAAAGTCACTGCCAGCACCATTTCCTTCGAGCTAAAGATGTTGAGACAAAGCACCTCTGCCCCTGCCCTGTCCTTTCAGTCCTTCTGCTGCTGCTGTGCCCAGGACTCCCTCCCCTGCCACTCCTGTTCCCTAAGAGCACTAAGGGGGCAATAAACCTTTTACCCAGGTAGTTGCTGTGTAATTTTCCTTAATTCCTTATTCCTTTTCTTGTGAGTGCTTGCCTGCTGTTGAGGTTCAACCCAAGCACGTAGATCTGGGCATGAGCTTGGACTCGAGGCTCTCCCTGGAGATTTGGGGGTGTTTGGATGTGTGGTTTGGGGCTTGGAGTGCAGGGGACCCTCTGCCTTGTGTGACTTTGGTGTCAGGCTGAGGCAGTGCCCAGGCATGTGGAGCAGGGGATGGGTTGAAATGAGAGAGTTTTGTTTGCTTGTTCATTCATTTATGGCTGTGGGCAGGAGCCTGGTGTGGCTGTGGTTCCTGGTAGTGAGGGTTGTCTCAGGCTCCATCTGTGCTGGCTGCACGTGGCATTTTTGGTTCCTAAGGTGGCCCCATGGGATGGGTGCTGTCCTGGGAGACCTCGAGCTCCTTCTGGCTATGGATTTCCTAGCGTGGCTGTAGTTCAGGCAGAAAATTTCAATTTTTGGAAGGTTCTAAGTGATCATTTTGTTGGGCTTCACATGAGGGTCCTACAGTCTTAAGGTATTTATCCATCCAGGCTCCATCCAGGGCAGGTGAGCTCTGGGCTGTGCTGGGGAGAGCCTGTGTTCCTGTGCTGTTCCTCACAGGCACTGAGCTGATTATGGTTCCTGAGGCTGTGCACACCCATGGAGCCATGCTCACCTCACACACTGCTCCCCCCCTTGCTGTGTTACATGCAGGAAAGTCCTTTACTTGTTAATTTGTGCTCAAAGCGTGTCCTTGCCTTGTTAGCCCTGGAGGAGTCTGGCCTGGGTGCAAGCAGAGGCAGAGGAAGGCATTTCCTTGCTCCTTTTCTTTGGCTGGTAGCCTCTGAGTACCTGGAGCATGGGGCAGCACAAGATTTTGCCAGGCAGGAGCTGTGCAGGAGCGCACACTGTGTGAGAGCCATGGTGCTCTGCATGGTGTTTGTCCTTCCAGCACCCTGTGGAGCAGGAGGAACTGACTGCAGGCCCAGGGAGACATGGGCAGGGCTGCAGCCTTTCTCCTGCCAAGGCTGGGCATCCTGGGGCAGCTCTCTGCTCTTGACAGAGTCCCAGGGGACAATCCTGAAGCAGCCGCCTCCGTGGAAATTCCATCCTTTGAAGGCCACGTGTGCTGGCTCGTGATCCTGTTTGCTCGGGACTGGTCCATGGGGCATTTCCGGAGTGTAAAGATTTCTTCTCGGGCCCTGAATGGCATCTTTCACATTTATGGGAGGTTTTCACCCCATAAATAAAGTCAATATTCTCTAATGTCATAGACTCAAGCAAGGGGAACAAACTGCCCAGAGCTGAGCCTGCTCAGCCCTGTTGCAGAAGACAAATTATTGCCTGAGTGAGGAAATAAACCCAGACTGAGCTACATGCAAATGATAGACTTTGTGGATTTTTTCCAAATTCCTAGCACAATAAATCAAGAAATTGAAGATGTACCCCTTGGCATTGTCCAAAGCCCTGAGGGTGAGACAGGCTGTGCCATGAGGAGATTCAGTGTAGCCCAAATCACTTCTAAAAAGTGGAAGGATGGGGAGAGAGGCATGACTTTTGTTTTGGGTGAATATTGTTGTGTTATGCTTGCAGAAAACATGAAACCCCACAATTTTCAATTACAGTCACCAGTTTTGGCTCTTTCCCCAAATTCTTTGTAGCCCCCTGTAGGGTTTGGGAGGGGGTGACCAGCTGTGCACAGAGAAGTCAAGGTGTGCACAGTGGAGGGAATTTCTGTGTCACTGGTGAGGGTGGGATGGTGGTGCAGCCCTAGAATCGTGCTCAGAGTTTGGCCCGGAGAGATTATGTGGGAAATGGATTTGTAGACAATTTTAAAAATTTAACACAAGTTTTACATAGTGTATATTTGTATGTAAACTTTGAGATAAGAAATGTTGACTTAGAAATACTATAGAATAGGACAGACATTGTCAAGAGAAAAACTGAACTAAAAACAAATTTCAAAGGATGGCTTTGTAAATAAGATTAGATACTTTAGAGAAACAGAACTATTAAAATTGTATTGTAGCAGGACTTATTTGTAGTAGGACTACATTTATAGTGTATTGTAATTAGAAAATATCTTCTGATTGTGATGGTGTGAATTATAACATCTGTATTGCCTCACCCTTCTCATGAGACTGAAAATGGAATAAAAGTTTTTTAAAACACCTCTCAGTTGCCCCATCTCTGGGTCAGAAAGGAGCAGAAAATCCAACAGGATCAGCTTTGGTTCTTCAGACACGTGGGTCTAACCTGCATTGAATAAACTCCAGAAATCCCAGAGGCTCCTTGCTCAGCCATTTTCTACGAGCACAGCACAGGGAATGCTGCTGGGGCAGGGCTAGGGAGTGGGGTCCTGCTTGGGTCACGGCTTCTTCACTTTGATCAGCATTAAAAATTCAGCAGGGGCAGGTGATTTATATTCTGAGAGAATTCTCACTGTTCTGCTTGTGAGATGTATCAGTATGCAAAACACAGCTCCAGCTCCTTGTTCCCTGTGCCCTTTCCACTGTAAGTAGGTTTTATGTCAGTGTGTGTGGCTGGAGATGGATTATTGAGCTGGAGAGGGGTTGAATGTGTTCTGTGCTGAGGGTGGTGATCCCACAGCAAGTGGAAATCTGTGTGATGCTGGTCCTCAGTCATCTCCACAAGGAATTTCTGGGGGTCAGACCATGGAATCATGGAGCTGGTAGGGTTGGAAAACACCTCTGAGATCATGGAGTCCAACTGTTTCCCCAGCATGGGCCAGGCCACCACTAACCCATGTCCCCAAGTGCCACATCCCCAGGGCTTTTAAATCCCTCCAGCAGGGATGGGCACTCCAGGCTTGGTAACCCTTTCTGTGGGGACGTTTTTCATCATTTGCATGGGGATGTGACACTGGTCACTGCTCAGGCTCCCTCCAGCCATGGCAGAGCTTCTGGCAGACAGTTTGCTGCATCTTGAGGTCCTTTCCATGCAGTTCAGTGTATCAGGTGAGCAGGGCATGGCTGTGCGTGGTGCTGGAGCCTGCTGTGTCACACAGTCATGTGTGAGACCCCCCTGCAGGGAAGGGCTGTTTGTCCCCTGTGAGCAGCTCTAAGGCTGTGCTGGTGCCTCACAAGGAACATGTTTGCTCCCCAGAATTTGTCTTTCAAGCCTGTGGATGAGACTTGGATCATTTCACTTATTTTTTTTTCCAAGCCAAACACTCCATAGGCGTGATACTGTCTAGAAAGCAGCTCTGAGAGAAACCTCTTCCCACCTCTGCCACTGCACAGATCACATGAGGCTTCTGCTTGCTCTGTGTTTTGAACCATGTAGAAAGCAGGGTTTACTAAAATTTGGGGAGTTCTGTGCCCTAGAGTTTCTTGGGGGCTTTTCATAGAGCTCAGGAGATTGTGTCAATCCCAGTGGCCGTGGCTCTAAACTTAACCTTGACATCATGATGAAGACAGTTCCTTTATCTGATTGCAAATGAGGAAATACATTTCTTAAAGTAATTAATGGTCCCTGCAGAGCATCTTTTTATTACCATGTGTGTGTGTGTGTGTGTGTGTGTGAAAGCATGCAGGCTATAAATACACAGTGGTTTCCTCCTCAGCATCAATAGGGTCCATCCTGGCCCTGCAGTTTGTGTCCCATGGCACTTGTTTGCATGCAGAGGATGTGACAGGGCAGGGCCGTGCGTCAGGAGCCCTGGGAGGCAGGATGGGGAGCCAGAGATCACATTTCACTGGAAAGTTTCCCTTTTTTACTGCAGTTTCTCCATGGGGATGGTTCCAAAACCCAGCCAAGCAGTGGCTGAAGTTGCTGATACCTGCAAGTGCCTCAGCCCCAGTGCTGGGGGTGGTGGTGGCTGCCAGCTTGGCAGCACTTTGCTGTGTTGCCTGTCATTAGGGCTGTGTTAATTGCAGGGCTTGCAGAGGAGCAGGGAGGTGTGATGATGGTGTGTGCTGCATCCTGGCCAGGGCAGGGAGCCTCTGTCTGTACTTGCTGCTGCTCCTGCCTGGGTGTGTACCCGAGTCTGCTGCTGCAGCATTATCCATCACCTCAGGGAAGGGCAATTATTCCTGGAGAAATCATACCTGGTGAAGGTGCTTAGCTGCTTTCAGGCTGCTCTGAACCCTTGTTTGATCTTTGTGCCAATGGTGCCCCAGTGTCCTCCCAGCACAGAGTTTGTCACTGCAGCCAGCACTCCTGGCTGTGTCAGGGTCAGGGACAGCTGAGATTGGGATAGATGGAAATCACAGAGTCACACAAGGGTGTGGTTCAGAAAGCACCTTAAACACCATCTCATTCCACCCCCTGCCAGGGACACCTTCCACTGTCCCAGGCTGCTCCAGCCTGGCCTTGGGCACTGCCAGGGATCCAGGGGCAGCCACAGCTGCTCTGGGCGCCCTGTGCCAGGGCCTGAATTCCTTCCCAGTATCCTATCCAACCCTGCTCACAAATTTTGTGTCATTTTGACACTCTGAAATGTTTACTTCTCTATCTGACAGTTTTCACTTGGTCACTGGGCTGCCCAGAGGTTTATGATGAAGTTACCAGTAAGCTGTAAATTATGATTCCATTGATATCCCACAGAAAGCTGGAGACTGGACCAGGCACCCTTGGGAACAGTAAATCTTCAGAAAATGTATTGATTCCCAATCTTGGCTTTGCACTCTGGATGAACTTTGTCCTCATAAAATAATAGAAGGTGATTTTTCTTTACCAGCCAGCTGGCCTTTAAATGAGCTACTCTTAACACCACTGCAAGCTCTAATCCAAGTAAACATGGACAGGATGATTCAGGAGCTGGGAAGAGAAGCCATATCAGTTCATGGCTTAATAAGGGTTAATACCTAGTGGAACATTTTCATCTATCATCCTTAAACATCACAATTGGCTTTGACTGGATGGTACAAGATCAGTGTTTTGTGCCCTTTGGATTGTGCACATGGTGAGTTTGGTTGTTTGCATTAACAAGCAAAGCAGCAAAATAGAGAAACAGGATTAGGGGAGTGATTTGGGGAAAACGCTGATTTCGGTAATCAGATTTCAGTTGCAATCTGTCTGCTTGACAAGGGAATAAATCTGCTGGGGAGGATGCCAGGGGGCGAGGCAGGGCTCCTGGTCAGGGCTGTATGAGCTGGCTTGCAGTTTTCATTTCAAAAGCCTCCTTGTTGTCCAGCCTTAACTTTTGTTACCTAAAACTACCTAAGAAATAGGTGGAGATCAAGAGGCATGGTGTGGCCCTTAGGGTTTCAGGGCAAGGAGCTGTCCCTCCTTCCTTGCAGACTCTTTGCCTCGTGTTTCTCCCTACAGGGCTCTTCCTAGATGGGGAATCATGGAGGGACTGGGTGGGATAGGTGCATCCAGGGGATTTCACAGCCATAATGATGCTGGAGAGGCTTTTTCTGCTGGACATCTGCTCCCAGCTGGTCTGCGGGCAAAGGGTTTCTGTGAGATCAACCCTGGAGCTCTAATGAGCTCTTCTTTCAATCTTTTGTATCTTCAGTATGGGGGATGCCAGTCCCCTCTTCAAATGGAGAATTCAGAGGAAACTTTATTGATTTGCCTGCAATACTTGTGTCCCTGTGTAGACCTTGTGTGCTTCCTACAGCTCCTGTGAGTGCCCCATGCTGTGCTGGTGGGGAGCCGAGGGACATCCACAACGTTTAAGATCCTAAAATAAACACACCCCTCAAGCAGCCACCATCAGGCTGTTTTTGGGGCAGTGCTTGCCCCTTTGCCCTGTGCATCCACCCCCCTAAAGCTGTTCCTCTCTCTCTCTCTCTCTCTTTGTGCAGGAGCTTTCCCCACCCCGAGGCTGTCCCTGCACATCCCCGAGGAGCTGGCAGGGCCCAGCCTCTCCTGGGGGATCATGGATTGACAGAGGAGCTTTGCCAGCCCCCAGCTGCCAGCACCCTTTGCCTGGACCCTGATGGAGGCAGGACTGCATTACCATGGTGATGATCTTAACCAAAACTCGGGAAAACAAAGGTGCTGATTCTGTAACATGCAGGACTGAGCTGGTAAGCTTTGTGAAATCTCTGCTCAGAAGTCTTTCACTGCCAAGAACTTTGCTGTAGCTTTGTAATAAGGGTTTTCTTTCCTGCAGGGATGGATCTTTAGGTGGTTTGTAGTGCTGATTTCTACAAAGCTGCATTAATATCCAAGGAGCAGGTGATTAGTAAGTGATTGGAGTGCTGTGGCTTTTGCATATGTGGATTTCAGTAAGCACCAAAGGGGATAAACAGCACAAAAAAATCAAATCAATGCTGTGAACAACACAGGTGAGAAGTTGCTTCACCGACAGAGAACAGATGCTGATCATTAATAGGAGGATGAGCAAGTGGGAAGCAGGATTAAGTGGGAGATGGTGAAGGGCAGTGCTGTGGTAGCTAATTTCTCTGGGAGCCTGGAGAGGTGCAAATCCACCATGCTGAACGAGCTGGCAACAACAACAACAAAAAAAAAAACAACAAATGAGGGGTGTCAAACAAACTGAAGGATGCTGTGAGGGCTGAGTGTACCTGTGGTAGGGGAAAATAAGGGGCACCAAGGCTGGAGGCAGGGTCAGAGCAAATGAGGAGGTGCAGGGTGATGGAGAGCCATCAGAACAAGGCTGGTTGGAGCCATTTGCCCCTCTGTTCTCCTGGAGAGATGGGCATGGTCTGAGGAGAAACTGGACCAAAGGCTCTGAGAGTGTCAGATAAGGGTGTGCAGGAACACAGCAGGAAGCATCTGGCAGGATGAGCCATAAATGGGCATTCTGAACATAAAAGAAATAGAAAAGCCTGAGTTTGCTGGGGATGGCAGAGTGTCCAGCTGGGCTCCCCAGGCAGAGAGCACACTGTGCTGGGGTGAAGGCAGGCTGCCCTGGCAGGGAAAGGCAGAGGAGAAGGTGAGCAAGCCAGCAGCAGTGGAAAATACTGCCTTAAAAGGGTGAGATTTGGGAAGGGTATTGATACATTAAGAAATACACCCTTGCTGTAGTGTTAGCTCCTGCTGCTCAGGGTGGGAAGGGGGAAGCCTCATCTTCCAATGCCAGCTGTGCCCTGGGCAGTGTATGGGGCAGGTGAAGGGCAGCTGGCTGCAGAGGGGCAGGTGAGAGCAATTTCTTCTCCTCCTCAGAGAAGGGCTGGGTGCTCGGGGTGTCTGGTGGTAGAGATGCAGAGCTGTAACACAAAACTCTGGCCTCCTGTGTTTGCCCAGTGCTTCCCACAGCTCTGGGGCTGGGTCAGGAGTGCAGGGACAGTCCTGGGTCCACAAGGGGAATTGCTGGGTTGCCTGGATTGTTAAATTGGGCAGACAATCACAAGAAGGCTGATCCACTGAAGAAAGCAAGAATTTTTCTGTTGTCTTCATGGGGAAGGCCAAAAAGCAAAACCCAAAGGAAATAAATGTCTGAGCACTGGGGCAGTGCCTCCTGCCAACAGCCAGTGGGCTCCTTTGGTTCAGCTCCCAGTTTGGTATAAAAATTCTTACAAAATGCTAATTCTACTCGATATGGGACATATGTCAGGCTCCTCTCCCTCCTGCCTTGCAGACAGTGCCTGCTCTCTGGGGCTGGCACACAGATGTGCACTGGCACAGCCCCTGCCTTCTCTGGGGCTTGTCCCACTTCCATCTCTGCTCCACTTTGGCTGCTCCTTGGAGACAGCTGCCTGTTCTCTCTGCCTCCTGATTAATTCTGCTGATGGATCATAAGGTGGGGCTTGACAGATGGAGATATCCTCACTTCACCCAGAAAAGTGGCACATGCCCCAGAGGTGACTGACCCTTATTTACCTTCTCCACATCCACACCCTGTAGCTGTTCTGTGCCTCCCTATCCCTCTACACTCATTATTTCCAGCATTCTGTATAGGAGGTGGGAGCCTTTATTGGATTGCTCAGGTGCCGTCTTTTGGTACATCATCATCATCATCATCATCATCATCATCATTATTATTATTATTATTATTATTATTATTATTATATAATCTCCAGTCCTCATGATGCACTGGAGATTCTGGCACAGAGAAACTGTGGCTGCTCCATCCCTGAAAGTGTCCAAAGCCAGGTTGGATGGGGCTTGGAGCAACCTGGACACATGGAAGGTGACCCTGCCCAGGTGGAACTGGATGTCTTTAAGGTCCTTTCCAACCCAAACCATTGTAAGATTCTATAGTTATGTGAGCAGGCAACGTGTGAAACGTGGATCAGGAGGGAAGGTGTGAGTGCAGTGGCCCAATGCCAGATAAAACACAGTTATGGCAGTGCAGATGGACATGGGGGCTGTGCTGGTGCTTCCCTCAGATGATGTAAAGCCCCAGTCAGACGGGATGGTGTTGCCAGGATAGACACTTCAGAAGCCAGAATATGGATATTTTTAGGGATAATAAAGGAACAATTAGTATGAAAGTGTGTTTTTGCAGGCATAGCTGAAATGGCATGCAGCTGTGGGTAACATATTGATTTATTACATGTGAACCCATCCATGCTCATTTTTAGAAGTCTGATGGTGTCTCTTACGCTGTCAAGAGGAAAATTCTTGAGAAAAAAAAAAACAGTGTGAAAAGCAACCAGGATTATTTTGTACCCATGCAGTGGCATTTCCCTCTGTTTTTAGTGCAAATCAGCACAATCTGAGTGCAGACTCCCCAGAAGTGCTGAGGTGAGGATACCTTGCCTTAGAAACACATTATATACTTGAAAAAGCTAAATAGCTGCTTTGTACCTAGGTGGGGAGGCCTTAATGGGCTTGGATGAGGTTCAAGATACCACTTTTGCTCCTTTCTTGCCCAATCCAGGATTACCATTGAATTGCAGCTCCCATTTTAGTTTCTCCAGAGTTTTGGGACCTCATTGCAGCTCTTCCCTGAGGTAAGGGCTGGCTGCAGGACCCTTGGTCTGCAAGCCTTGTCAAGGACTCTGCCCAGAGTTTAATTAAAGTTGATTTTCTTGAGGAAAGGTGGCTGTGTCTGTCCCCTGGTCCCTGCTGGATCAGGGCCATGGGAGGCTCTGCCCAGGCTGGAGGGTGGTGTCTGATGCCCAGGCTGGGTCTGTGAGAAGTGAAATAGTTTTTCTGGTTGTTTGCAGCACACTCCAAAGATGAGTCAAGGACCTACCCTCTTCTCCTGTGGCGTGATGGGTGAGTACAGAAACTTCTCTCTGTGTTTCCCCTGCTCCCACTTCCTCACAGTGATGGGTGGGAGGCTGTCCTGACTTTTGGATGTCTCCAAAACCACTCCCCTGCAGCCCACCCCACCACACCTGTGCCCCTCTCCCCCCCCAGAGGTACTTTTTGTGCCCTGTTGCCATTGCTGAGTGAATTGCTTATCTCCTTTCCCCTCCCCTTTGCTACATCTGCTTATTTTTAGAGCTACTCTTACAGCTGAGATGATAAACATTTGGGGTCTGAGGTTGTGTTTGAGTACCCAGCCCAAGACTGTTTGCATGATGCAAGCAATAAATAACAGCATTCTCACTGAGATGTTCTACCACCTGCACAAAGTGGTTGCACAGGCCTCAAACAATAAGGAAAATGTCTCATTTTTGCTGTTGACAGGAACCATGATATAATATGTTTGATGCCATTTATGTCAGAGCTTGCTATCAGATTTTATGCTGAACAGCCACCAAAATGGATGGAGGATTGGTGCCTTGGCTGATGATGCTGAAACACTGATAGTGCCACAGGATGTGCTGCTGCGCTCTTCTCTTTGGCCTTCCTAGCAGGGAGCCAATCACTGGGCCAGGCCTCAAAACCCAATTAAAATTGTAGGTCAAGTTTGAGCCAAGCTCCTTGCTGTGAGAGCCAACCCTCCACAGACAAAGAGGCTGCCCCTGTTGCTCATGGGCACAGCTCTCATTAGTGTTAATGAGAGCACATGCACTGACAGGAGATGTCCCCAAGATCTCTGATAGCTCCAGCCATTGGCAGTCTGGGGAGATGGACAGCATTTGTGGGGTTTTTCAGGTGAAAATCAAAGTCAAGAAGGGATAGAGACAGCCCCTTCCCTCTCCCCTGCCTTTCAAACATGAGTGAGGAACAAAGAACCCAAATCAGATGGTTTTGTCTTGCACTGTGGCACTGGCAGGCTCTTCAGCAGATACAGACTCTCTCCCTAATTGAGGAGCAGCCTGTCTTTAAGAGCCTTTACAGAGCCTTCTGCCAAATTATCCTCCTTCTGAGGGAACTGAATGTCACCTCCTTGACCTCAGCTTGCCCTGCTGTGGTCCCTGTCATGCCCAGTCAGGAGGAGCCCATCCTTCCCTCCTGTGAGGGCATTGCTTAGCTTGGGTTTCATTTTAGTTATTTTCTCTGAGAGTTCTTGATGTCCCCAAATGTAGGCCACAATCACAGACTAACCCAGGATGAAAACTTGCTTGGCTTTTTAAATAAGTTACTGTCAAAATGCAAAACTTGGGGAATATTTTAGTTCAAAGGGCCAAGTCCCTGTTGGTTGAAAGCACTGGGATAAATAAACACAGTGAAGTTTGGACTGGTAGCTCAGACAACATGAGGCAAAGACTCACAGTCCTACCTATGTGGGAGGTTTGGATGGACGTTGGCTGATTTTTTTTTTTTTTTGGTTTTAGATAAAAGAGAATCTTAGAAAATAACCTTTTTGATACCTTTGGGATGAGGGCAGCTTTGGGCAGGAGGGCAGTTTATTTCTGGACCCTCTGGCCAAGGGGCAGGAGGGCAGAGGGAAGCTCAGCCTCTGCCAGGGAGAGCATCATCCAAACTCTGGAGCTTTTCTTGTAAGGTACTAAACACTACAAGAATTTGAAAATGGATTATAGATTGTAACCAAACTCACTATATTGAGTAAACATCCTTAAAGACTTGATATATTGGATGATGCATGGTTAGGTCCAATTCTCAGGGTGACCTAAATAATCTTTTGGCTTTTAGATTTGTGAGAAATATTTCTGCCAGTGAAATGATAATATTACTAAAAAGATTGGGTTTTATCTCTATATAGCCCTTTGCTTGAAGGAAGATTAAAGGTGAAATGCCTAAAACTATAAATTAACAACTACTGCTTTCCCTTCTCCTTGATGGGTCCTTGAAGCACCCAGGAGTGTGAGAATTGTCCTGCTGATGGATAGTTTGCTGGTTTGGTATTTTTTCCCTCCTTTTTTTCCTTTTCCTTCCTCAGCAGTCTCCGTGGCAGGTTCCCAGTGATAATATCTGTGCTAGAAAAAGGTGGCATATTGGAAAATTGTGGCATTAGAGTGGTGAGGGCCTGGCACAGGCTGCCCAAAGCAGCTGTGGATGCCCTATCCCTGGAAATGTTCAAAATCAGGCTGGATGGGGCTGGGAGCAACCTGGGATAGTGGAAGGTGTTCCTGCCCATGCCTTTTGCTATCCACCCAAAGACAGAAAAATTCCAATACAGGAAGTCAAAAGTAATAGAATCCCAGAATGGTTTGAATTGGACGGGACATTAAAGATGGTCTCACTCCACCTCTGGCCATGGCAGGGACACCTTCCACTGTCCCAGGTTGCTCCAAGCCCTGTCCAACCTGACCCAGTAAGAGAAGCTCAGTGGGTGTGTGCTGACAGCTGTGATCTCCTGCTTTCTGTGTAAGCAAGAAATTATCTCTGAGGGAAGCTGCAGGCAGGGTTTTATTGAGGCAGTGACAAGGTGCTTGCCCATGCAGGATCCCAGTCCTGGCCCTGGTTGTAAAAGGCAGGAGGAGGAGGAGGAGGAGGAGGAGGAGGATGGCTTTGAGCCACTGGGGACAGATCCTGCACTCATCCTCTGGGAAGTGCTCTTTTCAAAGCAGCCATCATTTCCATTTTCCCTTGGAGGGCTCTCTGAGTTTGCCCTCCTAGGGTGCTGCAGCAGAGCAGGGTGAGGGATGGGGCACTCAGGTCAGTTTGTCTGTCCTTTGGCACTGTCACGTCGCTCCTCCACCATGTTTGGCAGCATCATTGCTCTGAGCATGCCAGGGCAGGGCTGCAGCCTTGGGCTCACTGTTGCACAGCTCTTTCTTGGAAGTGGCTTTTCACCATCCTTGGGTGACAGAGGAGAGCCAAGAAACCAGGAGAAAAGCCAGCTCATGGGATCATGAAGGTTGGAAAAGACCTCCAAGATTGCCAAGTCCAGCCTTGAACCCCTTCATGGGGGTGATGGCCCTTGAATGCATCCATCCTGAAAGCACCTGCCAGGCTTTCATGCCTCCTCTTGCTGAACCAGGGCTTTCTGGATTTTAGGTTTTTTTTTTTTGGAAAGGCCATCAGTGAGGAGCATCTTGGTGCACATTCAAACGCAGTCACCCTGCAGAGAGAAGGAGCTGCTGGAGGAGTTGTGCTGAGGTGTATCTGGAGCAGATACACCTCTCCAGAGCATCCCACTGAAGAGCTGGGCAGGTTTCACTGTCAAGGTTGGGATTTCCCTCCCCCATGCAGGCTGTTGGCACAAGGAGCCCACAGCCCACAGGTGTGTTTAATCTCCAGAGCAGATTTTGGGGCTGTTGTTTTCATTTCCCGTTGAAGCACAGCTCTGCCCATCGTATTTTGATCTTATTTCTGCACTAGGAATGCTCCCTGGCACTGCCATCAGCTAATTACAAGCATTAAATGTGTCCCACACTTTGAAATTATCTCCTGAACATAAACAGGGGGCAGTGGAAAATGCAGGCTGCCTTTTCCCCTGTGCACAGGAACTGTGAGACCAAAATTCCACTTGAACAACATGGAAAAAAAGGGAATTGGATGTGCACCTGTGCCCAGACAAATGTTTGGGTTAGGTTCCAAACAGAATTTATCTGCCAAAAAGGATAAGAAAAATTGATTGAAACCTCTAATTGCTTTACAAGTTGCCACAATAAATTATGTATTAATGTAAATTATTTCATGGGAAAAGAACGTAGAGGAAACTTGAGCAGAAGGATCATGCATTATGTATAAAAAGGAACTGTAAAAATATTATAGCAGCACATTTGTGTCGCTGTAGTTAAAGTTGTGTCAGCATTTTGGTTTTACACCCTTCTCTGTGGTTATGAGTGGCCAGTAAAATTTACTCTGTGTCACCAGAGGGGCACAGCAGTCATATAGAAAGCTCAGGGCCATCACTGAGCTGCCTGATGTGTCTGTGAGCTGCTCCTGCAGCTCCTGGAGCTCAGCCTTTGGAAACCTGGCTGTGGTGCTCTGAGGGTGGATCCTGTGCCCCGTGGGGCAGTGCAGAGCTCTCAAGTATGGAGGACAACATCCATGTCCCCAATTTTGGGCTGTGACTCCAGCCCACGAGCACCATGAGGGTTTGTTTGACGCAGTGAAGGTTTTGTGAGAGAACAGCTGGGTTTTGTTGAGGTGTCAATGTTTATTTTTTTCAGTTTTAAGTCAAAATCCAGAAGTAAGGTGCTGTTTCATCCAGGGACACTAACAGCCAAGAAGGACCTGTTTAAGCAGGGCAAGAACCCCTCAGGCTGCACTCACAGCATGCTCTGGTTGTCCCTTTGTTCTCCAACAGGCAAAGGAGAGTTTTCCAGCCAGGCAGCTCACTTGCAGACCAAGGGCTCTCGTGGTGGGTTTTATCCTGGAACAAATTGCTTGCCTCAGGGTAAACCAGACTGAGGTTTGTAGTTTAAAAAAAATTAATACATGTTTAACTGCAGCAGAATTAATGGCTCCAGTGCAATTATCGTTATCAATGTGCGCAGGATGGGACTCTTAGTCTTTAAAAACTGAGCAGAAAACCAGCTGCTTTTCCTCACTAAGGCTTTCCAGAGTTCTTTAATTATACCCTCGGCCCTTAGACTACTCCATTTTCAATTTTTTTCAGGACAACCTGCTTCCTACTTGCACTGAAAACCCATTTTCTGGGCTACCTGGTATTTTGGGACTAGTCAGTGATGGCAGGGGACTCAGAGGGGCCAGGTTGTGCCAGCTCACATTGTGCAAGGGGAAAAGCAAATAACCCCAAGCTGGGGCTGGGGATAGTGGTGCTTTTACCATTTTCTTTGCCAGGTTTGGAAGATTTATAGCTGTTTGTGCTGAAGCAGGGGTGAAAGAGGAAGGTGTCCCGTATCCTCCTCACCAAGGCCTTTTGTACAGTCTCCAGCCAGAGGCTCGTGGCAGCTTGCCATGAAAAATCGGCTTCTATTTCTGTTTCTTTTGTCTGCTGACCTGACCCAAGAAGTCTCTCTGCTGGCAGCATAGTACAAAGGAAAAATAATAAAGATCTAAACATAGATGGAGTTGTCTAGAGCAGATTTCTCACTTTTCATTGTGTTTATTAAAATGAGGAGAGCAACAGTTGAAATGCCGTGCGGTTACTGCGGGCAGAGCCAGGCTGTTTGTGGCTGGAGCTGTTATGGCAGCAGCTGGAGAAGGGAGAAATGGGAAAATTGGCCAAGAGTGGTGCAAGGGGCCCCAAATCTGACCTCCTGACTTGAAACCTTAGTCAGAAGCGTTCTGCACCGTTGCATCTTTCCTACCAGGCTGGTACCTGCAGCTGCGGGCTGGGCACGGCTTTTAATTCATCCTTCAGTTGCCTGAGTGGAAATACCCAAAAAGCCCCCAAAATATCGCCTGGTTTAGATACAATCATGTGAAACTTGGCAGCGAGGGTTCTCCAGCACGGCTTTGCTGTGTGTGCAGCAGCCAACGACAAAAACAGGCACTGGGGAGAGGCTGTTGGCTGATGACTTTTTTCCACTGCAGCAGCTGGCGGGGTTGTCCTGCCATGGTTTTCCTGCTGAGCGTTGAAGGTGTATCTGCAAAGAGCCCCGTCCTTTGCAGGGCAGCCCAGCCCTGAGGGTGCTTTGCTTTCCTCTTTTGCTGTTAGTGGGATGTGCGTGGGAATGAGATCATCCTCCTTAATCCTCTCTTCCACTGTGGCTGTCCATGGGAAGCTGGGGAAGGGTCTGGAGCACAAGTTTGATAAAAACAGCTGAGGGAGATGAGGGGGCTCAGCCTGGAGAAAAGAAGGCTCTGGGGGCACCTTCTCACTCTGCACAATTTCTTAACAGGAGAGTGCAGCCAGGTGGGGATCTCCTTCCAGGTAAAAATGTAAATAAAACAAGAGGAAACTGCCTGAAGTTGCACCAAGGGAGGTTTAGATTGGATTTTAGGGAAAATTTGTTCATGGAAAGGGCTGTCCAACCCTGGGCAGGGGTGGAGTCCCCATCCCTGGAGGGATTTAAAAGCCATGTGCACGTGGCCCTTGCGGACATGAGGCAGTGGTGGCCTTGGCAGTGCTGGGTTAATGATTGGACTCAACGACCCTAGAAGGCTTTTCCAACCTCAGCGATTCTGTGATTCTATGTTTTTTAAATTCAGCTGTAAATTCAGGCAATTGTCAGTTGTGGAGCCCAGGACAAACCACACACCTCTGAGACATGATTTAGCCCAGAGATAACCAATAGCCACAACATTTTACACTGCTGAATTCCCCTTAGCTAGTGCAACCTGGAATATTCAGAGGCATGTTTTTATCTTCTTCTAGCAGTTTTGCTCCTGCTGGGACTGTCACTTTGTCTCTCTCTCCATCTACACCACACAACCCACTCTGCTGGCAGTTCAGGAAACCATATTCCAAGAGTTAATTAATTTGTACTGGAAAACGTCCCATATGCTACTCTTTTTGTTTATGGACGTAGAAAGCGAGTCGCGGAATTAATTAACGCTAATGCCTGTGCGTGTGTGTTGTTTGTTTTTTTTTCCCCCCCTTTCTTTTCTCCTTTCCGAACCAGAAAATGACAGATGGAGAGATCTCAGCAGGAAATGTCCACTCCAGCTCGAGCAGCCGGGCGCCAGCATCTGGGACTGCCTGTCGGACAAGGGCGAGGAGGGCTCGCGCTGGCCCAGGGATACAGCCGGCGCCTGTTCCGTCACCAACCTGATCAAGGAGCTGAGCCTCAGCGACCCCCACGGCCACCCCTCCGCCCCTCCCAGCAAGCGCCAGTGCCGCTCTCTGTCCTTCTCGGATGAGATGTCGGGTTGTGGGACCTCGTGGAGACCCCTGGGCTCCAAGGTGTGGACGCCGGTGGAGAAGAGGCGCTGCTACAGCGGCGGCAGCGTGCAGCGCTACTCCAACGGCTTCGCCACCATGCAGAGGAGCTCCAGCTTCAGCCTGCCTGCCCGCTCCAACCCGCTCTGCGCTGGGCAGCCCAGGAGATCGGCTGCTGGAGCCCACGGGGGAGACAGGGTGGACATTCAGAGGTCCCTGTCCTGCTCGCACGAGCGCTTCTCGTGCTCGGAGTACGGCGCACCCTCGGCCTGCAGCACGCCCGCCTCCACGCCCGAGCTGGGCCGCCGCGCCGCCGGCCTGGCCCGCAGCCGCTCCCAGCCCTGCGTCCTCAACGACAAAAAGGTGGGCATCAAGCGCAGGAGGCCCGAGGAGGTCCAGGAGGAGCGGCCCTCGCTGGACCTCGCCAAGATGACCCAGGTAAGAGGCGGTGGGGCCGTCCCTGCCAGTGGCTCAGGTGTTCTCAAGAGCCTTCAGCCCTCGCGTCCCTGCCAGTGGCTCAGGTGTTCTCAAGAGCCTTCAGCGTCCTCCAGGGTGGGTGGGTGGCACAAAGAGTAGTGTGGGTGTTATGGGGAAACACATCCTGCTGGCCAGGCAGAATAACCCCTTCCCTTCTGAATGGATTTCTTTGGCAAATTCATGCGTTTCTATTCTCTTTGCATGCCAAGTGCGCCGTGTTGTCATTTCCTACTGGCGTGGGTTTTGAGCAGGAATATGTTAAACCCCTCATTTTTGAGTTCAGGGCAGAGGAGCCTTGGGCCTGCCATGGTGAGATGAAGGCAGCACCCCAAGGCCCCCAGCCCTGGCTCTGTCAGGTGTTGAATTCTTACTGCTACAGGCTTTACTTGCGCTTAGGCTCTGTAATTTTCCACTCTAGAGATGTTATCATGTTTCATTTTCAGTTGCAAACACAGAGCATAACCTCCCTCTTCGATCTGCTGCTCAGAGCCAGATAACAGACCTACAGCACAAATCAGGGAAGATTTTGCTCCTTGGTCTTCTCCCTGCTGGACCAAGTGACTGGACATTAGCAAGAGACAGAGCAAGAGGCTGCATTGAAGGACAACATTTCCCTTCCACACTCATAAGATTTCCTGCAGTTTTATGATTTGACATTTCCCACATCAACAGTTTACAGTCACAAAGTCAATGAGACCATCAGCTCAGTGTGGAATGGAGATAATGGAGGGTGTGAAGGCCCCAGGGCTCTCACTGTGGGAGCAGGGGTGCCCTGGCCACTTCCCAGGGTGGGCTGTCACCTTCTGCTGGCCTTAAAAATTCCCCCATGGTTTCAGTTCCATGCTGTGCTTCATCCCTGTGTTGGGTGTGTTTGTCCTAAAGGTTTTTTGTAGTGCTGGGGCCAGCAAAGCCTGTGTGATGCAAGGCATCCCCTTGTTGTCTGCAGGGAAACTGCTGGGAGAAATTCACCATATGGGTGAGATCCAACATTGTGTGTGCATTTTCCCCTTACAAGAACAAGATATTTTATGGTGTTCTGGGCTTGGCAGCGCAGTGGTATTGGAGGAAGAGAGCATCTTTTCCTCCTCCAGAGGAGCTGGAGGATAAAAAGGGTGAAGAAGTCACATATCTGAGTGAGATCAGGCAAAAAACATGAGGATTGCTCTTGTCTTTTCATAAATCACAGCAAGAACGTTTATTATGCCAAGCTTATTTTATTAGATAATAAGCTGGATGGACTGTCAAAACCACATACATGTATTGCTATACTTTACTAGCCACAGGGTGGAATAGCACAACTGCCCCTGGTTCTCTCTGTACAAGCAGACAAGCATCATTTCACTTCCCTGGAAGTGTTCACAGCCTCGTTGGATGGGGCTTGGGACAACCCAGTCCAGTGGAAGGTGTTCCTATCCATGGCAGAGGGTGGAATGAGATGGGCTTTAGGGACCCTTTCAGTCCAGACCATTCTGTGGTTGTCTGGTAGGATGGAAGGGAAGGAGGAGACTGTTCAGGCTCTGGCTGGACAGACCTTTGTTGCCCTGTGAGGATGTTCTGAGGCAGCTTCTCCATTGCATCAGTCCAATATTTGTTGGCTGGTTTGAAAAAATGGGCTTGGCCTAGGAGATCCCGAGGGTCAGCAGGAGCTTCCTTTTCCCTCCAATGGATGCTGAGGCCAGGCACATGTTTATAATTTGGATGGCCATGGCTTTGACATGGGTGGGTGATCCAAGGACGACAAAAAATCCAATGACTTGGATATCCAAAAGCAGCTCAGTCCATGTTCCTGGAAAACCCTCAGCTTGAGGAATAGTTGTGTTTTCTCTGGCTGCTGTCCCCCACATCAAAACACCTTCCAAAGTGAGAAAGCAATGCCTGAACGCTCAGCATCGCTCAGTGTCAGGGTGGTTCAGCCTCTGGGAGAAGTGATACCACAAGGAAAGGCTTGGAAGCTCCACACTGTGTGGCACAAGCTCTGTGGGAATGGGGAAGGGATTGCCTGGTGCAGCATCTCTCCTAGTGTCCATGGGCAGCCCCTCTGCCAGCCCCTCCTGTCCCTCTGCTCCAGGCTGGGTGGCCGGAGCCGCTGCCGAACGCCCGGCGGTTGCTACAACCAACAACCAACAGCAGCATCACTAAGGAACTCCCCAGTGGGATCCAGTCCAAGCAGCTCTCATGGATATTTTCAGTTTCCAGGCAGGAAACCCAGCCAGGCTCAGGTGCCCGTGGCAGAGGGTGAATCCCCAAGGCAGGGCTGTGCTACTGGGTGTGGGGTGGCAGGGCTGGAGCAGAGTGGAAAGAAAGGGGTCGGGCTCGATGATCTTGAAGGTTTCTTCCAACTTTGTGATTCTGTGAAAGCAAAGCTGTGCGAGGGCCAGGGTTTCAGAGCTGAGGACTTGTGGAGAGCAGCACTGGCAGGCAGCTCTTGGCGTGGGAGGACTGGCACAGAGGGACGAGCAGGATGAGGCAAGTCACGGGGAGCATTCTTGCCTTTGGTGGGGCACGGTCAGAGCCCTCCCCAGGATGGGAACGCCAGGAAAATCAACTAATTCCTGGTGGGGAATAAATGTGCTCGAGAAAACCCTGCACATTTGCGCATCCCTCAGGCTGCTTTTAAGGCTTCCAGCCCAGGGGATGCAAAGTTGGGTGATTTCAGAGGAAGAGGTGAAATAATGGCAAGTGTCTGTGTGGCTGCACGTGTGCTCAAGTCTGGGTTTGTATGGAGAAGAAACACCTCGTGTGCAATGGGCATAGCAAAGGACAGCCAAAGTGTCCAGACTAGACTTCCCAAATATCCACAAAGTACTCACTTTTCACATGGGCAAGCTGAGACATGGGGCTTTCCCTGAGTCCATGGGTGCTAATGTCAAAGTGGGAACTGAGCTTTGAGGTGCTGGGTACTGGATCAGCATCTGGCTCTGGCAGCAGATTGGTTAATTTTTCACTTGTGCTGGTAACCACATGTGTTTGTAGGCCTGAAACCTGGTACCATAATCAAAATAAAAATAATTTGACCTGAAAGAAATGTTTTCTTCATACTGGGAGGGATATTTAGGCCAAGCAGGAGGGGAGGGAGCCGCTCCTGGAAGCAATTACATGGCTACATAACTGGGCTAATTAAGAGAGAAAACTAAATGTTGAAGTTAAGCTGGCAGGGAAAATACTTTGGAAAATATTGCCTTTCATTCCTCAAAATCCTGGTTGTGTCTCTTCTGTCTGCAATTCCTATAGCCCAGAGAGGGAAGGTGAGCCCATATCCCTCCCTTTATTATTTGCTCATATGGCACCAAACCAGACAGGCTTCAACTTTGGGCAGAAACCAAACCCTGCACATGGTTGTCATTGAAATGCTAACAATTCTAAAAAGCCACAGGCACCACGATAATCCTTCTGCTTCTTTTGAATGCACATGAACTCTTTGCCTTGTGCCTCTTTGCCTCAAACTGGGAGTGATCAGGGGGGTCTCAGTCAGGTGAGTGGGTGACAATGAGGTGTCATTTAATTATCTCAAGTCCAGAGGCAGGTGAGGTGGGAAGAAACTGGTTTCTATCTTCACCCCAGTCATGGAGAGTTTGGGTGCCTGGCCTGGCATCTCTGATTTCCTTAACATGAGGATATGAACCATCCTCTCATTTCAGTGTAGGGTTTGGGCTTGCTTTCCATCCTCATCCTTTTATTCTTTCCTTCCACGTGAAACTCAAGCCCAAGGAGGGCACATCCCACCTCCCTGATCCCAGCAGTTGTTCTGGCAGAGTGGGAATGAATCTCCTCACAGCTTGCTCCCCTTCCCTGGAACAGTGTCCTTGGCCTCACAGCCCCAGGGACTGTGTCTGTAGGGGCAGGCCAGGATTAGAAATGGCTGGGATCAGATTTTTCCATGAATTGGGAGGTTTTTCAAAGAGCTGGTTTTCCTTTTTCTGATGTAGGTGCATCTAAAATAAACGGGAAATGAGAAGTGTCACAAAGGTGACAGGAGGTTTCTTAGACCCCAGGAGTCCTCCCAGCTGGGCTGATTTTGGCACCAATGAGTGGTTTTACCCTTTGCAAGTCACTCAGAGAAGCATCTGGGTGAATTAGGTGAGAAGATGTATTTTCTAAAAAAAAATCACATTCTGCCAGGGATGCTGTGTGGTGGAGAGACGCCTGCTGGGTTTTCCTCCCCCGTGCTGTGGTGGATTCTTCTCCAGAGGAACTTGACATGTCCCACCTCCACATCTGCTGCTTTCTGACATCCTGGTGTGAACATTTCCTGGGATCTCAGGCATTGTGTGCTGAAACATCTCGTGGCAGCACAAACATTGGGTTTGGTGGCTTGGCTGAGTCATTGACGGGAAGCTGAGCCATGGGCCAGCCCTGATCTTGGTGTGTGCAGATTGCCTTCCTTCACACAGGCTCTGGGCAGCTGCAGAGGACACGTGACACGTCCCCCACACCAGGGACTACCACCCTCAGTGGGAATTTGCAATAATCCCCAGCTGTGGCCATGGAAGCCCTCGCTATCTCTTCCCCATTCTGCTTCCTGCTGTCTGAAATTTTGATGTGGTGGTCACTGACAGATTTCAATTTGTGTTAGGATGGTTCCAAACACAGCTATCCTTGATACAGATGTGGTTTTTAAATGGATAATTTATTTTTATATATGTGTTTTTATATATATATATATATATATATTTATACATATATATTTAAATGTTTAAGGCCAGGTTAGACACATCTTGGAGCAGCCTGGTCTAGGGGAAAGTGTCCCTGCCCAAGTCAGAGGTTGGAATGTGATGGTCTTTGAAGTTCCTTCTAAGTCAAACCATTCTATTTTTCTAATTTTTAATGTATATATGTATTTGTTCAACCCAGCCATGTTCCCTGCAGCACAAACCCCAGACAGGAGTAGGCCTGGCTGGAAGTGGAGGGTGGTGCTGGAGAGTTTGAAAATACAACTTTCCATGAAAAGAAAGGCACAAATATCTCAGTGGCATGTAAGGCTTTGCACTGCTGACAGAAATTGTCAGATGTGATGAGATACTGGTTCCTCCCAGTTGTAGGATCTGTGTATTGGTAGCAAATCAAGGCTTGGAGGTGGCTCTTGTGCCCCATTTCTGATGGCTCTTCAAGGTTTTAGTCCCTCTGTGAGCCTTCAGAGAAGCTGCATTTGAAGACCTATATCTCTCATAAAGGCTTGGAGGTGGCTCTTGTGCCCCATTTCTGATGGCTCTTCAAGGTTTTAGTCCCTCTGTGAGCCTTCAGAGAAGCTGCATTTGAAGACCTATATCTCTCATAACAAATGCTGTACTCCTGGTTCTTTCCTCCTGAGTTTCCTCTAAAATTCATTTAATTTTCTACAGAGGTTGTACCCATGAACACTGAGGATTTCCAGGCAGCTGCCATAGTATTTCTCCTATGCAAAGCTCTGTAATTATGTCATGTTTGCAGTATATGAGACAGACAGTAGCTACTCTAGAATAAACAAAACAATTAAAATACAATATTGCTCTGCATCTCCATGGCCTATGGAGAGCATCCCATGGTCATGAGTCCATAACTTCCTCTCTGTGAGGGATGGGTGGGCGAGAGGGTGCTGGCAGCAGTGGGCACAGCTGAGGAGGTGGTGAGGGTGAAGCCCTGGCTGTGCCTGCTGAGGGTGAGCTACAGAGAGGACTTTGTGCCTGTTGTGGGAAGGGTCTGGGCACAAGGGGACCATTGACGTTGTTCCCTGGACAGACAGAGCCTTTCATGGGTGACTTCACTGCCCTGCGAGGAGCACGTGCCTTCAGAGGATGGAGTCATCTGCACCAGGGATCACAGGAGCATCCCCTGAAATGAGGATGTGTGCTCCTTGTGGTTTTCAGGGTTAAAATCAGCTCCAGATAGAGGCAGCAGCCCTGTCACTCTGTGTCACCAATGCTCTGTTAGGCACTGAAGTTCTCCTGGTTCCCTCAGCCGCTCCTGGTGCTCCAGATCCTTCTCTGCCTCCATTCCTTCCTCTGGACACTCTCCAGAGGGTCTCCAGACACAGTGCAGAGTGTAATGCTTGTGGTGGTTGGGAGCCTGGCTGGCCCCTCTGCCTTGTTTTCCCTTCCAAACTTAGGAATGCTGGCAGTTTCCATGAGGATGCAGGCACAAAGGAGTTTGTACACTCCCAGGGCTGAAGCAAGCAGCTCACCACTTTGAAATGATTCAGGCTGGTCTTGGCACTGAGTGGGAAGAAATTTCAAACTGCAGGGTGGGAGAAGGGACCGCTCCTCTCTGAGCACCCAAGTTTTCCCTTGAGGGGTAAAAATCTCTAATTTTCACATAAGGAGAATTTCTGTTTAAATTTTGGCACCTTTCAGGCTTGCTGGAGAGGGCAGGAGAGGTGGCAGTGATCTTGGTTGGCATCAGCACCCACTTGAGCTGGTGACAAATATTTCCAAATGCAGTGATAGGCAAAAAACTGGAGGTTTTAAATTCCATACATATCCCAGGAAATAGTTTGCTATTGATGTAACTTCTGAGAGAGATTCCAGTTTCCAAGCCCCAGTGTTTTTAAAATAAACAGGAGTGAGAGTCTGCAAAGGTCAGTTTGTAGCTTGGTGGGAAAAAGCCTTTGGGTGAGGATCAAAAGAAACTGGTTTGAAGGTGGGAGGGACACCTTCCACTATCCCAGGTGGCTCCAAGCCCCGTCCAACCTGGCCTTGGACACTTCCAGGGATCCAGGGGCAGCCACCGCTGCTCTGGGCACCCCATGCCAGGGCCTGCCCACCCTCACAGGGAAGGATTTCTTCCCAAAATCCCATTTAACCCTGCCCTATGGGAGTATGAAGGCATTCCCCCTTGTCCTGTCACTGAAGTCCCTCTCCAGCTTGAGTGCAGCACCTTCAGGCACAGGAAGGGGCTCTAAGGTCTCTCCCAGTTCCATCCCATTCCATCCCCTCCCTGCTCCTGGCTGTACCTGCTGCTCCTGCCTCCACCCTCCATCCCCTGCTCCCTGCTCCATCCCACCACGAGGCCCAGGGATGCAGGGCTGAGTGCTGCACTCACATGGGAGGACAGGGCTGGGAACACAAACAAAGCTTGGCAGTGTCTGTCCCAAAGATGGACAAAATCCAATTGTGTCCCGAGGATGCACATCTGATTCACCACGTGCTCATTAACCCTCCATCCCCGGGCTTGCGTGCTCTGTGACTCCAAAACACAGCTTTTAGAAAGCACAGGGATTCACCCCTGAAGGAGTCAGCATGATCAAAAGGGGCATTTTGGCTCAAAAAAGTCAAAAGGGATTTTTCATGATGGTTTACAAAAAAACCCCAGCACTCTAGGAGCTATTGGGAGTTACTTGGAACCACTTGCCTTGCAAAAATCTCCCAAAGCATTTGAGGAAGGCAAAGCATTTCAGGAAATGGTGCTAAATAAATAAATAATAAATAAACAAATAAGGGCCATCTTTTCCTCTCCAGAGAGAGATGCTCAGGGCTAGCCCAAGGCCAAGGCTGTGACAAAAAAGTGAGGTGTATTTCAGGTCTGCATTGGATTTGCAGGAGGTCTTGGCAGGTGAGGGCAGTGGTTGCAGGTGCCCCACACTCTGGATTTTTGGTCATCCACAATGTGATTTTATCCCTTTACTTGCTGGTATTCTCTTTTCACTGCTGCTAAAACTGTGACATGAAGTTTGGTTTTAAATTTTATAAGGTCCTGCCTTAATATTTAGGCCCTGAAGTGAGAACCACAGTGGCACAACAGAAATGTTACTTCTGTGCTGAAAATGATGAAGTATGGAAATGGAATAGGGCTGAGAAAAAAGAATAACTCCGTGTTAGTGATGTTTCATCCTACCCTGGGACAAGTCAAATCACTGAATTTCCCCAAAGATGAGCCACTCCAAATCCTGGGGTTTTGGCAGTTCTGGGGACAAGTCAGGCTCAGGTTTCCCCTTTTCCACTGAAATCCATGGCACTGCAAAGCCATCACTGGCAGAGCAGCCCTGCCACTGTCCCCACTGGGCTCCTGGCACTGCTGAGTGTGTTGGCATGAGGGGCCTTGCTAGTTTTTGGGTTTTCTTTAATTTTTGTAAAGGGTTGAAGTTTTAGAGATGGTATTTTGTGTTTAGGTTGAGATGTTTATTATTTTTATTTCTATTATAAGTTGTGAGTTTTATAGTATTTTATTAATAAGTTATGAAATGGTTAGCTATTTTTATATAAGGTTTTTAAAGGTTAAATTATCTAATTAATAAATGGTACTTAAATTGTTTTAATTTTAATTTAATAATTAATTATTTGAAGATTGTAATGTGGATTTTTTGTTTAATTATAAAATATTTTTTAAAGTTATGAAGAAGAAGGTGAAGAGGAAAGTAGAGGAGGAGGATTAGTTAGTGTTTTAAAATCTTAATTTTAGTTTTATATATATTACTATATTTTAAAACTTTAACTTTTCTATTTAGTGATATTATATACTTCTAATTAAATGATACACTTTGTAATCTTAGTGTTACTAGTTAATTTTGGAAGTTTTCTCTATGGCTTTAGGTCAAATGTAGTGTTTTCTTGGAGGTTAGAGTCTGTTAGTACAGAAAGTTTAAAATTCTCAGGACTTTAACAGGGCCTGCAGTGCTCCAGGGATCTGGATCCCCAGAGGATGCAGAGGAGGAGGCAGAGGTGAAAAGCTGGGAAGGGCAACCAGTAAATAAATAAATAAATACACAGTGATCACTAATGACCTGTCTGAGCAAATGGATTTTTCCAGCTCATAGCAAAGGGTTTGGTGTCTGTTAGGGAAAATATTTGTTCTTGGCAGGAAATGAGGGTTTCCTCCAATTATTGTTATGAATAGGAAAGGGTTGGGAGGCTGTGCTGGGCCTGGGTCCCCACGTGGGGATGCTGTGGGAGGCTGTGGGAGGCTGTGGGATGCTGTGGGATGCTGTGGGACACTGTGGAATGCTGTGGGAGACTGTGAGAGGCTGTGGGATGCTGTGGGAGGCTGTGGGAGGCTGTGGGATGCTGTGGGATGCTGTGGGATGCTGTGGGATGCTGTGGGATGCTGTGGGACACTGTGGAATGCTGTGGGAGGCTGTGAGAGGCTGTGGGATGCTGTGGGAGGCTGTGGGATGCTGTGGGAGGCTGTGGGATGCTGTGGGATGCTGTGGGATGCTGTGGGATGCTGTGGGAGGCTGTGGGATGCTGTGGGATGCTGTGGGAGGCTGTGGGATGCTGTGGGAGGCTGTGGAATGCTGTGGGATGCTGTGGAATGCTGTGGGAGGCTGTGGGAGGCTGTGGGAGGCTGTGGGATGCTGTGGGATGCTGTGGGATGCTGTGGGAGGCTGTGGGATGCTGTGGGATGCTGTGGGATGCTGTGGGATGCTGTGGGACACTGTGGAATGCTGTGGGAGGCTGTGAGAGGCTGTGGGATGCTGTGGGAGGCTGTGGGATGCTGTGGGACACTGTGGGACGCTGTGGGATGCTGTGGGATGCTGTGGGATGCTGTGGGATGCTGTGGGAGGCTGTGGGACACTGTGGGACGCTGTGGGATGCTGTGGGATGCTGTGGGATGCTGTGGGATGCTGTGGGAGGCTGTGGGAGGCTGTGCTCAGGTGGGACAGTGGAGCCCCAGAGTGGTGTTCTCTGCTCTCTGATTCCCTGCATTGCTCTATTTCTCTGTGATTGCTGGGATTTGTCTCTCCAGTCTCTCCCTGGGGCTCTGTAACACCAGAGGGATTCCCACTGGGGGGTCACACCTCAGCTTTTTTTCCTTGCAATTATGGAATCTCCCTGAACATCCTCAGTGTCACTGAGGCAGCTACATACTCCAGAGACAGAGCAGAACTGTGAGTAAACCCAAATTATCTTCACAGGCTCCAAAGGCAGCATCAGAACTAAAGACTTAAAGCCTTCTTCTTGCTTTTTTGGTTTTGTTTGTTTAATACTGTGGTCAGAAGTGGCTTGGGAGGATAAGAGACATTTCTGAGCCTGCTCTTGAAAGCTGGTTTTCATACCAAACAGAATAAAAGCAAAATTATCTGCTGAAACGTCGAATGCACCAAATAAACACTGGTGCCTGTTGCAAAATGAGGATTGGGGCTGAGTAAAGGTTGTTCTTTAGTGAGTGAGAAGGGAAAGGCTGGGAAGGCAGACCCTGAAGACCAGGGCAGGGATGTGGTACCCACTGGGGGCAGAGCAGGGAGCCATCCCCTGCTCTGGGATGCTGCTGCAGGCACATTCTGTAGCACCTTGGCCTGGTGGAGGCTGTGGGGCTGCCTGTGAACCACTCAATGCCTCCACAGATACAATTTTTAAAGAAAATGGAGTAGCAGATGAGTTTGAGCTCCCTGACATGACAGCACTGTGCCTAACCCAGCTCTGCTGTGCACCAGGTGCACGGGCTCCTTTTGCTTCTCACACCCCCATCACTGCCTCCCATGTTTTCCTTCCTCAGCTATTCCAGCATTTCTTTCCCAACACTTCATCACTCAGAGGAGTGATGAACTCAGAGAAGTTCATCACTCAGAGGAGTGAAACACTTCTGTGGGAGGACAGGGTCGGTGCAAGCCCCCTGACCTTCCCCCAGAGGCAATGTTAATTTTGGAAGCCACGTGGGGCAGTGGTCACCAGTGCTCTTTAGGGCAGAGTGGCTGTGTCTCCCTATTTTTGGGGAGGCCAAACTGCAGCAAGGGAGGTGCTGGTGAGACTGGGGCATGACTGAGAACGTGCTTGTGCCAGGGCTGCAGCCTGGACCTGCTGGCAAAGCTGCTCAGGTGCTCCTTTGTTATAAAGAGGAGAATTGGTTATTGGAGCCTCAGGATTAAGCCATGCTTGCTGCAGCTCCCTCCCCATGTCCCTTCCATCTCCACTCCCAGGAAACCAGCCTGGGCATGGAGTTGGAGAAGATTGTGGGTGCTCCAAAGGCAGTGCAGAGCTTTGAACCTCAGTGATGTGTGTGTGTGTGTGTGCGTGCACAGCCCAAATCACAGCAGCTGCCATCATGAAGTTCTGCAGAGCTTAAAAACCAACTCAAACCCATTTTCCAGTCTCATTTTCCAGTCTCAAGGACCTCTTCCTCCTCCTCAGCAGCACGGATGAGCGCTTTCCCTGGCACAAATGCCAGGCAGGATTTACCGCGATGAAACAACCAGAGCATTTATATCCAATGATATAAAGATAACAACCCAGGCTGGAGGTGTTTTACAGGAGATGTTTGCCTCAGAGAGTGATTTAAACCTGAGCCAGGCAGAGAATCCCCCAGTGGAGGTGACTTTGCTGGCTCAGGAGGGCTGGCAGAGGCTCATCATTCCCTCATGGAGCTCGCTGCCCGCTTTCCCCTTCCCTTCTGGCACCGCGTTATTTTCAGCTTTCTGAAGCAACTGTAGCCCAGTGTGCTAACAGGAGATGATGACAGCCTGGGAGGTAGGGCTGGTGCTGCTGACAGCTTGTAGTGTCACACCTTTCCTGGGAAAATTGTGACAACCACCTGGCAGGGTGAGGGGAAAAAAGAAAATAAAGGTGTTTGAACAAAAGCCGTGATCCCCACAGAGATCACAGTCCTGCTGATGTTTGTTCTGGTAGAGCCACCACGTTTGCAGGGATGTGTTTTGGGGAAGAGCTCACAGCTGGGTGTTTCACCATGGGAAAATCAGACAGGGCAATTCTAAGGGATTTCTCTGGCTTGTTGTTGGGGCTCTGCAGCTGCCAGCCCCATCCTTGATGAGGAGGGAAAACCTGAGGAAAAGGATGGATGTGAGGGGTAAGTCGCCTCCTGCAGCCTTCTCTGATTGTAGCCTTGGTCCCTGCACAGTGTGGAGCATCACGAGACCCTGTGGGAAAGAGAAGCAGCCTGAGCTTGGTCACCAGCATTCAAGAAGGGCTTTGATCTGGAGAAACCCTACAGCTGATTCCAAGTGACCAAGAATTTCTTATTGATGTATTTTTCGATGATTTTTCAAGTACTTCCACCAGCAATGCCTCATTTTCTCTCTGAGGGCTTGCCCAGTGTGCTGGATTAAGGCAGCTTTGGGAAGGGTTGGGAGAAGAAAAACCAGCACCTCAAATGGTCAAAACCACGTCCCTGTGGTCAGTAAATGTGGCTTTGCTCTAAGGTGCGTTACAGGTGCTCATTGGGTGAAGTCAGAATGGCCAGAAACATCTCCCAAAATCCATCTGTGCTGGATTCCCACAGTTTCCCCGAGAGCAGCAGGATTTGAGGTGCCTGATACCCCTTTTTGTCTGGCACTGGAGGCCAGGGTTGTGGAGAAGCTTGGAGGGGCCCAGGGCTAGCTGGCCATGGGGGACAAGCACTGCATTGTGCCACCAGACCTGCTCTTTGCTGGCTTCAATAGAGACTTGACTGCCTGGTTTCTCCAGCTCAGCACCTCAGCACATGCTAAATTCACCCCATAAATAAAAAATGAGCAAAGAACTCTGGAAGGGCTGCTGACAGGCACTGCATTGATGGTGGTGGCTGATCGACCACTGCTGGAATCCACCCATGGAATGCTGGCTTGGTGATCACCATCCTGGGGGGACCCTCCTCACCCCAGCCACTGGCAAGGTGACCTGTGGCATTTTGTGGCAGCCAATACCTGTGAAAACTTGCTTTCTGAGCTGTCAAACCTGCCTCAGAGGGAGCATCTCTGCCCAGAGAGCACCCTCTGCACGTGGCCTTCCTCCACCAGCAGCTGCTGCAGCACCAGGACCATCAGAAGGGGTTTTCCATCCTCTTGCATTCCCTGGAATGACTCCAAGGGTTGCAGCCTGTGTGGATTTGAGCAGGGAAAATGAGGCTGTTTGCTTGGTTGCCCAAGTCCCATAAAATGCAAAATTTCACTGAAAGTCAAGTAACTTCATGGTTGTTCCCTGAGATGTTGTCCGAGCTTGGAAATGTGCTGTGGACCTTGAGTTACTTGTTGTTGAGTTACTCTCCAGTCTTCATCCTCCTTCATCCACCACCACAGGAATCACTCATCTCCTCTCCCACCTTCTGAGGATGCTCTATCCCACCTGTAGCAGCCCAGCATGTCCACACCTGGGTACCAAACCCTGGGAAGGGCCTGATCCAGGAGATGAGCTCGAATAAGAAGGAAAAAAATTAACATTCCTAAAGTACCAGAGTTTTGTTTGTAGAAGGGATTTGCACTTCTGAGAGGGCTGTTGACTTTCAGGAGACCTAGGCTGTTCAAGTGCCTAAATTACTGTTGGAAATATGCTTGCAAATTTTGTGAAGTGCTTAGAAAATATTTCTACTATGTCCTCGGGCCTTGTGCAGTGGTAATTATGAGTTGTCCATTAACCACAGTGTGCAGCTCTCTGCTTGAAGCTGCTGCATGCTCAGCACCCAGAAGACAGAGGCATGGCTGGGATTAACAAAAAATATGACCAGGATGACGTGAGGGCTGGGTGCAATTGCATACTTAGAGAACAAATGTCCTTTTTTTCACATGGGCTTGGGGTTTGTGGGTTTTTGAAGGTTTCAGAGACTGAAGGCCATGTGAAATGTAGCTTCCCCCAGCTTGGGCAGTGGCCAGGCTGGTTCCTGGGGCAGCAGGAACTTCTCTGTTTGGATAGAGCAGCCTCTGCAATGACTTTTTACTGTGTGTATGGGGTAGAGGAGCACCCAAAGCCTCTGGTCCATGGGTCCAACTCAGCACAAGGCCCTTTGGTTTGTTAAGAACTGATTGGGGTGTGATGCAGAGCCCCTGCATCTCCCTTAGGGGCTCTGTAACTGGGTGATCTTCCTTTGTTTACAGCCTGGGGTAGGTTATTGTGGTGGAGTTTCTCCCAGCTCACCTGGATTTGAATGAAAAAACCCTCAAGCAAATGTGCCTAATTCCTTGGAATGCCAGTGAGGATGTTTTGTAGCAAGGCTCTATCTCAGGCCGTGTGTTCAGTCCTGAATTGGGCCAGCCAGATCAGATAGAGGCAGCAGCCCTGTCACTCTGTGTCACCAGTGCTCTGTTGGGCACTGAAGTTCTCCTGGTTCCCTCAGCTGCTCCTGGTGTTCCAGATCCTTCCCTGCCTCCATTCCTTCCTCTGGACACTCCCCAGCCCCTCTCTCTTGTCATGAAAAACTGACCAGTAACAGGTGAACATCTCTAGCTAGTGAGGGGCTGCCTTCCCAGGGATTTATGGAATTCCCATTCAGGCCTATCCCATGGGATGTGTCCAGGCCAAGTGTCTGAGAAGTAAATGCTCCATCACTCACTGGCTTGATGAGCGGCTCCACAAGCTGCTGAGATCCCGCTCAGCCTCCTCCTGCTCAGAGCACACACTCTGCCACTGGCATGGCCTCATTATTGCCATTGGCACTCAGTCATGAGAGTTTAGTTTGCTCTTTTAAAACCCAACCTGGGCTAAAGGCATTCCCTGGCAGGTGAGCACACTCGTAGCCAGGCTGCATCCCTGGGAGGTTCTGCGCGCTCTGCTCTAGAGGGTTTGAATGCCTGCATGCTTCTTGTCATTCTCAGAGTTTGAAACCGTTTAGAAGGTGTGACAATGCATAAACTGAATCAGGTTTCTGGCCAAGGTAACCACGTGTGGAGACTCAGGGAACAGACAACTGTGCTTGCCTGGTCTTTGGTGAAGGGAACAGCCATGAGCCATCACAGAGGAGGGTTTAGCAGGACACAAGCTCCAGCTACTTGAAGTGCTGAAGTTTCTCTTGGATAATATGGGGAGTTGTTGGAAATGTTCATTCATTTTTGGTGAGCTCTGTTCTGCCTTACAAGTGGAACTGGGCGATGCATGGGGTGGAGATGGTGATGGCACCAATCCAGAGCAGGCTGGGGGTGGTTTTGATGCCGTTGCCTTTGCAGGGGCAGGAGGCCACAGGACCTGCCATGGATGGGGAGATGAGGGATTGCAGCATCTCTCCATCTCCTGGGGACCTGCTGAGTGTTCCTGCTGCTCTGCTTGTTTCCTGTTGGGCTGAGGGAGCTCGGGTTGGGGTCGGGAACACTCCTAGCTCATCGGATTATCGGACCGCATTATCCCGGTCTCCACCTCAGCTGCCTCTCTCCCCTTCCTCTGCAGAACCGCCAGACTTTCAACAGCCTCACCTGCCTCAGCAGCACGGCCGAGGACGGCTCCCAGCGGCTGCCGGGCCCTCAGGCATGGGCGGCGGCCCCGGAGGTGATGCCGGGCCGGACCCCTGCCTGCACCCCGGTCCCGGAGCCGCCCCGGGCCCGGCCCCCTGAGCACCGGGCCAGCAGGGACGACCTGTCCTGTGAGGAGGAGGAGGAGGGAGCCGCCAAGGAGGAGCACAGGGCGGCCTGGCGGAGCACCGAGAGCCTCTTCCAGCTGGACGGCGAGCTAGACATCGAGCAGATAGAGAACAACTGAGGAGGGAGCAACTCTTCCCGCCCTGGGCTCTGAGGGCTGCCAGCAGAGCCAGGGAGGGCTCCTGGTTGGCAGCGAGTTTGTGGGATCCTGTCACTGCTCCCCTCCTGCCAGCTGGAGGGGACCAAGCAGCTTTGCCAAAATTTCATCAGGTATTTAGAGGAATTCGTGTGCATGCGTGTGTAAATCTTGAAATTCTTTGTAACTACTGTAGCCAGAGATCAGCCAGGCCGAGGAAAGTGCCTGTCCCACAGGGAAACCAGGCACGGGGATCGCCAAAACCTCAGAATCCACTAGTAAATGGCTTTTGCCAGCATAGGGGTGGAGCTGATGGAGCTGGCCACGCTCCCACAGGTCCCACCTGTGCTAGTTCAGAAAGGAGAAACCACCAACCACCCCTGGGACTGGGGAAAGGGGCGGAAAAGCAGAATATTGAGATTTGCAAAGCGAGCACTGGTTGGTGGCACCGGGGTGGCCACGGTTCCTTCCCTTTGGCCACATCCCCTGCGGCCCCAGCACCCCCTCGCCCCCCATGTCCCTGGCAGTGCCGTGAGGAGGAAATCACAAGTGAAGTGTTTTGCTTAAATTTAATAATGGCAAGAGCTGGATTTTTACTCCTTTATTTTTAGTTTTCCTTTTCCTGATGAGGAATTTAACAGATCCCTGGCCCATGTGGGGCGGCATCCACAGCAGCGCTTGCTGGGCGCTGAATAGGGATGCTCAAATGCCTTCCTTCCCTATTTTTTTCCTTCCCAGCCCCCCTCTCTCAACTCTTTTGGGGAAAAAAAACCCTACTCAGGCTCTGTGCCACCCTCATTTGGGTTCCCCCCACCCTGTTTGGAGCAGGGCTGGGCTGTTTACCCATTTACCAGCAGCTGTGCCCACTTTGATACCCAGGGCATGGCTGCCACCCTCTTTTTTTTGGCTTTACTGTGAAGGGCTGCCTGCCCGAGGCACGTTGTGGAGGGGTTACTTGACAAAGTCAGCTGGCAAAAGGCTGAAAATCCAGGTAGCAGCACTGAAACCTTTTCCTCTTCCTGTGCCTTTTTAAAGCACAGATAAAGTGGTGACCATTATGTTTGTACGATATGAATTCTCTTTGCTAAAAATAAGCTGTCCACTTGCTAACAGGTTTAGAAGGACACATATTTCTTTTTTCTCCCTCTGGTGGTTTTTTTAATTATTTGTTTGTTTGTTGAAAGCTCTAGGAAAGCTGTACAAATGGCTTCCAGCATCTTCTGGATTCCTTCTGCTGGTTCCTTCAAGCTCAGGGGTCACTTCCTGAGCTTTGCAAACCTGAGAAAGGAAAAAAAAAATCATTGATACCAAGAGCAGCTGAAGACAGGACATTTTTAATGGGGTTCAGCAGCCCCACTGGCAATGCCTTGAGGGTCCATAACTCAGAAAGGCTGAGAGCTGCTGGTACAGGTTCCATTCATCATTTCTGGTTATGTTAGTGCACTTTTTTCCGCAGTGGTTTGGGATGTGTGTGGCATCTCCCACCACAGTGGAACCCATTGGTTGTTACCCCTGTCCTGGCACTGCTGAGGTTTTGCTGGTGGCTGTGGCCGTGTCCACTCCCTCCAGGCAAGCAGGACAAGCCCCAGATATTCAGGGAGGGGATGCCAGGGATGTCTTTTCATTTTGGAGAACCCTCCAGCTCTTTTAAAGTGTCACTTTATGCATCACTTAGAAAAAAATATATCCTGGGTTAATTTTTATCCCTCCTGTTGTGGAGGCTCCAGCCACGCCAGTGTTTTCCCAGGCTGCTGCCCCTCTGTCTGTGCCCCTGCAGTGGCACCCTCACAGCAAAGTTCTTGGCTTTGAGTCTTCCTGATGCTCCCTCCATGCCTCCCTCCCTCCCCACCACTGACAGGTCCTGGTCTCGGGGCACACAGCTCCTGCTGGCCACAGGCACCTCCTCAGCTGAGCAACAAAGGGCAAATTCACCCAAACCCACGTCCAGCCACCGTCCAGGCTCTCACCTGGGCATCCCCAGGGCTGGAATTCCTAAGGGCTTCTGTTTTCTTTCCAAGGGCTGCTCCTGGTGCCATGCTAACCCCCAGAGTGGGAGGGTGGCCAAGGGACCACAGCCCAGCTGTCCTGGACCCGGTGGCCGACGGGCCACGGCCCAGCTGTCCTGGACGTAGCCGTAGCATTCAGTTTACATTCAGCACAACCCGTTTGCCTTACTAAAAATGCTTCTCCAATGAGTCATGGCCTTAGACTGGGCACGTTGGCGTAGGCACAGACTACAGTTAGCGACAGTTTTGAGGCCACAGTGGTGTTCTGCTGGGTATTTCTTGTTGGGTTTGTATGATTTCATGTACTTATTCTCAGTTTAAGAAAGCCTTACTTTTTAAATTTTTTTTTTTCTCTCTCTCTCTCTCTCTCTGTAGAGGTAAAACATTTGTGGATTTATATATATATAAATATATATATAAATAAAGTAATTAAAAATATTAAATATAATATAGTATGTGCCTCAGATTCAGGGGACATCCTGTTGATTGTAAAGTCAGAAGTGGCGTTGCTCCCCTGGTGTCAGGAGATCTGTCCCCTAGGCAGTGGGAGAGCAGGGCATCCCCTGGGGGTCTTGCTCTTGCTTTGTAAAGGACTTCACCTATTACACAGATGTTTTGGGAGCCCCTCAAACCCCCCAGCAAACCCCTGCCGGCTGCCAGAATGTGATACTAAAGTAATATGCAGACAAGGGATGTTATTCCTTGCTAGGTAGCTAAAATAGGTTCATTATTGTGAAGGGACTCAGTGGCTTGTCCAAGGTGTGACCCAGTCTGGGCAGCAGCTGTTTTGGGATGACACCAAAGCTGTGGCAGCAGCAATAGAGGTTCTTCATCCTGAAAAAAAATAGGATTTTAACACAGAAAGTCTTAGCAGGCACACGGGAGTTTTGCTGTGTGTTTTGCAGATGTAGCTCTTTGAGCCTGTCCTATGAAAGAGTACACGAAAAAAGGAGAAACCAACGAAAAGAAGCGTTTGTAAAATAGATTGTAATTTTTCCACGTGCTAGCATAGCCTGTCTGGCCAATAAAATTGTGTTTCAAGTGCATTGTTTAAAGCTCCTGGCTGCCCAGGCAAACAGACTGACGTAGGATGTTCTAGGATTGTAGCAGTGCTTTGCGGCGTGTGTGGGTTCCGTGTTCGAGAAAGAAAAAGAAGAGGATGGCCAAATAAAAAAAAAATACACAAAACAAAACAAACCAGAAAGATGGGAAGAAGAATAAAAACAAAGCCTTCTGAAGCTATGACCTGTAGTAGCCAAGTCTCGCTGGCAATTGCACAAGCGCCGCGGGCCGAGCGTGCCCCGGGAGGGGCTGCCCCAGGTGTGCCCTCCCCGGGCGGGCCAGGAGGCTGCTCCTGCCCCCTCCATGACTTGATTGCACTAGAGCAGCTCAATCTCAGGAAATTGCTTGTTACTTTTACTGTGTAAATAAAGCTTCCTGGTTCAATAAGCCGTGTCTGGCCTCTCTGTGCTGTCCCCGCGGCCGGGCGCAGTTGTGGTGTCCAGGGGTTTGGGGACATCACTGACCCTCAGGGTTGTGGCACTGGTTGGAGTCTGATGGGGTTGGAGTTTGATGGAGACCCCTCTTCTCCTTTCCTGGCTGCAGCTCCTTGATATTTCTATAGGTGCTGGGAAGGGTGTCCCAAAAAATGGGTGGGGGTCAGGAAAGGTCTCAACCAGGAGCCTCCCTTGGGGTGTCTGTGGAGGAAGGGTGTCCCAGCCATGAGGTGCACAATAAAATGGACATTTTGTGATATTCACATGCAGGCAGACAAGCTGCACCCTCCCCATGGCAGGGGGACGTCTCCCATGCCTCCTGCCCAGCCTGTCATTGAGCTGTAACACAGCCAAAGATATAAACAACAAAATGCAAATTGAAGTGCCAAGTAGCACCTCCTTCTTTGTGTTTGAGGACAAACATAATATCCTGCCTCTTAAAACCTAAACTCAAATCTAAACTCAGAGCCCACAGCAGGCCAAGGGCACATGGGGGTGTTAAATAAGTTCTTGGGGAAATAGGGCATTATCTCCCTGCAGCCTTTGCAACCCAAAAAGGAAAACGGCTGCACTTCCTCCAGCAGGCAGTGTAAAAACTTTCATGACAGATGGCAGGATGTTTATCTGCCTAAACTTAATCAGATTGAAGTGATAGGCTTAGTATAATAGAACAAAAAAGGGAAGAATTAGGAGTTAAAAAAGAAATTCTCAGTGATCCATCACGCCTGAACGTTTGACCAGGGTTTACAGCATCCTTCCATGAGTGTGGATGCTGACAGTACCATACACTTTGGCTGAACCACTACCCAGAGGACAGAAGATGCAAAAACAGACCCAAAAAATTGCACTAAGGTCATTTTCCCAGATGTAGTTTATTTTATTAGAACTTAATTCCCAGTCCCCTTTCCCCTGCTGTCCCCAAGGGGTGCTATGCAGCTCCAGGGCCAGCTGGTAGCTCTGAAAAACAAATGCTCCAACACTCCAGAAACAGGCAGCATCATTTTGGCGTCCTTCGGTGAGTGGGGTCATCTTCAGCTGCTGGGACTGCTGGAAACAGAGCTGGAATTATCCTTTTTCTCCTGCTTGCAGATGCAGAGAGCAGTGGCTGAATGTAGGAAGTGGCCAGCACATGCAGCCTGAGTGTATGGATATATATTAAATACATGAAACACAAACACAATTACATGATTTCCACGGTCCCCTGGAGATCTGAAGCAGGTTAAAGCCCAAATATAAAGCCCAAAGTCCAAGAGGGTACAGAACTGCTGATATGTTGATTAAAAGAGGACTTTTACCTCTGAAAGGTGACTCTTGCAAACACTACCATGTGTCAGTGAGGGTGGGCAGAGGACTTGATAGAACAACCCTTAATCTTTTAATTTTTTGACCCATTTTGAGCCCCTTCCATGCTCTTGCCAGGTGCAGCATGGCCAGGTGTTACCACACATGCTGCAACAGCTGCACTGCAAAACTGACAGGGGGAGAAACCAAAATCCCAGGGGAAGGGCTGCTGTGCCTGGAGGCAGGGAGCAGCTCCTTTTAGAAATCCTTATTCTGATTAGCAAAAAAAGGCAAATCTCATGCCTGTCCTGGCAGCAGGAGGGGGCTGAGCTGGAGCTGAGCTGGTGCAGCAGATTCTCAGCAGGCATGTAGGGCAGGATCAGGCCCAGGGGATGTTTAGTGAGTACAGAATCCTGGAATCCCTGGACACCTTCCTGGACACCTTCCACTGGAAGTACTGGAAGTACAGAATCCTGGAATCCTGGACACCTTCCACTGTCCCAGGCTGCTCCCAGCCCCATCCAACCTGGCCTTGGGCACTGCCAGGAATGAAGCAGCCACAGCTGCTCTGGGCAAACTGTGCCAGGGTCTCCCCCCCCTCACAGGGAGCAATTTCTTCCCAAAATCCAATCTAAACCTGCCTTTTTGAGGCTATTCCCCCTTGTTCCATCACTACATGCCCTTGTGAAAAGTCCATTTTCAGCTGGAACTGTGTCTGACTCAGCCCCAACAGCTCAGCGACTGCACATCCAGGACTTTAATGGGGAGAGGCAGGAAACCCACACTCCCTCCTACACAGGCTGCTCACAAACCCCCCCACACAGAGGGAAGGCAAAGACCATCAGTCCCCTGGCCTTTTCCAGCTTTTCCAGGCAGGGAAAAGAATTTCAGGCCCTGTAAACACCTCTGCCAGTGCTGATCCAACAGAACACAACAAAACAGACCAGATCCAAAGGACAGGGTTTATTCCTGACAGGATGGTGCAGTTATTCCCTAATGTGTTACTGATTCCTGTGCCCCCTCCTGGGGCTGCTCCAGACAGGCTGGTCCTGGCAGAACCACAGCTCCTGCCTTGCCAAGGCATGTGGGGCTGTCCCCCTCCCCAGGGCTTTTGTGCCACCCAAGCCACACACAGGAGCTTGGTGGCCTCCATCAGCCCCCAAGGACATCCCCTGTCCCACACAGGTACCCCAAAAGGCACAGGACATGGGGGTTAAACAGGTAAATCTATTCATGAGGGGGTGCCCAGGCTCCCTGTTTCCCACCTCCCCAGTGTGAGCAAAGATAAAAAGGGGCAACAGCCCCCCAGCACTACCCAGAGGAGGCTGAGGCCCCTCATAGGCACCAAGGGCAGGACATTCAAGACTTGCCAAAGGACAGCAGGTTTAGTGTTCCCTTGGATGGGAGGTCAGTAGATCATTTTAGTACCATTATGTGAAATATTTCAGAAGGCAGGTGCCCACCACCCTGCAAAAGGCTTGGCTGGGTTCATTCAGGTGAGATGGAGGTGGGAGAGGATGAAGTGGTTCCATGGAGGGGCTGCACGTGAGGGCTCATCCCTGCTCCTGCTGGGATTTACAGCTCCTGGAGGATGATGTCCACAGCCTCAGCCAGGTTGTTCACGTAGGCATCAGGCTTCACCTCAGGGTGGTTTTCATCGGACGGCCTAGAAGGAGACAGAGGGGCACAAATGAGCAAGGGCAGGATCCCAAACAGCCCCCATGTCCCTTGTGCTCACAGAGCACAGGCAGTGCCAATGGAGCACCCCTGAGGTTCACAGAAGTCACAGAATGACCAGGTTGGGAGAGACCTTCAAGATCATCAAGTCCAACCCATCCCCAACAGCTCAACTCAACCCTGGCACCCAGTGCCACATCCAGGCTTTGTCAAACACACCCAGGGATGGGGACTCCAGCACCTCCCTGGGCAGCCATTCCAGAACTTTATCACCCTTTCTGTGAAAAACTTTTTCCTGCTATCCAACCTGTATTTCCCTTGAGGCTGTGTGCTCTGGTTGTGTCAGTGCTGCTGGAGAAAGAGCCCAGCCCCAGCTGAGCACAGGCACCTTCCAGGAGCTGTGAGAGCGATGAGGGCAGCCCTGAGTCTCCTTTCCTCCAGGCTGAGCACCCCCAGCTCCCTCAGGGGCTCCTCACAGGGTTTGTGTTCCCAGCCCCTCTGGATGTGCTCAGTGTCCCAAGGTCCTTCCCAAGCTGAGGGGCCAGAGCTGGGCACAGCACTCGAGGTGTGACCCCAGCAGTGCCCAGGGCAGGGCAGAGTGACCTCCCTGCTCCTCTGGCCACACCATTCCTGACTCACATTCCTCCCTCTTCTGTTTGTTTTTCCCCTTTCTCTCTTCCACACCAGGTCTTTCTCACATGCCCAGGTGGATCCTATGTCCTTTGTGCAAATGAGCTCAGCAAAACTTTGAAAAACCTCAATTTTGGAAGAGAATTTCCAATTAGTTAATTAACTAATCCAAGTCAATGCACTGCATTTTACATGGCACTTCTTCATCCAGGCAATAGCAGCACCAGACAGGGATTGCTGAAAGAACCTCACTGCAAGCCTGGGACCCTACAAAATTACAAATAATTATTCTCCCAGAGTTTTATCTAGAAATAGGCAGAGAAAAGAACTATTCCCTTTCAACCTAGAGACACAGAAAGTCTTCACACCACTTCAGTGAAAAGGAAGGTTCTGCCAGGAATTTTGCAGGACCACCATGTCTTGCAAACCCAGCAGTGCTGGTTTGAAACTCCACCAGAAGAAGGTTCAGCCTCACCCTCCACCAAGTCACCACCCCAAAGCAGAGTGACTTGAAGCCATTTTTTGCCAATACTTAATTAGCAGCACTGGCCTAACGAGGCACAGCTGCACAATCCCATTTTGCTGATTTAGCAGCACTGCTGCTGGGGAGGGGGGCAGATGTGGGAGGCAGAAATTTTCCAAACCTCATGGTCCTGTTATGGCTCTTGGGCTGAGAAACTCAACAGCTGCTGAAGGGAAAACATATGTATTTTATACACTTAATGACCTTCCTTTGGGAGAGAGATGGGAGCCCAAATGTCCACCTCCCACCTCTCCTGCTCCCTGGGAAGGGCAAACCTTTATTTAGCACAGCCTCTCCGTGGGGAAGATGCATTTCCCACAGGATGCAGGGGAGGCACAGAGATGATGATGATGATTATTATTATTAACGATGTGCAGGATTTGGTGAGCACTTGTCTGTACAAGCACCAAATCACTTCTTCTGTCCCAGCACTGAAGCTCCCCAGGGCTGTTTCCTTCCTGCTCTTTTCTCAGCCCTGCTCCTCACAAAGGCATGGCCTCTTTTGGAAGCCCACACTGTGTGCTTGAGGCTCTGCTTGCTGCAAAGTTGGGCTATGAACTAGGAGAAATAAAATATTTTTGTATTTTCAGCCGATATTCATCTTTCCTTGTGTCACCTGCAAAGCCATGCCCAGCACCAGGCTCCAGGAAACAAACTCTGCATCTTATTGAAAGGGTGGATGGGTCTTTCTTTAAATATCCCAATTCCATCTTGTTACAGGGCTAGGGAGCAATGAGAATAATTATTATGATGTTTTTTAGGTTTTTCTCAACTGAAAAAGAGTTTGCTGATGGAGAAAAACCTTCACACATAAAGCAAGTAAAAATCCAGTGTGTATCCACCCCTTCAGTGGTAATTATTGCTCACTCCTGATTTAACCAAGTGGCTTTGATGAACACAAAAATAACTTTGGGCGTACCGTAAAATATCAATTTCTTGTCACTAATCCTTAATTTGAGTGGAGAACTAAATAAAGCAACGAACAAAACTTCTCTTTGCATTTTACACCCTGAAAAATGTTCCTTTCCTAGATTACACGTTAGGAGAAAATTCTAAGAACTGCCTGAAATTAACGCTTCTACAAGAAATTTTCAATTACACAGCACTCTTTGATCTATTAAAAGGATTTTGTGATTAATATCTCTGCTGACTACACAGAAATCCATCTGTAACTCAGCTGCTAAATGCCAGTCATCAAGGGAAAGTCCTGTACACACTTAATGTGTCCTGTGAAAAGGGGGTGTGTGTATATATACACATATATATACAATATTAATATATATAATATTATATATATACAATATAAATAAATATATTTATATTAAAATATATAATATATATTTAATACATACAATATATTTATTTTTATTTATTTATATACATATATATAACACACATATATTAAAAATATATATATTTTTTTACCCGTTTGCCCAAATACCATGGGATCACATCACACTCTTGGCTCCACTGAAGTTAACATTAAAACACAATAAATAAAGTTGTCTGAACTCTGCAGGAAAGCAGAGAGCTGGATTAAACACACTTCCCTGCTCTGCTGCCTTTTCCTAGGGCTGTCTGTGCATGGGGCTTTTGTCCCTGTCAGTGCCACCACAATCCCTGTTTCATGTGGCCCCTTCCTTTGTCTCACAGGCATTTTGTGGCTCACAAAAACAGCCAAGGGATGGGTTTGCTCCCCCCTCTGGCTCAGGGCTGCTCTTGAAGCACCCAAAGAAAGGGAACTGCAAGCAATAACCCCCAAACTCTAAGGCCAAGAAACAAAGCTCCAAATGCAGCAAAACAACTCAGGAACCCAAGCCTGGGTGCCAGAAGAGAGGCAAAAGAGAGAGCTGTGCCATAAAACCTCTGGGCAAACCCAAATGCTGGAGCATGAGCCCTTATTCTGTTGTCCAGAGGGAGCAGAGACCATGGCTCTACACCTTCCTCTTCCCTGGGCAATTTGGGCTTTTTCCCAAGAGAAACACCAGCCACTGGGAGTTTTAAGATGCCCTGAGGTGAAGCAGTGCTCTGGAGCTCTGCTCTGATGTCCTGGGCATTGCTTTGATGGGTCAGAGCCTCCCTGGACAAGGGCACTGGGTGCAGGTGGAAGCTTGAGCCAAGAGCAGATTTTGGTCTCATGGGTCCAGCTCAGCTTCTCTCTCAGTGACAACAACCCCATGGAACTGCAGGTCACAGAACTGACACTGAAGGTTACCTTTTACTACTTTTTCTTATTTCATATTCCAGAAATAAATAATAATAATAATAATAATTTTTTAAAAATCTAAAAATATCTTTAATTTGCTAGGTCATTTGAAGAAGTTAGCATTGAGCTAACTTTAGGACAGACTCCTTCTGATTTTTTTTCTCATATGGGACTCTGGTTACAGAGAAGAGCATAAATCAAAATGACAGAAAATTATATACTGCAGCTGAACATGGAGCTGTCAGCACTCTTGGCCAGTGCACAAACTTGCTTGTGAAAAATCTACTACAGCCTTGGGAAACAGTCTCTTCCATAGAGCAGGACTCCTTGGAGTGGCTGAGCACCACAGCCTGCAAGTGCACAGCATTTCCCAGCCCAAACTGGCCATGGCACTGTGAAATGTTGCACCTCTGCACTGCCTTTGGTGGCCACCTTGATGGCATACAAAGGGGTCAGGGAAAGGAGTGGCTTAGCACAGGATCCCTCTGAAAGCCAGGGTGGCCATTCCTGGTCCTTATGGGCACACAGGGTGATGTTAGGAGGAGAAAAGCCACCCAAAAGGGCCAGTGCATGGAGCACATGAACAATATGAGCTGTTTTTAACATGATACAGCTCAGACAGTGGTCCTGAGGCTCCAGTTACTGGTGTCCCTCAAATGCTCCTCAGGAGATGCCTGAACATCCTCCTCTCCCAGGGGTTATTTATCACTGTCAGGCCTGCAGCAGCTCTGTGGCCCCCCGTGCCCTGAACCAGACCTCAGCCCACACTAAACTGGTTAGTTCAGATCAGTGCTGCACCTGGAGACCTCAGGGAGGAGCAGGGTGCTGCAGGGAACACCTGGGAAGAGAAACTCCAGTGTCAGAGCTGCTGCCTGCCAGAAAGTGATGGCTTCCTCCTGCTGGAGCATGAAACCAAACTGTACAGGGCTGGTTTAAAAAATCAGCTTCTGCAAGAAGAAGAAGGTTCACTTCCTGTGTGGGTCAGATTTCCACTGCTCTGGCAGGCTGGATTCTCTGCCTAGACTCAGCTGTCAGGAATGGTCTTGAGTTGTCCCAGCTTCTGGGCAATTTTCTGGGATGGCTCACCCAGCTGCACCTGAGCATCTCTGAGGGATGCAGGGATCTATGCTGGCTTGCCTGGTCCTTTCAGAACTGCTAGGAGTCTCTGAAGCAAATGCAGAGGAAAGGTGACCCCAAAGCCCAGGCTTTGAGTCAATTCTTTTGTTTCCCACAGCAGTTGGGATTCCAGGTGTGCTCTGGGGGTTGGAGAGGATTGGATGGTGCTGCCAGCCAGTTCCAATGGCACTGCCACAGGGAATCACTGCTGGGGAGGGAATTGCACCTGCAGAACGTGGCATGGGACTGATTCTCTACGAGCTGGCAGCAAACCATCCCACCAGGAGCTAAGAGGGGATGTCTGAGCTCCAGGCCCTCCCAATGCTGTCCTAGGGACCCTCACACACAGGCTGGAACAGCCTTCTCAGCACCTCACTGGTGCTCTTCTGCAGCAAACCATGGGAACAGAAAGGAAACAGCTGGGTTACTGCATGGGCAAAACATTTAACAGATAAAAGGCCAAGTGGATGTGATAGATGAGTAATGCCACGATTGACTCTCACAATTAATGGACAAATATCATGTATACAGGTTAAGAAAAGTTTTATAGATTTATAGTTATGTTGTACCCCCTCACATGGTTATCAAGGGCCAGCTGGAGTTGGGACACCTGGGAGGGCTGGCTTGTCACTGTGGTGACATCTCACCTCCAGTCAGGATCTGAGGAAGAGATCCCCACAACTGGACAGCAAAGAAGGGGTTGAGGGACAGAACTTTGGGAGGAATTAAAGGGTTAAAGGGAAAACCTCCATTGTGAAGGGGCCGAGCACGTGGTGGGGAAAATCTTTTGCTCCTGGTGCTGTAACCTTTTTTCTTTATTCAGTCTTCTGTTGTATTTTTGATAAGGTTTAATAAACCTTCCTGAACTATGAAAAGTGAGGAGCTATTTCTCACATGGAGGTGGCTGACATTGGATAGTCGTGGTCACAGGGGTGGAAACAGCACTGGGATCCAGCTCAGCCTGCTGAAACCTGCCCTGAGAGTGAGAGCAGACAGGCATTGATCCACACCTGGTTGGTATCACAGGTTAAAATTAGCTCTTACACAGCCCTTCAGAAACTGGGGTAGGCAGGAAAACACCAAGCAGGGCCAAAGCAAGGCACCAAAGTGAACTCGAAAAAGACAAATGATCCCACATTGCAGTGCCACGGTCATTGGCAAACCTGATCCCAGCTCTGCACCACTTCTGCCACACAGCAAACCCCATCCCAAAAGTCACCCTCTGCTTGACCAAGGCATCTCTGGGTCACCCTTCAGACTCCCCACAACAGCACCAATTCCTGCTCCATAAAATGAGATAAAAAAAGCCTGAGACCATTTCTCCTGACAGCATATTCTTCAGGGGCTCTTAGCATGGCTGTAAAATATGCAAGACTGGGTTTAACAAGGTTTTCTTTATGAGGAATGCAGACACTGTAACCTTTGCTGGTTGCTTTGGAAAAATGCAATAATTAGACTTGGTGCCATGAGTGAAACTCTCTGGTTTTTTTTCTTTTGTGAAACATGCAATTTAATCAGTTTGGCACTGAAAACCCAGATAAATCACAATGACTGACAGGTCCCTGATGGACAGCTGAGGCATGGTTGTAAAGCACATTTCCTGATCATACAATTAGAGAAAAACCTGCACCAAAGTCAGTAACAGCACCCAGGGCTGGAGCAGCTCCCAGAACTCCAGGAAATCCCATACCTGGACCCTCTCATGTCATGGACAGATCCCTGGGATAGGAAGAGGCTTTTGTGGTTAAAAGACTGGATTTTGGAGAGCTGGAAGCAAAGCAAACCTGTGTCAGAGCAAACCAGCATCTTCCACTGCTCCTCTCCTGCCTCCCAGAACTTCACACGGCACTAATGGTGTTTAATTGTGACTCATTTAAATTCAAGCATCCACAAACGGGTGGAAATTACAGCCAAATTGTTTGCTAACACCTGAAGGAAGTCTGTGGGCTTGTGACTTAATTGTTCCCATTTCTGTTAAACTGCTGCAGTTTTAACTGAGCAGAATAAACCAGATTAAGTCCAACACTTCTCCAGGTAATACATCTCAACATGTGGACAGTACTAAGATTGAGGGCATAGGGAGTTATCCTTCTGCATGGTTTACCTAAAATTAAAATTAAATTAAATTACCAAATGCTAGAAATAACAGAATCATGGAATGGTTTGTGTTAGAAAGGACCTTAAAGGTATCTCTGCCATGGGCAGGGACACCTTACACTATCCCAGGGTGGTCCCAGCCCCAATGTCCAACCTGGCCTTGGACATTTCCAGCCCAGGGGCAGCCACAGCGGCTCTGGGCACCCTGTGCCAGGGCCTGCCATCCTCCCAGGGAATAATTCCATCCCAAAATCCCATCCAAACCTGCCCTCTGGCACTTGGAAGCTGTTCCTCCCCATTCTGTCACTCCATCCCACATCCAAATTCCCTCTCCAGGTCTCCTGCAGCCCCTTTAGGCACTGGAAAGTTGCCATCCCCCAGCATTTTGTTTTTCTGAATTTCCATACACTTCTTGGGGTGAACACTTGTACTTTTCAAACATACATGTGCTGAAAATTTAATTGGAAGTGTTTAATTGGAATTTGTTAGTTTGTAATCAGTTGGCTGCATGGAGATGCTCTAACCAAAGCTCTCAGATACACAATTCCAGAAATAACTGCTCAGAAGAGGGTGCTGAGAGCACTGGTAGGGCTGGAGGAGTACCTGGTGTCCCTGCTGCACTCTGCTCTACCAGGTTTTCCACCAGGTCTTTGTAAGCTGCCAAGATCTGGAGCAGGACATCACTTTGGGAAACAAGGAACAGGTGGCAAATGGGGATTGTAACCACAGGTATGAAGAGGTTCAGGAAGAGCAAGTGGGACTTTGTCAAAATGAAGAAGTTAAATGACCAGAGGTGAGAGAACAGATCAGGAGCTGGAGGCTGGCAGGAGCCAAATTCCATGGGTTTCACATAAAAAGCTTGGGAGAGAGCACACAAGTATTTCCCATAGTCCTCTCCACAGGCATGACATTTACTCGTGGTGATTGCAAATTAACCCTTGAGGAACCCCAGTTCCTGGCATCTCTGCAGGCTGCAGTGCACCCTGCACTCTGAGCACACAGAGCTGAGGAAGCAGATGATGGCAGCTGCTTTCCTCCACCCATCCCTATTTATTTTCTCTCTCAGGAAACCCAGCACATGTGAACATGCCAGATTAAAAGCTCTGGAGAATAAAAGTCCTGAAAGTCTGTGCAGAGGATATATACACATCTACACAGTAAGAAACAGGCACAAAGGAAGGCAGGATGGTGATGGGAAGACGTGATGTGAAGTGCTGCTGCTGGGACAGAGGGTACTCCTGGCTAAATGCTCTCATGTCATTACACCAGAGCATGAGATTTTATCAGTGCTGACTTCTTTCCCTTACCTCCAAAATCCCTCATGGAAAGTGAAGCTGGTTTGAACAAATATTTAAACAAGCACAGCACTGGCGTTCCGGCAGCTGGGCAGCAATTTTCCTGTCAAAACTGCACAGCTCTCTCATCTTGCACAGCCAGAGCAGTTCAGCAGGGGCCAGGCATTAAAAGTGTGCATACCAGCATTATGGTGGAGGAGAGGGAGCAGCACACATGCCTGATCTGGTTTTGGACTGGTTCCCGGCCTGTTAATCCCAAAACAGCTGCACACGTGTCCTGGGAACAGCTGGCATGGCAGGGAGAGCTGGAACCCGCTGGGCACAGGATGGGGGACACCCAGTCAGTCCCTTCTGCCTCAGGGGGCTCTGTCCCTTCTCCTCTGCCCATAATCCGGGGATCTTGTGTGCTCTGAGCTGCTGTGGTCCCATCAAGCCTGAATGCAAAGGTGAAGCCATCATGGCTCCAGGCTGGGTGGTGGATGCTGGGTTTGACTCCTGAGAAGACACAGGTGGAAGGGAGTTACTGCATCAGGAACTGCCATCCTCAGCCCCATGGAAACCACTTCAATCCATCTCACACAGTGATGGAGTGCACTGGCAATATCTGTTCAATGTCCTCTGTTAGGCCAACCAGAACAGCCAGAGGAAACACAAACATCCGAGAGCACACAATGCTCCTGCTACTGCAGAGCTGAACATTCACCCTCAGCCACCTGAGGTTCCCCATCAGGCTGGCCCAGACCCATTTCACCCAGAGCTGTCTGTCCAAAAACAACATGCTCTGCCCAGGGTGGTCACCTGGACCTCTCCAGGAGCCTCCTGCTCAGGACAGACAGGAAAGGGGAAAGGGGAAAGGGGAAAGTACACACAGAACCACAGAATCACTAAGGCTGAACCTAACCAAGAACCACAGAATCACTCAGGCTGAACCTAAACAAGAACCATAGAATCACTTAGGCTGAACCTAACCAAGAACCATAGAATCACTTAGGCTGAACCTAACCAAGAACCACAGAATCACTCAGGCTGAACCTAACCAAGAACCATAGAACCACTAAGGCTGAACCTAACCAAGAACCATAGAATCACTCAGGCTGAACCTAACCAAGAACCATAGAACCACTAAGGCTGAACCTAACCAAGAACCACAGAATCACTTAGGCTGAAAAGGCCTCTGAGATTACTGAGTCCAACTGTTCCCCCAGCACTGCCAAGGCCAGCACTGCTCCATGTCCCCAAGTAACACATCTACATGTTCTTAAAACCCCTCCAGGGATGGGGAGTCCACCACTGCCCTGGGCAGCCCCTTCCAAGGTGTAACCACTCTTTCCATGGAGAAATTCCTCCTGGTGTCCACCCTGCCCCTCCCCTGGCCCAGCCTGAGGCCATTCCCTCTCCTCCTGTCCCTGTCCCCTCCTGGCAGGAGCTGTGCAGAGCCACCAGGTCCCCCCTGAGCCTCCTTTTCTCCAGGCTGAGCCCCTTCCCAGCTCCCTCAGCTGCTCCTCCTGGGACTCATGCTCCAGACCCTTCACCAGCTTTCTTCCCCCTTCTTACTCATCCCATGTTCATCCCAGTTTCTTAGATAACAAGTCTGGATAGGAAATAACCTCTGGAAGAGATGATTCTTTTCCCTACTGACTCTATTTAAACCAGATGACAAGCTCATACCCCAGAGCCAGTTCTTGGACAGCCAGAGTTAGGGTTAGGTGTAAAGAACCTAACTTTTCATAAAATATAGATAAAGTTTAGTGAGATAAATCCAACCCCTTGTTGGAAATGAGCCATGAATGCCAGGCATGTTGTTGTCAGTGCAATGACCCCCTGGCTGGCCTGGGGTGCACTGGGGGACCAGAAGCTCTCACTGCACATGTGGATGCACCAAGTGCTGCAGAGCAAGCACAGCACAGCTGTTTCCAATAAAAGCAAAGCCTCCCTCTCCCCCTCAAAAGTGAAACAAGCACATTTGCTTGTTTTCTGAGAAAATCTGAGAATTGCCCCTGCTCTGCCAAACTATCCAGTCTAACAGGGTGTTTGCAAGCACCCTGAGACTCAGCTCTGCCTGCTTGGATTAATTATTGATGACCTGCTTGGCTTTGCCAGATGACCTTAGTCAATTCAGTAGAAAATAATTTTAAACGCCCCTGAGAAAGAATTTGGACATAAATATTTTCTTTGTGCATACACACAAACAGATGTGCATCTTAAATGGAGCTGATGCATTAGCTATTAATCAGATTTAATATTACACAGGAGTGAGAAAGATTAATTTCAAGGGTTGAATGTAAAGCTCAGTGGTGCTCAGACGTCTTACTCTGTTAGATACTTTTAAAGACCTTAGCCTAAGAGAATATTTCATTGCTTTCCTTTAATATATCACTTACAAAATCCCTGTGTGAAAGGTGTAAAATGAATGCTGGCTTCTACATTTGCAAAGCATCTCACGGAGATTTAAGTCACAGAACTCTGGCAGATGCAGATTCTAGCAAGAAAGGAGCTTTGCAGATTATAAAAGAAAGAAGCCTTAATTTAAGGTTTCAAATGCTGTTTGGAGAAGTTTGACTTAAAAACTCTTGGGCCAGATTGGCACTGATAATGCAACCCTCAAGACAAGACACTCCAAGTTACAGCTTTAAAAGACTCTTTCTCACCAAAGAAGAATTTGAGCTACCCTAAGGAGAATAATATTTGTCTCCAGATGCTGCTCACTAAATCAGCTTTAATTTTAAATGAGAATGAAACTATGAGCTATCTGTGCCACTCCCAGGAAACCCAAGCAGACAGACATGCAGCCAGTTCTCCTTCCAAAGGGCAGGAACAGCCAATTCACACACGTGTTGGGAACCAGCACCACCCTGCTCCAAAGCCCTTCTCACGTGGGAAGCCAGAAAAGCACCTACACAGGAAAATTAAGGCAAAATTTATATTTTTGTCTGCAAAATTGTTCAGCCTGGACAAGGCAACGGCATGGGGTCTGTCTGACTTCCCTTCCCAGACCAGATTCCAGATAGGAATATTGCATCCAACCACACTCAAGGATGTCAGGAACACTCTAAATGTGCTCATGCTGAACTGATATAACAAAAGGGAATATGTATTTGGGCTAAACCCCAGGAGTTCTGCCTTGGCTTTGAGTCAGTGCATGATTGATGCCCTCTGGAAGGGCTCAGAGACACCTGAGCATGCAGAGACACCCAACTAATTCAGCCCTGCTCCTCAGAAACTCCTGCCCCTTCTAAAGCCGAAACTTTATTAAAGTTATTCCAAATTATGGCTCACTTGCTTATGCAACTCTGTAATTGAGATCTTCACAATCTTCTCTTTGGAACTCTGCATGGCCTGAATGTCTGCCTGCCTTCCCTTCCATGACCACAGTGCCAAGGAAATGAAACTTCATTTGCTTGGGAGGTATATTTACCAATAGCTGGAAGTGTTTGAGAGGCTTGGAGCAGCCTGGGATAGTGGAAGGTGTCCCTGCCCATGGCAAGGGGTGGCACTGAGTGGGTTTTAAGGTCCCTTCCAATCCAAATTATTCCATGATTCTATGAAGTGATGGAGCTGGCCAGGTTTGCTTTTTGCTTCATTTCACAGATGAAAAAACCCAGATTTGCTGAGCTGTTGAGCAGACAATGAAGGAAACTTTGTGCCTGCAGCCTCCAGGATGCTGAATGGGGTCGCTGGGGCGTAAGACCCTAAACCCAGCAGAAAACAACACAGTTCTGTAGGGACCAGCACAGCCAGCCCACACTGGAGCCCTTTCATTTTTTACCTGGCAACGGGGACCCCTTCCCTGCAGAGGAAGGCAGGATGTCCTCTGCAGATGAGGCTCACAATGTGGGAAGCTGCTCACAGGATGAGGACACGCCGCGCTCGCAGACCGCGCTTCGCCCGAGGATCCCAGGGCTCCTTGGAAGGGCTGCAGGAAATGTGCAGAACTGCTGCCCTGGAAACACCAGCGCTGCAGGGATGGCTCTGGGCTCCTCCTCCTGCTCCTGGCTCTCCTCCACCCCAGCAGGATGCAGGAGGGAGCCTGGGCTGAGAGAAGGCAGCGAGCACATTTTTCAAGGTGTCAAACCACAGCTAGGCTCGTGCTTAAGCATGGATTATGGAAAGTGCACTGAGCTAACAGTGTTAGTGCAGGGATTAAATCCCCACGCTCCTGGCAGCCAGCCCTTGGGCTGGACACAGAGAACAGGCCAAGGTCTGTACCTGCTTCCTTCCAGCTCTGACTTCCAGCTCCTCAGATGGAGCTGCTCGTGTGTCCCACTTGCTGTGTGCTCAGAGCAGGCTCAGAGCCAGCCCCCGGCTGAAGCCTTCCAAGAGTTTTGTCAAATACCAAGTCATGTCAACAGGGATTTTGCTGCATGTTGTTAAAGAGATAATCCCAAATTTGCAACAACTGAGTGATGAATATTTGGGTTTGGGGTGCTTGGTTTCAGTGCAGGGAGTTGCACAGGTTCATTCTGTGTCCTGTGCTAACTTACACATCCTCCAGCATCATTTTCTCTGTCAGACCCTTCCACCTTCATAAATACAATGGTTAATTCTATGGCCACCTCCAAACATTTTTAAATTAGTTTTTGTGGGACTGAGAGGACATTTCCCACAGCAGTTTATTGCTGGCTGCTATCACACGTGCAAACCACAGCCTGGAACCACAAAATCATCCAGCAGGATGAGTTTGTACCACACCTGGCACACTCAGAACAGCACCAGGCACCACTGCTGCTTCCAAACCCTGCCACATTCACCCTCATAGGGCTGAGGTGGTTTCTGAGTCAGCTCTTCATGAGCTCCAAGACCAGATCAGCTGTGCAAGGTGCCCAAGAGGGCTGGGAATGAAAGGGGTGCCCAGGGGCTTCTCCACCTCCAGGGCAGCTGACAAGGATCAGACTGAACTTGGGACATTTCTTAACCATGAAATCAATAAAAAAGACTCAACAGCTTTAGAACAGAGGAGGAAAAACCCCAAACAAACAAAAGCAGTGGCATGGTAACTGCTTCACCTTCTTGGTATCTGCAGTATTTGCTTTTATCTGAGCCTTGTGGTTGAGACCAGCTTCCTCCCTTTGCATCAGCTTCAAGTGAAGACTGATCCTTTGTAGAATGAACAGCCCATAATGAACAGCCCATAATACTGGTTTTAGCTGTGCCTCTGTAACCCAACCTGGCCTGAATGAAGTCTATTTACATACCATGCTCGATACCTTTGAGAAAATCTAATACTTCAAATACTTCAAAGGTCTACTTTGTACTGGAGGTGGGACAGCCAAGGCTGTGGTCTGCACATATTGCTAAATTCCAAAGGCATTTCAGGGTGGAGTTTGTGTGTATTTGTCTGTGGAGTTAAAAACAACCCAACAATAAGCCAGTCCCCTTCAAATTGCATTCAAAGCAGCACAGTGCAATCTGTGGAGGGCTGATCAATCCTCTGATGTTTTTTCTCAGTCTAAAATGAAGCAGTGGCTTGGGGGTGTGTGCTATATAAAAGATATAAAAATATAATAAAGAATTTTTTGAAACGAACCACCCAAGCCCTTGTGTGGAAAGGGCTTTAGCAGATCATAAAGGAAGAGACTTAATCAAGTAAAACATTAAAGGAAATGTTCTAACTTACAGCACCATACATTAATGCTCAGCAATGTAAAGAGTTGAACTGCCTGCTGCTTTCCCACCATAAATTACTACCTGCAGCTAATGGAAAACCTTCCTCCAGACTTGTTTATGCACCTCACTCTCATTTCATACACTCACATGATGGATGGAAAAAACAGCAAGGCAGCCTGGAGTTGTCTGAAGGCCCTGCAAATGGGCATGTCCTGAGAAAGCAAGGAACATTTAAGAATACCACATGTGTTTGGTACAAGTTGCTTGAGCAGCTCATCACATATGCAATACTCTGCAGGTTTTATGATTGTTTATATTGAATTTAATAATTAGCTTTAATGTTAAACCATGCTGCCACTCACACACAGCTGTTTCCTCCTCAGGAAAGGACACTTCCTTCTTTTGGGGGGGGGGAAATATTCATAGAACCATGGAATGGTTTGGGTTGGAAGGGATCTTAAAGACCATCTAGTTCCATCCCAGAGAAAGGGGCAGGTGGCTTAAAGGAGGAAGAAAAATTACCCATCAGAGGGATGCAGAAATGCAAGGTGACATTTGGACCTGGGTTTCACTACTCTGCATCTGGGAGATGCTAGTTAGATACAAACCCAGAGCAACAAGCCAGAGTCCCAACCACTTTCCCAAAGGATTAATTAAGGAATCCTCCTCCCAGCCCCCATTCAGAAAATTCTGGCTGGAAACTAAAAGTACCAGCAACTGTTTACCCCATTAGAGCTGTGCAGTATGAAAGGACAGCCTCCTACAGCTTCCCACAACTTGGGGCAAGATAAACATCTTTGTTGTAAAGCAAGAGCCTCTCCAGTTTTATTGATGGAGACAGAAAGTGCCAGAGAATGGGAGCTGCTGAATCCAGCCTCTGATTAGCAATTAAGCACTTGGAGAGGGGCAAGGCTCTGGGCACAACGTGCTCCCCAGTGATTCATAGCAAACCTTCTCACATAAATTAGCCATCCCTGTGATTTCACTGCTTGGGTGTGCTCATGACAAAGGAGCCTCACAGGGCTCTGTGCAGCCATCAGATCCAGCCTTTCCAGCCTGAAAATCTGGGGGGGCTCCAAGATGGACCCGTGCCCCCCTCACCACGTGTGGACAAGCCCCAGGGTCACGAGGAGCCTCCAGGATGCCACAGTGCATTGGGCATGGTCCCCCTGGCTGGAACTGCCACCAACACTGAGAATGGGATGGGAGACAGGCAGGGGCTGTGCATGGCTCTGTGGAGCTCCCTGAGGCCACAGCAACCTGGCCTAGTGGAAATTGCCCCTGCCCATGGCAGGGGGCTGGAAATAGATGAGCTTTAAGGTCCCTTGCAACCCAAACCATCCTGTGGTTCCTCCTGCACCCTGGGCTGGGGTCCAGCCTCATGCACCCACCTCCACAGCAATGCTGTGATCTACCCTGGCACATGGAGGAGAGATCAGACCAGGCATTCTCTCTACAAAAGGAGTTACATAAACTCCAAAGGCTGCTCACATGCACAGTCCACGTCCCTAATTGAAATCTGCAAGGAGGCTGGGTTGATGGATCCTCCTGACACAATGTGCCCAGGGAGGTTTGCAGAACTCATCTGACACTGCTGAGGGCTTGGCTTCCCCACACACCTCCTTCCCCCACAAAAAACTACAACTGAAAAGTCCTCCTGGTCCTTGGAGGGAGCGCTGGTTTTTATCAGATGGTAACAATGAGTACATCATGAAATCATTTAATAGTTCTCATTAAATGCCTTGCTGGAGAGCAGCCCTGATTTATGGACACTATGCTGTGGGTATAAATAAAGCTGCAGTTTGCTTGTAACACAGCTGGTCCCGAAAATTAATGTTTTGTTTTCCATAACCTTTGTACTCCCCCCTTCCTCTGCTACTATGGCAAAGCTCAAGGCGCGTAATGCGATCGCTCTGGGGAAGAGCAGACACATCCAAGGGCTCTGCCCTGCCTTGGGATGCAGCTTCCCAAGGGCAGCCCTGCTCTCCAGCTCTCCCTTACACGTGGATGCACCTCCCTGTTTCAAAACACAGCCCTCAGGGGCAGCCCTGCCTCTTGAGCTGGAAGTGCTGCTGGAACAGCCTATCTCCCTGAGCCCAGGTCCAAGAAATGCTGATATATTTAGCACTGCTGCATAACTTTCCATCCTTAGAAGCCCAGTGTTCCTTTTTCTTTCTGTGGCCAGGGAATAGGACAAAAGCCACCCAAACCAGATGTACATCCGTCTCCAGAGCAGAGGAAATGTGAGGCTGCTGTGACACAGGACAGTGGCCAGAGACATTTTTTAATGCTTATATTAACCACGGCACCTAATCCTAAGCAAACACTTCATCAGCTGCACAGTGGGTTTTTTTAAAAAAGACTTTTTAGCCCCAGCACAAGGTGTTCACTTAGAGTGTGACTGAGCACAGGGAAAACTGCACTTCCAGGCCAGGCAGATGTTGAGGAAGCTTAGGAAAGAGTCACTTTAAACAAGGACGGGGAGCAGGGCTTTGCAATCATATGGTTTGCAGCTGGAATTTACAGGCATGATAATTTTATAACCCTCTCCTTGCAGGTTTGAAGCAGTGCAATATTCTTTGCTGCTGCAGGGACAGGGCTGCAGGAAACATCCTCCTGCATCTGACAATTTAATGTGGCCCTGAGCCTGCACCCTGTGCTGTAAAACAGGCAGTGGGAGCTGGCAGAGCCAGGGGAGTGCAAATGGGCACTTGAATTACACAGGCATTGAAACATGAAGTCTTAAACTTGACCAGTTTACTTCTGCTCACAGCCAGGCCTGTTATATCTGATTGATTTTATGAGTATACATGAGATTTTCTTCATAAAAGTCGCTTTCTAGTGACTTCATGTAGTTCTTTTCTGGTTGAAACCAAGAAAGCTCTTACTCAACCAAGCATTTTTCATGTGTACATAATACATGAGGCTGCAAAACGATTGCAAGAGGAGACTTTCAGGCAGGAGGACCTCAAAGCACTGAGACAGCTGAGAACAAAACAATGAGAAAATCACCTCTAACCATAGCAGGAAATGTGGGAAAGATTAACTTCTTTTTAAGAGTAATATTTTTACATTTCCACAGACACAGCCCCAGCGCATATTCCAGGCACTAACTGTACATGGACTCACAATCTGCCCAAAACCAAACCTCAGCTATCATCAAGCTTAGTTTAGCCACATATTTGGCCTCTAAACACAAAGAAATTAAGAGTTTTTCCTTGGGAGGCAATGCAGATTCTGGCAACAGCTATTGAGTTTCAAACATTTGAAAGTAATTGCTAATGCACAAAGAAGCTGGAACTGAGCAGAATTTTCCCCAGGTTGGAGATCAGTGCTGGTTTCCACTCCAGCAGCTATTGAAGTCACTCAGACTCAGTCCAACATGCCCTACACAGATGTCAGCACTATCCCCAAAACACAGATACTCACAGACACCTACATGCATTTGGAAGTCCATTTCTCTGTAGAAGGAAAAAATTTATATTCCATTACCTTCCTTTAAAATGATACATAAAGCAGGAAGACAACTTGTTACAATAGGAAAAATGTATTAAACTAGTTTCTAGGGTGTATTTATTCGTAATATAAATTTTCACTGGGTGATGGATTTAGATGAATCTGACCCAAAGACTCTGGCTCTTCTCTCCTACCAGGTCATGTCTTGATAATTAATAAAGATTTAATTTTCTCTTGGAGTTTAGTTATGTAAAAATACATCAGTTTTGCAGAGTTCATTAACTCCAGGGTTTGTACTGAGCCACGGGGTCTCCATGGTTGATCTTGGGCTGCTGTAGGTTCCAATACAATTTTTCTTGCCATGAACCTCTGTTTAATTTTATTGCTCTTTGGGTTTATGACACAGGCTGGGAAGGAACAGAGGACATGGAGAATCTACTGCTGCTTCTGACACTGGTGTGTGACCTTGGGTACATCACTTGGCCATTCTTGGTTTCCACAACTGAAAAATGAGAATAACAACACCTTGCTGCTTAGCCTGAGCACCTCAGAACTTCCTTAGGGAAAAAACAGATATAGAAGAGTGAGGTGTTTCCAGGCCCTGCAAGACTAGGCAGGGAGAAGATTCAGAGTGATGGATGTATCTGTGGCCAAAAAGAGAATGAATCAGCCACAAACAGTTTGGGATGATGCCCTGAGCAGCTGGGAGCCATAAATGGATTTTGGCATTGACTTCAAGAATTTCAGAGTCTGACCTTTTACATTGCAGGACCTCAGGTGTAAACCAGAAATAGCAGAATTTCTGTCTTCCCACCCCCTCTCACCAACATGGATTTTGCACCCCTTAGGGACAGACTGTGTCTTACCTAAGGTGTTAAACTCAGATTTGGTAGGAACCTGGAGGAAGACTGAAAGGCAGTGAGACAACCCTGCAAGGAACACGACCAACAATAAGAGGAAGAAGAGTGAGACAAAATAAGGAGGAGTTGTTTGTGAGTCAGCATTGAGCCCCTCTGGGCTGCAGCAGCCACGGGGTGTGGGCACAGCAATTTCAGTGATAAATTTGTATATAAACTATGGGATAAACCCTGGTCTCTCTGAGCAGCTTCCTTTGACTTGAGTGGGAATTGCTTCCTTGCAGCTGAGAGCAGGATTTGTCCCTCTATGTGTAATGATAAAAAAAGAGGAAGAGCCTTCTTAGATGATCATCACAGAAATGATCTTGGCCTTTCTAACACTGATACCAAGAATTCAACTGATAAGCCCCCCTTTGTGATTGCATTTCTGCCAGAATAAATTTAGAAATTCAGGTTGTTGGCTCTTGTGCAAGAATGTTTGCACAAAGTTTCTACTGATTGTGTACAAGAAAGCAATGGACCTGGAATGGATGGAAAGCTTCCTTCCATCCCTATCCATGGAATCACAGGATTGTTAAGACTGGAAAAGACCCCGTGCAAACCCCTGGCCCAGCAACACGTCAGGTCCTTCCCCCTGGACAAGGGGGGTGGCAGCAGCTATTCCTCAGAGCAGGTCCTTACAGTCACTGCCCCAAGGAAGGGAGCTGCTGCCAGGAATTAAAGGCAGCCAGCCTTTCCTTGCTTATTGTAAATATTCTGCAGCCTGTTTCAATCCTCCACACTGGAAAATGCTCGCTGTTCCCAAGGCAGGGGCAATCCAACTGTGACTGCTTCTTCAGCTTCCTTTTGGGGCTCTTCTGGGGTTCTCCAGCCTCCAAGGGACCATGACCAGCAGTCTGACTGTCCCTGAGGGAGGTGGCTTTGGCCTCAAACAGGCTGAGCCACTTCTTGCCCAAACAAGAGAATCACAACAAGCATCCGCCTCAGGAAGAGTTAAAACGAAGAGTCCCGCTAACGCCTAAGCGTTACAAATCTTTCCAGTTAAAATAAATTATTCAGGAGATGTCAGCCTCCCATCAGCACCATATGAGCTACATTTTTAATAGTTCTGTGCACTGAAGACATTCTGTCACAATATCAGTGAGACTGAGCTGTGAGACGAGGAAGACGAAAGACGAGCTGCTCTCTCCGCAGGGCCGTGGAGCACACGTCGCTCCAGGCAGAGTGGAGGGGACTCAGACAGACAGAAATAATGCTCTGACTTCAGCAATCGTGGCTGGAGCCTCTTAATTTCCCTCAAAAGCGTTGTCCTGATGGATAATTCACCCACCGCCTTCCACTGTCTTGAGGTTTCATTTCTTGTGAATGAATCCACTCTGTGGCTCCACCAGATTTTTCCAAACATAAGCAGGAATCGACACCTGCCTTAAAGTCTCCTATCTTAACAATGAAGAATCTTCTGCTCCATGTCTCTAGGTATAATAATAAAAGAAGGGAGCTTTTCTCTTTGCCTCAGATGTTAAAATAACCACCTATCAGCCCACTGACCCATAAATTAATTCATATGTCCAAATCACAATCCACTTGGCCAAACTCTTCTATCTCTCTCCCATCTCTGTTCCAGAAGAGGGGAAAAAGGACCACATTTCCCACAGGGAAGCTGTTTGGGGTACGTAACCCAAGAGCAGAGTCTCTTGTCCCATTTCAAGGGAAATGGGCTGTTGAGGAAGGACCCCAAATTCCCACCCTTCTTGCTTCTGAATAGGAAAACAATTTTGCCTGCAGTGCTGCAGCTTCAGCTGGTTCAGCTTTTAACTGAGCAAGGAGACACAACGAGCCACTGCAAGGCTCCTGCAAATCAAAGGAGAGAAAAGGGACGGGGATATGGGAGATTCACAGCCTGTTCCAGCAGCACTGGGAGGCACATCAAATCCCAGCTTCTGAGGAACAAACACCACCTGTGTCTCCTCGCTTACAAATGAGAACAGCTGCTGACACAAGCGTAGCAGCACCTCAGTAGGTCTGGTCTGCTTTTAGGCTGAACCCAGCCAGGTTAACTAAGGATGTTTTACTAACTGGTTCTCCCCAGACAGACTTAGATTAAGAGATGGCTGTTGGGGCCAACAAGGCAGCATATGGAGGATGGAAGAAAGGACCGAGGTTTGGCAGGAGTTGAGGAAAAAACGCAGCCTCTTGTTGATGGTTCCGATGAGTATAAGGTGTGAAATCCCTCTGGATGCTCTCACACACTGCCACTGCTCACCCAGCACCTCCCTGGGACTGGAAAGAATCCTACAAAGCACAAAAATGCTGTGGTCAGTCCTGAGCAGCCAGCAGAAAGAACCTGTACGTGCCCAGGCTGGAATGAAGAAAATCCAAATGCAAATATGCTGATGGATCACTTTCAGGAGTCAAGTCCCCTGGGGAGTGGCAGGATGAGCCAGCATGGTGGTTTCTGAGAGTCAGGCCTGTGCCCTGGAGAGCTGAGTGATGCCATCAAGCCCAGGGAGTGCAGGAAGGGCACTGAAGCCTGAAGGTACAACTGAACTACAAGCTTGGGGCAGCAATGCTCCTGCCTGTGTGAAAAAGAGAGTAACAGCCCCTGCAATAAAGCCAGAACTCCATCATTTCCCCATTTTGATTGATGCCTGCTCCCTCAGCTGTAAACAGCTTAACTCCACTCACCTGCAGCAGATGGGTTTCGTCTGCCATGGCTTTGTACCTCGTAAACTTGGATGCAAGGGGGATGAGCCGGCCCTGTGGTCAGCAAGAGAATGCTTGGTAAAGGCCAATCCATCATCCAGGCTGGAGCCCACAGACACAGGAGTGGGCTGGAAGCCAGCTACTGTGTGGATGCACCCAACATTTGGTGGAACAAGGGTAAATAGAGAACAGGAAGAGGCAGGGATTGGAACAGTGCCTGTCCTCACAGCATACAGTGCACATTCCTGCAAGACTGTGAGGAGGGACATCTGGGGAAATACTTTCCTTTGGATACCTGGGAGGGTGAGGAACCTTCATCCCATCAAGTGTGAGGTGAGCAGAGCACCAGGATGGAGAAGCAGAGCAAGGGTGGGAAAAGCCAGCTGCTGTTTTTTGGGAGCAATGCTGCCCAAGGTGTCAGGGAGGTCAATTCCCTTCCTCATCTCCTACTCATCCCATGGAAAAAACAGTTTATCTGACATTCACAAAAGAAACACTGATCTTTTCCAGAAGTACTGAGCAGAGGATTAGTACCAAGATGTACCACAATGAATTAATTCTGGGCCAGGTCCAGTACTGGTTACAGTTATGGTACCTCCAACAGGAATTGTGCTCTCCTAAATGGAATTTTTAACAAGGATAAAAACTGAGCCCCTGCAGAACTCATCTCCCCGAGAAAAGCACATTTCTGAGTGCCCTCTGGAAAGGTGCTCCTTGTCATGTTGCTCTCCATCCACTCCAGCAGTCCCACTCATTCCCTGGGAGGCTGAAGACAGTTCCAGGTATTTCCAGACCTGGTCTGTGTTAACCAGAAGTTGACCATAGTGCAGCAGCCAGAGGTGCAAAAATGCAGTGACCTTGTGAATAGCAAACTCAGACCTCAGCCAGAGCAATTTGTGTTGTTTGGAGCCAGCCTGGCAGTGGCTGCATTAAGAATGCAGGGACTCCAATGTGGAACATGTGTTTGCTGAGAGTAATAAAGCCTGAGCAGGAAAGCTGGGGCTGTGGAGCCTCCTTCCTTGTCTTGGCAGCCTCAAAGTTGCTTCTGGTTTATGACTCTGGGGGTGAGAGCACGATCAGACAGGTGGGCTGGGAGGAGAGCAAGGGTTTATCCTGCCATCTGTCCCCAGAAATTGTGTGTCAGGAATGACCGGCAGCAATGGGAGCAGCAGCATTTGGGAACATCAGCAAAGCTGGGGTCAGGTCCAAGCTGCTGCCTGCTCTGGCCAAGCCTTGCTTTTTATTTAAACTCCTAAAATCAGTTGCTGCTAACCTCCTGAGCAGCTTTTTTAGATTCTGTGAAACACTGATCTGCTCCAAACACCCCATGTGATGGCTGTGGCAGTGGGGGCCACTGAGGGTCCCTGGCAGAGAGGGCTCCCCAGGAACACCCAGACCTGGGTGACTGCTCTGCAACCCCAGGAAATTTTGGGGCAAAGCCAGCCTTGCTATGCCCCAGGGAATTACCCCCAGAAAAAGCCCTTGTGCTGGGGAGCAGGAGGATGCACAGGTTCAGGTCCTGCCCAGTGCATGAGGCTGCCAATGTGGGAAGGGTTAAGGTAACCACAGTCCCAGGCTTGTTTACCCCAAGCATAGGGATAGTTTGCTGTGAACACACTGATCAATATCTCCCAGCTGCCAGTTTAATCAGGATTAAGTGAGCAGCTATTAATTCTGCTCTTTTCCAACAACATTTAGCCACCATGTGAAAACATTTCTTCCATCACAAACAAATTAACCTTGATATCATCTATCCAGACATCTTAAAGGGACTTAAAAAAGAAAACCCCAAATCAAAACACTAACAAGAAGGGCCAAGACCAATAATCTGGCTTTAATTAGAAGTTTTCCAGCTCACAGCTCCATGAAGGAGCAGTGGGGATGCTTGCTCAGAGCCAAGGTGTGCTTGCCTGGCACATGGAGCTGGGTGTTGAGACAAGGCTGGATGGACACCTGCAAATTCTTTTGGAGTCCTAAAACATTCTGGAGGAGCAGGGAGCAGCCACCAGGTCCCCAAAGCCCCTTCCAAAGCAATGTCAGAGCAGAGGCAGCTCCCTGGGACGTGGCCAGACACAGGTGCCCCCATGGCAGGACAGGTTTGACTCCTCGGGTGCTAACAAAGCAAATCCCTGGAGTGCCCAGCCCTCACAGCAAACCCCAGGAAATATTTACCAGCCTGACTGGCACAGGCTGCAGCTCACCCACAGGCACTGGACATTTGTGTACGTGCAAAGTGCTTCTCCTGTGAGGCACATCCACCTTGGGTGAGGGGTGGCGTGCGGCCACGCATACAAACACAGCAGAGCCATTCAGCCCTGGGACTGAACTCCCCAGGCTAAAGATGACAGATGCTTCCAGAGCCACCAACAAACGGCCACAGCACAGCCACTCTGAAGAGCCAGCTTCTATTTTGTCTCCTTTTCCCTAAAAAGTCTCTTGTTCTCATCCACGGGGTGACTCATGGAGGAAGAGAACACAGCTTAGGAAGAAGGGAAGCAGGACACAGAAGCCCAGCTCTGAGCTTTGTAAAAGCCCTTTCTCTCAGCTATTCTGCACATGGCAAAGGCACCAGAAGTTCTCTGAAAAAAAGGATGACAGACGGGGCTGGACTTTCTTTCCAAGCTTCCTCTGAAATCACACTTGGCACAGCAGCCCCGGCCTGTTGAAAGAGCATGGGAACGTGCGTGGCAAGAGCTGCTCTCAGGTTGGAGCTCTCTGGGCTTTTCTAAGCCATCTGGGCTCTGATTTAGCTTGCAAGTCTGCCAGTCCCAAATGAAAAGTCAGCTCCTGACCCAAGGGTTCAGCTCAGGGTCGACAGCTGAGGAGTGTCTGAAGCAGTCACTCTTTAATCCTCCTGGTTAACAGCAGTGGGGAAAGGCCTTTGCCAGGGCAGAGGAAAGCTCACCTGATCCTTTCCCATTTCCCAACTCCACTGCCTCATCTAGCTGGAAAAATTCTGCTGTTTCCCCTCTGCTGGCAAAGGAGGGAGAGACCCAGTGCAGGCAGAGCTCAGGAGCTGATGATTTTCACAGTGCTGGGTTACACAACCCTTCCTCCAGCCAGCAGAGCAAGGCAGTGCTTGAAAGGCTGGAGCTCTCCCTCCAACCCTGAACCTGAAATCCCACCTGGATTAAGTTTCCTGCTGCTATTCCCAGGTGAAAACCCCAATGGCCAGGTGAAAACCACCATGCCCAAGTGGTGAGCAGCCTTAGATCAAACAACTCCAGTGCAAGCTCCGTCTGCTGCAAATCCTCATTCTTTATGAACTCCAAAGCTTTGGGAGATGCAGGGACCCCTGTCTCCCTCCTTCCCCAGGGGGACCCAGGGAGGTCCTTGAAGAAGGGACCAATTCCACCATGATTCACCAGCTGGTGTGAATTCTGCCCTCTTGGTGAATCATGCAAGCCACAAAGAGCCGGCCTTGGGGTGGGGAAGCACGTCACGAGTGGTGAGAAGCCTTTTGAGAGCAAACCTCAGAACTCTTTCATTGCAGAGCTCGGCTTCCTTCCTCACAAACCATCCCTGAACTGCAAAGTGACACCCAGCCCTGATTAATAGATGTGTGGCTCCGGGCCTCCACCCTGCCCACTTGTGTCAGGAGCGGCGCTGATATGGATTAAACTGAGGAGCCTTTGTTCACAACGGGCCAGGCCGGGCCATATTTCACCCAGAAGAGCAGAGATTGGAGGGAGGCTGGCACATGGCAGGGCAGGTTCAGATAGCACTGAAGGTCAAGCCAGCTGCACTGTGCAGGGCTGGAAGCTTTCAGGATCATGGATAAAATCCTGCTCTCCAAGGACTGGGAATAATCCGGGTGACAGCCGTTACCCAGAGCTGCCCCTGGGAATGTTAAAATAAGGCTTTGCAGTGCTTCTTGAGAGATCTTAGAGAGTTTTACAAACATCAGGGAACCAAATCTCTCGGTGCTCCCAGGGTGCAACACAAACAGGCTGGGATAGCCCACCGAGGCAGGTCTGGAAGTGCCAACGACTCCTGCATTTGTTTTACTGAAAGGGAAACTGAGGCCCCAGGGGAATTGAGCCAACATTTCCTAATTTGAATGCCTGATGTTAGGCAACTCATCTGCATGAAGAAATAATTTATAATTTTTACTACTACTTCTTTTTTTTTCTTCTTTTTTTTTTTTTTTTAAATCAGATTAAAGTATTACAAGGTTGATCCCCTTCCAGACAGCTTGGTTGGCTTCATTGTGTTTCAACACTTGGATTTTTCCCACAAAACCACCACCACTATATTGCAGAAATTTGTCATAGGTCTGCACATGCTTACATAGGAAGCCTTGAAAATGGCAACACCAAATAAGTTTTTCCCACAAAAACAAAAATTCCCTTTGAATATTACAGCTGATAGATAAAATATATACTCACTACTCCATAATTAAAAAAGCCTCCACAATTTTATTGCATATTGCCCTTGATCATGCAGAAGCAAGGAAGAACAAAATCATTAGAAGCTGAATTATTTTCAAAGCCTATTATCATGGTATAATCTTATTAAAGAAAATTCATGCTGGTGTAGCCTCTTACCTTCACCACTTACAGAAGAGCCATGTGGCGTAGTTCTGAGTGCACAGAGATAATAAAATTACAGTGAATTATGTGGCCTGTGTATGGCCAAAGGAGCATAATTCCATCCCTTCGAGGAGGGCTGCTGATTTTTCTCAGGGAGGCGACACCAGCACTCCTCAGTTAGTGTGCATAAAAGGACTATTCATCATTATCTGCAGACAAGCAATTTTGGAGAAGATCTCGAGGCTGCCAGGGCAGAAAGGCACAGCTTGCTGCCACGGCTCGGCCAGCAGCCAGTGCTGCCTTCCTCAGCTTCCATGGCTGTGGGTGCCTGGACTGCCCTCCCAACAGCCCTGAGTGTGTCCCCTGGCACACTATGGGAGCTGTGGAATCAGATGGTCTATCTGTGTGTTAGATGTTCCTTCCAACCCAAACCATGCTGTGAGGGAGGGCAGTGCCACCGCTCCGGCTTCCCCACGCGCCCTCGCCCTGGCTGTGCCTGCAGCTATCCCGGGGATAAAGCACCCAGGGCAGGGAAACCCTACCTGCACTGGGCTGATAACGGGGACAAAGGATGCCTCAAGAGCCCAGGCACAGCAGAAGGCCAGAATAACCTGTCAGCAGTTGTGGGAGAGCTGGACTGGCCCTACAGCTCCACTCCCCACCAAAACTGGTGAGATCTGAGCTGGTCCAGCCCACCACAGCACCTGCACAGCTCCATCCACCTGAGCCAGATATTTGGGGACAGGATGGGTGGCACCGTGGGGTTTGGGGCCAGCTGCTGTCTTTCCTAACCAACCTCTACAAAGGGAGTTTGGCTGGTCATGAGTTAGGGACACAGTACAGGACACATGAGGAGAGAGTTCTTGCGTTCATTGCCAGGCGTGAGAGGTTTGCTGTAAGAGGCTGGGATTATCCTGCTCACTTAACTTTATGTAAACTTTTCAGAACTAACATTTCATTTCACCCTTTTACTAAAAGAAACATTGGCTTGCATTCCTGTTTTGCAGATGATCACACTTGACACTCTTGGGAACAAGGAGCTCATTTAGTCTTGTGAGGTGCCTCTTGCTCTTTTGGGTCTGCACATGTGTCCAGGTTCAGTTTATCTCAGCTAAAGTGGATTTCCTTTGTTTTGTTTTTCTTTTCCTTTTTTATAATATCTAGTTTATGGATCTGTGCTTGGCTGCAGTTCTGTTAAACACTTGTAGATGTTACTCAGCTCCTCTGTTTTCAGTGGAACTCTAATGCATTTATTCTGCTTTAACAAAGCCTTAATCTTGCCCCCTCCTGAACCTGTGCAGGGTTCAGTGTTCACCATTACTCCCTGAAACAGCCAAAACACCAAATAAATTTGGCTGCTCCTGCTTGGTTCTCAGCACAAATTGCAATTAGTGAGCAAGGGCTTCACTCTAAATAATTTTTCTCCCATTGTCTGCCCCGAAGCTGGAGAGGAGCAAGAGATTGGAGGAGATTGAGCCTGGCAGCAGTGTAGTTGAAGGCACATCCCTGCTCCCTGCTGTGCTCCTTGAGGATGTGTGTTCAGAAAGCAGGAGGCTTTAGCCATGAGAGCCATGTATTATCACCCTTTGAATAGCCTGCATTGCTGTTCTCCTACAAAAACCCAGGGAAGGCTCTTTATCTGAAACCAGAATTGCATGAAAATTAGCTGGGGCTCATGAAGTAGCATCTGTGGTATCTTTTTTTTAACCCTGCTTTACCTCTCCTCATCCCAACATGTAAATTCTGTCACTAACGAGATTAATGGCACAGAAACCTCAGGAGCTTTTGGAGGAACACAGAGCTGGAGTTTTCTCAGTAAATCACATTCAGGTGCAGCTCTCAGGTGCCTGCTGACTTCCCCAGTTCTCCCCAGGGTTCCATGGCCATGTTTGCACACACACAGACACAGACCTACATGGATTTGAGGCTTCTCCATGTCCCAAAGCACTGAATTTATCCTGAATTACACTGAATCACCTCAGAATCACAGAAGCATTTTTAGGTTGAAAAAGACCTCAAAGAGTCCAGCCCCACCTGAAAATCTTTTAAACCCCTCCAGGGATGGTGACCCCCCCACTGCCCCGGGCAGCCTGTCCCATTCTTCTCCTTAACTTTATTTCAGGGTGTTGAGTTGTTTGGACATTTCAGGGTGTTGAGGATTTTGGACATGGCCTCTTCTGTGTGCTGCCACAGGAGTGACATTTTCTCATGCTCATGAGTTGCCCTTACAGCATCTCCTGTCCCTCCAGCTCCTGGCAGCCTCTTTGGCACATCATTAGCTTTACTCACTCAGTGCTACTCCTGCTCCCTGCTCAGGGGGTTGGGTATTTCTCTTTGCAGAGCTGAAGGCTGCAATTCAGCCCTCACTGGGCTCAAACCCTCTCTGCCTTGCTTGTGAACTCATACCACAGACTTGGACATCAGGCAAGTAGAACTCCTAAATCAACCTCCAAATTCTGGTGTAAAATCCCCTGCTCTATCAATGCAGGGCACACCCAGACCTGCACAGCCAAGGGCTTGATAAACTGAGCAAACACCAGCAACTGACTGGCTTAACATGGCCAGTTAGGGCTCTCTAAAATGAGATTATCCTGGAACTGCAGAACTCACAGGTGTGCCACTGCCATGGCAGGGCTCAGCAGCTCTGGAGTGCTGCCAGGGGGTTTGGGATGATCCCAGGCCATTCAGGCACTGATTTGGGCAGAGAGGGGTGACCAGAGCAGCCATGCAAGCAGAGCTGTGCTGCTGTGTCACAGTGTGAGGGGAGCTGTGTGGGGAGCCCCAGTTACAGATGTGTCACTGGAGGTGTTGTGACCAAGACCAGAAGGGTTTGCACTGCCAGACTTGTTGCAACAAGGGCCACACCTCAGCCCTGAGCTGGTGTGAGGAGCTGCTGAGCTTGGCTGGTTTCTAGTGTGACCCAGAGGAGATGTTCTGACTGGAGGAAGCCTTTGGTTCTGGTCTAGGTGTCACCTCACGAGCTGCCTGGTGACACCCTGACTCATAACCACAGGCTCTTCCTGAGCTCACACCTTCTGCTCCCCAGCCCTGCCCCTGAGCAGCTGCTGCTCTCACAGAGCCTCTTCTCTGCTCCTCATGGCCAGGAGAGCACGAGGCATTCCCAGCTCTCCCCACACATCTGTCTGTCTGTCTTCTGGGGGAAAGCCAGGTTGGAGAGCAGATCCCTTCCACCAGCTTCTGTCCTGACCATGCTGGGGGCACCTGGAACATCTGCTGGGCTGTTCCTCAGAAATCAAGCCCTGACACCAAATTCACACAAATGATGCACCAGCTTGTCAATGCCTTAACTGCCCATGTCTCACTGGTATTTTTGGGATGCTGCTCCCCTTCAGAGGTGAGTTTGCATTTCCCCTGTGCCCTCCCAAGGAGCTCCAGGTGGTTTAGAACCAGGAAGGGTTACTGCAGACAGCTGCAGGTCATAGCTGGGAGAACAGGGATCACAGATATTCAATAATACTTTTTTTTGGTGGCTGGAGAGGCCTCAGAAGCAGTGAGTGTTTGACTTTGCAAACATGTCACTTCTGGTGGGAGCTGGGTGGAGACACCACCTCCAGAAAATGGCTTTCTCCTGCCCCAGGCAGCATCCAGAGAACAAGAAAGGGCTGTGTTTTGTCTTAAAGAAGTGCAGAAACAGGTGCTGCCAAAAGAGTGGAAGAAATTAAATCCAGTGCTTTCCAGGGAGAGCACTCTGTTTGCAATCCCTTCCTCATCTGGCACTAAAAATTTGGATTAAAGTAGGTCAGTTCCTCTAGAGCTGCAGAGGTGAGAGGCAGAGCTGAGAGCCCTTCCTGACCCCCTGCATTCTGACATTTCAGCTTGAGCTCTGCTTTTCTGAGCACAGCCTTCCCTGGGCATTGCTGCTGTACCAACACTGAGCACCTTCCCCTGTGGCTGCTGGCAGCAAAGTGTGCTGTTTAATCCCGTCCATCTTTGCAAGGAAACAACAACCTCCTGGCCCTACTCTCTGTGCCCAGAGCAAGGCAGAAAACGGTGCCTCTTGCTCAGCAATTAGATATGCAAAAGGTTCAGAACTGCAAATTCCCCTCTCGCCCACAGGGCACAGGGCTGGAGGGCACTGAGGAGTCAGGATCCAGAGCTGGAGGGGCAGCATGGAGGAACAATCCAGATCTATATTCCCTCTGTTTCTGAGAGAACAAGAAAATGATGAATGGATGCATGCTTTGAAGCAGCCCGAATTCCACTTGGATGAAGAATTTAATTAAGTGCTGCAGGCTTTAGACAACACATTAATATTTTCAACAGTTTGATCCCAAACAGCAATTAAAACTCTTTCTGATATGTGCTAATATGTGTTACACGTTTTTGTTTTAATTAGAACAAGATTGTAATCCATACTTCAGTTAAGTTCATTACACTTAGAATCTTAATGCAATCAAAAGACCAATCAGTCATTAGCTAAGTCCATTTTAATTAGCATTTACAGAAAACTTTTAACTGTGTGCCTGTCCTTCACAGCAGATGATGAGATGAAGAATCATCTCAAGCTCTGTATTTTGTGTCCCTAACTCATGACCAGCTAAACTCAGCTTGCAGAGGTTGCTTAGAGGCAGCAGCTGGCCCCCACAACCCCAAAATGTCACCCATTGTTCCCTGAACAGCTCAGCTGGGCTGGCCCAGGCCAGAATGGCATGGTCAGACCTGGCCATGGAGGTGTTCTGGGGTGTTTCATGGTTGTGTTCTGGTGGTGTTTCATGGAGGTGTTCTGGGGATGTTTCATGGAGGTGTTCTGGGGGTATTTCCTGGAGGTGTTCTGGGATTGTTTCATGGAGGTGTTTTGGGGTTGTTTCATGGAGGTGTTCTGGGATTGTTTCATGGAGGTGTTCTGGGGGTGTTTCATGGAGGTGTTCTGGGGTTGTTTCATGGAGGTGTTCTGGTGGTGTTTCATGGTTGTGTTCTGGGGTTGTTTCATGGTTGTGTTCTGGTGGTGTTTGATGGTTGTGTTCTGGGGTTGTTTCATGGTTGTGTTCTGGTGGTGTTTGATGGTTGTGTTCTGGGGTGTTTCATGAAGGTGTTCTGGGGGTGTTTGATGGTTGTGTTCTGGGGTTGTTTCATGGTTGTGTTCTGGGGTTGTTTCATGGTTGTGTTCTGGGGTTGTTTCATGGTTGTGTTCTGGTGGTGTTTGATGGTTGTGTTCTGGGGTGTTTCATGAAGGTGTTCTGGGGGTGTTTGATGGTTGTGTTCTGGGGTTGTTTCATGGTTGTGTTCTGGGGTTGTTTCATGGTTGTGTTCTGGTGGTGTTTGATGGTTGTGTTCTGGGGCTGTTTCATGAAGGTGTTCTGGGGTTGTTTCATGGTTGTGTTCTGGTGGTGTTTCATGGTTGTGTTCTGGGGTTGTTTCATGGTTGTGTTCTGGTGGTGTTTGATGGTTGTGTTCTGGGGTTGTTTGATGGTTGTGTTCTGGGGTGTTTCATGAAGGTGTTCTAGGGGTGTTTGATGGTTGTGTTCTGCGGCTGTTTCATGAAGGTGTTCTGGTGGAAATTGGAGCTGTAGGGCCAGTCCAGCTCCCCCACACCTGCTGACAGGTTGTTCTGGCCTTCTCTGTGCCTGGGCTCTGTCCTCACATGTCCCTGTACTCCTGACACCCCATCATGAACCAGCTGGCTCTGAGTCATCACCTGCCCTTCCCTGGCACAGCTACAGAGGAAACCTTCACATAAATCTCTGCAAAATCTGGAATGTCAAGGAGATTGCTCAAATCAGGCTGAACACAGCATCTTCTCAATGCCCAGCATTCCAGCCAGGAAATGTTTCAGCTGCCTTTGCTGAAACAAGGAGATGGATTTTCCAGACTTCCCCAAAATCAATGGGCCAAATTTGTGAAGCTCAGGATATACATACATACATACATACATACATACATACATACATACATACATACATATATATATATATACGTATATATATATACACATATATATATACACACACATATATATACATACATATATATATACATATATATATACACATATATACATATATATATGTATATATGTGTATATATCTATATCTATGTATGTATTTGGGAACAATATGAAAACTAAACAAGGAAAAGTCAAATTGGAGCTGCTATTGGACAACTTCCACATGGTTTTTGTAGCACTGATTTGATTTTATCTTTTCCCATCAGACTTCGCCCCATGTTCTGGACAAGGCTCCCCACAACAGGGAGGGAAAGGATCTCCCTGTCCCCAGCTCTCTGAAAACCAGAATGCAGGATTTTGTTGCAGGACTATAAATGGTGAATTGCATAGGGCAGGAGGAATTGATTATTTATTCCTTCATTCCTCAGTGCAGGCAAGGCCAAACCCTCCCTGTCTCCTGGGAGTGCATGTGAGAGCCAAGGGCTGTGGACTGACCCCTGAGTCCCCAGGTATTGCTGAGTGAGGTGTTTTATTGTGTAAAACCTTCCTGAAACTCCAAATGAGGAGGAATATGTTGGGACAGAGGGTTTGCCCCTGCACAGCAGCATTCTGAGAGCACACCCACCTGTCCCTTCCCAGCAAAATTACTAATATTGTGTTTCTTGTTGACTTCAGGTGCCTGATAAATCTCCAAGTGTCACCTGGAGAGGTCCCTCCTGCCTCCCCTTTCACTGTTCCCAGCTTCCCAGCCCTTGTAAGCAGGATAACACCTGAATGGCCCCAGGCACTGTGATCCCTTCCTGCAGAGCATCGGGTTGCTTTTCTTTCAGCTTCATTCCCTTAATCCCCTTCTCCCCACAACACCTGTTCCTCAGGCTCTGCTCACTCACTCCCAGGGCACAGGATAACAAATTGACTGCCACCTTTCATTATTTTTCCTGGGAAGGAATCTTTTCCCTGGCACCGTGGTACATCCCACCTGGAAAACACAGTCCAGCTTCACCCTGTGAAAGGGATTTAGCTGCTGGTGTTGGAAATTTTGCCAGCATCCTGGGCTAAGTTTGTGCCTTAAAAGCCAAATCTGAATTGATTCCCTGCCTCAGCTCTCTGCAGAGGGGATGTTTTAGGAGCAGCACTGATGGATTGCTCACCTGGAGGATGCTGCTCCCACCTGAGGCGGAGGCCAGGGCACACCTGGAGGCTCCCACCTGGCCCTGGCCCTGGTGGGCACCAGGCTGGCAGCCCCAGGGTGCACCAAGGCAGCAGCACCCACTGAAAGGTGCCCCCAGTGCCAGCACCACCTCCAGCACTGCCATGGGACCACAGGAGCACCCACTGGCCCAGCTGAGCCTTCTGTTTGCCACCCCAGAGCCCTCAGGAGGGCTTAATCCTGTTTTTAGGAGATCTAATCCATTAAACCAAGTCATTATGCAGATTTGCTTTTCTCCTGGAGCTCCAGCAGAGCTCTGTGTCACACCTCTCTGTCACACCCAAGGTTTTTGCAGTGGGCTTGCTCTGAGCACAGGACATATCAAAAATCTGCCTGGCACAGACCAACCACGCTGCAGTTTCACAGATTTTCCAGCAGGAACCCCAGCCATGGACACTGCCATGTGCCCACCATGCTCTGCCTCCCTCAAACCTCAGCCCACAGCCCAAATCCAGCCTGAGGAAGCCAAAGTCCCCCTTGAGCAGGTGAGGACTGAAGAGCACAGCCCAAAGCATAGGTGGTATCTATGGCCTAGGAAAGAAGGAAAGGTTATTTATTTTTTTTCTTTTTGAACTTACAAATAGAGCAGAAGACAAACCCAGTGGGAAGAAATTCCAGCTCTTTGTTTTTAATTGAAAATGGATCAATAAAATCCTCCTAAGTCTAGTGGCTAATGCAAGCACTGGGAGGCAGCTGGAACACACTTCCCAAGGGCAGGGTATGTCACAATCATTGCATTTAAAAGTCACAAGGGTCTTAAGTTTAAAAGGAAAAACTACACTGATGTTCCCTCTTCCTGCTCTCACTCACTACTCCTGAGCTCCTTCTGTAATGCAGGGAGCCTGATTTTGGAACAGTCCCAGAGAGATCAGAAATAATGGTGAGTCAGTGATGAAGTTTTAAAGGTGTGATGTGGCAGTGGTTGGATTTCCCAGTGTGATGTCTCAGCTGCAGTCTGGCAGTGTGCTGGACCTGCTGCTCGTGGGAAATCCCACAGGTTGGACTCAAGAAGAGGGATTTCTTCATGTCTGGTAGATCAATGACCTCCAGCAACTATGAGGTCTCTTCACAGTTTATAAATAAATAAAGAAAAAGGAAGATTTAATCTCCCTACTATGCAGGGCACTGCATATGCAAATATAAAGTAAACTAAATTCAGACATCAAAACCTGCACCTGAAGGTCTATAATTAAGTTTTCTACACATTTTTCAGGTGAGATTGTGGCTGAATGGCCAAAATGAGCAAAAAGCCCCCAGTCCCTGCTGCTGGGTGGAGAACTGGGCACCATGCTGGTGTGTGACATGGGACAGGTCACTCAACACTGAGGCAAAAGAAAAGCAATGCACAGCTCACTTCTCACAAGGAGCTGGCTTTTCTTACAGGAATATCTGCTCCAGAGCTGTTGGGAGATGGGACTGGAGGGGGTGGAACTGTGGGAAAGCAGCCCTTGGATCCAGCAGGGGAACGAGCTGCCTTTGATGCCATCTGCTGGAATGGTGGCTCCAGGGCCTGGGACCTGCTGGAGAGCACAAAATCAGGGCTTGCCCCCATGCTGCAGCTGGGATGCAGCCTTGGAAGGGCTGCCAGGCCACAGTGATGCTCTGCAGGAGCCAGGGCTGCAGTGGGATTTCCAGCAGCAGAGGATTTCAGAGGATTCCCACGCCAGGTGTGCTGATCCTGCCAGTCCAGAGATGTCCAGGGAGAGCTGGCAGGGAGGCAGAGCCCAAGGAATGCTGAGGGGTGGATCTGCAGGAGGTCATGGCACTCCTAGCAGTGCAGAGGAGTGTGACAGTGTTCACAGGGGTCTGAGGATGAGGGAAGAGACAAGGATCTGACTCCATGTTTCAGAAGGCTTGATTTTATCATATATATTATATTAAAACTATACTAAAAGAAGAAAGGATTTCATCAGAAGGCTGGCTAAGAATGGAAAAAGAAGGAATGATAACGAAGGCTTGTGGCTCAGACAGAGAGTGTGAGCCTGCTGGGCTGTGATTGTCCATTAATTAGAAACAACCACATGAGCCCAATCCCAGATGCACCTGTTGCATTCCACAGCAGCAGATAATCATTGGGTACATTTTGTTCCTGAGACCTCTCAGCTTCTCAGGAGGAGAAATCCTAAGGAAAGGATTTTCCATAAGAGATATCTGTGACAGAGGAGGGACACAGCAGCTCCTTCAAGGGGGAAGAGTTTCCTCCATTTGCAGCCAGAGCCCAGGGCAGGTACCAGACTGGAAGCACACGAGGCTGGGCTGCTGCCTGTCAGTGACAGGAGAAGCAGGACTGGGATGGTGTGGCAGAAATCCCGGGATTTTCCCATGAGGATGGGCCAATCTTCATCAAGTCACTGCACAGCAACACCCAAGTCATCCTCCTCCTCCCCCATGTGCCTTTCAGAGCACCAGGCCAGCTCATACAGGAAAAGCAAGGCTCAGATCTCTGCTTATCTCCCTTGTGCTGCTGCTGCTTCCCCTCTCACTGAACCAAAATCACCAGGTTTTGCTTCATGCAGACCCTCTGCAGGACAAACAGACAACACCTGGGTGCTTTTTGAGTCCTAGCTATTTGAGAAAGATGTTAAATGCCATATTTCCCATTCCTGGGGTGATTATTTACAGGAGCTTGTGCCTTTTCTTTAGGAACCACAGCAGGTAAGACCAAGACTGGCCCAGGGTTGTTTTTCTCCCTGTCCCAGTAATTATGATTTGCAGATAGGAAATTGCTGACGAGTGTCCCCTTGGATGGCAGACCCAGCAATCTCAGGATAAAGGACATTTCTCCCACACTGCCTCCCAAAACAAGCTTGACAACATAGTGGCAGCCACGTGGGCTGGCTCCTCCATCAGCCTGGCAGCTCCAGGAGCAGCAGCCCCTGCCGAGCCCTCCTGTGGCTCTACAACACTGCTGGGCCTTTGGAAAGCTCCTCTCTCATTCTGTTGTACAAAAGATCCAGCAGACAAAGGCAGGGAAGGGATTGGCTGCCATGGGGAAGGAGTAAAGGTGGTGGCAGACAAAGTGTGGGCAGTGAGCAAACAGCAAACTTGGATAAACCACAGGAATAAACTTTTCTCCTGTAGCTCCATGAGACTTCCCTGTTATTTGAAAAGACAGCTGGCCAAAGCAGATAGAGGAGAAGCCTGAACTAACAGCAGATCTTCATAACTCCACGCTGCCAGTATCTGCAGTCCAATAAATACACAGCCCAGCCAGCTGGCCCCTGCAGTGCTGTGCCAAGGGGTTGTTCTTTATCACTGTTTGTTGCTTGGACAAGCAGCAGAACCAAGAGTTTTCAAAGGGAATGAAAAACAAGCCTGAGAAAGTCACTTATCTGGAAATAAAAGCCCTTTAGAGCAACATGGATGGTGAGGATCACATTTGGGATTTGTGTGTAACGCCAAGGACAGGACCCACCTCCAGAGCCCATTCTGCAGCATGTCACTTCTTCTGAAGGGGCATCACAGAGCACAGCACCCCTGGGAACCCAGCAGGGACCCCCATCCTGGGTCCCACAGGACCCCATCCTGTGTCCCAACACCACAGCCAGCTGCCTCCTGTGGCCTCCCAGCACAGAGCAAAGCACAAGAGGGAATCAAGGCACATTTTATAAATAAAGGAACAAATAAATAAAAACAGGAGTCTGAGGCAAGGAGATGGAGAAGGGAAAAAAAAATTGAGGAAAATGACAGGATGAGTGAAGACTGGACACACCTGAGGTGTAATAAGGGGAGGGGGCTGACTGAGTAAAAGAAAAAAAGGCAAATTCAGTATATTCTGCTCACAGGGCCACACATAGCCCTGTTTAACAGGTTTTGTTGCCTCCAGCATTTCCTGGGCATCTGCCACGGAGATCTGGGCTGCCTCTCCATCCAAACAAATGGGATTGATTAAATCCTATCAGACTCTCAAGGATTTCTACAGGCAGGCTGTTCTGTACATTTGCAACGCGGCGCTCTGACCAAATTCCCCACAGAGCAATTGCTATGGAAAAACTGTTGTTTTACTGCCTTGTCAATCCTCTAGGAGGTTCCCATAAAGGCAGCAGCTCCTGGATTTACTTGGCAATCAGCCTCTTTCCCCAGGATGGCCACCTGGGATGAGGGAGCTCGTTCTGCTGTCAGGATGAGATGCTCTGGGAGGGGGCTGAGGGATGGGCTTTGTCTCCAGCTACCCCTACAGGAGTGTGGAATTCTCCCTTTGGAAAACAGGGCTGCACGTGGGCTGGGACAAGCACCACAGCTTTTTCTGTCTGCTTTTCCTTGAGTGCTGCTCTCTTGGATAAAGCCTGCCTGGCTGCGTGTGTGGGTTTGGCTCAGAGCAGGGCCAGTGCTCTGATTCCAGCCCCTCCAGCACTGGCTGGGTTTGCTCTTCCCTCAGACATCCCCCTGCACCTTTCCCATTGCCCAGGTGAAGTCAGAGGGTGAGCACAGCCTGTCCCTGAGGGGCTCTGAGCAGAGCCTGGCTTTCCCTGGGAAGCACTGCCTGGGATGTGTCCCCACAGCATCCAGCAGGGACTGAGTGGGGACAGCTCAGCCCTCAGCAAGGGGGGACCCTCCTCAGCAATGCCACCCTGTGCAGGGGGAGGAGGAGGTCTGGCAAGCAGGGCACAGGGGCACAATGCCAGCATCAGAGAGGGCACTGAGGGAAGCTTTTGATCTTCCTGATTTGCCCAGAGCCACAGAGAGATGGTTTCTGCTCCCAGGAGAAGGATATCGTCCCTGGGTGTGTTTGACAAAGCCTGGATGTGGCACTGGGTGCCGGGGTTGAGTTGAGCTGTTGGGGCTGGGTTGGACTCGATGATCTTGAAGGTCTCTTCCAGCCCAGTGATTCTGTGAATTCTGTGTATAGGAAGTCTGAGAGCAGGCAGGCAGTGTCAGGAGGAGCTGGAGCTGCTGGCACTGCTGATGTGCCTCTGCAGACCCTCCCTGAAGCCAGCAGGAACAGCCCATGCTGGGGCTGGCACAGAGAACCCCATCAAGACCCCTGAACAACCAAAATCCCCTCCCTGAGCAACCTGCAGCCAGGCAGGGACAGCCACTGGGACAAGCCCAGGGAGCTGAGCTGCAAAGCTGTTCATCCATCCCATCAGATCCAGCAGCACATCCAGGCAGCATCCCAGAGTATGGAATGGCACCCTGCATCATTATTCAGCCTGGGTAAGGTTTGAATGTTTCTATGGCAAACTCCACTGCTCCCCTTTGACTGTCCTGTCCTGCTGGTGACAGGCTGTGCTTTGCAGGGACAAAGCTCCTGGGAATGGCCACACAAGGGTGTGGGAGGAGGGTGCAGCACTCTGGAGCTGAATGATGCTCACTGCAGCTGGAACAGAGGGTCCAAGCACTGATGGAAGCCAAGGGAGTCACTCCATCCCAACCTCCTCAACCTCCCTATTTAGCATCTCCTGTAATCACTCCCCAAAACCCCCCAAGAGCAACTTCCAGGACACCTCACGTTTACACAGCATGAAAATCCCCTCCCAAGACACAGCATGAACATTGTCACAGCATTTTGCAGCTGAAAACAATCCCAGGTCAGGATTTCAGGAACAGCCCTGCCTCTTGCGACTGTGGGCTGTGATGTTTTAAAAGTAAAAAAGAAAAAAGAACAGGAAGATTTGGGAGGTAAAAGATGTTTTCCAGGAGTGATGGAGAGATGGAGAGGCTCCCACTGGCTTCAGACAGGGAGGGACCAGGCCCTGCTCATCTCTCCAGCCTGGCAGGGCTGCCACACACAGCTGGCAGCACTCCCTGGCCCACAGCTGCTGCACAGCTGGCAGCACCAGCCACAGCCACTGCCACAGCCCTGGCTGGCACCACTTCTGCCAGGGCTGCAGCAGGAAACCTGGGAGACAAAAAGCCCCCAGAAGTGGCTTTGGTTTCCTAAGCCTTGGAGCTGCTGCTGGCCCCCAGGATCAGCAATCTGCCTAAGGGGGGTTAAATGTGGGGCAGAGCTGGCACTGAGGGCACTTGCTCTGCTCTGGACAAAGGGAGGTTCATTTTCTGCTGCTCCCCACCATTTCCCCAAGCACATGCAAAAATTCCTTCCTTTGTCTCACTCAGGCCAACTCTTTTGTAACCTCCAGGTGACAAAGCACAGATGTTCCCTCATAAACCACCAGCCCCACACCATCCAACAGCTCACCCCAAACTTTTCAGGGCTTGGACACCTGCAGAAATGTGATCAGGCATGGGGGGATGGCAGCACAGAGGCTGGGAGCACAGCACTGTGGGGACACTGCTTTGGTAACAGGGACACTGGAGCCTCCTGGTACCCCCCAGGCACATCCCAGCCCCCCCTGATTGTCTGGGGGTCTCTCGCTGCTCACAGTGACCCTGAGATGTGTTAAAGTCTCTTTTCCCAGCCTGGTGCTCAAAGGAGGAGTCAGAGCTCTTCAGGTCTCAGTCTCAAGGTTGTTTATTGTTCCTTATCTATAAAATTCTTTTTCCTGGCCTGCCAAGGTCTGCTCAGCAGGACAGACAGAGGCACTCTGCCTGCCCCAGGGCAGTGTTACCTTTTTATACTAAAAACTACCTGTACAATATTTACAATTACTTTCCAACACCTATCACCTATGTTAGACAGTGAGCTTCTACTCTAAACCAATCTAAAAGTGCCACCATCACAGCAGAAGATGGAGGCCAAGAAGGAGAAGGAGAAAGGCTGGACACACCCAGATCCCTCCATCTTGCCCCCTGAACCCCCATTCTGGAAAACCCCAAAATCTACTTTTCCACCCCATGATAACTTCACTGTCATTCTGCTTAAACTGTTGTGGCTTGCAGATCTTCATCTAAGGTGGGTAACTTGCTCCATGGGTCATAATCAAACCCACAGGGGCATCCTGGGCTCTGTGCCAGGGTCTCTGAGCCCCCTGGCAGGGGTCCTGGCCATCCTGGACAGCACAGCAATCCTGGTGACAAGGATTTTTTATTTCTACAATTGTTTTGACGAGGCCCCCTCTGTGTGCTCCTGTGCAAAGTGCAGCAGGAAAAATCCTCCAGACAGGCAGCCTGAGCTAACTCTGCACTCCACCTCCAGCAGGGGCCAGTTCCTGACAGTGGTGTAGGAAAATGTGGGAGATTTTACATTAGAACTTGTGGCCTGAAGGAAAAATGCCTTTTGAATTTTATTAGGGAGAATCTGGCTTGTGTCTAAAGTGCTGCTGAACCCCTTGGACTAAACCCCTGACTCAGAAGGAGGCAAAGGAAATTTTCCTTCTGTCTTCTTTGGACAATCATTTTCAGCTTTCAGGGTTTGTTGTTTGGGGGTTTGTGAGTGCTTGCAAAAACTCCAAAATCCCAAATGCATTAGATTTGAACAGGAAATCAAGACTCTGTGTTTCAGCTCCTGCTGCACTGGGAAGGCACTGACTTTTGTGGTAAGAAAAGAGTAAATATTCAGCCAGAAGGCAGCACAGCCCATAAAGCCACAAATGCAGACAGGCCTAAAAGTTATGAACTTATCACAAAAAAGACCAGAAACAATTATAAAAACCCAGCCCAGGTATTTTCCGCTCTTATTAAATGATGGCAGCAAATGAAGCTTCCAGGTGCAGAGCTCTGCTCCTTTTCCTGCCTTTCCACAGATTCTGGATATCCTCTGTTCTTCACAAAGCCTCTTTTGTCCCAAAGGGATTTTCCTTCTTATGCTGCTATTCCTGCCTCTAGCAGAGGTTTTCAGTTTTGATAAGACTGAGGGGGACAGGTGATACCCATGGCTTGGCACAGGGTAACTGCAGTCAGCTCTCCAAATATCCCCAAATACTGGGCACTCTGACCTTCCTTGCATGGGGAATTTCTGAATCTTGCCTCTCCTAACAGAGAATCATGGAAGGTTTGGACTGGAAAGGACCTTAAAAACCACCCAGTTCCAATCCCAGACACCAGCAGGGACACCTTCCACTAGACCAGGTTGCTCCAAACAAACCCCATTCAGCCTGGCCTTGAACATTTCCAGGGATGGGAGAAACATCCAGGGAAAAAAAAAACAAACAACCAAATATTCAGGAAAGAAAAAGGGGCAGGTCCTGAAGAGGGGAAGGAAGGAGCTTTGGTCCCTTCCCACCCACAGCTGAAGCTGGCCAGGTCCTCCTCACCTGCAGAGCCCAGTGAAAGGAGAATGCTTGAGTGTCTCCAGCTGATGTTTGGCCCGTGCCTCCCCTGTGCTCCCATCTGCATCCCCAGTTCCCAGGGCCTCCAAGTGGTGACAGTGAAAATAACCAGAGCAGCCCAGGCAGATGAACTCCCAAGTATTCAGATTACCAAACTGCACCTCCGTAAATCTGTCAGATCCCCTGCTGTTGGAAAGGGTCTGGGGTGTTAAACAAATAGGCAATACATTTCAGAGGATTTGGTAAAATTAGGATTGTCGTTACTTTTCCATTCCAAGAAGACTAATCTGGGTTCTAATTATCCCAGCTACATCCAGGCTTTTCAATAGCTCATGCACTGATAAATGAAGCATTCACTCTCACAAATGCCTCTCCTTCCCCTGATGGATGCAATGTGTTCCAGATGGATGGAGAAACCTTTTCTTCCCCCCTCTTTTACACTTGCTAAGCTATTTCCAAACATCCAGAGCAGCACAGGTGTAAATCAGCAGAGCTCTCCCCATTTACTCCACTCCTTGGAGCAGCTGAGGATCCAGCCCCTTATTTCTAACCTTAAAAGCACAGATTACACATAGGTGATGGTCCCATAAACGAGTGAGGTAAGAAAAAACCCCACCACACAAACACAAAAGGCATTAATTGCACAAATCACTCTGGGCCTGCCAGCCCCTGCAAAAAGCCACTTTAATTAGGCTGATTGAAATGCAGACAGAGTTTTTTTTTCCCCCCTTTCCACTGAGGTCTTTGTACCCATTTTGTATGAACAGGAGCTGGTCTCCCCATCCTCAGCCAAAACCTGTCCTCTCACTCCTCTCCCAGGAGCCAGGACAGGGGGAATAGGAGCCCCAGAGGAGAGCAGCCCCTGTGGCTGATCACTGCTGCCTGATGGAGGGAGGCAGAGATGCCTTTGTGATCACAAAGGTCAGTGCTGCCCCGCAGAGGAGCGGATTCTCCCTCTGCCCTGCCACGCTGCGGTTCCCAGGCTTTCCTCAGGGCACTGGGATTTTCTGAGTGCCTGCCCAGGGCCAGCTGGGAGCCCATCTGCAGCAGGGCTGAGCCCACACGATGGCCCTGAGGCGGTCACGAGTGGCATTTCCAACATATGTTTGCACAAAATGCTCGAGTCCCTTCAGAGCGAGCACGTGAGCACACAGCCCTGTGGCCAGTGCCAGCTCTGAGCTGAGCCTCTTGGCCCTGTGTGCACAGGGAAGGATTGCAAAGCTCTGCTCCAGAAATAAATGCATTTATTACGTTTGTATTTAATGACCAGAAAGGCAACAGAAAAACAGAGATGACTGGAGAGGGGAAGGTGCTGTTCTATGAGTCCCCCAGAAGTGTGCAATGGGGAAATGAGGATCCAGCACAGGGAAGGGGATGTGTTTCATCAAGCACTGCTCCTCAGAGTAAATGCACAATATGGCTCAATTCATGCTGTAATGGTCTTTTAACATGCAGTGTTTTTATCTGCATGTGATCTGACAGCTTGTGCTACGTGCAGCAGCGCTGGCCAGCGCCGAGTGCCTGCCAGCGCCTCTGGCCACTGCCTCACAGCCCCAGAACCCACTCCCTCCTCCAGGCAAGGCCCATCTCCAACTCTCCCTTAAAACCACAGCACAGACACCTAGGGATGTGTTTTCAAAGAACTCTAAGAGCTTCTGCACATAAGAATACAGCTTTGTACAAAACTACTGCATCACGAAGCTCAGGGGCTGTTGAGAACAGAGCGATCAGTCATGCCAAAAACTGCAGGAAGGGACTTTTCAAAGCAGAAGTCCATTTGCTTGGGTAAAAAGGCAACTCCCCACCTCTCTACATAGTTTATGGATGACAGGGAAGTCGAGTGTTTGCTAGAACATCTCAACCAGCAAGGAAAAATAAAAGTGCTCCGTCTGCAAGAACGAGAGCTGGCTCGTCCAGTGTGTGCTCACTCTCACGTCTGTCAGCTCCACTAATGCTCACTGGAATGAAGGCTCTGTGCTGCAGCAGGACTGCCATTCACTCCTGGAGTGCCAGATTTATCCCAGCTGCTCAGGTTTAGGCCCCTGCCACTCACCCAGCTGCTCCACTTGGGCTGTGCCTCATCAGGAGTGCCAGGGATCAAAAGCTCAGAGGTTTCACAGCCTGGCTGCAAGCAGAGATCTGTCCCTGGGTCAGGCAGGCTTCAAGATTTCATGCAGAAAAAGGGTAAACCATGGAAAAAAACTGGTCAATCCCCTGGGAGCTGGGAGCTTGACCTCCTTGTATTTGGTGTTGGCATGGAATTAAATTCCTGACCCTGCCTGGGTATCATTGCCTGCCCCAGGCTCAGGCAGTGCCAGTGCAGCACCCCTGCCACCACAGCCACGTCATTTCCCAGCACACAGCCAGTGTCACTGCTGTCATGATCTAAGAGTGCTAAAACCCCAAGAAGGAAGGGCTGGTGTGCCTGAACCCCTGTTCTTAGTCTCTACCCAATAAATTGGTTTCCTATCAGATGTCTATGTTGGCATGGCAAAACTCCTTTCCTCTTTTCATTATCAGAGCTGGGTGAAAATGCCCAGCAGCACACATGAAATCAGCTCTTGACACAGTGTTTACACAACAACACAGCTTTTCCAGCTTCACTGGGGACCCAGAGACCAAACAGTGCCCATGGTTGTGCTCCAGGCATCCCTGCTACAACAGCATCATAAATACATAATGAGAATTTAAAAGGCAGAAGGGAAACAGATAGAGGAGACTCCTCATATCACACTCAGCTTTCATCCTCTGCAAAGAGCTGCAGATTTCAGCACTGAGGGAAAGGTGTCCTCGTTAGAGGGTGAGCACAGGAGCTGCCTGGCAGCATCCACAGGGAAAAGACACCAAGCTCCAGAGGAAAGCTGCCACCACATTTCATACACACTGTCACTTTTACAGAAGAAAAAGCAGCTCAGCACAGAAGCATGAGGGACTGTGTTCAAGCACAGAACAGCAGCAGCAAGGTCACCCATGCCATGTGAGCACAGATTTGGATCAAATCCCTGAAGGTTAGCCTGGGAAAAGCTGCTGCAAATATCAGAGAGCTGAAACCAAGGCAGTCAGTCAGCACCTGGGCACCTCAGATGCTTCCATGGCCACCTCCAGCAGTATCCAGGCACTTGAAAATCCAAATCATGCACAGCTTTGGCCAATATCACCACACACCACTGGGTGGTTTCACAGCCAGAACCTTGAGAGCAGCACAGTAACTTTTAGCACACTTCAAAGGAAAGAAAAATGTCATCCTCAAGGGACAGACTCAGCCTGAATGGACTTTATCATCTGTCCTCGAGCTGTACACAGGCAACACTCCCAAAACTCCTTTCTAACCTGCAGCTCCAATCCTGTTCCTCCCCCTTCAGGTCCTTCCTTCCCAGTTCCTCTCTCCCCTGATTCATGGCCACAGCAAATGTGCTGCTGGATTATCTGCTGACACATGCATTTAGCACTTCTCCACGGAAAGCAATGAGTTTGGAAGCTTTTCCAACTTCCCCTCTGGATGATGTCACCCTGGGTGGGTGCCAGGCTGGGTTTCAAGTAAAAATCCTTCACTTTGGGGTCAGACATCCTCCTATTTTTAGGCCTGGACTCTGTTGTGCAGCCAACAGCTGAGCTGGACAGTTCTTGTTATTCCACGAGTCTGCTGGCTGTGTCCTGCCCCACAGAGCCCTCTGGAAATTCCCAGTGAGAAATGTGTCCCTGCACTGGGAATGGGGATGGAGAAGGGCCCTGTGGCTGCAGCCTGGGAGCTCCCACCTGGCTCTGACAGCCCCATCAGCCCACCCTGCCTCCCCAAATTCCTGTCAGTGCCACTGACCCACAGCCCCAGGTGCCACATCCACACAGTTTTTAAATCCCTCCAGGGATAGGGACTCCACCACTGTCCTGAGCAGCTGTGCCAGGGCTGCACAAACCTTTTTGTGAAGAATTTTTCCCCAAAACCCAATCTAATCCTCCCAAGGCACAGCTTGAGGTCATTTCCTCCTGTCCTGTTGTCACCTGGGAGAAGAGACTGACACTCACCTGGCTGCAGCCTCCTCCCAAGCAGTTACAGACCAAGAAGGTCCCCCCTGAGCTCCCTTTCCTCCGGGCTGAGCCCCCCCAGCTGCTCCTCATCAGACTCATTGCACTAATTTCCCTAATTGCATCCCCTGATCAGCCAGTGCCTGTGCTGTGCTTTGGCCATTTAAGCAAGTGATGTTTCACTGTGCACACAAAGCAGAGAAGTAAGGAAAAGCCTTTGGGATGAGCTGCAGATCCACCCAAAGAGCAGCCAGGCTCTTTCCCTGCTCCTCACAGACACACACAGCCTGTTTTGTAGGGAGACTTTTGGTTCAAAGGCCCAGAGGATGCAGACCCCGAGCAGCAGCACCTGCCCCGTGTGCTGAACCAGCGCCTCTCAGCAGGGCTGAGGTGGAGCCAACCCCGCTGTGACAGCCACTGGAAACCACAGACAAGCGACAATTGGGATGGTTTGGGGGCAAAGTGTGACTGTGAGTCACGTCCCAGGCTGTCTGCACCCAGCCAGAGCAGGGCAGAGCTGCCTGCACCCCAAAGCCTCCTTCTGTCACCCACCCTGCACTGGAGCTCCTGCTGCAGCACACCAGCACTCACAAACACACACACACACACAGACACTCACAAACACACACACACACACAAACACACACAGACACTCACAAACACACACAGACACTCACAAACACACACACACAAACAAACACACACCAGCACTCACACACACACAAACACACACACACAAACACACACCAGCACTCACAAACACAAACACACAAACACACACAAACACACACACACAAACACACACACACCAGCACTCACACACACACAAACACACACCAGCACTCACACACACACAAACACACACAAACACTCACAAACACACACCAGCACTCACAAGCACACACAAACACACAGACACAAACACACACCAGCACTCACAAACACAAACACACACACACAAACACACACAAACACACACACACAAACAAACACACACCAGCACTCACACACACACAAACACACACCAGCACTCACACACACACAAACACACACACACAAACACACACCAGCACTCACAAACACACACACACACACAGACACTCACAAACACACACACACACAAACACACACACACAAACACACACACACAAACACACACACACAAACACACACACACCAGCACTCACAAACACACAAACACACACACACAAACACACACCAGCACTCACAAACACAAACACACACACACAAACACACACCAGCACTCAAACACAAACACACACACACAAACACACACAAACACACACACACAAACACACACACACAAACAAACACACACCAGCACTCACAAACACAAACACTCACACACACAAACACACACCAGCACTCACACACACAAACACACACACACACACAAACACACACCAGCACTCACACACACACACACAAACACAGACACACACCAGCACTCACAAACACAAACACACACACACAAACACTCACAAACACACACCAGCACTCACAAGCACACACAAACACACACATCCCAGGCTGCAGCAGACCCACAGCTGGCACTGCTGGCTGCTTTGTTTCTAACTCTGCCAGTCCCACCACGCTCCCAAAGGGGTGAGAGCCAGCCCAGCAGAGGCTGCTGGAGGGCAGCAGCTCCTGTGTCTCGGGGCTGGCAGCCCCTGTCCCCTGCACCCCAATAAAATCTGTCTGCATCCCTTCTGCAGCTGCTGGAATCACAGAATTGATTGGTTTGGGTTGGAAGGGACCTCAAAGCCCATCCAGTTCCACCTTCTGAGACACCTTCCACTACCCCAGGCTGCTCCAAGCCCTGTCCAACCTGGCCCTGGACACTTCCAGGGGTGGCAGGCAGCCACTCTGGGTTTGTTGGCTGAACCCACTCGTAGAGAAAAAAAAAAAATAAATGTCACTGGCTAAGCCTGCAGGGACTCTCCAGCATCCATGGGCACACAGAGCAGCATTCAAACAGGAATGCTCAGGTGTTCTGTGCTTGCAGGGTGCCAGCACAAGGCACTGTTCTGGCACTGCTGCTCATGAGTGTGTTTACAGTACAAGCAAGGGCCTGAGCCAGATTAAACTTCAGATATTGAAGCATTTGCTTCAAGGGAGTTACATCAGCAGCCTCTCTCTTATTTGCTTCTCTCTGCCTTTGAAAACAATGCTCTGCCTTGGTTTTATCAATCTGAGCAGTCTGAGAGGACTCCCTGCAGCATCAAAGAGCCTGGAGGATATTTAGCTACAGGAAAAAGACCAGCAGAGAGGAGGAACCCATGCTTAAAAAAAAGGAAATCTCTAGTGAAACCCCAATTGTGCAGCTGTCCCAGCTGTGCCCTTTCTACAGCACATTTCAGCACTCTCAGCTGCATTTTCACAGAAATACAGTGGTTTTCCTTTGGTATGGAATTCATCAATGCTGCCAAAGGCTGGACAAGCTGATGCAGCTCAGTGCTCTGCAAGGGACAAGTGTTGAGAAAGGCTCCTTCACTGGGGAATGTTCCACTGCAGCCTTGTGCAGGTGCTGAGAAAAGGGATACAAACAGGGACAAAAATAAGTGAGGACCATCCCCTGCGCTGTGCTGCTCAGGTCACAGGTGCTGGTGCTGGACACAGCCTGTGGAAGCCCAGGAAAAGCCCTGAACTGCCACCAGCACCAGCTCAGCTCAGGAACTGCAGCAGGAGGGAAAGGAAAACAACACTTTGGACAAGCAAGCAGCTGCCAAAGGCTCTGGTGCTGCTCAGGCAGGGCAGGAGCTGGGGAGGGAGGGAGGGAGGGAGGGTGGCTGCCAGCCCAGGCTGGAAGAGCACGTCCTGCCAAGACAGGCAGGCACCAGAGCAGAAGGGAATGAAAGAAGAAAGGCCATTAGCTTTGGGTGCTGTCAGAGAGGGCCTGGAAGTGCTTTAGTCCCATACACCAAACCAGCTGAGCCACGTGTCCCCCCAGGTCCTGCTGCCTCTGCCTTCAAGGTGGCAGAAACTGGCACCAGCTCCTCTCCTTCCAGCCCTTTATCAGCTTCAGAAGAGGAGAAATAGAAACCTGAGCTGCCTCTGCTGCTGCCTGAGCTGGGAGGATGTGAGGCAAGAGGGGAAGCAGAATTGCAGCAGATGTGGTCAGTGCCAGGCTGCAGAGTGCACACTGCCTCCCTTGCCAGGGGCTGCGGGTGACAGAGCTGACTGCAGGGGCTGCCAGGGACAGGCAGAGAGCAGAACTGTCAGGGCCTGAGGAATGCTGCTTTTCCTCACTCACCTGATCCATTCCTCCTTTATTTCTCCCGCTCTCATTGCAGATTGATCTCTATTCTGATACTCAGGGTGTGTCCTGAGCACGCACTGCTCCCTCGAGGTTTATTATGCTACCAATAAATAAATTATCTGCTAATAAACCCCCCTCAAACTCCCACTTCTCTTTCAGGCTGAAGATAATTAAATTCATGCATGAGTTAGTAATTTCTGTGACTGGACACTGGAATACTCTGGGAAGGTGGAAGGATGTGATCAGATGTGCACACTAAGGCACTGCAGGATTTACTCTGAGCTTCCTGTACAAAGCTGATTCAAGTATTATGGTAACCAAACTGTGGTCAAGCAATTGATAAAAACATGTGAAGATCCTCTCACAGACAGAGCAAACCATAATTTGAATATGCAATAAAGGGTGATAAGGCAGTGCCTTGGCCCTGCCTGCAATCAGCCACCACAACCAACTCACTGACTCCAGCTTTAACAAACATTGCTTAAGACATTAACCAGCATGAATTGTAATACAACTTTTCACAGTGCAAATATGGGTTGGAACTCCTTCCATTTAATACTTGACACAGGCTTAATGATCAGGATGTGAGGCCCTAGGAATGCCTCTGGTTGTGTTTCTGCACAAAGGGAGTGTCTGCCTGCTCATTCTCATGACACACTGCTGGTACCCAAGAGATGGGAAAGAACTCATAAAATTGCTCATCTTGGCTGGGTTGGTAACACAGGGAGCAGGAAAGAGAGGGTGGAGGGATGCTCCTTCCCTGCAGAGCAGCAAGAGGAGACTTTCTGCCCAGAAATTGTCATGAGTGTCACTGAATTACACAGTGACAGCGGTGAATTTATCTATGTGTGGGGTGTTTTTGAAGAATAATTTTGTAATTTCATTTAATGACAGAACCTGCTTTTCCCAATCCTTAGTCAGTCCAAAAGACTTCTCTGCCCCAGCTTTTGTCTTGGTCACGTTTTGATTTCTCTCCTGGTAAGCCAATTTACTACAAATTCTCTGGGTTTTCTTTAACCAGGCAAGAGGAACAGATCACAAGCCACTTTATTAAGGAAGTCAGGGTAATTATTCTCAGAGGATAATTAAAAAGTAGGGACACATGAAGTAACCTGACCCAGTTGTGGAGAACAGTGGCAGAGCTGGCAGGAGATGGCAGCTCCCAGGGCCTCCATCCCTGGGCAATCCTTGATGTCTGTAATGAGGCAGCTCAGGGATGCTGACTGCTGTCAGCATCAGCCATGGCCACCAGATTAATCCCTAATCCAAGGAAGGAAAGCCCAGGAGGGCACTGAGAGGGGATGGATCCACACTGCCACATTCCAAAGCCAGCCCAGAGCCCACAGGTGAGCAGGGGCAGTGGGCCATGAATACTCCCGGCTGCTGCCACACACCAGCAATGGAAAATCCATTATTTACAAATCAAAATCTCTAAATAACAACGAGTAGAAGGGGGGAAGCAATTCTTACCCCCTGCCAAGATCCATCTGATGCACCTGGAAGCTGCTTCCAGAGGTACAGGGAGACACTTGGAAAAGCCTCAAAGTCATTTTCCTCTGCTCTAACTTGCAGCCTACAAAAAGGAATGAGGATATTACACAGCACTGCAGAATCAATAGTTATTGTGGGAATCATTGGTTTGATGTCAAGGCCAATTAGCTGCAAGTGGAATTAGCACATGCCCTGAGCTGGAAGACAAGAACATGCTCTTCTCTAGATGGGAAAGATGTCGGCCAGGTGTGCACAGAAATTCTGGAACTGGCACCACATTTCCCAATGCTGACAAATCTCAGAGCCCTCAGGAGCCTGCAGCAATGGCCTGGTCTGTCCTGGGCATGGGACAAACAGACAGGAGAAGCCTGCAGCCCAGACTGATCCTTTGCAAATAGAATTTACACCCAGGGAAGGCCAGCACAGCTATTCACCCAGTGTCAGGTCACCCAACACACCAATCTTATCCCCTCACCTTCCCAACTTTTGCCCTGATTTGTGCCAGCAGAAGTTTTATTCTGTTTCATTATTTATAGCTTTTCTTGGACTGATCTGTGCCTGCTTTGGCTACTGAGAAAGAGTTCAGCACTTGAGATGGAGGGGGAAACAGGAAAACTGTGTCACATTAAAGGAAATAGGCTGCACAGATTTTAATTGACTTTAAAGATCCAAGAGAAGCAGGACGAAAGAGCCAACTTGCAGGACTCCATGCAAGGTGGTACAAAACTGAATGTTTAACCCATGTTTTGAATCTCATGCTGGGAGCAGCCCACAGTGGAGAGACTTTGCAGAGGTCAGGGGGGTGAGAGCCTGGGGAGGAGGCAACCCCAGGGCACATCCCTGCATAACCTGGGTGGGCACTGGGTGGGCAGCAGACCTTGGAAAACACACAAATGTAGAATCAGAGAGCATCCTGAGCTGGAAAGTGACCCAGGGATCATCAGTCCAGCTCCTGGCCCTGCACAGACACCCCAGCAATCCCACCCTGTCCCTGGCAGTGCTGTCCATGCTCCTGGAGCTCTGGCAGCCTCAGGGCTGTGCCCATTCCCTGGGGAGCCTGGGCAGTGCCAGCACCCTCTGGGGGAAGAACCTTTTCCTAAATTGTCCATGTAAACTGCACTGAGCCCTGAAAGCAGGAGAGCTGCCCCAAGCACCCTTGTGCACCTTGGGACATCCTTTGGGTGGGGAAGGAGGGGGACAAACCCAACCCAAACCTTTCAGTGATGCTCTTATTGAAACCTGTGGCAATCCCACCACACCAGCACCCCACCAACACCTGCAGCAAAACCCTGACAGCTCTGTGCTTTAAGAGACTTTTGGACAAGCAGCCCAGGATGGTGGGGAAGCCCCAGGCTGTGGCTCACAGCGATGTGCACGAGCCAATGATGCCATCCAGAGGTGCTCGGGTGCAGCACAGAACTCGCTGTCACCAAAGGCTAAAGGCAAAGACAGCACCTTTGTATATCTTATATATCAGATTTTAAACTGACCTCACCACCAAATAAGCACATGTTATTTATTTTTAATTTATCCTGCACGTCGCTTGTTTATTTTCTGTCCGTCCTCACCGCGTGCCTTGATTTTCTAAGTGTACTAAATAAGTCATTCTGAAAAACACAGACACACCTCTGACCTCTCCTGGCAAGCAGGAGTTACTTCATTTTACTCCCAGCTGCTGAGAGCAGGCCTGGCACGACACAGGGAATTGAGAGAGACTCATCTGTGTTTGACTGCTCTGCAACAGTGCCTGAGCTGAGCAAGCACCAACCCCACACTGAAACAGGAAACACCATCCTTGCTGCCCACCCAGGACAGCCAGCTACTCCCTTTCAGCTGTGAATCCATGACTCAACCTTGACACAAGAAAATGCCTCTCTAGCATATGATGACACATCTTTATGTGTGTTTGTGTACACAGAGTTTGTGCCAGCTGCCTGAGCAGGGTGGATGCAACATCACCACTTCGTGGCACATTTCATGATAGGCAAAGCATGGAACAGGAGAGTTCTGGTCAGCAGAAAAGACCTAATTCACCTTTGTGTGCAAAGATACCTTCTTTGCTGGCACCTGGATCTGTGTGGCAACAAAATGGGGATTTGCAAAGTAATCCCATTAACAGAAGCATAAAATCAACCACTGAATCCTTATTTTCTCCATTAGGAACCTCATGGGATTAGAGCCATAGAAAGTCCTGAGTTGGAAGGTACCTGCATGGATCATCAAGTCCAGCTCCTGGGACCACAAAGATTACAGAGAAATAATCCCCAAATCAGAAACTATATAATTAATTTTTTAATCTTTGGGATTTCCCAAGCTTTATTCAGATACACATCTCATTTTCAGATGTACTATCCTAAAATGATATAAAATACAATACACTTGTACCTGACTTTTTTTCTTCAGAAACCATCACTTACTGGTCCATTAGAATTAAGGCACAGGGTATTATTTTATCACCTTACACAAACTAAAAAGGAAAATTGAGGAACAGATTGACTTGAAAACAAGCAGAATAACTTTTCATACAGTTTAGGCAAGCATAATTGTCATGTGCTGTATCCCTCCCCAAAGGAGCATCCTTCTTTTACAGTCTCAGTATTTGAAAGTGAAGAAAAACTGAAAATACAAATGACATCAGATGGCAAAGGTTGTGGCTGAACCATACCACAAGGAGGCATGGTTCTGGGGAAGGGGAGATGATTAAAATGAGATTTTGGTGCTGGGATCAGAATGTCAAATGGAGGGACAGATCTCTGCACTGCATTTGGAGCCACCTTGAGCTGCCCTCAAACCCAACCTGCTCAGCACTGGGGCATGTCCTGTTTAGAGGTGCACTCTGTGCCCCCCTCAGCAGCTGGCCTTGTGACAGCTCAGTGAGAGCTCAGATCATGGGCACAGCTGCACAAGGACAAGTTTGCTTTTGGGGCCATGGGTGACCCTACAGGACCCTGCACTCTGGCAAGGCGAGAGCTGGGGAAGCAGCTCTTGTGCTTCAGACACCTCAGTGCTGAATGTGTGTCTGGAGGGAAGGGCAGGCATATGGAGCCCCTCCTAAAGCTGTGAGAGAGGAATGACCACAGGGATGGCTGAGTCAACAGTCTAATTTTATAATCCCAACCCTGCCATGGCTTTCAGACATGTCTTATATCAAGTGTACAACACTTTCAAGCAGCAGCAGGAAAAAAATAAGCAAACCCCAGGAAATACACCAGTTCTATGTGCTGTGATGAAAAAAATACAGCAGGAATTTAGCAGAAAGTATTTCTTCAAAAGATCAAAGACAGTCTGTCCTCCCCTTCCTGCTACTTTCACGCAGCGTTTTCCTACAAGAAAATATCAGCATCCACCCAAGTCTGTGCTGCTTGGGCAGACAGCAAAAGCAAACCTACATTGAGAGCAAGGGGAAAGGATGGAGAAAAGGCAGGGACAAAGCCTGGCCTTGAGGCTCTGCTCTGGAGGAGCAGGGTGAGCACTGACCTGTACTTGCCCGTCCGCACCTGCAGCGCTCTCATCCCGCACTGCTGGGCTCCCCCGACATCATTCACAATGTCATCCCCGATCATGATGGCCTGTCAGGGCAGTGAAATACAGGAAAAGTTCATTTCTGCCATCTGTCACCCTCCCCTGACATAACAAACAGCCTGATCTGAGGTCTAATGCTGCCACTGGACAAATTAAACACGATAATATTGTCACCGTATTGATTAAAAGTCATCCTGCCCTGAGGGAAATTCATGCCAGAGCTCCTCCAGCAGTGAACTGGCACAGCACACACCTGTACAGTTTGTAATCAATCACAGAAATCAAAGGGATTTGGGGCACAGTTGAAAGAAAATGGTGAGTTTTATGAAGTTAGGCCTCTTCTCTTCCTAACAATCCATTCCTGCTACGCTCCAAGCAGCTTAAATTAAGCTTAACTTCTTAAATCTGGTGTTCTACAGGCTGGTCAAAAGCTTAAGCTTGTAATCACTGAGAGCCTGATCCCAACCTGTTCTCAGGTTGATACAGAAATTCAGGAAATCACTGCAAAATGGAATTTATTCATTTTTGCACAGAATGACACAATGTGTACAGGCCTAGCACTGTTTGTGTTACCACCAGTTTCAGTGTATGCCAATATTAATCAACAAAAGTGAGTGGATTACCAAAAAAGTAACTGGTTGTGCTAAGATTTGTCTGGTGCTTGATAAAAAGGGTGCACAGAGCACCTTGCTGCCTCTGTTCAAGATATTTATTGGATCAGAGTGCATCAGCCAAGGGGTCCTTTCTGTTGACTTTCACATCACCAAAGTTTCAAGTGCTTATCATCCTGCATTACAAATTACTGTATTTATTCTATTCTTCAAATTTAAAATGACTGGGGGAATGTCATTTTATAGTTTCAACAAAACCCAGCATATACACAAAACAGCAATTTTCCATTAATGATCCAAAAAATCAGCTTTGCACCTCCCAAAGGTGTTCTGGATTATTCTGCAGAGAACAGAGGCAGCACCTAAAACTGGGGAGGCACAGATTTAGAAGTCTGTAAAGTGGTTTATCAATCAGATTTTTTCACCTTTTCCATTAAAGTTGAATTTTGTCTAATACAGAGTTAGCTGCATCTTTAATTGTTTTATTTTCATCTTTTAAATCAGCCTTTTGCTTCATAAATTTAACTGCCTGGCTTTCACAACCATGGTACCTTCCAGCTCCAGACATTCCTGCCTGAATTTCCATCCCTTCCCCAGCTCTGTTTTGCTTGAAGAATAAAAATACTAAACCTGCAGAGCTATTTTTATGAATTCTCTAATTGCAACAGGATCTTCTCCCACATTTACATTGCCTGTAAAGGAAATCTCAGGATATACCTAAATTTTCTGAGAGGATTCATAAACTAAACTGAGCTACAAACATGTAAATTTGGGGACAGCTTCTCCTGTAGATAGTTCACCTTTCCTTAGTGCTCTTCCAAACCAGCAATTCAGCATGAAATGAGAGAAAATGATGGGTTAGATTTAAGTGATTAGGAAATAAAGCATTTAAATGTGGATAAGGAATAGAGAATAATTCCACTGCTGCATGGAGAGCTGCAAGAACCTGGCAACACCATTCCCAATGCCCCCCAAGCTGCTCCAGGATATTTAATCACTCTCAACCACTGGCTTTAAGAGACTGTAATTCCTTTTCCTTACAGAATTCCTTCCAACACCTCCCTGAGGCTGAGGGGGAACAGACCTGCACCGCCTCATGCCCTCGCTCAGCCCAGATCCCAACATTTGGGATGTAAAGGCAATTTCAGTCCTAATAACCCTGAGAAGAATTTCCTGTGACAAAAAAGGGCAGAGCAGGGCAGCCTCTCCAGCCAAGCCCTCTCCTGCTCAGCAGGGCTGTATCTGACCCCATCCAGGGAAGTTTTCCTGCAAGACTCTGGCAGCTGTGGAAGTGCAGCTGCAGCGGAGCAGCGATGCCTGTCCAGGCCAGCTTGTGGCACACGCATACAAAAATGTGCTCCAGCCCCCAGGGATTTCACAGATTTACTATCAGTGAAGGGCAATAATCACTAAAGGAGGAGCAATTATTCCAAAATCATTTAGGATTTAAAAAATCATTGGCAAGAAGATAGAGGTCAGAAGGTGCGCTGTCAAGGGAAATAAAAAAACTCTACCTGTCAAACCTGGGTTTAACTTCCTCTCTGACTGCAATATGGTAAGAAGAGAGAGAAAGATATAAAACTGAAAGGTCACATAGCCAATGAAAGCTGGAATTGAAAGATCTCCATTCGTGTTCACATTTTACACAGGGATCACACCATTAATCTGTTCAATCCTTCTGCAAAAGTTACTTTTTTTAGATTGGCTACAAATTAACTAAAAAGAAGGAGAAAAAAATGCAGTGAGTCTCTGGGTGTAATTCCAATTTCCCTAAGATGCTGAGAAGGGGTGCGTGGCTGCACAGACACAGCAAATAAAGCACATGTGCCAAAGCTGAGGGAAAACACTGCTCTCAAAGGGCTCCACCAGACTCAGCCCAGAGGGGCAGGGAGAACAGAGGAGATCAACACAACCCCCAGGAATTTGGGCTGGAAATGCAAATTATAATCCCCACAGTCAGCAGTGCCACTGGTGCTGTCTGTGCCACAGACCCTGAGCAGCCAAAACCAATAAATCTTTTAGAGATGCTGTTGGGGTGGTGAGTGGGAGCCTCGGGTAGGTTTTGTCCACAAACAGAGTTTCAGCATTCATTACTGGTCACAGGAAAATGTCTGATCAGAAAAGGAATTACAGAGTCAGGAAATGAAGGAGGTAGAAAGATGAGAATACCCTGATTTAGCCAGCCCTCAGATGGGGGATTTTGGAGGCTGGAGCCCATGCAGGATGCAAAGAGAGATGCACAGAAGGCAGTGTGCTAACTCCACCAGAATATTTAGCACAGAGAATGCTTCTAGAGTCAGGCATATTTATGCCTGAACAGAATTTTTGCTAGAGATTTAATAACCTTAAGTTAAATGTGCTAGGACCATGAGGAAATAAAGCTTACACACCACACCTTGATGCACAAAACCCCTTTACACCAGAAATACAACACATTTACTTTTCTCCCTGTTCTCCTCACCCAAGGAACACTATCCCAGGCTGCAGGTTCCCACATTACTGTTAATTTTGTTTCTGTCTCAGAACTCCAAAAGTGCAGGGCCAGACATTCCCACTGAGATTTCAGCTGGATTGAAGCCTCAAACTTCCCTTGGGCACTTGTATTTTGGGATGGAAGCTGCTGCCCTGTTGGGCTGGTGGGCAAGGAGGGGATGCTGGCCCAGGAGCAGGTGCCCTGTGCCACCCCTGGGTCACCTCTCTCTGCTCTCATGCACCACTGACTCCCACCTGAGGCTTGCAGGTGGCAGCAATGGGAATTGCTTAACTACCAGTAGTTTATGGACTCCAGTATGACCTGCCATAACTCCCATTAAAGCAGGATAATTTGCTACAGAGAGAACTTTTTATGATTGTATAAAACTATCAGAACCTTAACATTATTTAGGTTTTATTGTAAAGCTGTAAAAATCATCCACTGTTAACAGCTGCCTTAAAACACATGAATTAGGCATTTCAGTAACCTTTAAGATGTGTTATTCTTTGTCATAGCACTGAATTGTAAGATAGGTCTGGTTACCTCTAAGAGGTTTAAATTTCCAATCTATTAAAGTAATACTGGCAATCTGTTATTTCTAGGCCATTGAGGAAAGGTTAAAATGAAAATTGGACTTTAGGGAGTTCCTCTTATTCTAAGTGCAGGCTGCAAACATCTCAGCAGCAGAAGGCAGAGTCAGGGTCTCAGTAAGAAGCAGTTATCAAGGGAAATGACTGGTGATAACTTTATTGATTAAAGCAGCTTGAGGAATTTCAGAATTGCCACTGTCTCAAATTACTGTGGTGAGACAGCTTTATTAAAAAGGTATTTTTCATTAAGAGCCAAGTAAAAGAAAATTGTAGCATGTTTTCAAAAGCACAGCTCATCTAAAATGGTTTAATGATGGCAGGGATTAAATGCATTCCACAGGTGGAATAAATTATCGGAATAAACATTTTGTAAAAGCAAAGGAAAGTAAAACCAGCCCCTGTCATGTTCCTACAAATGCAGAATTCATCCAGGAGAAAGATTAAAATGTAATGCAGTGCATTACAGGAACTTACTGAAGGGACTATACTGAGGTTTTAAACTGAAAATAATGAGGTTTTATTACTGTGTACCACAAACTAACCCAACCTGCAAATCCTTCTCTAAAAGTACATTAAAGTCACAAGGTCAAGCACTCAAACGTTAGGAAAAGATGCTAGAATTAAGGCAGTTTGCTTGTTTGGAATTTGTTCCTCCTACACATGAGTGAATCATGATGCAGGCTTTAACTCCAGCAGTGTGGATGATTGTTTCCATGGTGGAAAGTGTGGAGTGACTGGTGCCTTCATCCAGTGGTGGCTGCTGCACTCCTCCTTGCTTAGGAACACACTCCCTTCACTTCCAAACTCTCTAAATATAAAATACTATACCTACAAACTACATATATCAGTACAACAGGTTAATGGCATTTACCACTAGAAACAATGTGATGAAAAGCCAAAACTCTGCTCGTTAGGCACGAGCAGCAGACATGGCAAACAGCAGAGAAGGAGGAAATAATCTCTTCTGGGGACCATTCCTGCTTTTCTGTACCCAACACAAACACTCCTGAAGCTGATGGGAACCCCTCCCCAGGGCTCACCCTATGGGAGCAGCTTTGCCAGCCTGGTGATGCATCACATCAGGTTTGTTTCCTGGGGCAAGGAGCAGAGACAGGAGTTCTGCACCTGGGATATTCCAGGGACAGCCCAGACTGGGCTATCGAATTCCTGGGAAGATATGGAAACACTGGAGGGAGCACAGAAAAAAGGAGGGGGATTGAATGGAGGGAAGCAGCAGAACTAAACCACAGTTTTAGCAAAAAAAAACCTCCTGCAATGATAACAAGTCTAGACATAACTGGATGAAGAAAATGTCCAGGATGTTATTTTGGTCGTTAACTAGAGTAAAACTAGAAATAAGGAGATGCAGTTGAAAAGGGAAATATCCTGATAAATCTCAGGAAAAGCTGCCTTCCCCCAAGACCCACTGGGCTGAACACCATCCCCAGGGCACTGACAGTTCTTTGGCTCTCTGAAAACTACTGTGGACAAAACATTAATAACTGTGGAGCAGGGAACATTCCTGCATGGGGAAGGAGATGGATTAGATGGCCCACTAGGTCTTTTCCATCTCCCCACTCTGTAATAAAGCAAAACCCAAGCACATGCTGAATTACAGGGCCATAATTTTATCTCCAGGCTCCAGGGACCTACAAGCCACCCCAAACTTCCCTCCTGTTGTTTATAATGTCACCCAAACCCCCCTGATGGAATTATTGTGCTGTAATTCACTGCTGTTTGTGAGGCTTCTCATACTCATCCTTATGTCCTGTGTGACAGAACAACAAATCAATAAAGAGGAGATGGGAACAACTACAGAGAGGGGAAAATGGGCTGTGCTGAGGAAGCACAGCATGTTTCTGCAAAGCCAGGAATACAGGAGGGGGTTTTGGGGTCAGCCAGCGCATCCTATTCACCAAAATTATAAAATATTTTTTCTTCTGCTTTTTTCTTTTACTATAAAAAGGTAGTCAGTGTGACAGCACAGGAAATAAAGGACATTTTGGGATCAATTCCATCACCCTGCAGCCACCAGTCTCCAAGCAGACTGCCAGGCATGAGGGCACCTCTTTTGCCTCTCCAGGCATTGAGTCCTGGTCCCATTCTCCTTCAGCCTCTTCTGTAACTTTTCAAAGCTACAGCAAAGCAGGAAAAAAGCAAAAGTGGGCACAAATATCTGGCACAGCCCCTGGGCATGGCACCTCAACCTTACCTGCTCTGCTGGAACTCCCAGTTCTGCCAGGGCTGACTCAAAAAACCTTTTTGATGGTTTCCCCACCACTTCAGCCTGGATATCACAAGCATACTGGGGGGAAAAAAAGAAACACAAAAAATGCTGATTGGCAAAGGATTTGTTCAACTCCATAACTCCAGTTATAAAACCTTTGTGATTATTGATTTTAGCCCTTAAATAACACAATGGATTAGCAGGTGAAGGTGAAGATCAGAGAATTCGGAGAACAGAAGTGTTTAAAGTTTTCTGGCAGGAGAGAAAATGCTCTTGAAACACCTCAAGGTACAAATCTTTCACATTCTCCATCATTGAGTAATCTTCAAACTCAGTTCCAGTACTGCTCATTTTGTTAGGAACATCACTCTTAGAGACATAACAAATATTCTTTATATAAAACTATCAAAAGTACTTGAGAGCCTTTAAAAGATATAAAGGATTTCTTCAACCACCTGGCATAATTTTAATGGTTCAAGTGAAAAATCAAATTTCACATCCAGGTTTTGAAAAGTTACACTTGAAAAAGTAGATTTTACAAGTTACATTTTCCTGCAACTAAGTATCAGTGCTATGCTGAAAAAAATAGTTTCTTGCTTGTTCCTAGACAAAAGCCTAACAGATAACATGGACCTTCAGGTTTTCCTGGATATCTTGCACACAATATTCCCCTTTTTTCTTGTCTGACTCCTCCTTTCAAGGGCCTCACTTGCAATAATGGTACCACAAAAGAAAAATGTTCATGGTTTAAGTAAAACAAATTTAAACCAAAAAAAAAAAAAAAACCAAAGGCAGAAAAGCAATTAATCCACCCATCTTTAGAATGCAGCAAATGAGTTTCAATGTGTGGAAACTCCCTCCACCAAGGTGAGTAATTACAGAAGATGACCCATATTGATGCCAGTTACTCTTTTAACAAGGTGCACAGGGTGAGTAAGCACAATTCCAGCTATAAAATACCTCCAATGCCTTCATATATGCTCCAACATCAAGTTTCAGCCCATCAGTTTCTTTATAGTAGCGTCTGGAAATGAAAGTGATAAAGTTCCCATGAAATGAAAATGCTGGCAGTTAAAGACAAAGAAACCACATTTTATTATTTCTGGGCCTTTATGGATGTCCATATGGCTGCATAAAAAGTCAAGTAATCAGAAAATCCCAGGCCTTGGTTTAATACCAGGAGTTAAGGGAAGGACAGGCTCAGGACCGTGCAATGCTCAGGGAAAGGATCCCAGATGCCCATCTGGGAACAACTTCACTACTTGAAAGGGATTTCAGGGTGCTTAGCCCAGGATGGGCTGGGCTGTGCATCACTGCACAGTGACACAGAGCCCTGGCAGGTAAAAGATGAGGGCTGGCCCCAGCCAGCAGCTGTGACCCCTCCTCAGTGTGCCTGCAAGGAGACCCCAGACAGGACCATCACTGCTGCCTCAGCCTCCCACACCAGGAAATCCTGTTTATCACGACTAAAAGCCCTCCAAGCTGAATTTTGATCCTTTTAAAAATGCTCCCATGGCCATGAAGCTGATGGAATTAGAAGGCGTCTTTAGAGAGTGTAGCCATGATATTTTCTGAAAAACCCTTTCCTCAGGATTTTTTCTCCTGAGAAGCTGAGAGGCCTCAGGAACAAAATGTAACCAATGGTTATCTGCTGCTGTGGAATGCAACAGGTGCATCTGGGATTGGTCTCATGTGGTTGTTTTTAATTAATGGCCAATCACAGCCCAGCTGTCCAGACTGTCTCGATCAGTCACAATCCTTTGTTATCATTCTTTCTTTTTCTATTCTTAGCTATCCTTCTGATGAAATAATTTCTTCTACTCTTTTAGTATAGTTTTAATATAATATATATAATAAAATAATAAATCAGGCCTTCTGAAACATGGAGTCAGATCCTCGTCTCTTCCCTCATCCTAAGACCCCTGTGAACACCATCACAAGAGAGTTTTTCTGGAACAGCAGTTCACATTCATGCAGGTCTTCCAAGCTCTGGGCAGAGCAAAGACAGGTTTCTGTATGACAGGAAAAAAGCTAGGATGAGCAGTCAGCTAAGATTTTATGCCTTATCCTTCTGCCATTTTCGATTATTCAGCATAGCCTTCCTTTAAAATGACCACTTGACCTTTGCTGGAACAGCCATTAACCTTCCATAGTCTGGCGTAAACAGCTTAATTTTCTGACAGTGCCATGACAGAAGAAATTACAAAGCCAATTCCCACTCTCAGCCCAAAACAGATGCTAAATGTAAATCACTCCATTTCCAGGAGCAGGGCATTCTGCTTCAGTGACTCTGACACTTTTGTTTTCTATGGAATGCACTAAAACTTCTACCAAAACCAACCTTACTGGCCCAGGGCAGGCACCTTGCTAAGGCCCACCCAGCTGTGCTGGTTCTGCAGGCTGAAAATGAAGCTGGGTTTTGTAGATGGCCCTTGGCATCCATGAGGTTTCTCCAGTCAGGAGAACAGTTCTCATAATTCATAATCTCCCTCCTTTGAGTCAGAGAACTCACCAGAGAACTTGTATTCACATTAACTCAACAATCAGCCATTAAAATGCAATATGCTCTTGATGAAAACTGAGCTCTGAATATCCCAAAATCTTTATTTTTTAATAAAAAGTAATATTTCAAAGAAGTAATAAAAAGAGCTGTTTCTACCAATGAATGACCAAATAAATACTTTTGCATGCACAGGGTACAAAGAATTTTTGCATTGATGACAATACAGTTCCTAAGAAAAGGTTGATTCTACATTTAATTTGAAATATGGTATTACATAACACCAAATTTGATTATTTCATGTACATTAGCCACTCTCCTGGTGGCTCAACATTTTCTCCTTATCCTTCTGAGAAACAGTAAGGATTTTTCAGCCCTGTTGGAGGATTAGAGTGTCAGGTAGGGCAGCACAATGAATTTAACTGCTCCTTCCCACTGATAAGTTCTACCCAGCTGGATCAATAACCCACAAACTAAGAAGGGTTTTCATGCCCATTACAGTCTATTGAACCACTGAGCAAAGTTGTCACTGCACTTTCCACAAGATAAACATGCACAGTCTCTTTTAAACCCATGCATCACACAACAGATAAGAATAACTCCTGTTGCTCCTGTTGGGATTTGTCATTATTCAGCACAGGAATTAATAATGTCCTGTTTAAAAATCTCAGAATTAATTATTTTCAGGAAAACATTCCAACTCCCTGACTGAATTTTTTCCTGTGTGTGAAAACAGGAGGTCAAAATTTACTGTTAATGGACAGAGAATAGTTAAAAATGCTGTCTGACATTAAAACTACCAAGACAATTGATCTGCCACTTCAAAAGCACCAAACTGCATCACAAACCTACACCGACAGCTCTTTATCCAAGCATGGCCTGTGGAAAGTTTGGGTTTCCTTCACTATGAAAAATCATTTATATTCAGTTCAGAGAGGAACACATGGCTACAGGCAGCAGTTAAACCAACAGTTCTCACCTCTGAGATACTAAATTCTCACTCACTTGGGGGTCACACACATCAAAATCCAAACTCTTCATGATTCCTATGAGGCTTTGAGGCTCTCTTGAAGTACCACAAGTCCTCTTCATTGACAGGCACCTGATCAGATCAGGCTCTCAGCCCAGGCACACAGACTAAAAACTGAAAAGTTGGTACTGGGAGTGCCCACACTGACTTCTGGCCTCCATTAAAGATATTAAAAAATGCAGAGACTTGAGGAAAAAACCAGAGCTTAACTCACCCTTTTCCAAGGGAGAGCAAAACAGGCTTCTCCATCCCAATCAGAAGTCGGAAAGCCTCGTTCAGGTTTGCGTAGGTGAAGTTTTCTGCTGCATCTCCAAGAACCACACAGTTTGGGTTTGTCTTATCAATCTCAGCAAATTCAGGGACAAGATCTACAGAAGGAGGAAAAAACAAAAAAACGAAAAAAATCACAAATTCCTCACTGTGGATTCTTTGCTTCTTTTTTCTGCTAAGGTCAGGATTAAATGTGTGAGATGGTATTTCTTGTTGGGACTCAGATGTTTATTAGTTCTTATCTATGTTACAGTCTCACAAACCACGAGTTCTACAGCACTTCACTCCAACAAACTAAAACTGGAGCTGTATCTCTCTCTAAGGCCTCTTAAGGATAAACTGTCTAATTAAGAAATGACACCTCAATTATTTTTACTTTTAACCTAATAACTAATTACCCATACCCGCAATGCAGACTTTTTTATCCAATTACACAAAACCATCCAAATCCATGGAGAAGAAGGTGAAGAAGGAGCAGCCTCTACCCTAAAACCTCCATCTTGCCTTATACATGTTACTATATTCTAAAACCTTAAACTCCAAGTTTCCCACCATGTGATATTACACACTTCTATTCAAACTCCACACCCACAATCCTGTCACTGTCATATTTTATAAAAAATCCATTTGCCAGGATTTCTTCTCCTAGGAAGCTGGGAAGCTTCAGCTTCTCCATGTTTTGCTCCTCTGGAATGTGATTTGGAGAATTGTTTACCCAGCATGTGAGTTGTTTTTAATTAATGGCCAATCACAGCCAGCTGTGTCGGACTGATGTCATGGGTTTTTTATTATCATTCTTGTTTAGCTTTCTGATGTCTCCTTTATCGTTCTTTAGTATAGTTTTAGTTTTTAATATAATATCATAAAATATAAATCAGCCTTCAGAGAACTTGGAGTCAATCCTCATCTCTCGCCTCATCCTGGGACCCACCACAACAATTAATAACCCCAATTGGTGGCCACCAACAATTGGTGTCCCCGAGTGAGTGACACCACAACACAATCCCAGTTTTGGAAGCCTTCTCCACAGCCTCAGGTCAAATGCAGTCCTCTCTTGAGGGTCAGTGCCTGCCAGCACAGAAAGTCTGAAATTCTCAGCACCCAGGGTTCCAACACCTCATCGATTTCAGATCCCATGGAAGCGACTGTGGTGGTGTTTGCAGGGGTCCCAGGACGAGGGAAGAGATCAGAACCTTGACTCCATGTTTCAGAAGGCTGATTTATTACTTTATGATATATATTGTATTATGTTTTATGTGGTTATGTTATGGTTATGTTGTGTGGTGTTGCGTTATATTATATTAAAAGAAAATGATGTACTAAGACTATACTAAAAGAAAAGAGAAAGGAGACATCAGAAGGCCAGCAAAGGAAAAGAATGGAATGGAATCTTGTGACTGCTCACAGCCTCGACACAGGTGGCTGTCATTGGTCATTTAGTAAAAACAGTTTCACATGTTGGGTAAACAATTCTCCAAATCACATTCCAAAGCAGCAAAACATGGAGAAGCTGAAGCTTCTCAGGAGAAAATATCCTGGCAAGAGCATTTTTCATAAAATATGTCTGTGACAAACAACAAATCCCCAGATTCGTGCTTCCCTTTGCTCACGACAGCACACGAAAAAATAAATTATTCTCGGTCTGAACCAACTTTTCAGACACCTACTCATCCATCCCAAAACAAAGAGGACAACAGAGCGCTCCCCTCCCTCCCTCCCTCCCTCCCTCCGTGTGTCCCCAGGGTGTCCCACCGTGGTGCACCAGCAGGTGTGGCCTCAGGCCGCGCTCCCTCAGGAGGCGGCAGGCGGCCGGCGCCGGCGCTGTCACCTGGGCCACCGAGATGTCGAAGCCCAGGGCCCGCAGCTTCCTCACAAAACTCTGCCGGGTCGCCTGGGTTTCGTTGGTGCAGAGCTGCAGCTTCAGCCCAGAGGCTTTGATCCTGTGGAGGGAAGGCAGCAGAGGGTGGTAAGCAGGTGAAGGAAATGAGACAAGAGTCATTCTTCAAGGGAAATACAGGTTGGATATTAGGGAAAAGTTTTTCACAGAAAGGGGGATAAAGTTCTGGAATGGCTGCCCAGGGAGGTGGTGGAGTCACCATCCCTGGATGTGTTTGGGAACTTTTTGGCTTTCCTGGTTTGCCCAGAGCCACAGAGAGATGATTTCTTGTTGAGAGTTTTTTGCAGATTGAGGAGTTTTTGCAAGACAATGGCCATATTCAGCTGATGCACAATCCAGCCTGCTTGCAATAATGGACAATGGACACGTTCACAAACAATGAAAAATGAACGTATTCAGAAATAGGGTCGGTATATCCTTGAAAGAGATACAAGAAGAGTCATCAGGACTCAGCAAGTTTGTCAGTGAGCTTGGGAAAGTAAGAAAAAAGTGAGTCATGGGTGGGCCAGACAACCACAGCAAGACATGTGAAAAATTAGGTGATCCAATCAGCATTCTAATTTAGACACATGAACAGCTAGGATTAACCAATCATGTATTAGCTAGAGACACACGGACAGTAGAGACTTATCATAAATACAGTTTTTTTAGGGATAATAAATTTGGCTTTACTGGATCATATTGGTTATGGTGTGATGTCCCTGAACCTCCACACCCCGCAATTTCTACTCCCAGGAGAAGGATACCATCCCTGGGTGTGTTTAACAAAGCCTGGATGCGGCACTGGGTGCCAGGGTTGAGTTGAGGTGTTTGGGATGGGTTGGACTTGATGATCTTGAAGGTCTCTTCAAACCTGCTCACTCTGTGAATTCTGCTAAGAAGATGAAGATGATATTCCAAACCAGGAGCAGGATCCTCTGCTGTGACCAGATGCACCCGAAATCCTGACTCTGGGCACTGCAGCTGCCAGTTAGCTCAGTGATGTTTTATCAACACTGGGGTGGATCCAGCCACATTTTTCATTAAATCTCTCATAAAACACCTGTGCTGTTACTTGGTGAATAATCCCAAAAAAATCTGGCACTTTAACTGATTCATTAATAAATGTTTACAGGTAATTGGCTTCTCAGGGGGAGAAAACACAGCCACAAGTGTCCAGAGCCAAGGACATGGCTCCTGTAGGCTGGCACTCTGCAAAAGTTGTGTTGTTGCCCCATTCCTGCAGCGTCCAAGGCCAGGCTGGGCAGGGCTTGGAGCAGCCTGGGACAGTGGAAGGAGTCCCTGCCATGGCAGGGGGTGGAATGGGGTCTTTAAGGTCCCTTCCAGCCCAAACCATTCTGTGATTCCCCTGCAAGCTCTCTGCCTCTGAGCAGCTTTGTGTCCCAAGCTGGGGACCTGCTGTGCACGTCCCCAAAAAGCCTCTTCCCCAAGGATGAGCTGTCAGCTGTTTGGAGAGCCAACGTACTTCAAAGTGGCCACAGGAAATCAGAAGCACTGAAGATGTACCACAATTAATAAAAAATAAACATTTGCCTAAGGGACTTTCACTCAGCTCCTCTAATACATGAAAACGCCTACTTTGTGAGTTTTCATGTGAATTTGTGCAAAATCATCTTTGAGGACCTAAGCACATACAGATTCAATACTTAGGTAAGTCTGGAACCAGGCTTATAAATTCTTATAAAATATTATGACTTTTTTTTGTAATAAAACAAAAAAAGACTTTTCTATTAAGGAAGTCCCTGCACTGATTCTCAAGACAACAAAACAAGCTGGGTCCATTTTGCAGGGAAGATGATCTCAATTGGTTGGTGCAAACACCAAAGCCACCTCCATGCAACAGATCTGATGATGAACTTTCCATCAAAGGATTCTTGGAAATCTGGTCCTGATCCAGAGAGCCCCTTCTGCTCATCAAAACTACACACCAATGTCTTCTTTAATAATGCTGGTGATTCATTTCTTTCTTATTATTTGTCTTTCCTAATCATAGATATGTGAATTATCAATTACACTTAGTGGTTAATTGCCCTTCATAAAGCTAGCTTTTCTCTTTTAAATTAGGCAGTTAATATATTGTAACTAATAGCATCCACTTGTACATTATAAATATATCTTCATTGATTGGAGCACTGAATGTGAGATTCACTCTCAAGTTAATGAAGCAACTGAGTGAAGAAGTGCAGGTGGTACCCAGGGAATAATTATTGTTAATGAATTATGATGTGACCTTCTCAGAACAATGAACAATTGGTGTGACAGTGGGATGACAATATTCCACATCTGTTATTTGAGACACGGTTTCAGCTGGAGTTAAAAAGCAAAGCAGTGTAATTTGGATACACAACAAACTTTAATAGAGTGTGCTATGGGTGAAAAAGATTATTCTAAATGCACCCTCTTAGGGAAAAAAAATTCCATGATTCACAACTGACTGGAAGCAAACTCCTTTTGAATTAGAATCTGCTTTTTCTCGTCCTGAAGGTCAGTGTAACGAGTCCAGGGACAACACCAACCACAGAGCTGCACAGACAAACCAGCACCCTCACAGGTCAGCTCAGTGAAAGCACAGATTCAGGTTTCCTGTACTACAAACTTCACTTTTTTTCCTCAGCATTTTGGATGGAAACCAGAGTGAGACTTCTGAAAGGACTGAGCAAAGTAGGAGGAATCTGGGCACATCCCAGACTGCTTCATGCCTTCAGGGCCACCAGCAATTACCACCCCAACAAATGAGCTCAGGAAATGCTCAGGATCAGGTCTACAAAGAGTTAGGCCAAGCTGGACAAAAAAATAGGAGTCCTCTGGTGACACATGAAAAGGACTTTTAAAAATATCCTGGAACACTAAATGAAACAAAAATCCACAGAACTCTAGAGAAGACTTATTTCTACAAAAGTATCTCTCCAATGAAAAGTCACCTTTTCCTTCCCAATTAGCATGAAAAGAGCCCTGTAAACTCTGCCAAATCCTGCACAGAGCAGTCACACTCACCTGCACATTCAGTATCACACACAGTGGGATGATCCACCCCTGGATGTTCAGCACAGGGATGGTGAGCAGAGCCTGCAGGCCAGCAAACAACTGTTAACTCACAGCTTCAATAATTAGGGAGAGCTTTTACCAACAGCTCTGCATGGGGGAAAACCTGCCTCAAATCATGTTCACAGCAAAACTCTCATTCAGTTTCCCTGGCCTGACAGGTTTTGAATGTGGAGAGACTAAAAGAAGTGGCTTGGTCTGTGTCTCACAGGTGTGATGCTGTGCTCAGTGAGCCTACAGGGCTGCAAAGCTTCCAGGGAAACCTCCAGCCTCTGAACTGACCCACTGCTCACACTCCCAGCAAAGCAAGGCACTGCAATTTCCACTGCTGGCAAGTGTGGGGATGTCAGGAGAAGAATAAAGAACAAGATTTGTAATGTGATGTCTTATGAGATAAAGAGCAAGGGATTAGGTACCTGCAAGAGCAGAAGAATGAGGCAGCAGGAGATGAAATACACAACACACATTTTATCTAGATCTCAGAGTATTACAGATTTATCAGCAGGTCCATTACAGAAGCACAGGCACACCCAGGAAACCCAGTCAATCAGGCCTTCAGCTGACTTCCACACCTCATGGCTGTGATAAAGATCCCACTCAAACAGCAGGAAAATCAATGCTGATTAGGGCATTGCATGGCCCAGGTACCTGTGGGCATCCCCAGGCTGCCTCTCCCTCACTGTTTGGGGCCAGCAGCAGGCTCAGCATCAGACAAATCCACTTTTTCCACCAAATCCACCAATTTCCATCATCACTGCTCACACCACTCCTAATGCCCAAGAGCAGGAACAGGGGAGCTTCACCTGAGCGAGGCAGAGCAGCCCCTGACCCTCCAGGCTGTGACAAAGGCCAAACTCAGCTAAAGTGCCAAAAGAATTGTCAGAGCCCTTCTTGGAGGGGATGGCAGAACAGAGATGGCATCAGGGAGCAGATGGAGAGGCCACTGTCCCCTCCAGCTGTGTGTCACTGCTGCCAGTGCCTGCTCTGCCAGGGAGCTGCCACAGCACGCAGGCCCTGAAGGAAAAAGTCACAAAAAAACCAAAACCTTCCAAGCCCCAAATTAAAAGTGGAGAGGTGAGCACTGAGCCACCACACAAACCCTTCCAAGCCCCAAATTAAAAGTGAGCACTGAGCTCCCACACCAGCCTTACCAGAGGAGGGATTTAAGCCTGCTCCAGATCCAAATAACCACTTGGCCACCCAAACGATCCCCAAATGTACACCTGGGGCACCCACCCAGCCCTGAGCACCTGCCCAGGGGAGAAGTGGATGTGAGGGGTTTAATTGCAGCCCTGAGCAGCTCTGTGAACTGACCTTTACCTCATTGTGCTGGAGCAGGACACGGGGCTGAGTGACAATGTCCCCCAGTGCAATTACCATGCGTCAGATGAGCCGGTCCCTTACAAATCACCTCGAACTTTACACATCTGCTGGCTGTCAGCATCTGCCAGGCTCACTCACCCGAAAATAATGAAAAAAAACTCTCATTATTGCTCCATAACAGGTAAAGTGTTAGGACAATTATTGGACATCCTCGCTGACCTTGTGCAGACTTAGCCAGCCGCCCTTGCCAACCTTTATGGGCAGCCTTTGGGCACATAAAACACAAAATCTGTTCTTTCAGGTGATGTAAAGGTTGTGACACCAGTAGGAAAAGCAATGGCCCTAGAATTCAGACTGGGAATCATCAAACTTAAGTTCACATTACCCTGCACATGGCTGGAGCAACTAAAAAGAAAGGTATAGGGGTAAACCTCAGATTTCCCATCTTTTCCCACTGTCTTTTGCAGTGAAGATTTTTTCTAAGATGGGAATAGGAAAGTGCAGCCCACAGCCAGAGGTCCTGTGCAGATGGGCGGGCACTGGGGCAGAAAGCAAAACCCTGGAACAGGCAACAAACCTGAGCTTGGAGACTGTCCAACAACAACTTCAAAGGGGTTTGGAAATGTGCTACAAGAGATTTCCAGGATTGGCTTTTTATCTTGCCTTTGGTTTTTCAGAGTGCTTTGGGGTTTTTTTGGTTCTTTTTTTTTAATTTAAAAGAAAGCATGCTGAGCACTTTTGCTATTTGACTCTTTTGCACCAGTGGACAAATATGAGAGTGCTTCAGTGTAAACCTCCCAGCACTCTTGATACCTTGTCTGAAACACAGGGAATCAACAGCACCTGCAGCCAAACCACAAAGGAAAAGCAGGACTTGTGCAGCAACACCATCCTCCCACCTGGGCAGGGGTAATGTTAGTGCCCTCTGCAAGGGTGCTGGAGGCTCCAGCTAAAACCTCTCCTGATCTTGCAGGTTTTTCCCAGGAGAACCTCCCTGGGAGCACCACACACACACCTGAGGATCCAAAAGGGTTTTCTGGCTCAGCACTGGCTCATAGCAATAACCCCTTCTGGGGTCCAGCTGTGGAAATGCCTGGTGGGAGCAGAGCACATTTGCTCTGCTTAAAAGGTGTCTTTTTGGCAAAAATGTGCTGTATTTTCTCTGCAAATCTGTATTCCTGCCATTCCAGCAGAGTCACCATTTCAGAAGCCTGAAGGAGGCCTTGAGTGCCTTTGCCCATCCTTACATGGTACAAGCCTCTCCTAATTCCATGGAAACACTGAATTCCCTGGTATTTTTTAACCTGGTGGGTGCACTGGAATCAGAGGACTGTGGATTAAACTCCAGGGTTTCCCTTCTCTCTCCCAGTGGCCAAAACTTTCCATTTCTCTGATTTCTGCCACCACAGCACATCCAAACTGCTTCAATCTTGCTGTCACATCTTCTCTGATGCCACTTTTGCCCCCTGACCTCTTGTTTCCCTTCACTGATGTCCTGTCATGGGTCCTGAGTACAGCCAGGCTCGTTAAAGCCCTGGTTCTCTGGGGATCCAACTTTCTGCTCCACGTAGCCCTGACAAATCCTTACACGCGGCACTTTTTGGCCCCAGTCCCTCCTGCATTCCTGAAACTCATCCCTACATCTGCCATCTCCCATCTCCCCAGCACAATTTCCTCTGCAGCCCCAGATGGCTCACCTCTCTCTAAATATAGAAGGGGATCATTTGGAGGCAGTCCAAAGGAGGGATTGCAAAAGGGATTAAAAAAAATAGGAGGGCATTACCTTTGCACATGAATAAAAGCAGATTAATAGGCACACATGAAGGAGCCACAAGAAGAGGCCAATGTTACTCAAGGGTGAGCAAGGGTGACAATAGGAAGGGTACAGTTATAAGAGTAAAAACTCTGAAAACACCACTCTGAGGTAGTGTTTGACAGTAAAAACTGAAAAAAAAAATCACTACATTGTAGCTCAAAGCAAAATTTAAATACCCATCAATGCCTTAATTTAGGTGTTTTGATAATTTAGAATTTTTCAAAGGTGGAAAGAAATCCTGGAAGTTTTAACTGGAAATCCTGGAAGTTTTAACACTGAAACAAACACTAAGTCCATCTTGTCCTGAATTCTCTATAAAGGCCATTGAATACAGCTGGATACCAGAATTACTGCACAAATTATCCAACACCATAAATCATAATCCACCTCCCTGAACAGCAGGGAAGACAATAGATTTGTAGGCAGCAATATGCCACAACAGTGAAATCCAGAATTCAGTATTTAATAAAAATAACACACACTTCTGAAAGGAACTTGCAGAAAGGAAGCACAAAGCAGAACACAAGAAAAATCTCTCTAGTCCATCAAGTTCAGTAACAAGATGCATTAAAGGCTGCAGATTACCAAATCAGCTTAATGTATTACACCTAAAAGACTTTAACCACACTGCAAGTGGTTCAATAAGTAAACTCTGGCAGACCTTAAGTAGCTGGTAAATCTCCACTTTGGGAACTGCCAAGAAAAAAAATCAGATTTTTGGGATTCAGTTAGCATGAACAGGTCTGGGATATATTTATTTGCATTGAGCAAAATATTTTTATGGACAACAGAGTGAATGATACCCCAATAGCTTTTATTCTGTACAAAAAGGAGGGCACATGATCTTTAAGGTTGCTTCCAACCCAAACTATTCTATGATTCTATGAAGCTGCTAATTACTCCATTAAAAATTCACTCAAAACCAAGTTATCTTTGACAGGGTTGAATTCTCACTTTGTACACAAAAAGCACCTGTTTGTAAAGAAGGAATTCTGTTTCTGAGACCCTGAAGGTTAAGGATGTGTAAACTCCAAAAATGCAAGCACTTACTCATGCAATTTGTGCACAAAGCAGGTGAGCACCCACAACTTCAGGGACACCAATCTTTATAAAGAAATAATGAACACTGCTGATTAGGAAAGCAAGTATGGGTTAGGAATAGCCACTGCTGTCAGAAAATTGAGACCACAGCTAGTGTTACAGACTGGAGTGCAGCTGAGCATCAATTCCTGGATCCCCTTCTGGCCCTGCCAGGGAACAGCCACATGGCAATACAGAATGCTCCATTTTTGGTGTGTCTGCAGCTTCAGGAGGGCAGTGACACCTGGGGCACTGGGTTCCTTTGGGCAGAAAGTGCAAAGAGAGTCAGGTTCAAAAATTAACAGATATTTACACAAGGGTCTGTATACTTTACTTGAAGGTCTCTTTCCAGGAGGAACAACTCCTTTTCTATCAAATGTCCCGAAGGCACAGCAAGCCTGGGAATTCTGAACATCTGCACAGCCCGTGCTAAGCCACATTCTCTGCTGTGACAACAAAGATTTCCTACTCCTCATGGCACACAGACTTCCAAAAGGCTCTTTGTGAGCTCCCAACTCCTCTGAACCCCCACACCCTGAATTGTTTTACAGTCCCAGTTCCATTTGTTCTCCTCACAATCTCCTTCTTGTTAGACTCTCCAGGTATTTTATTTTAGCAGGAGTGTCCAGCTGCTCCCCAGCCTCCCTGCTCCCCAGATTTCCGCTGTCCCTTTTCAAGGGCTCTGTGGAAAGCTGTGCTAACAGATGCACCACCCCAGCCCAACAACAGGATGTTGTAAACCTCCAGCTCCTGTGTGCTTTTCATATGGATATGCTAATGGACACACTATCAGCACACGGCCGTAAATGCAAATGCCAGAGCACAGGCTGAGCATCTTTTATGGGTGTTTAACCACCTTCTGTCTTGTAAGGGAGCAGCTCCCTGCTATTTGTAAGATAAAAAGCAGCTAGCTCACCTCGTGTCAATGCTGTGTAAATCGATTAGGACAATAACAGCACGGCACTGAGGCTCTGCTAGGGCTGGCTCCAGGAGAAGCCTTTAAGTCACCGATGGCCCTTCTGATCTCACCCATGGGCTTTCTGATCTGCTCCAAAGCATCTGCCAGGGAACTGCACACCCCGGGAAGAGATGGGTGGGGTTTATGTAACATTTTCAAAACAACGACAAAGATATGCCAGAGTGAGTTAAACCACCAAGAAACATTGTGTCTTAAAAGTTTTAAAGGGATAAATTATCTCATCGAGCCACTTTTGGCTTTTTTAGCCATCCACTGCTGAAATACCCCCACCTGAAGATAACAACAACAGTCCCTGGTGAATTTAGAGACATTCCTGGCTCCAGGGGTGCCAATACCCTTTGGCACACAGGTGCCTGGCTGCCACAGTCTGGATGAGTAGCTAGGATCCAGATTCACCTTATCCCTTGAGCACAGGACACAAGCTCTGCTCAACAAACACTCCTGTGGCTCACTTTCTCAGCCTCCAACTCATCAATCCCCTCTCAGTGCACACTGAGTCCTTCAGTGTTTCACAGGTGAGATTTATCAGGGCTGCAGGTACACCAGCAATAAACAAAGCAATCCCAGCTGTTAACACTTAGTGTATCACCACAGGTTATACCAATTATTGATGCCTTGCTCAGGAGGGTCTCTACAGCAGTGAATGTCACCTTGCTCAGGGTGTTCCAGTGTCCATCAGCTTCTCTGGCCATGTTTCTGCTCCATCTCCCTGTACTGTTGGCTAAAAACAAACAAACAAGAGGGAAGCAGCCATCACAAATAGAACCCAGGCCAAATACTGCTGGCACAAATTAGGCTGCTGCTCTCACAAACACTAACTCACATAACTGCACAGCAGAATTCAGCTGAAAACAAGAGAAATAATGCAGAAAATGTAGTTTTAGGAGGCCAGGACAGCTTCAGTCACATGAAACCAATGACAAATTAGTATGTTTATTTATCATTTTTTATTGGAGTGTACTATATGTTGTTACACTAAGTTAATTGCTGTAATGGGGAGGTGATGTAGCAAGACAGTCTGAAAAGAACAGGTCAGCTGTCCTGTTGTAAGAATCCTTATCTGTACTCTGACTTATCAAAATGGGATTTAAGGTTTCTGTTGGGCATATATATGCACTAAAAGATGTTATAAAGCTCCTTTAGCAGAGGACCACAGCAATTTGACATAGTTATAAGGTTCCTTGCTATCTGCAATTATGGCTCTTTAATTGATTAAAAAAAAAAGGAATTAATTACAAAGAGCTCTTTTTAGCTTTGATCCATCTGCTTGAAACCACCCAGCTGTACTGTGACACAGACACAAATATTAATGAGCAACTGGCAATGGGATAATGAGTCAATAAAGAGTTTAAATGGTGTGAGCCAGAACAATTACTAACCTAATAAGCAGATAAATAAGGCTACTTGACTTTACCCAAGGAAAATGATTATTCTTCACCACTTATATTGAGTGACCTGAACAAAGTGGTTTGGTGGGGTTTTTTTTCCCTTCCTGGCCCTTTTCCATTCTGCTGTTCCCAGTTCCTACAGCTATGAACACTGCTCACCAAATCCTGCCCAAATGAGATCAGCTTTCCCTGCACAGCATTCCAGAGCCTTTTGCTGGATTGCATCTCCAAACCCTCCTCAAAGACCCCTGCAGCCCTTCCAGACAGGTCAGATTAGCTGCTGAGGGCTTCCTGTGACTAACAGGCAAAAAGGGCTTAGACATTCCCAGGATTTCCAGAGAAACTTTCCCTACATTTAGCCCAAGGCCAGAGTTTTACTGCTGTTTCATCAGCATATTTCTGACATTACTGCAAGCTAGACTGCAGTTTAAGTTGCCTCCATGCAGGAGGTTTCAGCAAATGCAGTGACAAAGGTTATTAAATAACAGCCTGCAACTCGACAAAAGATGAAGTTTAAAATTTAGGAGCAAAAAAACAACGTCAAAAGCATCTGGTGAACCACAACACAGGTAATATTGAACGTGTCCTGGTTTCTAAAGGAATGATCTGATCTCTAACAGTATTTATGCAGTTGTTGTTATTTATGCTTGGTTTGGCTGTGCCTGGAGGCCTTAGCTATGGTCTGGGCTGTCCCAGGCTGTGCTCTGCACATGCACAATCCCCTGAAAGAACCACAGGCCACAGGATTTCAATATCAATAACTTCTCCCTCTGCCTAGTTTTCATTGAATTTCCTGGGAATGCTGCTCTCCCCTTGGATGTCCTGGCACCTGCAGCTTCTTCTGGCCAGGTAAGCACCAAAAACTGGCCAAGAGCCTCAATAAGGCTTAAACTTGCTTCAAATATTGCTCTCTGACAGCACTGGGAATTCTGATCCATCTGATAACATCTTCTATGCATCCTACATGTTTTTCAAGAAATATGAACAAACACATAATTATGGGGAAAAAAAAGCAAACAGCAAAGAGTTCTGTTATTAACGCCAAATTTGGATCTTCTCCAATTCTGCCTTTCCACGGTGGTTCCACCAACATTTAGGCACATATTTAACTAACCTCATATCAGTAATTTTACTGAATTCAATATTTCTTCCTGCTCAATAATGCACTCGTCCCAAGTGTGTCTGTGCTGAGTGGCCCCAGAGGGCAGAAGCTGCAGAGGTGCTCACCAAGCAGTGCTGTCAGTGTTTCCCAGAATTTAGACATTTGAAACATTGCAAGCGGGGTACACGCAGCACCACAGAATCACAGAATGGTTTGGGTTGGAAGGAACACTGAAGTTCCAATCTCCTGAAATGGACAAGGACGCATTCCACTACCCCAGGTTGCTCCAGGTCCCATCCAGCACTTGCCAGGTGAAACAGATCAGGATTTTCCACAGTGAGTAAATGAAACATCCCAGAGAGCCAAAAGGCTCTTCTGGAAATTCACAGCCACACAATCAATATCTGTCTTTAAACAAAGCTGTCCCTGTGACCACTGCTCTCCCCTGGCCCCATCCTGCTCCTCTGGTCAAGCAGGGCTGATATAGACACACTGGCAAGTCAACCTAATTAGTTAAAGTTAGTTAAGTTAAAGTTACTTAGCTCGTGTTACCAGGACAGCATCACCCAACTAAAAGTGAAGGAATTCCCTACCTGTGGGCACTGGGAGTAACTCACCAAGACCACACTTTGCTTCTGAGTCACTTCCAAGCTGGGCAATCATTAACCCCAGCACGGAAACTCTCCACTGCAGGGTTGCAAGTTCCAGCTGATTTGACAGCAGAGTTAATCAATTTACAGACACACCAGCGTGGGCAATATCTGAAAAACCATTACCAGGGGACAGTGGTGGATCTCCTACACACTGCCAGCTCCTGCCACACGTGCAGTGACACCAGCACACACAAAACACGGGGGACAGTTCCAGCTCCTGCCACACGAGCAGTGACACCAGCACACACAGAACCAGTGCCAGATGTCCTGCACAGTGCCAGTTCCTGCCACACGTGCGGTGACACCAGCACACACAGAACCAGTGCCAGATGTCCTGCACAGTGCCAGTGCGGTGACACCAGCACACACAGGAGGTTGTGCCCGCCGCACCGCCCGGACTCTCCTCCCCATCAGCCCAGGCTCTGCGGGCTCCCTTCCCCAAAATGACCCCCGAAAGCTCCCGATTCCCGTGCGGCACTTACACAGCACAGCGGGGGCTGGACTCGCACCATCCCCAGGCGGTGACCGCGCTGTGTCCCCGGCCCCGCGCTCTGTCCCCTCTGCCCGGCCGCCCCCCACCCACCTGCGCACGGCCTCGACCGAGCCCGCGATGGGGACGCCGCCGCCGGCGCCGCTGTCGTAGAGAACCCCGCTGACATCGAGCAGCAGCCCCCGCACGGCCCGGGCCCAGCCCCGGCCCCGCTCCGCCATGGCCGCTCCCGCCGCGGCGCTGCCGGGAAATGCAGTCCCGGCTCCGCTCCGCCCCGAGCCCGCCCCGCCGCGGGGCGCAGCGCGCTGGAACGGCCGCTGCCGCAGCGCTGGAAGCGGTCACGGCCAGCCTGGATGCGGGGCAACCTGCCCTAGCGGGTGGCATCACCAACCATGGCAGTGCAGTGAAATTGGATGAGTTTAAACGCCCCTTCCAACCAAAACCTGCCCTAGTGGGTGGCATCCCCACCCATGGCAGTGCAGTGAAATTGGATGAGTTTAAACGCCCCTTCCAACCCAAACCTGCCCTAGTGGGTGGCATCCCCACCCATGGCAGCGGAGTGAAATTGGATGGTTTTTAACGCCCCTTCCAACCCAAACCATTCTGTGGTTCATATGACAATCAAGGAAAAAAAAAAACAACCACTGAGTCACCGTGTAAAGAATTTTACAATCGCAGATAAGATGTTATCAGCTGTGTTCCAGCTTTACGGATAGTATTGTTTTCTCCCAAATATCTTCTCGTTGCTAATGTCATCAATAGCATGGCACGACTCCCAGAATGTATAAGGAGCTGTGGTGGAATTATAGTCCATTTTGTTTTAAGGAAAGCAGAGGAGCCTTGGCAGCATTGATTTGCATCACCGCTTCTGGAATAGCCTCTGGCTTCTCCCTAAAGATAATATCTAAACTGTGAAATTCATTAAATAGACTCAGAAATGGATCAGGTTATTTAAAACAACATTACTAATGGCACAATATCTCAGCTGTCTGCAGCGATAGTGAACATTGTCTTGGATAGTGTTATCAGTGCAGGACACCCGCTATGAATATTGATCCACAGCTTGTTACAGCCATCACTTGCCATCAGGACAGGTCAGGGTTGAAACCCACCTAGCATCAAAGCAATTTAAAGACAGCACTTGGGCTGAATTTTAATGCCTGAGCTGGGAAACGGACTAACTTCAGAGTGCTGGAACTAATCCATGAGTATGTGCCCTTCCACATGCGTGTGTTTGTAGGTTCTTGTGTACATACATGTGAAACTGATGAGATTTGAAAACATCTTGTAGCTCACAGATTCATTTCAATGCTGCAATTTACATTCTCACCCCCTGCAGACCCAAAACTCAAAGAGAAGTATTTGTAGTCTCACATATACCAGATTTTTTTTCCCAGTTCACCACCTCCCACATCTCCAAAACCCAGCTTTAGCCACCTGTAGCTTCTGAGTGTGAACTCCTCAGGTCTGAGCTCCCTTCTCTTCTACATTCTCGTGGTTTTCTACCCCAGAGGCCAGTACCAAATGGGCTTTTAGATAATTAACAGTAACAATTACTTTTAATCACATCACCCTTGCACATCATCATCTCATCTTCTTGCTTTCCTCTTATCTTAAGGCCTATGCCAAGAATTATTTGTGAGCCAAATTCTGCTGAGGCTGAGACAGCGATGAAGAGGAGGAAGAGGAGGGCAGTGCTCTGCATCTCTTCACTGGAATAGAAGCAGGTGGAGCAGCAGATTCCTAGTGAGGGTTGCCTTCCCTGGCTCAAGGGTGCCTTTCCCCAATCTATCTGATGATTTGTGGCACCAACAAATGCTGAAATGCCAAGGAGAGTGAAAAGCATCCCCCCAAACAGATACAGATGTACAAAAATACACTGCAAGTGTTTTCAATGAGCAGAACTGGCTAGAAGTGGTCCCGAGGCTGCTGCAGAGTGGGGAGGCCTGGCCTGCTGTCACCTCCCCTGTCCCAGTTATAGTGTGAACAGGCAACCAAGTGTTTTCCCCCGAGACAAGGAGGGTTGGTTAGGGGCTTGCTCAGTGGGTAGGAGCTCCTCCAGCACAGGCAGGCATCAGTTTCCCCTGCCTGCTAACTGGGAACGGTGTGAACACCATGGGAGAGTTGCAGGAGTGGCCCAGAGGTCTGAACTACACTGATCCCAAGCTGCTCCCCCACAAAAAGCTGCTCCTTTCTCCCTGAGGACCAGGCAGTAGCTTCACATCTCAAACAGCGGCTGCTGGCACAGGGAGCACTTGGAGCTTGGATTCTGCCCAGTGCAGGAGAGAGATGCAGGAGCCGTCCCTCCTCTCTGGGTGCCTCTGAACACACGGCTCACCCCGCTGGAGCGGCACTGACCGGGACAGCTGCAGGTGGCTCAGCGGAGGGCGAGGGGACAGGTGCAGCCGGTGGCTCTCCGGGCCCCGGGGGACACCAGCTGCCGTCGGGCTGCCGCGTGCGGCCGCATCCCCGCTCCGGCGGAGGTCCCTGCTCCGGTGCCAGGGACTCCTGGCCGCCCCCTCTGCACGTCCCCCCGCCCAACCCGGGGCAGGTAACGGGAAAGCCCCGCCGCCGAGAGGCTGCGCTGGAGGGAGGCGCCCGCTGCGCCCCCGCGGAGGCAGCGCGGCGGGGAGGGGGCGCGGGGGCGGCGTGCCAATGGCTGCGCTGCCCCCTCCTCTGCCCCCACCCCGCCGCCGGCCCCTCCGCCTCCCCGGCCGACCCTCCTCCCCGCCGCTCACTCCGCGCCGCCAGCGCCGAGCGTGCGGCTCCGGAGCGGCCCGGCCCGGCCCCGCGCTCCGCCGGCTCCGCGCTGGGAGCCAGCAGGTCTCCGGGAAGCGCGGAGGGTGGGGTGGGATGCCGGAATGCCCGGACCGCGGGGCCAAGGCGGCCCCCATCCATCATAAAATCTCCTTCTCCATCTTAGACATCCTGGATCCCCAGAAATTCAGCAGAAGACGCGAACCGGCCTCGGGGAGCTGGGGCAGCGCCCCCCGCTCGGGCGAGCGGGAGAAAAGTTTGGGAAGAGTTGAAATAGGAAAGGACGCTGCTGCTCCCGGCAGCGGGAGGAATAAACTAGAGGCACATGGTAGGAACGCGCTCGCGTTTCTCCGGCCGGCGCTGGCGGGGCGCGCAGGTGGAGGCGCCGGCACACGGGGACCCTCGGCCCCGCGGGACGCGCTCCCCGCGCGGGGTCCCGCAGGAGCGAGGGAAGGGGGGCTGGAACTGTGTTTTAAGTCTGGATGATGCGAAGGGAGAAGTTCTCGATATCCGCGCGCCCCGCCCGGCTCCCGGCGTGCGGAGCATCCTCTGCGGCCGGAGCAGGAGGGCGCACATCAGGGCGCGCCGCCGCCCCGCCCCGGCGCCGGACGGGCCGCGGCTCTTAGCGAGGCACCGCACGGGTTTCTTCCCTCCAGCGAGGGCGGCCCCCGGGCGCTCCGTTCCCCGGGGCGGCAGCGGTCGGATGCCCCGGCCCGCGGGACGGCCGGCTGGGTAATTGCTCAGCCCGTCCCCACCGGAGGATGCCTTAGCTCCCGGTGATCGATATCCTATTACCGACTCCCGCCTATCTCCTCCCCGCAGCTTGCAGGTGCCCACTTCAAACCTCCTTCCCCCGGCCTGATCCTAATATTGTTCGATTAAAACTTACCTTTAATAGATGACATCTATCGATCTGGCCCTCGCAAATCTGAAACTCCATTAGCGCAGGGATGGGGAGGGGGGGGAGGGGATTTATTTCGCTTCAGAAGGGGACTTTAATAACTTCTTTTTTAATTGGTAAGAAATCCATATCGACGGCTCCCCCCTCCCCACCGCGGATGCGGTGGCACAGTGGGGGACGCGGGGGGCGGGGGGTCTCGCACGACGGGCGGAATTTTTCTCCCCTTTATTTTATTTTTAACGATTGCCCTTATGCTGGGGGGAGAGAGGGATGTGGGAGCAGAAGCGCGGGGTTCGGAGGGGGAACGGGAGGAGGGTGCGCTATCGCCTGACGATCCCCGCGGTCTCACCTAGATGCGCACGCCCCGGCGGAGAGCGGCGCCGAGGACGCGGGGCAGGAGCGCGACGAGGAGGAGCCGAGCGCGGACGGGAGCGGCACCGCGAGCCCGCCCGGGCCGGAGGAGCCGGGCTCGCCGCGGAGCGCCCGGCGGCGGCGGGCAGAGCCGGGCTGCGGGAAGCCGCGGCGGGCGCGCACCGCCTTCACCTACGAGCAGCTGGTGGCCCTGGAGAACAAGTTCCGAGCCACGCGGTACCTGTCGGTCTGCGAGCGCCTCAGCCTGGCGCTGTCCCTCAGCCTCACCGAGACGCAGGTGAAGATCTGGTTCCAGAACCGCCGCACCAAGTGGAAGAAGCAGCACCCGGGCGCCGACGGGGCGGCCCCCGCAGCATCCCCCGCGGCGGCGGCGAGCGGCGGCAGCCCCAGCCCGCCGGGCCCCGCCGCTCTGCCCTTCCAGACTTTCCCTTCCTACGCCGCCGCCAACGCGCTGGTGCCGCCGGCCGCCCCCTTCCCGCTGGGCGCCGGCCCCTTCGCGCCCTTCCTGGGCCCCGCGTACCTCGGCCCCTTCTACGCCCCGCACCTCTGAGGCGGCAGCGGCGGGGCAGCCCCGGGAGCCAGGAGCGCACCTCAGCCCTTCTGACCCAGCGGGGAACACCGTCATCACTTCTGCTGCTTGCGTGGCCATTGAAGTGTAAGAAAGTTGATTTTTCCTAGGCGTCGCGGCAGCATGCTTAACTTTGACACACAGAGAAAAAACCACTCCACTGTAACCACTGGATTTTATTAGCACCTTTGAGATGTAATTATAGGTGTTGGAGATGGGAAAAGTAACCCTCTTTACACATGCCTGACACTAATTCCCTGCAGATTCTTCTCCAAGTTCATTGTTAAGATGCTCCTCGTTGCTGTTCGGCTTGCCAGCACACGTCTGAAGCCTCGGGGGCTCGGGAGCTGTGGCACTCGTTAGCACTGCTGCGATCCCGATGCTGATGAGGGTGCAGGCGGCCGTGTCGAATCCCAGGGATGCTCGGCAGTGAAGTCGTCCCCAGGCTCTGACTGTGCTCGTGGGACTCTGCTGAGCCCTGTTTGACCCACGTTTCGTTATCGTTTCTGAAAACTGCCAGTCACGTTCTTGACACCCTACCTGGAGGAGAGCTTTGTTTGGGAAGGTGCAGGAAAATGCAGCTCTGTGTCACTGGAAGACAAGAAGGAAAAATCTGCCTGGTCAGTGGGAAAGTGTTCAACTGCTGCTCATGTCCATGGCCTCTCTGCCTTTCTCTGCAGTTCAGTCCCAATGACTTCACAGGTTTTGGATAAGAAATCTAAAGATCATTCTTTTTGCAGAGACCAGTTGTTCTTGTAATAACACAGCATTAGTGCCAAATGAGGCAGAAAAGAAAACATAAATCAGAGAAAATGATTACATTATTCATTTCTTTAAAAATGGGGCATTTGTGGTAGAAAGTAAGTAAAACACAGAATTTCCAGCATGCTGAGACCTACTTTCCATAACAGAGAAACACATGCTTTTTCTGGTTTTGCTTTTTGGAGCATTTGTTAGAAGGAAAATCACATTTCATCTTCATCGTTACAAGCATCGGAATGAAAAGGAATTTTAGCTGGGGGCTCATCTGTCCCTGAATGGATGGGAAGTAATTGGTTTAAAAAAATCTGTCTCATGCAGTTTTACAAATTATTACAACACAGTACTCCAGACTGTATCCTCTCTGTCTCTGACAATGCTTTAAAGTACACATTGGCTTTCCAACCAAAAAACTTAGCTCATAAATCCTATCTAGCTCTTGTGTTGGTCTAAATAAAAAGGGTTTTTAAATTGTTCCCTGTTTGGTTGTTTTTAATTTTACTGGGATGAGGCACTGTCTGCTTTGTGGACTATTTGCCCACCTGGTGTGGGTCTTGATGGTCCCTGTGTTGCATGTCGGTGACTGAGGGTGACACCTCATCCTCTGGGCTGGCTGTGAGGAGATGGGTGATGGGATAACCCTCTCTTGCCAAAGTCACCCTCCTGACTTCCAGCTTTGCAGGGATCAAGGGTGTGAGAGCCACAAGCCTGAGCTTGGGCCAGCTGTAATGACCTGAGGCTGCCTTTCCACAGCGAGAGGAGGTGCCCAGTGTCTCCTCAGTGCTTTGCAGAGCTATTAACAGAGCACGAAGTTCACCTCAGGTCACGGGCTTGGAAGTCATGGCTGCTGTGTGGATGCCTTTACTTGGAGGTTAATTAAAGTAACTTTTAAGCCCTAATTAAGGTTAGAGTTACAAAAGACGGGGGCATTTCAGCTGCTTGGGGTGCATCCAGAGCTGCCTGCCTTTCTGGCCAGGCAACCAGCAGTCCCAAAAGCCTGAGCCATCACTGCTGACAAACTGTGTCCACTTCTGGCTGCTCATGGGCAGTTAAGCGCTCAAGTCCTGCAGGGTGGGGAAGACATTCCTGCAGGCTGGCCTAGTCCATCTTCTCTGCCTCAAGTTGGGACTAATTAGACCTAAATCCTCTTGACTATTCATGGCCTCCTACCTGTGATTGTCATCACTGTCCATGCAAAAAACAGGTCTTGATGTCACTTTGCTGTCACTCTTAAGAGGTTCCCAGAGCATGACAGGGTTGGTTATCCACAGCGTCCCCACATCCCTGGTACAAGACAGGCTTGTGCCCTGGTATGGTCATATGGTTACTTCTTCTCCTTGAAAAGTGTAAATCACAAAAAACCAGGGCATGTAACAAGTCAAAATAAATAGTACAAATTGTCTCTTCCTTCAAGATGTGGTTTTTGCTTTTCATAAACCTTTCAAGGCTCTGCTTTGCCAGCAATTTTACCCTTGCCAAAACTGTATTAACTTTAGAGGAAATATTGATTCCTATGCAAGATGCTCTAGCCTTTCTTTTGCTATCACTCTGTTTAGTCACTTCTAGCCCAGATTCCCAAAAGATGTTTCACAGTCATTTCCAGAGAATGTAGCAGTCATGGTCCCCACTTTGCATGACTTGCACCTCTGTATGGCACTGGAAGGGGGACACACATCAGTGGGAATGCAGATTTTTGGCTCTGATCCCAGGCCACCAAAGTCTTCCTGGCTGAACTCTTCCAAGCCCTTTGGACAGAGCTTTCCCTCCCTGCTTTGTTGAGCAGGGGCTGCTTGGGTGGATTATTCTTGTTAGGGATGTGGTGACTGGGCACTTATTCCAAGCAGTCCTGGGAACAGCAATTGCAGTCAAACTTTGTGTTGCCCAGATGAGGCCATTTGCACTGGTAACACTTCTAGAAATGCCCCACTGAGTATCCATTATCTCTAACAATTCTGAATAAAGATTTGTGCAATATTATCAGGCACAGACAGAAACTGACTTTACTCACAGCTGAATATAGATGTTAAAAGGAATCACAAGTAAGTCCTAAGTGTAAAAAGCAAAAATGCATCTATATTAAATTAAAAGAGCTTTGAATTCAAATGCTCCAGAGAGAACAGGAAAGTTAGGAGCCTCCCTCATGCCTGGGCAACCTGATCTGGTGGGTGGCATCTCTGCCCATGGCATAGAGTTGGAACATGGTGATCTTTAAGACCCCTTCCAACCCAAACAATTCTGTGATTCAGCACCTACCAGTGTCTGCAGTGAGCAGGCAGCAGCAGCTGGAGGCAAACTGACCAAACTGCTGCCAATTCTGAGTCCAAGAACCACAAAATCACTTTGGAAACAGACTTCATTTTACCTGATAATGAAACAAGTACAGGGAGGCACACTGTGACATCACAGTTAGGGAAATGTTAGAAATGTCAATTTAACCAGAATTTCAGAACCGTACTTAGGAAAAAATATCCACAACAATTCATACAGCTGAGCTTGCAAACTTGGAAGAATACAATGAAAAATTAAATAAATTGAGGAACAAAAGATAAAATATATTTATTGGCATGTCATTGACCAAGCATTTTTCTTGAAGGAAATCAATGGGATTTGTTGTGTAATACATGACTGGAAAATTAAACTAAAGTCTATTTCCTTCCTAGCAATCTCTCTCTTGTTCTCTCTCTCATTATTATTCGAACATGTGTAATAAGATTTGTGCTACCTACACAGAGGTTCTTGAGGTGAGAACAGACTCCCCTGTTTTCCACCTGTGGATTTTTCCTCACTGAGATCAAGTAGGACCGTGAGAGAGCCAGAGATGACCCAAGACAAGGAGCAGAGAGAGCTCAAAGGACTCCTACTTCCCCTGTTTCTGGCAGAACAGGAGTTCCTTCAGAAGAGATGTGGTCACTGATTTTTGTGGTCACTGTGGAGCATGTGAGTCTCACCTGCTGGTGGCAGCAGAGGTTGAGAGGTGCATGGCAGCGCTCTCTGGTGACTCAGGAACGAATGAGAAGTGTTGCTGTGCTCCCAAACACCTCTCAGGAATGGGAGCAAAGTCTGATTTTCAGCAGATTTATAACTCACAGGCAGACGAGATGTCTAGCAAAATATTTGGTGGGTGAGATCCTCCTGAAGAAAAATTGATAATTATGTTCTTGCATCACTAGGCCTGAACCATTTTTGTTTTCCAGTATGACCCTGTATCAGCTGAAGTCACCTTGATCTTTACAGCACTTTGTTGTCATGGCAAACTCACGTTGTGGGCCCCATTTCTGGTAGTGCACTCAGAAAAAGTTTCTGGGAAGATAATGATGTGTACAACTAATTTATGAGCTGCTTGTTACAGGTTTGCTTATCCTCTTAGCTGGCATCTTTACCATGTTGTTCACAGGAGCTCTTCTGTGGTGGCTGTGATTCATGCAGCCTGTAGCAACACTACCACTGCTTTCTACTGTAGCACTAATATTAAACTCCATTTCTCTTAGATTTTCCCCTTCAAACACTGAAGAGTTCCCAAGCTGGCTTCTTTCTCAAGCTGATAATTGCTTTTCCTGTGTTCTTTGTAATGCCACAGGAAAAATGTAATTAAAAATGTGGCATTCCATGGGGCTTAGGCACGCTGCAACACTGCAGAGGGATTTTAGCAGTATTCAAGATCTGTGCTTTTCCACTGAGCAGCCTCTGACAGATTGAAAACACTTTGGGTAATACCAGATCTATGTACAAGATCAATGCAAATAAAAGATTTTTCTCCTTTCTACACATGCTGATTTATTATAGTAGCTTTGATCATAAACAACTGCTATTGTTTAAAGTAAGACACTGTAAACATTCATTTAAAAAAAAAGAGATAATATATGAAATTACATCAACTTTGCAAAATGGGAACCTTCAAAGCTGTCAGGTTTTGTATCTGTGGGTCTTTAAGAACCTGACACAACAAACTAAGAGTTGGGTCAGTTGAAACCTTGTCCTTTCAGCTCTGTGGTCAGTTCTGTGATGATGTCCCAAAATCTGATACCTCCCGTGGTGTTAGTGGGTACCAACTGGACTGACAGCTCCCCTTATCATCCAGTCCCTTCCATGGAATTACTCTGCAAAGCACAAGCATTGCTGAATTCAGGATTTTGCTGCATTTCACTGGAATTGCTCCAGAAGAACAACTGATGAGTCCTAGTACAGTTTGGGTGGGAAAGGACCTTAAAGACCACCTAGTTCCAACACCCCTGTCATGGGCAGGGAACTCTGTTAGACAAGCTGCAGAGAGAAAAGAATGAATTAAATTCTTTACCAGTTTATTTGTCCCTTCTAAGGAACAGGCACTCGATAGCTGAAGAGTAGACAATTTCTGTCAAGGTCTTTCTGAAGATTCCTTCCTTTTCTATGCTTTCCATGCTTCCATATCTCAAGGTGTGTGATTTTTGAAAACAATTATGATGAAAGAAATTGTCTTGAAACAACAGATTGAAAGCAAATTCCTTTGTCCTAAGATGTATCGAGAAAACTTTTAATTTTCTCAATTATCTAATATTCTAGAAAAATCTAAGGATTTTTTAAAGTCCTGCCTGGGGAAGTGCAGGAAGTCTGGGGTAATGACGAGTGACAGGTGATGCAATCAGTCACCCTGCTGATCTTTCACCTCAGTGATGCCCAGCTAAAGCCTGACCTGGTGCATTATGTAACCTGTCCAGTGTCTGAGCACAGCAGCCCTGAGGTCAGAGCTCAGTGCTCACCATTTAGCAAGGTTGGCAATCCTGGTGGCAGCAATGTCACACTCTGCCACAGCAGGGCCGGTGGGGATGTGTGACGCTGGAATTCTGAGAAGTTTCCCAGCTCCTGAGAAAATGCATATCCAGATGTTCAGTGCTCAGTCCCGAGATTAACCAAATTGACAAGGTATTTATTCTTATTACCCAGTTAGAAGTATTTATGTTTGTTTTCTGTGTGCTCTCAGAGCTGCCATCTGGGGCAGATTTTCAAAGTCAGGAGAGCATGTAAAGGAGTTTTCCAGAAATCATTGTCCTGATAAAATCCAAGAATGAAGATTGTAAGTTAGGAAGCACAAGTTCCTCAGGATCCAAATCAAAATACATTCATTCAAGGAAGAAGCAAGGTCACATCCAAGGCACTTGAAACCTGAAATTTAAACCAAGTCTCACTCCAATTTTCCTTGGATTGTATTTTAACATTTGTGAGTTCTATGCTATAAAATGCCATTTATAAAGCTCTTTTAATCTGTCTTGGGAAAGCCAAAAAAAAGATTGTTTTTCCCAAGCTCTCTCCAATTTGTCTTTTTGCTGGTATGATATCCAAGGAATGTGATGCTCATCAGAAATGTGTGTAGAAAGGCTCATTAAATTAATTACAAGTCCGAGAAATGAAGGAGTTTATAATTCATCTTTAGGTTTTGCACAGAAATAAAACATCTCACCTCATTTGTGGAAGGCTCTGGATGTAGGTATTGCTGAGCTGCAGAGGAAAATGACAGTGTAAGTTCAAACATGGGGAACACTGCCTGAGAGAAGACAGCAATTTAAATTCCTTTGTTTCTGTAATTCAGTTATCCATGCTGTCATCTAACAGAGTATCATGGAAATCTTTGTAAAATAAGCCAACATACAAATCAGGGAGGATAAGTATGAACTGTAGCTCAAGGTTTATATTGCAAAAGGAATATCAGCTCTAAGGGTTGTTTGTGGTGCTTTACGCTGGGTTAACTAACACCCATCCAATAAAACAGCATTATTTTGAGGGGGCTGTGCTATGCTTTGCCAAACTATCTTGAAAGATATGAACTAAAAGAGAAATCTCTAAGTGGACTTGAGAGGCAGATCTGCTTTGCATGCATTACAGTTTGTTGCTGCCCTGCTCTGACACACTGCACTGTGAAATATTCTAGCTGTGCTGCAGGAAAGGCTAAGCTTTCTTGTCCTGCAAGATATGTCTTAATGTAGAGTTCTACTGTCAGTAAACAAGCAGCATAACACAATCATGGGCCATGGAAAGCCATTTTTCTATGTAAGGCACTATGGACAATCCAATAATCCCACCCTGTGCCTAAGAGCATTGTCCGAACGCTCCTGGAGTCTGTCAGGCTGGGGCTCTGCCCACTGTCCTGGGGGTCTGTTCAGGGCCCAGCCACCCTTTGGGGGAGGAAGCTTCTGCTGACCCCCAGAGCAAACCTCCCCTGACACACTCCATCCCTGGTTACAGAGAGCAGGGATTAGTACTCCTCCTCTGCCCATCGTGAGGGAGCTGTAGGGTGCTATGCTGATTTATTATAGTAGCTTTGATCATAAACAACTGCTATTGTTTAAAGTAAGACACTGTAAACATTCATTTAAAAAAAAGAGATAGTATATGAAATTACATCAACTTCACAAAATGGGAGCCTTCAAAGCTGTCAGGTTTTGTATCTGTGGGTCTTTAAGAACCTGACACAATAAACTAAGAGCTTTGTCCCTAAGAAGGGACTGAGGTCTCGCCTCAGTCCCTTCTTCTCCAGACTGAACAAACCAAGTGACCTCAGCTGCCATTTGTATGGGCTCCCCTCCAGACCCTTCACCATCTTCGTAGCTTCTTTTGGTCACTTTCCAGTAGCTTGATATCCTTCACTGTCAGACTGGGACTGAAGGTTGAGTTCCCCAGCAATGTTAACTGCAAGGTTTGCCTTCAAACCTGCCTTTGGCTCAGAAAAGTGCCTATTTTTCATTTTTGCTGAGTGGCAGCAGAGTTTCAACAGCAGAAGAAAGGGTGAAGCCTGGGTGAAGGCTTTGCTCTGGGTGGGAAGAGAGGTGGAACTGTCCTTGTGCCAGCTCTGCAGATGTGTGCTGGTTTTAGGTAATGATGAACTTGCACCTTGAACTCCTGGCTTGGTGAACTCCATATCCAGCCTGAGCTCAGAGGTGAGGAACTGTCCCATGCCACTGAGGAATTGAATACTGGTGCCATGGGGCAAAACATCAGCTTTTGAGGAATGCTGGATGTTTCCTGCAGCGTTCCTAAGGCAGTGTTAAACTCGAGTGAGGGTCCTGCAATCCTGCCTTGGCACCAGTGCTTGAGCTGCTCCCACGAGCAGCATGTGAATGCCTGGCACACACTGAGCCTGGGCAGCCAAACCAACACACAATAATTCCCTGTTATTGACTCTGCCTCTAAACAACCACAATAAGTGGGATGCAATTCCTCAGTCTCCTCACATGCCTAATTCCCAACAACTTCAATGAGCATTTCTGCCAGAGACAGGGCTGTGGAATTACTCCTAACAACTGGCATGACTTAACTTGTTCCTTCTTATAACTTTATGGTTTACTTACATGTCAAATTGTATTTTCTGGATTAGCAGAATGAATATAATAACCCTCTTTCTTCAAGTAGGTCAGAGTTTTCCTCTTTTCTGCAGGGCAAATTACTGTAAAATGTGAACATTTCATGGATTCACTTTTCCATATTTTGGTTACTGTCATGTGTAGTCTTTTAGGTATCTACAGGTAACTAAATAGTACACATTAAGCTTCTCCTTTCCATTTTTTATTCATATAAAATACTTCATCTAGCTGAGAGCAATTCCTCCAAGATCTACAGTAATAGCTGCTACTGTGCACAATGCGAATGGTTTAAAATTCTAGTTTGATAGTGTTTAAAGAAGAAAGTGGATATTTTCTGTGCCTTGATAATAAATACCAAAAACAAAGGAGGAAAGAAAGCAAGCCATGACGCTGATCCTACATAAAACTGATCAGGTTTAAATTAAACAGAGCTTTGAAGGCACTTTCTGTCAGGTCTTGATTAACCAGATTCCAGTTTGAGAGTTATTTCATATTTATAATTTTTAAATCTCAGAAAAAGTTCATATCAGCTAAAACCCCACATTTACATATAGTATCTGTGCATTCCACATTGTGTCTTTATTTCTTCTTTCAGATCTTCAGAATCCAAAAGCAAGCAAGCCTTTTCTTGTTTATTTATTTGTTTTTGAATCTCTGCCTTCCAGACAGGAATCTGCTGTTTTCCTGCATGTCTGGCTTCTGAATTCACCTCTCTGGGCAGTTTGCCTCCAGCCCCATGAGGCAGAGCTGAACCCAAGATTCAGCACTTCAATTGATCTTGGTTGCCTTTAGTTTGCATTCTTTACCTTTTCAGATGTGCATTTCCCTTATATGATGGGTGCTACTTAATCCTTTGGACAAGTTTTGTTCTTTCTATATTTTTCTGCTTATTGTGAAAAGAGCATGGTTGGATGAATCTAAACCAATTTGGAGGTGAGCTTAAGAATAAGAGCATTTAAAGGCAGGTAAAAGGCAGCTCTTGAGTTGAGTTTGAAAGATTAAAGGGATGTAGCTCTCAGCATGTTATTTTTGTGGCTAAATGGGTAGAAGGCATCATTAGCATTACCTGAGATAACAGATCTATGTTAATGAAATGCCATGCTAATGAAATGTCAAAGTAAAAAACAATGTAACCTTAAACCAGCATTTCTTACCTGGGAAAATCCCATTGATCTCATGGACTGTAAATCCTGGATCCTATAAGGCTATTTAAGAAACGTGAGTAGGCAACAAATAAAATTATGTGATTTTTTTCTCTCATACCAGAGATTGTAGAATCATGGTTTGAGTTGGAAGGGACATTAAAGATCACCCAGTTCCAAACTCCCCTGCCATGGGCAGGGACACCTTCCACCATCCCAGGGTGCTCCAAGCCCTGTCCAGCCTGGCCTTGGGCACTGCCAGGGATCCAGGGGCAGCCACAGCTGCTCTGGGCACCCTGTGCCAGGGCCTCACCACACTCAATATGGAGGAACTGCTTCCTAATATCCAATCTAGAGCTACTCTCTGGCATTAGGAAGTCACTCCAGGTCCTTGTCCAAACTCTCTCTCCATCTTTCTTGTCAGCTCCTCCAGGCACTGGAAGGCCTCAGTCAGGTCACCCCAAAACTTCTCCAGGCTGAACAATCCCAATTCTCTCGCTCCATCCCTCTGATCCCTTGGCTCCATCCCTTGGTGGCCTCCTCTGGACTTGTTCCAGCAGGTTCTTGTTCTTCCCATGCTGGGGACCCCAAAGCTGGATGCAGAACTCCGGGTGGGATCTCACCAGAGTGGAGTAGAGAGGCAGAATGAACAGGGACAATGTGTAATACTCAAAGCAGAGAGGTAATTGCTTATTTTCAGCCTTAAAATGTTAGGCTTTTCACAAAAAGTCATAACTTCAACTAGAAATAAAGGGTTTCAATAGCTCCTAGACAGTGACTGCCTCTGGACTTAAGGAACTGGGCACGGTACTACTGTGTATTCATTCAGCAGTCATGACTCTGAAATGTATTTTGCAATTTAGCACCTAAGGCACAACCTTTTGGTGCTTTATGAACTCATCTTTGGCAGCAGATGCAGGGCACTGTTTGCTGGCAGAATTGGGCTAGTGGGAGACACAAACATATTAGCAAATTGAGCCTTACTCTCTGTGTGTTTATAGAGAGCTCAACATCATCTGCTCTCCTCCCAGCCCTCGCTGCATCAGGCTGACTGCACATTGGGAAAATTTCCTCCGAGGGCGTTGTTCTCCAAAGGCATCAATGGTGCTGCTCCCTGACATCCAAGGTTTGAGCAATTTGGTTAGAAGATATGACAAGGTTCAGGAATATTTTCAAATTGCTTGCTTTAGTGACGGGAAGCTATGCAAATTCTCTGTGTGTCAACTAGGATATCGTGTTTTCTTTGTGCAAGAAATAAATTGTTTTTCCAGCATTGATAAATTTGTCAGGGCAATTTATGGACAAAGAGCAAGAGGCACTAAGAAGTTACCACTGCTAAGACTCAGGGGATTTTTGGTTTGCTTTTTTTTTTTTTGTTTGTTTTGGGGGTTAGTTTTTTGTTGCTCTTCTTAGTGAGGTGGATATGATAAAAAGTGAAATATGGTTGATTTTCTTCTGTACTCTGCTCTTGTGAGATCCCACCTGGAGTGCTGGAGCAGGCCCAGAGGAGGGCACAGCAGTGATTACAAGGATGGAACACCTATGAGCAAAGGTTAAGAGAATTTGAATTGTTCAGCCTGGAGAAGAGAAGAGTCCAAGGAGACCTCAGAGCTCCTACCAGTGCCTAAAGGAGCTCTAAAAGAGCTGGAGAAGTTCTTGGGACAAGGGCATGAAGGGACAAGAGCACAGGGAATGGCTTCTCACTGCCAGAGGGCAGGGTTAGATGGGATATTGGGAAGGAATTGTTCCCTGTGAGGGTGGGCAGCCCCTGGCACAGGGTGCCCAGAGCAGCTGTGGCTGCCCCTGGATTCCTGGAAATGTCCAAGGCCGGGCTGGACAGGGCTTGGAGCAGCCTGAGATAGTGGTAGCAGATGGAACTGGATGAATTTTAAGGCCCTTTCCAACCCAAACCAGTCTATGATTTTTTTTTTTTTTTTGGTAAAACCAGAATGTATTTATGAAGCAACCTCACAGTTCCCCTTAAACGCCCAGATCTTCTGGTTACAAAACGCTCTTCAGTTGTAATTTAGCCCGGGGAAAGGTCAGGGTTGTGCTGGCTCGCTCCAGCCTGTCCCTGCTCACCTGCTGGTCCCAGCTCAAAGCTCCTGCTCAGAGCACTCCGGGCCCTCCTGGACCTCACTCCCTCCACGTTCCCTCCCTCTCTCCCAAGGCAGCAGAGCCTGAAGTTTGGGGTTCCATCAATGCCCTTCCATGATGAGAAGGGCAGGGCATGGGGACACTGGATGGACCGTGACAGACTGGGGAGGAAATTGGTGTGTGTAGGCAAAAACACCTGGCACAGGAGCTCCATAAGCAATTCTTTAGCAACCTCTGTGAATCCCTGGCTGTTGTTCCGAATTATTTTCTGTTAGATATATATTAAAAGATTGGAAAAAAAACTCATGTTCATCTCTTGGGAAGAGAAAGGTCAGAGTTGAGCACACATAGAGCACTTGTCATCACATCCCTGGGGAACCTGTAGCCATCAGTGGAGGTACCACCACCATCCCACACACTTCCTATTCCCAGGAATGTTTTCCCAATTCCTCTCCTTTTTTTTTCCGTCAGTGCTCGCCCTTTTCTACAGTGACTTCCTCGAGGACACAAGTGCGGGAGAGCGGTGACAGCGGCGGGAGGGCGCGGGGACGGAGGAGTTCCGTGTGCGGGCTTCTGTGGCTACGAAGATTGCTCCCAAGGCTACTTCGGCAGAGAGGAGACGAGCCGCCAGCCTGAGGGACGGGAATGCCGGTGTGGAGGATGAGGGAACGTAGTGACGGAAGGGGGGACAGGATGAGCCGGTCCGAGGGCCGGGGGTGCCGGTGTGAGGGACACGGGAAGACGGTGAGGGAAGGGGGAATGAAGCCCTCGCTCAGAGGGCCGGGGTGCCGGTGTGAGGGACACGGGAAGACGGTGAGGGAAGGGAGAATGGAGCCCTCGCTCAGAGGGCCGGGGTGCCGGTGTGAGGGACACGGGAAGGCGGTGAGGGAAGGGGGAATGGAGCCCTCGCTCAGAGGGCCGGGGTACCGGTGTGAGGGCCAGGGGCACCGCCCATGAGGGCCGGGGATGGGCGGGGCGCTGGCTCGCGCGCGCCCGCCAATGGGGAGCCCCCGCGCCAAGGGGAGGTGCCGCAGCGCGGGGGCGGTGGCTGCCAATCAGTTCCAATAGCCAATCGGTGGGCGCTATTCAGGTGACGTCAGGCGGGAGGGGCGGGGCGAGGAGCGGTGACAGTGGCCCGCGGCCGCATCCGCCTCTTATCCGCGGGCCCCGGCATCGGCAGCACCTCTGGCACCGCCAGCACCTCCGGCACCTCCGGCAGCACCAGGTACGGCCCGTCCGGCCCTCGGGGGCCATTTCTGCCTCTCTCCGGGCCACCGTGCCCCGGTTCTGTCCCGCCGCAGCCGGCCCCGTCGGCAAGGCCCCGGCAGCGTTGTCACTGCGCGGTGAGCGGGGGAGGTGACAGTCCCTCCCCGCCTCTGTGCCTGTGCTAGCCCCGCTCCGCGATGCCACATCCCTGCCTCTGCACTGCCTTTGACGGTGGCCTTGGCGGGGAGATGGTCAGCGGGATCTTGTATTTCACCGCTGGGTTTATTGCTTTTCCTTTTTTTTTTTTTCCATTTGTTTTGCTGGAGAAAAGAAGGCTTAGAGGGGACTTTATCCTTTCTATAGCTCCCTGAAAGGGGACTGTAGCAGGCAGAGCTCGGGCTCTTTTCCCAGGTGACAAGTGACAGGATGAGAGGAAACGTGCTCAAGCTGTGCCTGAGGAGGTTCAGGTTGGACATCAGGAGGAAATTCTTCCCTGGAAGGCTGATTTGACATTGGAAGGGGCAGCCCAGGGAGATTTGGAGTCCCCATCCCTGGAGGTGTCCAAGGAAGGGCTGGATGTGGCACTCAGGGCTCTGGGCTGGGGACAAGGTGGGGATCAGGCACAGGTTGGACTCGGTGATCTCAGAGGTCTTTTCCAGCCTCAGTGATTCTGCAGTTCTTGTCTGCCAGCCTAGATCCTGAAGGTCCTGAGCTGTTCCTGCTGTGGTGCTGGTCTGCACAGGCAGCTTGGCATGTCCACACTGATGTCCCCCTGCCTGTCCCCTTGAGGGTTCACCCCTTTGACTCAGCTGGTAGAGGCTGCAGTGTGGTACCAATTCCTGTCTGCTCTATCAGCCTGAACCTGAGTGTTTTCATGTGTTTGACAACACCCCCCAGTTACCTTGGGGTGTTTTGCAGTGTCAGGTTCATACAACCATTCAATTTACCTGTGCAGTCTGCAGGATCCTGTCTGGATAATCTTGCTCAATAGCTGAGCAAAGCTGTTCAAGTGTTTTACAGCTGTGTTTTGAGTGGTTTTCTGTTCTGATGCAAGACCTATTCCAGTTGGTGTAATTTCCTGGTTTCTGATTCCTGTACTGCCTGCTCCAGTGCACGATCATATTTCTCACACTTGGTAATGAGTTTAATTTTATTTCATTTTGTTTGCTTGGATTTTTCTCCTTATTATGCCCCTCCTCTTTCTTGAAATTTCTGTTCACCTTGTCATCAACCCCAAATTTCCCCCCTCCTTTTAACTCCAGATTCATCTGGAATTCTCAGCTTTACTCAGCTCTTCTCCATGTAATCTTCCACACTTGGCTAAAGTGATGTGGCCTCGCTAGCACAGTGTGCAGGGCAATTCCCTTCATGGAGGAAAAAGCCCTTTAAAAAAATCTGATGAATATTTTTCAATATGCAAGAAGTAAAGCAAGAACCTCAAACTGGGGATCTGTGATCCTTCATGCAGAGAGGTATCTCTGATACAGGGCAGATAAGAGTTTAACTTCTTTGTACCTTTCATTTCAGGAATGTCTGGAAAATCTCCAAAATCTAGGAGCTTGTCTGATAGGATTAGGTGCTCTGCCATGGAGGTGTGCCAGGGGCCAGGATGTCACAGACCAATTACAGTTTAGGGGTTGAGCAGGTTGAAATTTTGAGTCATCAAAATTTTTTCTTGCACAGAGAAGTATTTGTCTTTTTTTGTTTGCGAAATCCTTGAATAACAATCTTGAAAAGTATTAACACAAAGGGCTAATCTTTAACAGCTGGAGACATGCCCAGAGTTGTGCAGCATTCATCTCTTGCTGGAATGGAGAATGCTGACTCTTCCTCAACACTTGGATTTTGGTAGATGGAGAAAATTCTTTTGGCTTTGGTTAGAAGTAAGGAGCAGAAATGTACTACCTGAGGAGCCTGCTGAAAGAAATGCCTCTCTGTTCAAGGCAGCACATTCAGGGTGTGGATTTTTTTCCAAAATAAATTAGGGATAAATCCATGACTTACTACTTCTGTCTTCTGCAAGCAGCCTGAAATAACAGCACCCTTGTGTGAGCCATCCTTGCATCCTGCTGTTGGTATTTAGGGGAGGTTTTCAGTCTGCCTGTGTTAGGTGGTGCAGCAGTGTCCAGGCTGCTCAGCTCTTCACTCTGCTGTGCAGTGTCACAGGGAGGCTGCATTTGATAAGCAGAGCACCTGTTGTGATCTGTGATCCTGCTCTGGGGATTAAACCTTTTGCCAGTTTGTCAGTGGGATGTTCTGTGAGACCAGAAACCCGAGCTTTGGGAACTCTTGGCTCTCTGCTGTTCCCTGCTGTGGGAAGAGCTTCCTCAAACAACTTTTCAAGTGCCAGCTCACATCCTCCTTCTGAGAAGTATCTTTATATTGACTGAGGAGCAGGCACAGAGAAGAAATCAAAGTGCATTTTCCTCATGAAATCCTACCCTCAGGTTATCCCTAAATGGTGAAAATACGAGGTTATGTATTCAGGGGGAATTGCTGGGAAAATACAGAGTGCTCTAACAATCATTGATATCTGACATATTCTTACTTTACATCTGTTTTTTGATCATAGAATCCCAGAATGGTTTGTGTTGAAAAGGACCTTAAAGCTCATCCAGTGACATGGGCAGGGACACCTTCCACATCCCCATCCAACCTGGCCGTGGACACTTCCAGGGACAGCCAATATTGAGGAAGTTTGTGGCATTATTTGTCTGATGAAAATCTAGTAGAAAATGGGCATTTCAATAGAACAAGAAATTTGATGAACTTAACTTTCTTCCTCTAGTTTATATTAGTAAATCAGAATTTAAGGCGCAGTGAAAAAGGAACACTTACAGGAAAAATGATGTAACTGCTTCACAGACTTGCTGAGTCACACAGTTTAATTTTCCTTCTGTTTCTGTAAGTGTAGAGAATAGAAAAAATGACTTGTTTGATGTTAATCCCACATTCATTTATACTTCATATAAGCTTTCTTGGCTGAATTGCAAAATAGTTGAGGAACCTGTAATCCTGGCAGTAAAACCACTTCAATCATTCAGACATTTCTTCTGAAGAGTTCTTAGTGCTAATTATTAACTTTCTTTATTTTTTTCCCCTCCAGACCTGTATCAGAATCCCTCAAGTCCATCATGCTTTCCAAGCTAACCCGCTGCCAGCACCTTGCTGTTCTCTGCCGAGGTCTTCATTCCTCACTGAGCTCTGCTACCTCAGTTGCTCCCAAAAAAACCATTCCGAGGCCTCTCTCCTCGGATTTCATCTTTGAACGTGAGGCCAAATATGGTGCTCACAACTACCACCCACTGCCTGTTGCTCTGGAAAGAGGAAAAGGTATTTTATTTAGGTTTTTCCTGGAGGTTGTAGGTGTTGTGGGTCTGTGGAGGTGAATGAGAACATGGCAGAATGATTTTGACCTGATTGATTTCTGAATCTTCGTTGGGTTTTTTTTGGGTGGGATCAAATTGTTGATTAGAGAGCTGGATCATTATGCATAAGGGCACCTGAAAAAATTGTGGTGTCTCTAAAATGTTTTAAAGTGTTGATAATTTCCAAAATCACTCAGCAAGAAAATTTTTAGGCCACCTAATTTCTTCTGTTACCTTGTGTGGGGAGGTTTAATGTGAGCAGGAGAAGGTGCATTGAAACCCTATCTAAGTCCTTGTGGGCTGTTCATATATTATCACTTAATTTAAATTTACTCTGGTCTTTAATTATGTATGAGGAGCCTTTTTTGGTCTTGTGTCTTTTTTTATTTTGTGTGCTGACCACAGGTTTGTTTTCCCAGGTGTTTACGTGTGGGATGTTGAAGGTAGGAAGTATTTTGACTTTCTGAGTGCTTACAGTGCAGTCAACCAAGGCCACTGTCACCCAAAGATTGTGGATGCTCTGAAATCCCAGTCTGAAAAACTGACCCTGACATCCAGAGCATTCTACAATGACGTCCTTGGGGAATATGAGGAGCTGGTCACCAAAATGTTCAATTACAACAAAGTTCTTCCAATGAACACAGGTAAAGAAATATTTTGTTCCCATTTCAGTTCTTGTCTCTGAGATTCACTGGCTGTGTAACATTTTCTGCTGCACTGATGGCCTGTTTCATGTGCAAGAGTGATAATGGTGCTGCTTTATGCTTTAGGAGTGGAAGCTGGAGAAACTGCCTGCAAACTGGCTCGGAAATGGGCCTACACTGTGAAAGGAATTCCAAAATACAAAGCTAAAATCATTTTTGCAGGTATGTTAAGTGTGTGTTATGAGTTGAGGACTTGAGGATCCGGACACTGGGTTACTGGGAGGCAGCCTGAAGTCACAGGCAAAGAAAGAACATCCAGTCCTCCATGCTCTTTTAATCACTTAAAGTGCAGGACTTTTTATTCCTGAGTTGTTGTTCCTGCATAACTTTTTTGTGGATTAACTCCTCAGATTGGTGCCACACCTCTCACAGATTGCTCAAGAGGTTAAGCTGCCCTCTTGGCTTCACCTACCAGGGCTTTTGTCCTGTATTTTCCAGGTCTTCTAGAAAATGGCATTATCAGACTTATTTTCAATTTTCCAGACTACTAACAAAACTTCAGGAAATTATTTTGTATAGTTGGCAGGTCTTAGAGTATAATTTTCCTTTGGTTTTTGATATAGCAACAGAGGGTATTTATGCCATCAATGCAAAATGCTAACCATTAGGAGGGGGATCCTAATATCTTGTTAGATAACCCTTAAAATGCATCACCAAGGGGAAAGTGTGATGTCATTTAAAGTGTTCTGGCTCTTGGTCAGTTTTGTACCAATTTCCCCCTTTTTTTTTCCAGCTGGCAACTTCTGGGGCAGGACAATGTCTGCCATCTCCAGTTCTACTGACCCATCCAGCTATGATGGCTTTGGGCCCTTCATGCCAGGATTTGAACTGATCCCATACAATGACCTACCTGCTCTTGAGGTATTTGACTATTTTTTTTCTTTTATATAGAATCATTTTACAATGTCTCTCTGGTAAATAGCAAGGAAAATCAGAAGTTTATACTTTGAAACATGTGCTTTGACATTATGATATCTGTAAATAGATATATATAAGGAATGTGTCTATTATAATTATGGATAGGAAATGTGGGTAAATTCTACTTTGGTTTTGATTTTCAGTTATGCTTTATGATGTGAAAGAAAACCAGCATGATCTATTTAATTTCCCACCCACCTGGTCTAGTGGAAATGTCCCTGCCCATGGCAAGAAGTGGGATGGGATGAGCTTTAAGGTCCCTTCCCACCCAAACCATCCTGTGATTCCATGACTAGAATTCACTGCAGTTGCAAATATTCATTTCCAGTTTCACAGCATCCTTAAAACCATGCCAGGCTGCTGTTTCACTTTCACAAGCTCCTGAAATGCCAGTGATTCCCAGTATTTGCCTGTGTTTTCTGAGGTTAATCCTGTCAAGCAGCTGGGGAGGGGTGACCTTGATTAGGTACCATTTCTGTGAGTAAAAACCTCTGTACCTGTTGGGGCTGCTTCATACAAGTGAGTGGGCTTTGGAGATTGAGGGATTATAGAACAGAGCAGCTTTTCTCCTTGGACTTGGCTTAGGGGGTACAAAGGTCTCTCAGTGGGCTACAGCTGCAGTGTGGAAAGGCTTGTTCAGGTCTAAACCTACAGCAGGCTGCCCATGGTGAAAGGTCTTCAAGTATTTAATGCCTTCATTAGAGCTGAATTCATTCTGCTCATGGGGCAAAGCTGAGAAAAGCTGCAGTAAATTCATGCTAGGAATCATTAGATCTCTTGTGCCTCGTGGACTTCTAAACCTTTTTGAACTTGATAGTGGATAATGTGCCTGTGGACTTTGCTTTAAGGTAAAATTGTCTGGAGGGGCTCAATTCTTTTTTTTTTTTTTTTTGTTTAAGGGAAGAGTTGAGCAATTGTTTGTATTGTATGGGGTAATAGGAACCTGAGGGTATTTCTGAGGTGATTTATGAACTGATAAACTGCTTGTCTGGGTTTGCAGTTTGCAGGGCTTGTACTTCCCAAGCCAGCACAGCAGCTGATTTCACACTTCCAACAGTGACACAGCATTGGAACTGAAGTGGCTCTCAGAGAGAGCTGTCTGAGCAATGCTCTTCTCATCCTTTGGGGAAGAACACCAGGGCTAGAATCAGGTTCTGCTACATGTATTTTCTGTATTTGACCTGAGTAAAAGCTTTTTCTTTTTGTCTCTCCTCTCCCTGTGCCCAATGTTGCAGCGGGCCCTTCAAGACCCCAACGTGGCAGCTTTCATGGTGGAGCCAATTCAAGGGGAAGCAGGTGTGATTGTTCCTGACAAAGGCTATCTCACAGGAGTGAGGGACCTCTGCACAAAACACAATGTGAGAATTCACTGTAGCATTAAACATTCAACACTTAACACTATATGCTGTGTTTACTGGTGTAATTTGTAAGGTCACCCTTCTATGCAAGGTGTACAACTTTGTATGCAATTCAGTATTTCCCTTTTCTTTCAGTGGAATAATGCAAGGATACCTCTTGTGTTTCCTGGCAATATCTCACTAAAGAGTACTTCTTAGCAGTGCACATTTTTCACTATTTCTTACTATTGTTACTGATTTAAGTTTTTAGTTAATATTCTTCAACTGGATTTATTTTAGATTAATTTAACTCCTGATTTCTTTTCCACAATATAAGTTTCCAATTACCATGGCTATCCAAGACCTTGGTTGCTGATGTGCATAACTGCTACCAAGAATCAGTAACAATATAATATACAATATAATTATCAGTATAATTATCAATTACAATAATCAGTAACAATATAATAACCCAATAATGGGTCACAGAATGAAACACTGAGGAGAATGGTTATCAGTGATCTCTGATTTAAAAATCAGTGGTCTCTCTGTTCCAGTAGAATTCAGATTCCTAATTTGTAAGTGCTAGTCATAATTATTTTCATATTTTCAAAGAAAGACATTGACATATTATTAATAAAGTTGTCTTCATTATTGCTGTGATACCTCAAAAATTGTATTACAATTGGATTAGGAATGACAGTGAAAGTAATTCCCTGTTCTGTTTGGATTTTTCTTCTCTTTAAAGGTTCTGTTTATTGCTGATGAAATACAGACTGGTTTAGCCAGAACAGGGAAAATGCTGGCTGTTGACCATGAAAATGTGAGACCTGATATAATTCTTCTTGGAAAGGCCCTTTCTGGTGGCTTATACCCTGTGAGTACTAAAGAAATACCAGTAATTTAAAGTAATATAAAATTACCCAAACATTTGTTGAATAATCTTTTTTTTCTTAGTCATCAACACTGAAAATCTGCCAGTTGGAAGAACAATAAATGTGATGTTTGTTGTACTTGGAAATTGTTGTTTGCAAGACTAACTATGATTTATGACCAGACAGTCCAGCTTGAGAGAGACATAATAAAATAATGGAATACCAAATACTACCTTTATAGCTGAACAACTGGCATTATTTCATTTGTCTGGCATGCCTGCATGGCTGATTTTATCCTCTTGGAGTGACTTAAATTCCTGCTGATTAGGCTGGAAATAACAATGCCTTGAACTATTTTGGCCAACTGACAGGATTTCTGAGTTGTTAAACCAAGTATTGAAGCTTAAACTCTTGAAATAATATTCAGTTTGGAGAAATTCCCCTGACTGGGATTGAAAGTTGTGTTACCACTATAGCTAAGTGTATTTAAGGGATTAATTATGGGATTGTCAGATCTGCTGTTCTGCTGGGAATGTAAATGTAATTTATCACCAGAGGCTGAAAACTTCCTGAGCTCTGAGGGAAGGTTTGCTTTAGATATATTAAAGTTTCCTGTTGCAAGTATGTGAATTTGCTGTCCTTGCCATTTTAGGTCTCAGCAGTGCTGTGTGATGATGAAGTCATGCTGACCATTAAACCTGGTGAACATGGATCCACATATGGAGGAAATCCATTAGCCTGCCGTGTGGCCATGGCAGCACTGGAGGTTTGTGTGTGGGGCTGGAGGTCTGGAATCCAAATTAAAAAGGGTCTCATGATCTTTGCTCAAAATAAATGGTATTATTTTTCATGCTGTGAGTAGAAATCTAGCTTTAAATAAGTATGGAAAATTGGTAGTGGTTATCTGTAGATCATAAAACAAATTCTAAAATTTTTATTGGAAATGTGGCCCACTTCCTGTGTTCTTATGATCTTAATGTCTTAAATGTCAAAATAAATTTCATCTAGAGGAAGTTTCAAGGCAATTATGTAAATTTGACCAAATACCCTCTTTAATTTCATGAAGGCATTTTGAAATTGGCTTATTTTACTATATCAGCAGAAGCTGCTGCTCTGTGAGCTTGAGAACAGGTATGGATCTCAAATGGAAACTGCAATGTCCTGTCCAGAAGGTGCAACTCCATTATTTTGTGGTTGCTTAATTGACTACATTGATGCAGGTCACACAGAAAACCTCATCACTACCCAGTACTCAGACTTGGAGAGATTCAGAGCCTTGAGAGGTTTGCTGTTTACTTGCAAATAACAGCAAACAAAGAGCAGTTTATTTAAAATAAAATTTGAAAGACATTATTGTTTCTTGTCGACACGAATGAGTAAAGGCTCAATACCAACCTGCTGGGGCTTGCAGCCTGTGCAGGGACACTGTGGCTGCAACAGCTTTTGTGAATCAGCAGGTTCAGTGTCATCACCCATCCTTCCCCATGGCAAACAAAACAAATGCAGTGCCCTTCAGCTGATTGTAGATCTGACTTCTCTTCAGGTAATTGAAGAAGAAAATCTGGCAAAAAATGCAGAAATAATGGGTAATCTGCTAAGAAGTGAGCTCATGAAGACTCCATCTAATATTGTGACTGCTGTAAGAGGAAAAGGGCTCTTAAATGCAATTGTAATTCGGGAAACCAAAGGTAAGGAAATAAAACCAACTGCACAAACACAGCATGGAGAAGTATTTTTCAACTTAGTTTGTAGGTAGGGGATGGCATGTAGACATGATGTTTGTGTTCAGAACATGGCTATAGTACTGCAGTACCACTGAAAATTAATTTAAGTTACTGTGTGCTGTTAAAAATAGAGTTTTTTAATTAAGAAAGGCTGACCAATTGTTTTTAAATTATTTGAACTCTTATGATTTGATAATGTTGAAACCTGATGGTGAATCTGCCTCCCAACAAATACCTTTATCTCTCCTCTTTGGGAAAAAACTGTCTACAGCTGGTACACCAGTTCCTGCCAGATTATGGGAGCGTGGGCTGGGATGAGTCGTTTTCAGAAGAGTTAGAAGAGTACAATGAACACAGGAGGATATAAAGGAGAAAAGAATTAATGATGGAGAACAAGTTTCTAGGGAGAAATTATAGCACAGTAATATTGCATTATATCAGAAATCTGAGTATCAAGGTGCTTGATCAAGGGTGGTGTCATTTTCCACAATGATGCGCTAAAATCCAGGTTACATAAACATAACCACCTTATCTGAAGTTCTGTCCACACGTTCCCTTACCTCCTCCTCACATGCTTCCCCTTTTAAAATTTATTTTAAAGTCTAACTGAGTGCCAGACAAGCAGTGAGCTGTGAAGGAGCAGAACTGTGTGTGCTGAGGCAAAGGACGTGTCTGGAGCAGTGTCACTGTGTGCAGATTCCAGAGAGTGACACCCGGGAACGTCCTCAATGTCCTGCCGATGTTCTCCTGCTGATGTTCTCCCTCTCTCTCTCTCCCTGCCCTTGCAGACTACGATGCCTGGAAGGTGTGTCTGCGGCTCCGCGACAACGGGCTGCTGGCCAAGCCCACGCACGGCGACATCATCCGCCTGGCCCCGCCCCTCGTCATCAAGGAGGATGAGATCAGAGAGTCCATCGAAATCATCCACAAAACCATCCTGTCCTTCTGAAAACATGGTTCTTACAGCCTGGCTGCTGACTGGTCCAAGAGGGTGTGTTGAAATGTGTGTGATGAAGGCCTGCTCTTGAAGCAAGCATCTCTCATTCCTTTTATCTAAGAGGACTTGACTATTAAAACATAGCTGTATCTTTAAATTATAATGGCTCTGTAGAAAATACAGAATGATTTTAAAGAATTTCCAGTCTTGAAACACTTGGAAATAAAGTTCTGTATGTACTGAACAACTAAGTTGGAATATTTGAGGGAGATACCTATAGAAATCTGCTTAATTGTTATAAGTCTTGCCCAAAGTTTAAAGTGTGATTTATATATATATATATATTTTAGGTTGCCTTGCACTCTCATATCACTCTCCAAAACATGACATTTGGCAATTTTTGCCTCTCAGCAAGATGTCTGTAGGATGGAAGCACTTATCATTGTGGGTGAATTTCTGTTTTTTATGTGCAGCTTGAAAAAAATGTCTAATGCTGAAGGTTTGACAAACTGGGTGTTATGCTGGTGGACTTGAGAAGCATCGAGCTGTGTTCTGTGTGTACAATATTTTGATTGTATGACAAGAGATGCTGTTTTCAAGCCTGGCCTCAGTGTTTGGCTTTGCAATTTTGTAAAATAAATCTGAACATTTAGATCTGTTTTTACTGTTACGAAACTTTCTGTCATCTGGATGTTTATATTAAAACACATTTTGCATTAAAAAAAAAAATACGTGGCACGCAATGAAAATACTCTGAGTCTTCAGAAAGAGCAAACCTCATAGAAATTTGGAGAAATTTAAATTCTTCTTAGCTGGTCACGCCCCCGGCCCCGCCTACACCCCGAACGCTCCAGAAGCCCCAGGGATCCGGCGCGGTGAATTTCTCGTGTGTTCCAATAGGATTGATTTCTGCAGGGCTTCCCCGTCTCCTTTTTGGGCACTGGGTTGTGGCAGAGTGGTTTTCCATGTTAGGAATAAGATAAAAAATGCAGGGAGGTGTTGCCGAGGAAGTTTGATGTTTTTGAACGCTGGGCTTATGGGCAAGGAGGGAAATACCTGAGAGAAACCACGGGGTAAACAGCACTTGCTGGAGACCTTTCAAAGCCCCAACAGGTAAAGCTCCAAAATTCTTGGCAGCACAAAAGTTGACTTTTTTTAGAGTTACAAGGCTGGCAAGGATGAAGGACACGCTCAAGTTTGTTCCTGCCCCAGCTCTGCCACTGTTTGCCTAATTGCCAGAAGGGGCTGTAGGACAGAAGGTTCCAGTCTGTGTGTTGGTACTTCCCTGTCCCCACTGTCAGCAATGTGTGTGTCACACTGCCATTGTGCCCCTCAGGCCACAGAGCATCAGATTTTCCTTCTGTGCAACAGCCATCCATGTACCTGAAGTTTGTGCTTGTTCTTGTTTCAGTTCTTACCCCTTTTCTCTCTTTTTTTTTCCTGCAGAGGTGCCGTTTTCTAGAGCCCTTGATGTTCTGTAATTCCCTGCTCCCCCACTGCAAGTCAAGTTCTCATGGTTTGGGCGCTGTCCTGTAGCTCATGCCCACCATTGTGGAGGATTTTATTTGTTGAAACTGTCTTGAAGCACAGCTTTGAAGCTGTTCCCCCTCGTTTATTTTATTTGTGTAATAAACAAGAATTGTATGTAAAGCTCTGTGACTTGCTTTACTCATTTGTACTCTCTGAGAATATTTCTCTGTCTGCTGATGATCAATTTGAGCTCAGATTTTACCCAACCCACTTTCTGGTTGCAGTTTTAAGAGGCTGACACTTTTCAGAAGTTGAGAATTTTTTCTTTTTCTCCAGCACACCATTGTTGAATCTCTGAGCTCTTAATTTGTTTTTTAGTTGCTTCATGAGTCCAATTTTTTTGCAAGCTTATGAAAATTCCCAAGACAAGTCATCCTAAATTGCCTTTATTTAATGATGGGGTAATTGAGTTTTCTCTTTTAACCTGAAAGCTCTTTGGCTCTCTTAAGTAATCAAGGTCCAGGGTGTGTGTCTGGAGCCAGAGCTAGAGCAGACAGAGGGTTTTGATGGTTTGGTTTATTACAGTTCAATGCCAGAGCAAGTACAAAATTACATGTATTTCTTCAGAAGTGAAGACATACAGGACATGTCTTCCAAGAAACTAAGCCTGTCACCAGCTAACCTCCACTTCAGAAACAATAAAAACCACGTTGGCAGATGTTTGTGAGCTAGGAGGTGGAGCTGGAGGGTCAAAGGGAATGTCAAAGCTCCTTTTTCTGTGCAAAGTGATAAAATGATAGGCTATCAGAAAGCTTTTGGAATGATGTGTCTGTTTTGGGGGTTTGCTTTATTATGGAAAGTGGTTTTTGTGCCTTCTGGCAATCCTAAACTGGGATTTGGCCAGTTGTCAGTGACACCGCCTGAACCTCTCAAACTCAAGTTCTGCTGCTTTCGTAACTAATGTGTTTGTAAAACCTGCCTGTGCTTTTGTTGTCTGGGATCTCAATTAGCCTTAGAAAATTTCTTCAGGGCTTTTATTCCCAAAAAAATGCAGACAACCAAAGTGCCTCTACCCGCTGAGTGCCAGAAATCAGTGCTCTGGGGTTTGTACTTGTTCCCCTGATTGCTCAAGTGGAGGTAGCTCAGCCAAAGGCTGGTGTTGAGCAAATTTTAACTTGAAGGAGGCAAAACTGAAAATAATTTACAAATTAGTGTAATACACACACTGGAATGTGCAGAGAAAACGTATGTTTCATGAAATGAGTTTGGGTTTTGCATCATAATTGTAGGCGGTGAAAAACTGAGAAATGCAATCTCAGAGAATTCCCTTTCTGAACCTTTCTACTGTATTTTTTTTTAAGTTTGCATTACGTAGAGATGCAAGTATGGAAATGGCATTACTTTTTTCTGCTGTAACTGAAATTTATTTTTAAAATGGCACTTGAAAGAGCACTGTATTGCCTATCCAGAGGGCTTAGTTTTCTTTAGCAAGAGCTGTACAGCAATAAAACTTTTTAAAGGCACAAATATGTATCTGCAAAATGTTGCTGTAAGAATTTGGCTGAAAAGGCCTAATCTGTCTCCATCATATCACTTGCACATATTTTTGAGAAGTAGCTTGTGATGTTTCTTTAAATCAGGTATATGAAATGCTTTTCTAAATGAATAGTGACCCTGCCTTCAGTGCTGGGCAAACACACGAGGTAATCCAAGCACCTCAGAGCCAAACCAGCATTCCTGAGGCACCCAGGGCAGCCCTTGGCTTCACTGGGGGCTTTGTTTGTGGAAATAATGCTCAATTGTGCTGGCACCTGTGCACTTTGGCAAGGGAAAAGCGTGTGGGTTTTGGCATGAAATTGTTAAATATATATACTGGCATAAAAAGAAAAAGTTACACTGTTTGTGGGTAAATGTAAACCAAGATATAAGGGAACCATGTGAAACACTGAGAGAGGCAAGAGCCACACAGTGAACAGGGGGAGATGGGAAAACATACAATGCAGGGTTTCTCTTTTTTTCCTCCTTCCTGTTGGCAATCTTAGGAATCATGCTTATGAACATTGTCCTTGACCCGGGTTCTTTTCAGCTACAAAACCCATGAACTTGTGTCATCAGGCAGTATTTTCTAAAGTTAAGTAATCTATTTTGGTAATTTTTAATAGGACCCAAGTGCCTGGTGGTCATGACCGGGTAAAGAGCTGCACATCTTGAACCTGTTAGAATTTCCCATGATGAAACAATCTCTGTTTTGTCTTCTAACAACAATGTTGGGAGGATGAGCTAAGTAGAAAAGCAGGCCTTACTTATTTCTTTGTTATTTTTAATTTTTTGTTTTGTTTTGTTTTGTCTGTAGCTGCTTCTTCAACTTTTCCACCCTTCCAGCAGCAGGTGGAGCCAGAAGCTTGGCTTTGAACTAAGAGCTTAAGCGTTTACTGCTGGGTGGAGAATTTTTGGAGTTTGTGAACTCCTGGGGGCTTGCTTTTGAGCTTTACTAACGCCAAGGTGTGACACAAGCTTCAGTCTCGGCTCTGGGTGCTCCCTCAGTGCATAACTTGTGCTGTGCACTCCTGTGGCTGATGTTGAGTGAAGGGGATTGTTAGAAGAGTTCCTGTACCTCCAGTGTGACAAACATCCAGCAATTCTGACTGATAAAGATGTGGGGACAGCTGAGAGAGGGGAAAAAAGAGGCTTTCCTTCTCACTTTACTGAAGTAGAGAAATGAGAAGGTGGAGATTTGAGACAAAATTTTAAGTAGACCTTTAAACTTGTGAACTGCTTTCCCTCGACGTCCCTGTCGTGTTTTCATCCTAAGTGGAAGGCTTAATCAGCTGGAGTTGCTGTGTTTTTGCAGTGAAAAGAAGTGTTTTGCAGAACATACCCTCAGCAGAAAAAGCAAGGGAAAAAACATTACCGGATTAAAATCCCCTTGTAGTACCCTGGTGGGAAGGTCATGAAGCTTCTGTGTTGAGGATCACTTGTAAGGGGACCTGAGGGTCACCAAATGCTTGAAAGTGGTAAGATTTCATGGAATCATTAAGGTTGCAAACGACCTCTAAGATCATCAAGTCCAACCTTTCTGCTTTGCCTGTCAAACACAGGGAGTTACAGCAGTCAGATTGCTCATGGCTCAAGGAAGAGCAGCTGACTTAGGCACAGGTTGGAGTGCTTCTTTGTTTTTAATTTCCAGGTGAAGTTGTTGAGCTTTGGATTTCATCCTTGAGGCAGCCCAGCGTGGTGAATGTACTGTGGTGCAGATAAGAGGTGACCATCAGAAATCCTCTTCAGCTGTTGTTGCCCTCAAAGCTTTCTGTCCCTCTGCTCGGGCTTGCTTGGAGAAATCCGAGCAGAGATGGTGCTGTCTGGAAAATCCCCAGGCTGTTATCGGCACTAGTCCAAACAAATACGGGTAGAAAGCAACTCCTACTCGTTCCTGTCTAAAATCCTAGTAATCTGCTGTGATTTAGGCTGCAGAGAAAGCCCCTCAAGAGTAGTGACCCTTGGCACAATGTGCCATCCAAACAAAGGCCTGGACCTTGGATGAACTCCCAGACCTTCTCCAGGTCTGACACATGGGAGACCTAATGCTCAAATTAATACAGTCATTTGGAGGAGCTGTGAAATGAGAAAGGGGAGTAATTATCCTCTAAACACTCAGTTCCCTGTCTGCCATAGGTATTTCCAGCAGGCACTGAGGCTGCCCTGCCTCAGACGAGCTGTGCTAGAGCCTAGTTTGGTGTAAGGAATAAAACCATGGCTCACATTGGCTGTCCTGGGAGGAATGACAGTGGTGTATATTCCATCTGGCTCTTGCTGGCAAGATGACCAATGCCTGGTCAGTGAAGTATTTGGCAGTTAGGGCTGTGCTGAAGGAGCTGACATGGATGTGGTGGAAGTTTTCAAATCATTTTCCTTCAGAAGTCATCCTAAGACCATCGAGGGAGAAGATGCCCAGGAGTGCTTCCCTACATGCATCGGTGTTGGGACAAGAGCATCTATATTCCAGTATTCCTTAGTAGTTTTTTATCTTTAACAGTCAGAAATCATTCAATACAAATTACTTGGTCTTTTGAAAGCATTTCTAAATAATGTGTTAGTAGAACAGAAACATTAATTTCTACCCTGATGGAGGCAGGAAAGCTGAAGAAATCACAAAGCCCATGAAAGCTTCAGTGATTATCCTGTGCTCCACACCTTCTGCCACCAGTGCTGCTGCAGCTCCTGCCTTCTCTGAGGATAAAAACTCCCCTTTTTGAATGATGAGGGTGAGTCCCACAGGGACTGGCCAGCTTTGTCACCACAGGTGTCAGCAGCAGCAACCATAGAGACTCAGGGAAAAAAAAAAAATCCACACTTATACATAGATTACAAACTTTGGTCAGGACTTAGATTTAGCAGAACATTCCTAGTTGTATTGCATTATAGATGCATAACTGTACATTCCTTTGTGTGTGTGTGTGTGTGTGGGAACTCTTGTTGGAGCAGGTGGTTTGAGAAGTATCCTTTATTTGTTTTTTGCAGGGACAGGAAGCTGTTGTGGTTCGAATTCATTTTATTGATTCCTTGTTAAGTTTGTTCTGCTGTACCCCCACGTCCTCCCTGAGTTGGTTTACCCCTGCGTTTTACCCTCCCTCAAAGCTATCCCTCATACCATTCCCCACCCCTTGTTCCAGCTCTTTCCCTGCCTGTCAAGGCAACCCAGCCCCTTTTGTTCCTGAACCTTCCCTGCCACTCTCACCTCGGGCCAATCCCTGTCTGCAACACCCCTTTGGAATTCCCCTACTCCTCAAAGTCCCACTGGCCCTTGTGAGCCATCCTCTCCACCCTCCTACCCCAATTGGCCCCAGACACTTGATGGAATCCCCTCACTCCTCCTCTGAGGGTTCCCTATTGGTTTGCTGTTTGTATCCACCCCCTGACTTGTAGCTGTATAAAACCTGTTGCACAAGGGAGAGGAGGGTTCTGCTTTCATTCTGCCCGTGTGAGCTGCGGTCAATCTGTTGTTGTGGATCTTCAAGACAGAGAAGCTCTACTTTTCTTCTCTTCCCGGTCTCCGTTGTGGCTTGTGTCTGGCATTGAAGAGCAAGCGGCTCTAAAGGTCGTGCCCCTGGTAAATCCCATACCGAAGCAGTTCCCCACTGTTGGCACAGCCTTGGAGCTCTGAGAGCCAGCCCAGGTTCTGGTGGGATGCATTAGGAAGCCACTGGAGAAGTGCTTGTTCTGTTCCTACTTGGGTTTTCAGATAAAAAAGCTCTAGAATAGTGAGTTCTGGCTGCTCAGTCTGGCCTAAGGAGCAGGGCAGTGTTTACCAGTCAGTAATGCTGGTATGCTCAGTTCCTCTGAGCAGTTTGTGTTTCTTAGCAGCTCTGGGGAGGGAAGGGAGTGGTGAGTCAGGTCACTCCTGGGGAACTGGTGCTCGAGGAGCTGCAGTGACCTGTAGACAGTCAACCAACTCCGTGCAGGACAGGATGCCCTTCCCCTGCTGCTGCACCCAGCACCTTTCCCTTGTGCAGAACAGGGATAAGCCACCTGTATTTCTTCTACCACCATATTTGATGGACTAGAAATTCTCGAGACATCAATGAGTGTCATAGGGAGGGGCTTGACAGCTGGCTTGCAAGCAAAGCTGAGTTAATAGAAAGTATTGATTTTTGAGTGTTATCTATAGCAAGGAAGAAGACAAGGCTGTCAGCATTGAAACAGAAAAGATGCATGAAAATTTTGAAAGCTAGACTACATGCATAAGTAGATGTGTATACATGCCTCATTAAATTTCTGTAAAGCTTTTTTCAATTATATTGATGCTAATTGTTTTGCATCTATGAATATAGTAAGTTATTGTGATGTAGTTAATGACTTAACATCACACTTAATATTATATGAGCTGGAGAACATGGAGAATAAAAAACTTTTTTCTTCTTAAACCCTGATCACATGTATATGTCCTGTCCAACCTAACAGTAAGAGTGCCGCTTCCTCTGGAGGTGCCCTGTGCCTGGCATGACAGGACCCTGATTCCTCCTCTGGCCTCTAAGCAATGCCATCCTGGAGTAAGCGCTGAGTAAGGGATGCCCCATGCACATAAAGGGTTGCAAACTTCTACATAGCAGAGTATTGTAAAGGAAAAGTCAGAGAGGACAGGGAAAATCAGGGTGTTTGTGCCTTTGCATGAGGCTGGCTTTTTCTAGAGGAGGCTCTGCGTGTGCATGGACTAGAGTAGTGTAACTGGGACATACTGTATTGTCTGGACTGCAGTAAATGCCGGGCAGTTGCTGTACAAACACAGCCGTGGCCTTGCTGATACAGTCCTTGATTTCTCCTTCTCATCTACAAAAATCGTTCCTTCATATCAAGGCTGAAGGCAGTGTGAAAAAGGGACTGGCATTTGCATCCAGTGCAGTCTCAGCTTAAGAGCTCGGGTTTGAGCTCCCAGCTCTGAAGTTAGCCTTGGAAAGCACAAAAATGAAAACAAGATTGAAGCCAAGTGGGGTTGGGTGTTCCTGTGCAGGCGTTGGGTTAAGAGCAGACCCTACCTACATCACTACAGACATCAGGTGACAACAGAGCGGCCTCTCCAAGCACAGCTGCTTCTTGCTAGTGAAGGAGCTGCTGAAAGAAAGTAATTTTGGACAACCATGCTCTTTGTGGCCCTGTGGAGATGAACTAGGGTCATGTAACAGGGCTGAGGACTGGTACCACTGTTCATGTCCGCAGGTGTGAGGTACAGCTTGTCATGAGGCAACGTGGATGCACTTCATCCTTGACAGGGAGAGCCCCTTGTGCTTTCAGGCTCCTCATGGGGAGTGGGAGGCCAGGGAACGAACGCAGGGTGCTCAGACCTGGATGGTGGTGGCTTTTTCTGAGCTGAAAGTGACCTCTTTGCAATTGACACAACATGGGTTTGAGAAGGAACATTTTGGTTTAATCTAGTCTCTGTCCATGCTGTTCTTCAGCAGACTGGTGGGTGGTCACATGCTCAATCAAGAGCAAGAAAATTAAAATGAAGAAAAACCAGTTTGCTGGGGAAGGTGAAACAGGAAAGCCTTATAAATGTGATTGCCTGGCAAGAGATTTTGAGAATATGGAAACTATAAGCGAGATTGAAATGAAAGCAAGCTTTGAGATACCTTATGTTACTGAACAACTGGAGAACAATGGTATGGCTGTGCTGGCAGTGTGGGTGCAGGAGCTGTGAGGGAGCCCCCACCCCTGTGTGGGTTCTGCCCCTGTGTGTGAGAGGTTGCTGGCAACCGTGGGCTCCTCCCTTGTGTGTTCACTGGGGTGGAAAGGGCTTGGAGACAAACGCAGGGGCTCCGAGGTGGACACCCTTACCTGTAGGTCCCGAAGTACTGGGTGACACACTGGCTGTCTGGGGCACAGGGCAGGTGGAAGGTTGTCACCATGGTATTTTCTGAAAAATCTCTTTGCCAGGATTTCTTCTCCTGGGAAGATGAGAAGCCTTAACTTCTCTGTGTTCTGCTGCTCTGCACAATGTGATTTGGAGAATGGTTTACCCAGCATGTGAATTGTTTTTAATTTATGACTAGTCCCAGTCCAGCTATGTCAGACTCTCTGGTTAGTCACGGGTTTTTCTTACTCGCTCTTTTGCTAGCCTCCTGATGTTTCCCTAATCTTTCTCTAGCATGGTTCTAGTATGTAATTTCTTTTAATATAAAAAGTGGCTGTGGTGCTGCTGGTCCCTGGGACATGGCGGGTGCTGGGGGCTAGCCAGGGCTTGCTGGCAAGGCAGAGGCTGAGGGTGCATCTGGGCTCAGGGGTGTGAACATGGCTCAGGAGCTGAGCACTGCCCTGCAGGGCCACTGACAGCAGCTTCTCAGGGAGAGCAAAGCCTGAACAGCATGGCCATGGTGCTAGGTGGGCGGCCAGGAAGGGAAGATGCACACTGGAAATGTGCTGCCAAGCCTGGGGATGTAGATCCGTGCTCATTGCACTAAGAGAAGCTTGGAAGAAGTCTGAAGAAAATGATGGAGAAGACATGTAGGTTCTAGTGTAAAAAACCTTTATTTCTTGTCTATTCATCTCTATCTATCTATCTATCTATCTATCTATCTATCTATCTATCTATCTATCTATCTATGTATTTATGTCTATATCTACCTCTATCTATTTCTGTATCTGTTTCTGTGTGTTTGATGGGTAAGGGAGATGGGGGCTTAGGGTGGGCTGCCAGTTTGTCCTGCTGTGTTTTTGTGGGCGGCTGTAGGGCTTTTTTGCCCGCCGTTGTTGCTGCCAGATGTGTCTCGTACGAATCGGGCCCGGCTGGGAGCGGTTGTCCATGGAGGATCCGTGGAAGATCCATGGAGGCCTGTATGGAGGTCGCGGCCGTGCTGCTGGACTGTTGGCAGCCAAAGTGCCCTCAGAGAGCCCCGGCACTGCCTGTGTGGAAGTGCTGGGGCTGCTTTCATCAGCCCTGTGGGCTGGGCCGGTGTCAATCCTGCGTCGTTTTGTGGGTGGGCCGTACAATATCACCGAGTCACTGTCTTTCTTTGGGTAGCCACGTTTGCGGGTCTGCCGAGGGCAAGAGGAAGAGCTGCCGGTCTTGGCAGGACCCTTGCCTTGGGAGAGCTGTGGTGCTGCCTGGCTGGGAGTGCTGGGTTTGCAGGTGTCAGCACTGGGGGCTGGCCCATCCTGGAGGATCCTGCAGCGTTCTGCAGGAGGGCTGTATGTTGTCCCTGACTGGATCTCTTCCTCAGCGTCGCGCTGCTTTAAGGCCCGCCGAGGGCTGGTGGAGCAGCTGCTCTTGAGGAGCACCGTGCCCTGGCACGGTGTCAGCAGTTCCGTGCTAGGGCCCAAAAGCTCTGATTTGCCAGTGGAACCTGCAAAGAGGGGCAGCAGCAGGGTTGTCAGGAGAGCCCCAGGCCACTGTGGTATCCAGCGTCCTCCTGGAGCCAAGCCATGTGGCAAAGGCCCTGCTGCCAGGCCCATTGCGGTCCCTGTCTGTGCTGTATGGCACCAAATGCCTACCAGTGTCTGTGGCAGCACAGGTGCTGCACTCCCAGGAGCAGGTGGTGTTCCCCAAAGAGGAGCAGAGTTGGTGGATGCCCTCAGCAGCACAGGAGCTGCAGAGCCACAGTTGCCAAGGTCTGGAGGAGCAAGGAGGTTGTGAGGACAAAGTGTCAGAGCAGGGGAATGGCTGGCAGAGAGAGCCCTTGTGTGTAATGCTACATCGCTGAGGCTGTGGGGAGACAGATGCCCTTCAGATGCCTGCATTGCTGCTTTGGCAGCTTACCCGTGTGCCTCCGTGTGCTCCCTGCCTCCTGGACAAAGGCACGTTGCGGCATCGCAGCGGCCGTGCCTCTGATCGGAGGGTGCGGCCTCTGGGTCACTCTGCCATGATGGGGGTCTGCCAGAGAAGGAAGGGAAAGAGCTGAGGCCACATCAGGCAGATCGCGACAGTCACTGCTCTTTTGCCTGTCCCATTTCCAGCAACTCGTTGGAGCTGAGGGCAAGAGGGACAGGCCAGAAGGCGGCCAGGCCTGGCGGGGCAGTCCCTAGGCTGGCAGCGTGCCTGTGCCTGCTGCCTTGTGAGCTGGGAGGAGAAAAGCCAACCTCTTAGAGAGTCGTATCCCCATGGTGAGCATTTCCATCATGAACGGCTCTTGGTTCAGGCAGCACGGGCATCGGAAGTCAATGCCAGCATGCAGAGCCAATCTCTGGATGCAGTGCCGGTGGAAGCGGGCGTCTTGGCACGCTGGGCACCCCATGGTTTTGTAGGAGATGTTGTCTCCCACAGTGTCCAGGCAGATGCTGCAGGTGTTGTCCTGGCTTGGACGTGGCCGCGGTGCCTGCTCAGGGCGGTGCTCCCAGCAGAAGGACCTGTGAGGAGGATGGAGGGAGATGGGTGAGGGAGGGCTGAAGTGCAGAGTCCTTGGGCTGTGCTGGCAGTGTGGGTGCAGGAGCTGTGAGAGAGCCCCAAGCCCTGTGTGGGTTCTGCCCCAGTGTGTGAGAGGTTGCTGGCAACGGTGGGCTCCTCCCTTGCATGCTTTTTGGGGTGGAAAGGGCTTGGAGATGAAGGCAGGGGCTCTGAGGTGAGGGTGGGCAGCCCACCTGTAGGCCCCGAAGTACTGGGTGACACACTGGCCGTCTGGGGCACAGGGCAGGTGGAAGGTGCGGTCACAGCCCGTCTGGCAGCAGGTGATGGTGGCCCCCATCTTGCAGCAGATGAAGCAGCTCTGGAAAGAGCACAGCAGAGCCATGAGTGTCAGGACTGGAGCTTTGTGTGGTGTGTGTGCATCTGCAGGCAGGGAGCGGGATGTGGGCAGAGGCAGCTCAGAGCCCCCAGAGGCACCTGCACACGAGGCCCCTGCATGTGCCGGGGCTGGGGCTTCTTTGGTGGGGAGCAGGAGGAGCTGCCCAAGGCTCTCGTGGTGCAGAGCTGCCTACTCCTGCTGCCAGGTGGTCCTCACCTTCTGGGCTGCTTCTCTGATGATGCGCCTGGTGTCCCCAACGAGAAAGTGTCCAGTGTCCTCTTGTGGGTAAAGCCCAGTGGCGAGGATCTGCAAGGCATGGAAGGCCGGGAGCTTGTTAGGTCAGGAAGGCAGGGCCCTTGTGGGCAGAAAGCGGGAGGGAGCCCCAAGAGAATTCACCTGGCAGTAGGTGTGGACACAGAGCTTGAACTTCAGTCTCTTGTCCCCACAGATGTCGGTGTCCTGGGTCTGGTGGCACAGCATGCATGCTGCAGGGACAGAGCAAGCGCCCCGGGCATGAGCACGTCTGTGGGGCTGGGCAAGTGTCCGTGCAGGATCAGCCCCAGGGCCCTGCTGGCTCTGTGCCGTGCTGGCTGAAGGGCAGAGCAGGTCAGGCGTGGCTGCCCCAGCAGGTGCCCAGAGCCCAGGCCGGTTGAGGAGCTCGTGCCTCAGCCTGGCATGGTTCTTGGCTCCTCACTGACTAACCCAGAACCCCTTGTGCCAGTGCCAGGGAGCTGTGAGGAGGGAAGCTTCTGCTGTCACCTTTCTCCTTGGGAATAGTTTCTGGTCGTGCCCTTTTGCAGCCAGAAGAGGTTGATGGCGAGTGGCCGGAGCGTCTCTTGCGCTGCCCTGCTGGCATTTCTCCTCCTGAGGCTTGTCCTCCAAGCCTGAGTGAAGAGACAGATGCGTGTGAGCTGTGTCAGAGGCAGCAGAAGCCTCTGACTCACCCTGATGCCTGAGCAGCCTTGGGTGAGCTGCTTCTCCACAATCTGTCTTTGACTCTGAGGGTGGTGTTGATGTGCAGCCGCCTTTGGTGGCTTAGGCCAGGGTGATGATGTCACTGGGGCCACTGTGACATGGCCAGCACTGATGTGTGTGGTGATAGGCGATGGTGATGCCATGCCCATCCCAGATGGTGACGTTGCAGTAGTGGCTTCTTTGGAGGGGATGGAATGAACTTCTGCTTGGACTGAATTTTGTATTTGTGACCAAATGAATGTGGGTGGCACTGGGCTGTGTGAGCCCCAGCAGCAGGGAGCAGGCTGGGGGCAGCAGCTGCTGGCAGGGGACACAGATGGGCCAGCAGATGCCCCAGATCCCAGGGAGAGCCCACAGCTGACACCAAGTCTGCTGGGCTGCACAACTGCAACTCGGTGCTGCTGCTCTTGGAGCGGCAACTCCTGGGGCAGCTGGTTGTGAGCCAGTGTGGCCTTTTCATGTGCTATAGGATTTGTTGTGATTTGTTTTGCCGATTAAAACCTCTCATCCCACAAGTGTTTGTCCTGTCATCTCCTGTGTCAACTCTGATATCCTAAAGCAAGTTGCAGACCAGGATGTGTTCAATGTCCTTATCAGCATTCTCAGCTCCCATGAGATAAAAACCTGCCCAGTGCTGGTGTCTGAAAAACCTCAGAAGAGTTTTCATACTCTTGGAGGTCAACTGTTGCCCTCATTGTTGGGTACTCTGGCTTTGGTGCGATTTTGTCTGGTGGACACGTATGTGTGGAGCTTGGTATCATTGTCCCAGCAGTCCCAGGAGACCTGAAGGCAGTGGCTTTGTTCCCTCTTTGGGCAGCTGGGCTGTGCAGGGGGAGCTGCATCTGTGTGCCCAGCTGGCACCCATATCCTGGCCAGAGCTTGTGTGAGAAGAGAGGTTTATTGGCATGAAGGGGTAATGCCACCATAGACACGTGATGGGAGAGACATGCACAGAAACCCCTCCACCAGCTTCTTTTTGTCATTCTTCACCCCACTGCTCTTTGATGTGGAGCTAGAGAAAAGCAAACCTTCGGTTTCTTTCATGTTGGTTTTCTTAGTACCACTTAAATACTTTAGTCCAGCATCTAGTATGCTTTAAATAAAATCTATCAACAATAAACAAGCACAACTATCTTACAGTCTAAGAAATCATAGTAAAACAATTCATATTACATATACTAAATACTAACTCAAATCTCTATAATTTCTGATCTATTTTAAGCAAATAATAAAATCTAATAACACCCATAAACACTCTCACAAAAATTTTAAAACTCACACTGTATTTACAAAGTAAATTCATAATTACTATTAGAAATCATAAAAGAAAAATAACAATCATCCATCCCTTCATCAGACAAAAACTCTTCACATATGGGAAGAAAACCTACTGTGCCCAGTACTTGCATAGAAAGGGGGATAAGCTTTCTTCCTTTGCTACATAATCTGATTTTGCCCTGAAATCCTGAATTTCTGACCTGTTTACTGCTGCTGAGCTATTCACTGGTCTGCTGAAAGTGGGACCTTTCCCATGCAGTGGTGTGATTTATATGCCCCCTTGCAGTCATGCCTTTCTAACTCTGGCAGAACAGAGCCAGATTTGGATGTGACCAGGTTTTTTCTTGCACAGATTAATAAAAAACGGTTCTGAGTCTGTCTGACACAGTTTCATGGCTAGAAAAATAGAAATGGTGAAGGTTGAGGGGTTGTCGGCAGGAATTTTAAAATTTGCTTTTCACAGACGATGTTATGGGCATGATTAAATAGTTTAGTCATAGGTAATAGCAATGGGAACAGTGATCCTTCATGTTATATCCAATTACATCATTCCTCCCAATGACATTCTGTGCAATTCCCAATGTTTTTCTTTAGGAAATACAGAGCATAAATAAAACATTTTGATGTGTAGCAAATGGCAACAGCAAATTTTGTAAGATGTAAGAAAGAATGTTTTTTGGAAGAGATTTTGGAGTGAATGTTTTTCTGTTCATCTGTATTTATTCTTTCTCCAGGACAACTGGCCTTTCCCAGGATGTTTTTCCTTCCCCGACTCTTTCTGTGCCTCATCCATTACATTCTCTAAACCTCACTTAAAAGAAGATTTCATTCATTACAACTTCATCACCTTTAATTTCTAAAAGGTCTCATTATACCCTTAATTTCTAAAAGGTCTCATTATACCCTTAAATACCTTGGCAGAGGTACCTCAGACATTCCTGAGGGTATCTGGGAATAGTTTGGGGTGTGTTTTTCGTGTCTGGGTAGCATCTAGGGACTGCTTTTACAGATGAATTAATGGCAGGTTTTTGTCTGGGCACAGCAGGGATGGTGCAGTTCTGCTTGGGAGATCCCAAAATGCTGAGTGAACATGGCTGGCATTGAATTTCCTACCTTCAGACCCAGCAGTGCCAGCTTTTCTCAAGGGCAAAAGGAACGTGTTTCTGTATGTTTCATTTCTGCTCTTCCAAATTTATGAAAGACATGAGGTGAAAGAATATCCCAGGCTTTTTTGTTATCTTAGGGAGTTGTTCTGTTTGAAGCCACCTGAAAGACATGCCATTAAGCAGTGAACTGTTGGACATGGTTTTTCTGAGCCAGGCAGAGGACATCTGAAGCAGTCCATCTCACATTCCATTGCCTGGCACACTCCCCAGATCAAACTTCCCCTCTTTTAAACAAAAATTGCTCCAAATATGATTAGAATTACTTGCCCTTATTTGGAAAGTTTACCCCAACATAAAGCTTAAAGGCTTTGAAACAAACCTTTTTCTTCAGTGTAGGAAAAATGTGCCCTTTATTATAGATGTACAAAACCCAGCAGATTTTTTTTTTTCCTGAGCTGGAGGTGTGTATAAATCACAGGGTTGGGATAGGATGGCAGGGAGGGGATTATGGTTTCTTGGGTCTCTATAGGGAAATCTGCTTTTTTTCCCATCGTCTGCTCATCCCAGCTGGTTTCTATCACCTCCAGTGGTTTGCAAGGATTATTTATTTCTGCTACTTGTAAACCATTTTTCCTTCATGCAAATCTTCCCTCAAAATGACCTTTTCTCTTTTCTTTGTATACAGATTACTCAGCCCAGCATCCTCTCAGGCCTAGGATGCACTGTGACTGAGCCCTCTGTTATCATTTCCCAGATCTCATGTGTCTTCATTTCCTTTCCTGGGGGGAGCCTTACGATAAAAATTCATTATCTAGAGTGGGGTGTTGTAAATGTGTTTTAAGAAATGAGATTAACAGTGAAACTCAGTGCTACCTGGTGCTAAACATGCCCTTCCTGGATCTCACTGAATCCTTGAGTGCTTTGTGTGCTGCAGCTGCCTTGCCCAAATTCTCTCTGCATCCTGCTTCCCAAAGAGACAATCTGGGCTATCCCAGCAGCCCCAGTCCCAGTAACCAGCTGTACCCCACCCTACCCTCAGCCACACTCACATAACTCAGTAATGGCATACATTTATAACATTCCTGCTCAATGCCTGGGCTTGCAGGTTCTGACTCAACACAGCAACTCCTTTCTCACCAGCTGCCTGGGAGTAGTTGGTATTTTCAGACCTACAGGGCAAAAAAGAGATTGATGTGCTCCTGTCAGCCTTGCCCTTGCTGAAGATGGGCTGCAAATGCTGCTGAGGCAATGTGAGTCAATCTGAAGATAATAAGTCCATGATAAATTAATTGCAATTTAAAGTTTGTTGGTTTTCCTTTATGAATCCCAAAGAAAGCAAGAGGCACTGTATATAACACAGGTGGTATATTGCCAGGTGAGGTAACAGAATAAACAAAGTTTGGAAGGACTCAGATCTGGGTGAAGGAAAAAGAAAACCTCTCTCTTGGAGCTGAGGGGTACCGAGAGGGCCATTCAAAAGTGATGATTTTTTCATTGTCTATATTGTTGTCTCTGGGGACATGAGCTTCTCCTCAGGGATTTTGGGGGGAAACCATGCTGAGTTTTGTTTCTTTGGGGGAAGAGTTTTCAGTTAATTTTGAGATTTTTGGTTAATGTATTAATGAGTGTGGTGGGATTAGTGTTGGTTAATTTCTAGTGTATTTACTTTTTGTGAGGTAGGATTAGGAGAAAGGTAAAGTAGGTTTAAAACTTTAAGGGTTTAAAGAAAATTTTATAAACAGTAACTAAGAGTAATCAAAATTAGAACAAAACTTTTAGAACACTTTGCTTTATAACTTTTTTCTTACTGATAATGTAAAGAAACAAAACTTAAAAGTTTAGTTAGTAAACTACTTTTAGAATTTATTTTTTTTAGTTAGGGAGAGGAGTTCTTTTTGTTACTGGTATGGAGACTTTTCTATAAGAAAAAAAAAACAGTTCTTCTGTTATTTCAGTTAATAATAAATGCACTTTTACCCTCACCCCCAGATTATCACCCATTCTGTGCATTATCTGAGTGCTCTGATGCTGTAGTGTCTTGGAGTCCAGTCTGTTTGGCTTCTTCTAAAATGTGCCCAAAGCACCCAAACAACACCCCCACATGTCAGTGCCTGTGTGTGGGCAGAGCTGGGCCATGTCTCCCTGGGATCACCTCCTGCCTGAGGAAGAGGAGAGGCTTCTCACACCCAGCAGGCTCTCTCTGCACATGGCCCTGCCAGGAGTCAGCTTTCCCTCAGAGCCACAATTCCTGCTGAGCCTGGGAGCCAGCAGAAGCTCAGATAAACGTGATTAAGGCGCTCTTAATTCAGGGGCAGGTTCTCTCTCCCTATAACCTCAGAGCAGAGGTGAATGTTGCACTGATACTGCACATCCCATGGCTTCTGTCCTCCCTTAAAACACCTGACTGGTGAGACACCTCACAAAAAGTAACCTTTCATTTTCCAGTAGGCATTTTCAACCAGACTAGAAATTTAATTTATTACATTCATGAACTCTTGAATAGGATTCTTGAATAGGACTCTTGAATCCCACCCTGTGCCTGAGAGCAATGTCCAAACCCTCCTGGAGCAGTGGCAGCCTTGGGGCCGTGACCATTCCCTGGGGAGCCTGTTTTTGGAATACAGGACATATTTTACAATGCTGGAGGTCTGTTCAGAACCAGGATATGAAATTGGTATCCCCAGATAAGAAGCAGAAAACAGGAGGCCACATGAGGGGTGAAAATGCTCCTTCAATGAGGCTTTGCCTTCTGTGAGTAAAGAAGAGAGCTGATGGTGCATTTGATAAAAATCCTCATTGGCTCCTTTTTCATTCCTGACCTCAACAAGCAGTAGGAACATAGAATGTTGCAGCCTCCCAGAAACTGGAACCCCACAAGTTTTTTAGCTGGCACTTTCCTCTTGAAAGGTTCAGCTTATGATGTCAAGTTGGATGTGAACAGCAACCCAGGTTTTATGAGGATGTGTCAGGTTGAAGGCAGTGGAGTTGCACTGTGCACCTGTTGGTGAGGCAGGAGCAGGCATGTATAAACAGGGATATTATCGGGAGCAGCAAAGCTGGCTGGAGAAACACATCCAAGCTTGCAAGCGCTGAGTTTTAGTACTGGAAACCATAAATTTTACTGCTACATTTTGTTTTAAATTTTGTTTTCACGAGGAAACAAAAGTGCACCCAATGACCACCCCATCTAGTCCCAGGGTGACAAAATTCTAAAATATTAGTCTCTTGAATTCTTTTAGGAATTTCTCTGCAAATGTTCATGCCTTCCCTCTCAGCCTGCCCCTAAGGGGGAGGGGAGTGCTGCTGCCCTTTTACAATTAGGTTGTTAGAGGTACAGAGGAGCTGAACTGTTTCTTGTCACACATAAAGTCTGCTCCAGAGCATGGAGACTTGGCTTTGATTTGCAAGGCCCAGCCCTCTGCACTAACCAGGGCACAGTATTTCCTTGTTCTTCTGCCTTCTGAAAGGGCCACTGAGGGTTTGGCTAAGAGCCCTTTTTAATAAATGGGGGCAAAAAGAGGAAAGAGAATGAACACTTTGGCTTATCAAGTGTTGTTTGCTGAAACTGAGCACTGGATTGTGGCTCCTAGATCAGAGGTTGGCTCTGTTGTGTGTTTGTATGTTGTCTAACACAGTGGATAATTAGTCCCAGTTGGGATACTTTGGATGCACAAATTATGCAAATGTATTTACTACAAATAATAAAAACACTTTAAAAAATGGGCAAACTCTCTCCTGCTGTCTAAAATGGTTTTTCATTTGAGTCTCAGCATTTACAGTTAAAATTCAAATAATTCATTCCATAAAGCAGCCTTTGCCTTCAGGTTTCCTAATCATCTCCTCTGGGAAAGTAATAAAATACATTTTTCCAATTATTTCCATTACAGTTCTTCTAGATAAAAGAGGGCTTATTCCCAGTCTTGATCTATCAGTTGTTGCTTAATCCCTTCAAAACCCACTCTCATTCTGCTCAGGGCTGGCACAGCTGTGTAATCAGTAGTGAACAGAATTGTTGCTCATGGGTGATGAGGCCAGTTAAAAATGAGCAGTCAAGAAGAGACTTAGATGTTAATAATGCTTGGTTTGGTCCAGTGACCTGATGATGGGATCAGGTTTAGGCCAGTGACACAAGTTTTGAAAGCCCTTGTCCAAAGCCCCTCTCGAGCTGTCTTGGAGCTCCTCTAGGCACTGGAAGGGCTCTGTGGTGTCCCTGGATCCTTTTCCAGGTGAACACTTCCCAGCCTGCCCTTGTAGCAGAGATGCTTCATCCTTTGGAGCATCTTCATGGCCTTCTCTGGTCTCTTCTAGCTGGTCATTGTAAATAAAGAGAATTACCACAGAATCAAAATGATTTCCTTAAGATTTCTAGGAAACATGCAGCCAGCTAAAAAGCAACTGAGACTTTTTTTTTCTTTTTTCCTGATTTTTTTTCTGACCAGTGCTGGAGCTGTATGTCTCTAGTTTGACTGGAAAAGAAACATCATGGACAACAATCAGGGGACTTACAAATAACATTTTATCAGGAATAATGTTTTTATTATTACAGGACATTGTGCCTCACACAGTGTGGTTTATTTAGTCCAAATAATGACTGACATTCCAGTGTCCTCCTGCAGTGTCAGTAATTATTTGGACTAAATAATACTGGTGTCATTTCACAGGACTCTTCTCTTAGCTGAATGCATGATGGTAATTTCCATGAAAGCTTTAGTGAATGGGTATATCATTAGGAACAGTTAAAGAATGTCTACAGTCAATTAATACCAAGTTTCTAATGGAAAATATTCCCACTGGAGGCCGTGACACTAAGTGAATAAAAAGTAATATTAAGTAAATAACAGCAACAAAGGAGAGATTCATTTTGAAGAGCTTCTGAAGAATTAGTCACAGAAATTTCTTTAATAAGTTTCAGTCAGTTCCCAGACCATCAAAGAACAACATGATGCCTTTCACACTGCAATCTTCTCACAAGTTTATTTATAACTTCCCATCTACTTTTTCTCCAGGGCCCATATTTTCCCATTTTTCCAGGAGCACTGACAGCAGCCTCTTCCAAACTCTCAACATCAAAACAACAAGGCTACAAATAAGGCACATCAGTCTCATGACCCCTCAGATCAGGGAGCAGAAATGCTGGAGAGCTCCTTCTTTAAAAGCTGCAGAGTATTGTAAATGCAGGCAACCTGATGAGGGGAGACAATGATGCATCTGACTTTATCTTATCAGAAGGCTAATTTATTACTTTATCATACCATATTATATTAAAGAATACTATACTATACTATACTAAAGAATACAGCAAGGATACTTACTGAATGCTAAAAAGATAATAATGAAAACTCATGACTCTTTCCAGGGTCCCGACACAGCTTGGCCCCAATTAGCCAATGAGTGAAAACAGCTCACACTGGAATCCAATCAAGAATCACCTGTGGGTAAACAATCTCCAAACACATTCCACACATGCACAACACAGGAGAAGCAAATGAGATAAGAATTGGTTTTCTTTTTTTCTGAAAGATCCTCATATCGCTGCTCGTGAGATGGAGCTCTCCTAACACACCCCAGGGAAGGAGAGGAGTTTGGTCCTGGCGTAGCCACAAAAACCAGTGATGGCTTCACCTGCCACCCTCTCTCCTTGGGAGCTTCCCAGGAAAAACTGGACAAGGCTTGGAGCAGCCTGGTCTAGTGGAAGGTGTCCCTGCCCATGGCAGAGGGTGGAAATGAGATGAGCTTTAAAGTCCCTTTGAAATGAGACCATTTTATGACTTTCTGATGTGCCCCCGCCAATTATCACTGCCAAAACCAAGGGGATTTGTCCTTGTATTGTATTTTTGGGGTTCCCAGATGAAGGAAGGAATGATTGATCTGACTCTGTGTTCTCAGAGGGCTAATCTATTACTTTATGATACTATATTATATTAAGAATACTAAACTAAACTATCCTAAAGAAAGGATAGTTACAGAAGGCTAAAAAGATAAAAATGAAAACTCGTGACTCTTTTCAGAGTTGCAACACAGCTTGGCCCTGATTGGCCAAAGAGTGAAAACAACTCACAGCAGAATCCAATGAAAAAGACACCTGTGGGTAAACAATCTCCAAACACATTCCAAAGGAGCAAAACACAGGAGAAGCAAATCAGAGAATATTGTTTTCCTTTTTATCCGAGGCTTCTCAGCTTCCCAGGAGAAGAATCCTGGGCAAAGGGATTTTTCCAGAAAAATATGACTGTGGCATCCTTGCTGCTTGTTTTGGACTGTGACTGGCACAGTTTAACTGCTGTGGAAATCACACTCTCATCCCTAGTCCCTCGCACACAGAGCTTATAAGGAGGCTGTTGTTGTCACCTAAACAGAAGCACAGTTTGCACTAAAGTCACTTTTGAAGCCAGCTCTGCTTTCTCCACACATGGCACAACGATGTTGTTTTCAATCTAAAAGACTTCTACTACCCTTCAGGGAGAAGAGCAATAAGCAACACAGCAAAAGTCAATTCTTTCAGGGAAGACACGTGTTAGGATTTGTGTCTGCTCGCTGACAGCCTCCCTTGACATGAATGCAAAGAGCCTGCCAGGCCTGGTGGTGAATGAGGGGATGCCTTAGAGATTTAAGACTGCAAAGTACCAAAATAAAGACATAACAATTCCACAGTACACACACACACCACAAAGCTCTCAAAGGGTAATTTCACAGCAATCTGTAGGAATCCATAAATACCCTGCTGTCACATGTTGTTTGTTAGCAAAGTCTACAAAGCTTCAGAATAATTAAAGGATAAGTTACATATATCTACCCAGTGACTCAATAAGTCACTTTCACGGCTGTTTTGACGTAACATTCACCTTATTTACAAAGAAATTGTTTTGCTGAAACAGTTGGGAAACTGCTTTTAATGTGTCCTGTCTTTATATCTATTCCTAATTGAGACACTAATAGAAATCCTCCTTATCCAAAATTCCCTGTGTGTTGAACAAGCTACAGGGAACATTTTGGGAGAGCTGTCTCAGGGCTCTGTCAGTGAATACACTCAGTGCTTTAAGTTCCATACTTCTTCCTAGTTCTCCCTGATACTTCCCCATAAGAAAAAAGTCTTTTAGGAGCCACTTTCCTAAGACTCAAGTACAAATCTGAAGCATCACTGAGTGCCACTGCTGGGAGCCATGAAAACCCTGTCCCTTAAGAAGAAACATTGAGAAAAGAAGGTAGAGTTGTCCAGAGAAGCACTCACATGACCAGAAGTTCAAGAGTGGACTAAGGTGACTCTTTGGTTTTGTCTGTTCTGCAGAGGTTTTCATGCAGGATTAGGGGGGGATGCTGAATTTCCCAATCCCTTGCAATAAGGCATCATCCAGGCTCACTGTTGTGTCTTCTTTGAAGGAGAGATCTGGCAAGAAGAGCAGGTGCAGAGCAAGGCTCTGAGGCTGGCATGACATTTTTGAGGAACTTCAGGTGATTTCTTGGATGTTTTGTGGAGTATAAATAAATCCATCGCAATTTAGATTGCAAAGAGAGCCATATAAAAAAAGCCCGGAATACTGGGCTGAGGAACCCAGCCTAACATTGTGATAACATTGTGATGCTCAGAGCATTGCTGATGTTGTGTTTGCATATTCATCAGGAGGCACATTTGCCTGATCAGCAGCGATCAATAACCCATTACCTTTGGAAAGCCAGCAGAGGACACGGAGCAGCCTTTGAGGTGATGCAGGAACATGATTTCTGTCCAAAAACCCCAATTGTTTCCTGGTTCTAACAGATAGCACTGACCAGCCTGGGTCTGAGGTGCTGGTGGGGCACAGGAGCTGTGAGAGGTTCATTTCTGCAAATCCTCCCCAATCCTGGTGGGTGTGGGTTGTATAAACTGATGTTTTAAGAGGGATCATTATGCTGTGTTTCAGAACAATAAAGGCAGCACACTGAAGGCAATCACAGCAATGTTCCTGTGCTGTGCATCTCAGCTCAGGGGAAGAGATTCCAAGCTCATGCATTATTCATCTGCAATAACTATCTTTTAAATTTTAAGAGGTAACAACAATCAGTGCTCATTCACCACTGCCATCACTACCCTTAACAAGGACCAGCCCTGTAATTTCAGTGCACAAGAATATTCCTGGAATCTCTCTCCTTCTCAGGTTCTTAGGAAAATGAAGTAAATGGTGAAAAAATCGGGCTGGTTATGTATATCCTTTCCCTGGAACTTTCTCAGCATCATGACTGCTTCCAGTGGTGGAATCTGCTGACAACTTTGTGTGCTGAAGTGCTGCAGTGAGAGAATTTTAAGTCAAAATTGTAGAAATACAAACTCCCTTCCATTTGTGATGCATGATGGACATTTCTCCGTTTTTCTTTCTGCTAGGTGCATTGTACAGGCTGGTTTCTGAGGATAAACACAATTATGTGTGGAAATAATAGAAAATGGATTTAGGCCATGTGCTTTTGTTGCTTAGTTTAATGATTTTGAGGTACATGTCACATTGTGAATGGCTGCATTTCCTTTTTGGATTGTATTTTATCAGCTGGACCCATTGCTTCTGGCACAGATATGAGTGTTACACCAAAAACGTTGTGAAAGATCAGGAGGAATCACAGCCAGGGGCTTTGAGACATCCATTAACCCAATATCAAACTGGTGAGAAGTAATTTTTTGTCTTTCCTCACTGGAATAAAGAAAATTGAGTACAACACCACTTGGAGAGTTGATAATCCTGGGTGAGGCAGCCTTGGCAGGCTGGACTCACTCTGTTGAGGTGTTGTTTATTTGATTTTAATTTTGAATATGGATGAGACACTTTGGTTTGCAGAGCTGTTTTCTTTATGTGAGGATAAGTGAGATGCTGCTGGGATCCAACATTTTCCCCTTATGCTTTGAAATCTTTCACAAAGACTCAGACATAATCATTGTCCCCTAGTTATATAAGCAAGTATCCCTCAGTTCATCAAGCACAGAGAAATATTACCTGTGCCACTGCCATTGTTAAAATGGATTGCAAGAGGAAGGCATAAAATAAGATTTTGACAGCAAGGGAGACAAAGAGATAAAAAAGAAAATGTGATTTTCTCCAGAACATGCAGATTATTTTCTAAATCCTAAAGAGTGACTATTTCTGGAGAATACAAATCAGGCAGCACAAAGGAAGAAAAATAAATTGGATGCACAGCCAGGTAAATGTGGTTAACTGAGTACTTTAGCTGAGTGCAGGTGCCTCTTGTTCTCTAAATGCTGTGTTCATCCCCCCTTTTCCATGCACACCTGCAGTCAGAGGTGAGGGCTTGAGGCTGCTGCCATTTGCACCTGTGGCACCTTCAAAGTCATCCCAGTTTGATTATGGACACTGCAGGGTTTTTCTTCATCTTTTTATCAGTGACATTGGCTTGAATTAGAACAATTTTCCGTGAGCCACAGAGTGAAGAGGCTGCTCCAATGGGCTGCTGATGTGCAGCTGGAGAGTTGGATGGGGCCAGTGGCGGCCAGTGAAGCTCAGCAGGGATAGAATCAGAACCATTTAGGCTGGAAGAAGCTTCTAAAAATCATGAAGTCCAGCCATTAACCCAGCATTGCCAAATCTACCATCCCCTTAGCATTCAGTGCGGTCTGTGAGCAACAAAGTTATGAACCATTCTGAGCATAGACCGCTGCTGAAGAAGAGATTAATAAGATTTTCATTCTGTTAAATATGAAATTCCAAGGAATCTAACCAGCTGAAAGGCTGTTTTATTTTCAAGTATTTATTTTCACCTTTCTCTCTGCTAATGCTTCATCACAGGAGTTTTGGTGACTCAGGGAGTGTAAGCTCATCTGCAGCTTGGTGAAGAAGTGGTTCTGCTCTGAAATGCAGCTGTGCTGGCTGAACAGCTCACACATGGATTTGGGGGCTGTAATGAGGAGCAGAAGAGGAGTTTCTATTCCTCCAGACAGGGACATGATAAAGTCTTCCCCAAGGTGCAGAAAGGAATGTCCTTGAGTCCTGCTGGGACCACCCATGGTCACAGCTCAGCATCTCAGCAAGGCAGGTGACTCACTGCCTTGAGGAGCACATTTGGAGGGGCATTAAGGGGTAAAAGCTTATGATCACTGAATCCAACTGAATCTCTTCAAGAGAATATCTCTTAATGAATTAATATTGAAGATACAGTTCTAAAGCTGTGGATTAATTTTCCATCAGAGTTCCAGTGCAAGAGCAGGTAAACCCACACTCCATGCTCTGCATCTGCTTGAACATCTCATCTCCCTCTTGGATTTTCCTCCAGAAAGCTTTGAAGGAAACTGTTGGCAGCACTCCTGCAGTGTTTGTAAAGCACTGCTTATGGTCTGCCTTACTTTTTTGGTACCTTTTACTCTCTGAAGGTCTTTGCAGCACACCCTTGCAGAGAGTGGAGGGTTGGAAGGGACCTTAGAGATCATCTCATTCCACCCCCCGTCACGGGCAGGGGCATCTCCCACAATCTCAGGTTGTTCCAAGCCCCATCCAACCTGGCCTGGAACATTTCCAGGGATGGGGAGTCCACCTGATTTGGAGTGTCTTGCTCAGTATTTCATGTGAATAAAGACTGTGCAGAGTAGCTACAAGCAGGTGGACTTCTGACCCTAATAAAGTCAATATACCCCCTCACTCAGGCTGTGCAGGATCATTTTTGCTGTGAAGATGATACTGCTCGTGGTGTGCTTCTGTAACTTGGCAAAATGAAAATGCTTTCAGTTGTAGTTAAGAGCCTTGATGCCAATGCCATTGGGGGAAAAGGAAGTCACAGTCTCACACATTTGCTGGTGGAAAGCTCTGCCAAGTGATATATTTCCTGTCCCTTTGGGTTCATGGCTTTGGAGTCCTTTTAGGGTGCCAGCTGACATGATGATATAGGTTCACCTTGTTTCCTACATGTCCCCAGAATAAATGTTCAAGAAAATGGAATTTAATAGATCAGGGAAAGATTAATGTAGCAGTAAATGGGCAGAGGCAGAGGAATGTCTTTGCGAGCTGCTGTTCTCTCATCTTGACTCTCTCATCAATACTTTTCAATCTGCTGTGCTGAGAGGGATATCACTTCTAATGCCCTAAGGTCACTAAAACCTCGCATGAAATCTGTAATCCCTGAGCTGACAGCACAGCAAATGATTTCTCTATTGGTCTTTATAACTGTAATTGCCACTGAACAGAATCTTTATATATTTCTCACTCTAAATTATGTGACTGATGACACGGATGGTCTCTGTACAAAGATAAACCCGATGGTTTCTGATGGTGTGAAGCTGATGAACAGTGCTATCTGTTGGCTTTTATGTCTTTCAAAAACAATTTCTTGCCAGATGGTCTTCTGAGATTGTACAATCTTCTCCTCTATAGCTGAAGTAACATTGACATTGTAGCATAAACCTTAATTTCCTAGGTATTGTAACCCATAACCACATAATGTAAAAAAAAAGACAACCAAAGAAAAAAATCCCTAAAAAAGAATTTTCCCTGTTGTAGTATAAACCAGAAAAAATTGCAATGCTGAAGAGTTGTGCAGCTTTGTAAAGCTACTGATTCGTGGAGTATACATGGCTTAGGGCATAATTAACAAGATACTGAGATTTTTATTAATTAATGTCTTCGGTTCACGTGTGCTCATTCCTGTCTGCTGAAGAGCTGTGGTGTCTAACAGCTGCTTATTGATTTATTTTAGGTCATGGAGACTCCAGGGATGGGGCAGCCACAGCTTCTCTGGCCAACCTGTCCCAGGGCCTCACCACCCCCACAGGGAATAATTTCTTCCCAATATCTAATCTAAATCTCTCCTCCTTTGGTTTAAAGCCATTCTCCCTTGTCCTGTCACTATCGGCCCAACTTTCCCGCTCTTCACTGCATATTTTGGCTTGGCAGTGCTCCTGGTGTCATGAGTGCAGCTGCTTTTTTAGCAGAGGAGCAGAAATGTTCATTTTAATTAGGAGCAGGTGGGGAATTGGCGTTTCCTGTGTGCCCTCTGCAGTGCTGAGCTCAGCAGCAGCAGGACAGCTTTCCTTTATGGGTAAAAAATGGCAGCCTTTGAACTGCTCCTCAGGTAGCAGAACTTCAATGTTGTCAAAAGACTTTTTTCCCCATCTTTTCTTTGTTCCCAGCATTGTTTTCTCATATTTTTCAAACAGATGAGAAAGCAGTGGGCTGGATTCTGGGCTGGTTGAGCTGCTACCTGTGACTCAATAAAGATTTATTGATTTATTGCTGCTGAGAATCTGGTTTTATACAATACTTATTAACAACTAAACCCCACCAAAATTGCTGAGTCTGATCCTGCGGATCTTTGGTTGCTGCATTGAAACAAAGTAGTTTCATTGTCAATAGCTTTATGCATCTCTTCTGTCTAAGATGTGTCCCACAGTTTTATGAAAACTCTGTCTTTAAATTATCTTCCATTGAGGACCAGCCTGTTGTAGCCCCTGGTAATCAGAACAAACCAAATGAATACATTTCCTACAAAGCAACACTCCAAATGTTTTAGATAAAAAGTGATTTGGGGTGGAAGGCAGGTCATTTTCCAAAGGAGACAGCCACCAGTACAGAGCAGCACTGAGCTAACAGAAAATATGGTTGTTTTTAGAGCAAATACCATCTGTCATAAAGCCATGGGAAAACTCTCAGCAATATCATAAATGTGACCGTGGATGAACTTGGAGGATTTCTCCAGAATCTTCCCAACATGAGGAGAAAAATCATTCCAGGGAAATCTCTCATCTCGAACCCATGTAGAAATTATGCAAGGAAGTATTAATTTCTGGAAAAATGTTCAAAGCAGTTGAAAAGTGAGAAAGGAAAACAGCATATGGGGATGAGGCAACTCAAACACCAAACAGGAACAGAGGTAGCTCCACAGTCAACAGCACGACTGACACAGCAACCAGCCAGGAAGCCAGATGCTGTGGCTATAGAAAATGTCTTCCACACTTGGCATTTGACTCCTCTAGCTGCCAAGGACAATGGAAAAAATCCACATGTGGGAAGTCACACCGCAGGATCCAGAAGGCAATTGCATATGAAGAGAGCTGTGTTTGGAAAAGGCACGGCTGCTCCATTTTTTGGGGGAAGGAAGAGGGCAGAGGAGCTTTTGTGCAGGGGAAATGACACTCCAGTGTTTGTTCTTGTCAGTCCTGGTCAGGGGGATGTGTTTGGGTGCTTAGGTGACAACCCCAGTGCAAGGCTGGACACATGGCAGGTTGTCACTGGCGGTGGCACTTGAGGTGCAGGGAGCAAAAATCAGCTGAAGGCAGTTGTTGGGTTTTTTTTTTTTTTGAAGAATGAAAACACAGAATTTCCTGGAAGAGTCCCACTTCCCTGTCCTGTGTGCAGGCAGACACCCAAAGCTTGCTTTTACAGGGGGGGAGGCTGGGGGTGTCAGAGCCATTGAAAGTTCAGCAGGGTGTAGGCAGAGGATTGGGCTACACCTGTGTAAACTGAGCTTTTTGTCTTAATCTTCAGCAAGCTTCATGTGTGTGCTCTAGCTGCCACAAGAAGGTCAGGCAAGAATCCCTTATTTTCTGAGATAAAACGATAATTAACTCTTTAAAAAGTATATATTCCCAAAGAAAGGGTGGTCTGAAGTTTGGAGGAGTCTGTTTTCCAAAGATGCAGGACAGCCCTTTTTATGCTCTCACACATGCTCCCATCTGCCTGCATTTTAAAATTTTTTTAATGAAAGGGGAAGCCCAAACAAAACTTTGATGACTTTTCCTGCCCAAAAGAAAAACTCATTTGAAGAAAAAGATGGTGATTTGCAGTGATTCTGTTCCCTCTGTGGGTTAGAGGCTGGACAGCTGAGCCCAGTGGGGGTCACATCCTTTGTCTATCTGTCCAGCAGCACCACCTGAGCTTGGGCAGCATCACTCCAGGTGGTTCCTGGAGAAAGACTGAGAGACAACTCATCTAAAATAAACCCATGCTGTTGGCTCATTGTCTCTGGTTATGAAGCCTTCCCATTTAACTCCCAGCTTTGCAGGAGGATGGTTATTCCCCTGATTCAGTGGAGGAATCTGCTGTCAGAAAGTATAAAAGCTTAGCTTAGTTCTCCTTGTTTTTGTAATCACACTTGAGTCACATGGTTTTAATTACTGGTCTGCATTAATGGAGAAGGGCTAAATCTGTTTTTTTTCAGTCACCAAAGAACAAGAAGCTTGGCAAGGAGACTTTCTATTGGCAAGTCCCCTGCTCCTACTGGGAAGACTCTAGCAGGAGGATGTGTCCTTTAGAGCCGTTTAAAGGAAGTCTTTATCTTCATCTGCAGAGAGATTCATATTTGAACTCTGTCTGCCATGAGAAGGTCAAGCATGAATCCCTGATTTTCTGAGATAAAACTGGCTTGCAAAGCCCCTGCTGTGGGCTGGGAGTGAATCCAGTGTGGATTGCCTACTGTGTCCAGCTTTGGCTATCTAAAGACTACAAAGGGATCACACACACTCCCCTCCCATGAACAATTATGAACCAGAGGCAGAAAAAATATGTCCAACATAATCCAAAAAAAAAGATGAACTGTCCCAGCCCAAAGCCTCATCCCTGGATGATTCTCAGCCAGGTTTTGGTGATCAAAGCAAACTGGGCTTTTTGTGGCTAGAAGAGAGATGGATCCATGAAGTTTCCTCCTGGGAGAAGGGAGATGGGAAAAGATAGGAAATGCTTTGGGACCATGGTGTCCATGGCAGCTGGGGTCCTCTGAGCCCAGGGAAGAGCATTTTAAGGGGACTCCTGAGTTTATTCAGCTGTGAAACTCACCAGCACTTTCTGGAAACACAGAATTAATAAAGACACTCATGGTAGAGAAAAGGAAGAAAGAAGGGACTGATTTCTCATGGATATTTTTCCGCAGGTGATCTGTGGCCACAAAAATGGCCGGAAACCAGCTGGGCATTTCAACTGGAAGTGTTTGGTGTCTTGTTTGCACTGGATATTTCCTGCCTTTTGCTGTGCTTTCCCACCCTGAATGAATGTTTTTTTGCCACAGGCAAACTAAAACACATAGTAAAGAATTAGCATTAGTACGTGGCCTTTTAATATCCATCCTTTTTTTTTCCCATATAAGGAGAGAAATGCATTTAAGAAAACATCATTCTCTCTGGCTCATTTTCTTAAATATTTACCTGGATTAACAGAATTGCTACCAGAAATGAAACTTGTATCTGTGCCTGTCTGTGGGCTCTGGGGTGGATCCCACTGAACAATTCAGCAGTCAGCCCATGGCCTGCCCTGCTATTTCCAGAGCAGTGGTTTCATTAGCTGCACCAATCAGTCTTTCATCTAATTTATTACAGGTTTGTGCTGCAAAGGGGGGCTGCTGTGAGGAGCACTGAGGCACTTGGCAGGTCTGGGGGCTCAGGGCTCTGAGGCTTCTCCCATCCTGAGAGATGCCTCCAGCACAGGCTCTGGAGCTCTGCTCATCCCCTCTGCTGTTCCCTGCCAGGAAAATCTACAGAGGTGGTGATAACCAGGAAGAGGAGCAGCAGCACCACCACACTCTGGAGTGTGCTTTCCCACTTTCCCACCTTTTAGCACTAAACACAGATTTGTCTGAGATTCAAAGCCCTAACCGATGATTTTGCACAAAGCTTCCATTTTTTTCCCCTTAAGAATAAAGTACTATTCTGTAAATTGATAGTCACTGGAGACTTTTGTTATCATTTCATCATTATCTGACAGTTACCTAGACTCCTTCCTTGTGACCTGGTGCCAAGACAAGCTGAAAGACTTGCCCAATGCAATTAAAGCTCAAACTTTACAGTGATAGGGCCATAAAAAATTCTCTTTTCTATTGGATTATGCCCTTTTACTGACCTGGAGATGTAGCGACTGAGAGGTGTTACAAAAACTTTTATTCCATTTTCAGTCTCATGTGAAGGATAAGACAATACAGGTGTTATAATTCATACCATTACAATCAGAAGCCAACTACTTCTTAATTACAATATATTATAATTTTATAAGGGTTTATTTTATAAAGGTTTCTTGGCCTTTCATCTTTTTTCCTCACAATTCCATCCAAGCAGCAGCTTGACATGTGTGTACCCTGTTTTTGAGCAGGTTTTCCAAGGAGGAGAACATGTCCTGTAGAAATGTCAATGCAAGCAGGATGTGTTTCCAGTGCTGCTCCCTGGAAACCCCTTTGTCCAGTGGCAGAGGAATGACTGTGTGTATTTCTCTTGATGGCTCTGTGTTGGGTTTTTTTGTGTACTATTTAATTTTGGAAGCCTTCTCCGCAGTCTCTGGTTAGATGTAGTGTTCGCTTGAAGGTTTTGTGTTTTCAACACAGAAAGCCCAAAACTTTCAGTACCCAAGAAACCCCTTAGTCCAGTGACAGAGGAGTGACTGTAAGTATTTCTCTTGATTGCAATGTGTTGTTTTTTTGGTCTATTATTTAATTTTGGAAGCCTTCTCCACAGCCTCAGGTCAGATGTAGTGTTCTCTTGAGGGTTTGTGTTTTTCAGCAGGGAAAGCCCCAAACTTTCAGTATCCAGGGTTCCAAGAGGTTTGGGCGTGGAGTGGGAGATGTGAAGGATCAGGAGAACTCCAGGTTTGTCCCTGGATCCTTCCCTGTTTGGAATGGCAGAGGGAGAATGGCAGGGGTGCACAGCAGTGGAAGTGAAGGTGACTGTGTCCTTGGCAGCTCCACACAGACCTACTCAGCCATAAGCTGGTAAAACCCAGCAAATAACTCCAGAAGGGAGAGTATAAAAGCCAAACCAGGTGGGAGCAGAATAACAAGTCAGCTGGGCCTGGAGCTGAGTGTCACCAGCCCCCTGACAAGTGCCACTGCCCCATTCCTGTGCAGCTGTTTCCTGGCTCACACGTGAGCTGTCACCAGCAGCCACGGGAGCCACCAGCCAGCTGCACACCCTGGCTGGGTTTGCTTTTCCTTCCTTTGTAACAGACTGAAAAGCACAGAGTGTTTCTGCTCCCTAATGCAGTACCTGTCAGGCACTTCACTTGGTACATCAAGGAAGAAAAATGGTGTTTATAGTCCCTCAGGACAGCAAAGTGGGGGTTGAAATAATTTTGCTTCTTTTAACTCCTCTGATTTCTCCAGCACAGATGAAAGGAAACAACATATCAAATATTAATAAGAGAAAGATTTTGAATTGTGCTTCCACTCCATGTGCTCCCGAAATGATGTGACACTTCTCTCTCCACCATCAGAGTCCTGTTGCTTCCAGATCAGCCATAACCCATACAGAGCATGGGGAAATTGTTCTGACAGGAGGAGTCCCCCTGAAACATGAACATCCTTTTTATTAGGATACCAGGAACATGTAAACAGCAGACAGCACTGCCTGTGTTGTATAAGTGTGTATGGCTGAAGAGAAATCAGATATTTCTAAACAAGCATTACAATTTCCTCACAGGAAGGTTTGTCCAGCCCTGGCACAGCTGCCCAGGGCAGAGGTGAATCTCCATCCCTGGAGGGATTTAAAAGCTGTGGGGATGTGGCACTTGGGGACATGGGACAGTGCTGGCCTGGCTGGACTTGATGATCTTAGAGATCTTTTTCAAGGTAAATGATTCTGTATTCTGTGATAACACCTAGTGCTGGGAAATGTGGCCCTACTGGGAGCTGGAAAACCTCTCGGAACATGAAAAATAAGATTTTGGAAGCAGGCCTCTTAGCAACTCAAGGGCATGCCAAAATGAGGGTGGGCATTGTTTCAGAAAGTGCAGGGTGCTGCTGAGGAGGGACAGGTGGGAGGAGAAAGGAGGGAGGGGAAAGGTGAGCTTTGCTGAGGAGGGCAAGGACTGCTGGATGTAAGCTCTGACATTTGTGCCATGGCATGAGGTGAGAAACCATCTACAGGTGCCATCAGGGATCATCCTCAGTGCCCTTGGGATCTTCAAATACATCTGTGCTACCTGATGGGAAATACTCACCCAGTTCAAGAAGGAAACCTTCAAATTCAGGATTGTGAGATCCTGGTGACAATGGATATGTGCAGTATGTGCTGAGTGATGCTTTTTGGACTTTTTTTGAGATTTATGGTGTGTACTGAATTCATTTCATCACCACACAGTTCATGTGGTTTTCTACCACATTTAGCTCAAAGCTGTGGTTGTGACTGATGAAGGATGCAGGCTGTGAATTGGGAGAGATGTGAGGAAACCCAGAGATGAAGGAAAAAAATTGCATTGAAAGGGGCGGAGCACTCTGTTAGGTATGGCAGGAATCAGTAATTTTACAGCAACGTGGTTGGAACCCTTGGAGAGAAATTTGCAAACCCTCATAAGCAGGGAAGAGTGAAAAAGAAGAGGAAATAGAAGAAGGGAAGAGCCCCGGAGCTGTGCAGGAAGCCTTGTGAACAGCCTCTGATAAATCACCTGCATTTCCTGCACAGGCTCTGGCCAGCTGTGCAAGAGACATAAATAAGTTGTTCTCCAGCAGCGTCCTTTGGAAGGAGTTACTCATTTCCACCTGAAAGAACAAGAATAAAATGGGAAAACAAATGAGGAGGAGGTGATGGGAACAGAGCTGCTGGCCTTGTGGGGCTGTGGTCTCTTCATGCAAAGGATGTTCAGATCCCACTCCTGCAGATCCTGGTGTCCCCACTGCATCCCAGTGCTCCCTGCAGGGAGCTCCAGTGTGCTGATGGACTTCCTCAGCTCCCACAGGACAGACAGACAGAAACAGCAACTTCTGACTGGCAGTCCCTGGTGTTCCCTTTGCTGTCTGCTGGATAATCTGTGCATTGGAGCCATGGACCAGAGGATTTGTGCGCCCCGTTGCTCCTGGACACTCAGCCCTCCAGCCCCAAACCCCAGCTGCTGCCCAGTTTCCCTCAGCTCACCGTGGTGCTGAGCTCCCCAAAGCAAGGAGAATGGATGGTTTATCATCCCACACTTCTCTGCTTCCTGTCATCATCAGCTGGAAATGAATTTTTCTGACAACAGAGGAAGCCAGCCCTCCACCCTCCTGGGTATCTGCTTGTTAAAGTGAAAGAAAAACAACATTTTATCCTGGGATGGTTCTTCTGGCTGCTATAGAGGGCACTTGGAATTTATTGGGAAAGGCAAACAGTGGCCTTGCCACTGATGGCAATGGGAGCTTCTTTTGCTGGACTTTAGGTGTGGCTAATGTATGCAAACACATCCCCACACTGCTGAATTTGAAGCACAAAAACACATGGTCCTTTACCAAGCCTGGAAATCCTTCCAGCATCTACTTGTTTTTAACAAATTTGCCATAAACAGGGTGGCAGAATTTTCTGTTCCACCTTCCCAGCAGACAGAGCAGGTAGTTTAGGGCAAGAAAGAGATAAAAACACTGTTGTAAAATGTATTTTGGATCATGCGTGCAAGCTTTCCTCTTTATAAAGATGTTCTGTAAAATCAAGGAATAGCCTTAGTTCAGGCTACCTGGTTAAGAGGTGGGTTTTGAAATGAAAAGTAAGAGGTAAAATGACAACCCCCAAACTATCATGGATGTCAGTGAAAGTAATTCACTTTATTAAAGGGTTCTTGGAGAACATTGTAGGTCCAGAGGATTTACACAGATACTGGAATGGAAACTATTGCATGAAGAGTCTGCTAATAATTTCAGGCGTAGGAAGCAAAAAACTTAGCAATTAGAGAATCTAATTAATGAGGATCTTTACATAATTAAATTAATGCCCTGATTGTGGTAAAATGTCACATTAACATTTCATTGACATTCGTATTTACTAATAGGACAAGTGTTAAGCAGTGACACATGAAGACATTTTCAGGACACTTTTAGAAAGAAATGGTGCAGGAATTTGCTTTTCCATCATCACCTCTGTGGGCAGGGCACACAGTGACTGATGTGAATGTCCATGTCCTTGTCCTGGGAGCAATTTTGATTTGCTCTTTGACTTTAGCCAAGTCATTACACTCTCTGTGTACACCCAAGCTATTCCAGCTCATTGCAATACCCAGTTTTTACTGGGCAGCACTGGAGTTTTTATACATTTCTTTAGCTGCTGGAGGAAAGGAGAGTATATGGTTAATCAGACTTGTATTTTGTTGCTGCAAAGTGACTTAAATCCCTTATTCCCTCTTCTGCTTTTATGTCAAGAATTTCACTGGTGACCAGTGTGGAGGAGAAATATTTTTGCCATTTGGATAATTTCTAAGTATGCTCTTGTTTTCTGGGGAGATTAAAACCTATAGTGAATAGAAACTAAACAAGCATTTCTAAATCCATCTGGAGGGAGCAGGAAAAAGACTCTGAAGTTACAGTAAATGTAATCCCTCCTTTGATATTCATAAGTTTCATCACTGGGATCTTTCAGGATTAGATGCAACACCCCCAACAATTGTAAGAAGCTTTGGGAAAAAAAAAACCTTTGGCTTTTGGAGAGCCAGCATGACACAACTTTATCACACAGCCCTGTCTTTGCACCCAGTTTTCTCTGACCAAGTTGAATGCTATTGATTTAGAAACTGATGTTTCAACATTCAGAGAAGGAACAGGGATGCTTGCAAGCATGTCTGGGCACCTGTCTTCTCCTTCTGGGATAGAAAAGCTTTACTCTCTTATTTGTCATCTAATCCTATAGCACAGTGCATCACAAATAGGAGGTCCCAGCTGTAGTGTCAGAGGCTAAAAGTAGAGCTGCATCTCTCTGCTCTCCCTTCTGCTAACAGGACTGAGACAAAATCTGATTTCAGGTGCACAGCTAAAGGCCCAAATTCTGAACGAGAAGGTACATGCCTAATTCAGGAACCTGGCATTAGTTTTAACATGATTTGTTTGATGCAGAATCAAATCTGTTACAAAGTTTATTTAATTTCCAACATCACAGCTTTGAGGGACAGATAATGAAGTACTAAAAGAAAAATTATTATAACAATTTTAATGCACAGATTAATGATTTTCAAGGTCACTGGCTAAGTCAGGAACAGATTATTGGAGGGGATCCAGTTCTCATGTGGTTGGGGCTGGTGTATGTGCAGATGGTGTAGTTCATAAATCTCATGTGTAAAGCTTGTGACAAGTGCAGAAACTTTAATTTTCCTGCTTTTCCTCCTACCTTGGGCTACACTGAAAAGGAAAATGGCACAGGTTGCCCAGAGAAGCTGTGTCTGCCTCATCCCTGGAATTGTTGAAAACTGGTCTGTGATTTTATTGCTGAACCTATGCAAAAAACCCCCATGGTTTCTGAGTAATAGGGGACTTTCTAACTGCAGGCTAAAGATGCTGATATAAATGAAATCTGGAAAGGAGTAGCTCTGTGACCTGATTCAGGAACTCCAGTAAACTGCACTGAGCAGAAGCCTTGGATCACACACATTCAGTGAGATTTCCACAAGCTTCTGCATTTGTGTGACAAAAATTTGGTTGCTTCTGGCTGGTTGGGGGCCTGCATTAGGGTAACATTATTGTTGATAAGGAAGGGTTTAGGGGAGGTGGAGGAGGACTGGGTCTGCCCACCCCTGCCCAGTGGTGCAGTGTTGACTGATGTGCCTTCTCCATTTCATCAATTAGATCAATTAGATCAATTATAAATGCCTTCAGTGATAACTCATCCCTCCCTTCTCCTTAAGAAACCACTAGAATCACCCACTGTCAGGAAATTCCCCTTGATATTCAGCCTTAACATGTCTTTCTGAAATTCCATCTCATTGTTTTCATTTACAACCTCCTGAAACACCTTGAACAGTTCCCTCCCATTCTTCCAATTTTCAGACACAGGCAGGCAGATATTCACATTCTTCTCAGCATTTATGCAGCCAGGCTGTTCAGAACTTGCCTTTAAACTTTCTTGAAAAGCCTCTGGAAAAACTCCTTTTCAAAGTCCTGTCTCCATCTTCAGCAGGGTTTTGGGTGAAGAAGAAAATCTAGGGGAGAAACTGTGCAATAAAAAGGGAGTACAAACCTTCTGAATTTTTGGACAAAGGGGGAGAACTAGAAGAAGGCATCCAGCAAGAAGTGGTCTGTGCTGTTTCTTTAATAAAAAGCTTGTGTTAGAAATGAACTTTTTGGTTCTGTTGTGCTTTTTTTGCTTTAGCATGGGCAGGTTTCCCCACAGAACAGCTGGTGCAGGACCTTCATGCCTTCACTCAGCTCCTACTTGATGGTGGGGACATTTTTTGGTCCTGCTGAACCCCAGCATCTGCACTCACTTCCCAACACGTCCTTTCTCCTCCACGAAGAGATGGCATTTCCTTACTGGCAGCTGGTTTTATCTGCTTCTTGCAAACTGACCTTCCAAAAGCTCATTTTAAGGAGCTGCGGTGGAAAAACCGAAGGTTTCAGCCAAATGGTGGTTGGCTTTTGTGACTGAACAAAGGAGGCGGCCAGGTTTTTGTTGTTCGAATGTCCTTGTCTGAGTTCACAACTTGTAAACCCATTTCCCTTTTCCAAACGAATTCTTCCTGCAGGGGCTGCACTCAAAAGCTTTTGTTCACTGCTGGGGAGTGGGAAGGCTGAGGTACCTAAGTGCCTAATTGCCACCAATTTCAATAGGAGCTGCCCTAAATGCACCTCGAGGGCTGCATATCAAAGAGAGACGTTTTAAAGGGGATTGCTCTCTATCTGAGTTGATAATCTCCTTAGTTCCTGCCAGTTCTTTTTTTGTCCTTTTTCAAAATAGTTAATTCTTTCCTTTTTCTTGCTGGCTGGAGAAGCTGAAATGCAGAGGGGAGAAGGCTGAGGTTGGAAAAAGCTGGCTTCAAAACCTTTTGGATGCTGGAAAGGAGAGTGTGCAAAGGGAGTTTCTGCAGCAGTTGCATTTCCCAGTGCTTTAGAAGGTCCCTGAATATCTAACACATGCTCAGCTTCCTCGGAAAGAATTTTGCTCTTGGCCTTTGCTCTCAGCCCGTATTGTCTCAGCCTTCAGAGCACATCAGCTGCAATTTCAAAGTGCCTTGGATTAGTTTCCCCTGTCACAGAGGTATGAAAATAGCAATGAATCCCAGTGATCTCTTCGCAGCATTTAGCAAGCAGTGTCACTACAGCTCGTTTCTCCAATTTCCCACAGAGGATGCCTGGCACTGCCTGAGCCCATATGTTACAACTATAAGGCAGCAGCTCCTGACCCTGAGCTCTTCTTGTCTAGGAACAGCAAAGGCAGGATAGGATCAGAACAAATTTAGCGCTGGTTAACACATCTCCAGAAGCAGGACATGACAGTGTCAGCCTGGCTGCTCTGCAGATCCTCCAAGGCACCGAGGGGACATGTTTGCATGACAGCCCCGTTCCCTGCTGCAGTGGGAGATGTGCCAAGTGCCATGTTATTTATAAAAAAAAAATCCACTCCTAAATGTAGATGTGTTATGGCAAGTCCCTGACACTCAAGGTATGTATCTATAATTACCTCAGAGTGATGCCCCTCTTTGCTGAGGCAGAGTTCCACCCTGTGAATGCATCTTCCCTTCAAATAGCCCAGAAGGCATCACCACGCTGAGAAACTGGTGCTCGTTGCTTTGCTGGGAGCTGCTCTGACTTCAAATTCAAAGCTAAAACATCTGTTTGGAAGCAAGTGGAATAGTGGGGATATTTTAAAATATCTGGCTTGCATCCACCTTCTGTAAGACTGCTGATCAATTAGAAATGCAATTACCTAATCTGACTTGGGCTAGTGTATAATTAATTAAGCTGATGAAGTCAGACAGTCCACATCCATCTCTAGTACAGAGTAAATCACATCTACACAGAAACTACTCCACATCCCCTTGCCCTCGCTGAGCCTTGAGTCATGTCAGAGATGGATTTTCAAAATCATTTTTCCACTCGTATTTTGGTAAACACTTGACAAAAATAACAATGTTCTGCTTGAAACAGAATCACTCTTCTTTCTATTTCAGTGACTTTTCCAATTTGCTGAAGTGCCTCGTTGTTCCCAATTTGCACTGTCTACAGATGAAAGCACGGCCAATGAGGTCACCCAGAGACAATTTTTTATTTATGAATTTATTTTTACAGACCATGTAAAAAAGGCTGGAGCTTCCCCACCTCCTGCACCTTCCTGTCCTTTACAATCCTGCTGCTCTCAACTGTTTTTACTCTGTTTTTACTCCACAAGAGGAATTGCCATGTCCTGTGGTCCTCAGTGATGCCAGGAGGGATTTTCTGCAGCATTTTGTGGCTGTCCTGCTTTGGAAATGAGCATTTTCTGTACATCCATCAGGGAGGAGGTTCTGCCCTTTGCTGGCCTTTGTGCCAAACTCGATGAGCTCAAGGCAGCCCTGGGAGTTCCATGACTTTGCATATTTTATTGCAGCTGCCAGCTTCATAAAAAGGCTAAAATAGGATCCAGCAAAAAAAGAGGGAAATCAATGGAAGATGCATTTGGGAGGTTTGGCAGCTACAGAGGGATGCAGCAGGACTTAAAGCTGGACATGGGCAGCCAAAGTGGAGCAAAGAAGGGGGAAAACACATTCTTGGAGCCATGAATTTTTTGTTTACATGAATTTCCTCCCAGTGATCAATACCAAGGCCAGGTTGGGCAGGGTTTGGAGCAGCCGGGGTTGGTGGAACGCGTCCCTGCCCATAACAGGGAGTTGGAACAAAATGATCTTTGAGGTCCCTCCCAACCCAAACTATTTTATGATTCTGTGGTTCTAAGGACGTGTCATCATTTAGGTTTTCAATCCAAGGAAGAAGAGTTCCTTCCCACCTGGTATTTTCCAGTAATTATGTGCAATTTCTTAGATGCCAGCCAAGGAAGGGTGACAGAATCAACTCCTCAGATAAATATGCTCACCTTGGCCACTGCTGAAATTTAGAACAAAATGTGGAGCATAAATAAATGTGTTTGCTGAACTAGCCTGACATTTTCACTGTAAATTCCTAAGGAAGGTGCTGTTTTACCTGGTTTTTGTTGCTGTAATTAAGTCAGGGTTGTTCTGCAGTTGGTGAAAATGGTTTTTACAAATTGGTCCTTACTGAACTAGTATAAAAAAACCCAAAAAGCTGCCACCATTTACCAAATCCAAAATATTTTTCCCAGCTCTAGTTCCTAACATTTTTTTGTCAGTGTGCTTGGAATGAAATAATACTTTTTTTAAATGCACATTAATTTGAAAGAATTTTCCTAAGGAATCCTTGAAGCCTTCCACATACCCTTTATTATTATGACTTTTTAAAAAAATATTTTTGGTTTGGTGCAATTTTCACAATGTGTTTGAATTTATTGAATACTTTCAGGAGAAGAACGAAAATAAATAGGCTGGGCTTTACTGACTAAGCACGACCAAATCCAGAGGGCTGCTTTTGAGATAATGTGGACTTTTATGACTGGGAGTGGGATTGCTCAAGTGGGATAAAGTATCCTTAGTCCCTGGCTAAAATACCTGCTGAAGGATTTTTGCCTTAAGATAGTCAATTTAGGGAAAGAACAGACCTTACCATGATATTTTATGACTGGCTGTGATTTAGCCCAGCCCTGCTGGTGGGAGCCAGCCTGCAAATACCTCTCATGAAGAGGCAGTTTTTACAGAGGATTATGTTCCAGCAGGACTCCTTGTGCTAACAGCTTTCCAAGATGGCTTAAAGTATCATCACCTACCCCTGTGAAATATAAATCAAAAATTCAGCCCTTCCTATGGCCGGGGAGCAAGGGAGACTAAAATGCAAAATGATTTGTAAAGCACTGAGGCACACTGAAAACGTATCCAGCTTTCAGTTAGGAAAATGTAGGGCTTTTGCAAGAGGCAGGAGATGTAAAATCCCCTTTTCCCATGGGGAGCAAAAATAAAACTCCATTTTAGAGAGTGTTCTGCTGGTCTTTTTGAGTTTGTTGAGTTTCTCTGGGAGACAGGAATTCCTGGCAGGGACAAGGCCTTTGATTCTTCACCTCTCTGGAAACTGAGCTGATGTTTTATTTTTCCATGGTGCAGCCTGTTCCTGCGTTGTTGACCTGGATATTCCTCCTTGTTTAGAGAACTTTTGTGTTAGGCTGGAAAAACAAAAACATGGGCTTTTGCTCTTTTTTCATCAAGCTAAAATGAAATACAAAAACCCCAAGAAGGCCTTTGGGTTTCCAGAGGCATTTGGGTTATGTTAAAAGTATTAAAAATTCCAAATCTGACAACTGGAGCAGAGGAACTTCAGTTGATGTTTGTTTCTTTTGGTCTTTTAAAAGCCTTCTCCTCCATTGTTTTTTTGTTTGTTTGTGGGGTTTTTTTTGTTTGTTTTTTGGGTTTTTTGGGTTTTTTTTTTTTTCTACAATGGTGAAAAATAATTTAGAAAACTACAATAGAAAAGGACCCTCTTCCTTGCTCTTTCTCCCAATATTCTGAGTTTTGAAACTCCTCAGGGGTTTGGAAGGGAGTGATGCATCCAGTCTGCAGGGAGAGAACTCCCATAGCAGGGCACTCATCACCCATGTGGAGGATAATGCAGGGATGGGAATAGCAGGAGGAGGAATGGGTTTTTTTGGTGAGTTTTGCTGTTATTATTTTTGTAGAATTGTTTTGTTGAAGAGTTATGTGGAGAGCTGTGAGGGGTTTTTTTGAGTTTTTGATTTGTTGTTTCTAGAAGTTTTTTGAATTTTTTTTAAGGTGTTTGGATTGTTGTTATGTGTTGAGGAGTGTTTATTTTATTGTAGGCAGAGATAGAGATAAATATAGAGATAAATAGAGATTATAGATATAATAGAGTATAAATACATATAGATAGATAAAAATATTATAAATATATAACTATTATGAATATATAACAAAAATAAATAGGCTGGGCTTTACTGACTAAGCCCAGTAAATAAATATATTTATAATATAAATATATATACTATAAATATATTTATAGTATATATATAAAATATATATATAAATATATATACTAGATATATTTTATATATATAGTATATATATCCTATAAATATAATATATTATAAATATATTTATAATATATATTTATAGAGAGAAACTTATAGATATAAATACAAAAAAATCTCTTAGAGAGATAAATACTAAACCATTTTATAACTTATTCATAAAATACTACAAAACTTACAACCTGTAAGACTATAATACAAATAAAAATAATAATCATCTAAATCTAAACACAAAATATAATCTCAAACACTCTCAGTCTCAGCCTTAATAAGAACAATAATAAAAAAACCAACATGGCTTCACTTCCAACACTGAGCTCTCAGATGTTAAATGGGCTGAATGCTTCAATCATCCCCAAGTTGAGTCAGCTCCTAGTCTGGGTCTAATAAAGCCTTGATCATTCCAGAAGAAGCTGAAGCTGCAGCACAGCAATCAGCTGACATCCCCTGGGAGCACTGACACGCACCATCAGCAGGAGCAGCTTGGCAGGTGAACCAAAAACGTCAAAATGTCACAGGAGGAGCTGAGATGGAGCTGGGACAGAGGGGAAATGTGGAAGAGGTTTTTACAGTGAGTTCTGAGAGCCAGGGAGAATCAGAGGATCCATGTTTGATCAGAGGATCCATGTTTGACAAGAGGATCCATGTTTACCTCTGAAAGAATTCCCTACCAAGGTCGTTGACATAGAAACCAAGAAAGAAAGAAGGATAAATAAGAGAAACCTGCAACTGCCTGTTCCAATGAGCACTTTGTTTGTCTTTCCTGACCAATGAGTAAAGTGTAAACTGGTGAGTTTTGTGAGAATGTATAAAGAGCATGCATGCTAGAATAAAACCAGTGTGAAGCCTTCTGAAAATGGAGTGTTGCTATGTATTGTGACCATCTCAACTACGACAGGGCAGGGCAGGTTAAAGCATCCCTGGGTGATGCAGGGCTTTGACAAGGGGCTGGCATGGACTGGCAGGAAGCCTGAAGGGAGCCCCTGGGAGCTCTGAGTGCAGAGGGAACAGGAGCAGAGCATCCTTCCCATCCTTCCCTGTCACTATAGGACACGAAAGAACACGAGCTCACACACTGCTGCTCTCAAGGTGAAAAAAGAGAAGTTTATTTTCTGACTCCAGCATTTATAGATTTCCAAAAGTGACAGTGGATTGGAGGGTGACAGTGCCACCTCTCCAATGACACTGGACAAACCAACAGTCCATCAAATTTCTCCTCCTCCATAAAATAATGCAAAACAATAAGTTATTTACAGAAAGTGTATGAGAAAGTTTGTTACAAGAATGTAAACATCAGAAGGCTTAGAAAATCTTAAAAAATCAGGGCGACGCTTCCCTGCCCACAGGCTGCTCCAGGAGCACTCCAGTGCTGGGCACAGACTGAGAAATCAGCTCAGGCTCATAAATGAGCCTCAGAAATGAGGAATCAAACCTCAGAAATGAGGTTTGGCTGCAGGTACATGTGGAGGACAGAAAACCAGCACTGCAAATTAAAGATATGAACAAAATGAAGGGAAATGCCAGCTCCTGCCACAAATGGACAAAAGCAATGCTAATTTTAAAAGGTGATGTGCTACAAGAGAAGAAGTGTTAATCACATGCATGGCAATGCATACATTAACCTTTCACTGTGTTGGAAATATTTCAGCAACAGGCTGAAATTCCTGCAGGGAAGGAGAAGTCTGTGCTCTGATTACCTTGACTTGGGGTTCACATGGTAAAAGTGTGAGTGCTGACAGTTTCCTGTTGATGGTGGGACAGTTTTGTGTCATTGCTTTAAAACACAACTGCCCTGCCATGGTGGCACCTTCCTGCCCCACAGGGAGGGCAGGGGGTGCTCCCAAAATGCCATCCCAGAGGGGAACATGCCATTGGCACCTTCCCAGTGCGGTGCTGCTGTTCATAAAGCATTTGCCACATTTATCACTGCTGCATCTCTGCTGGGAATCATCACAAATTACTCAAATCCTGACCTGTGTGCACAAGCCAGGAGCCCACTGCTGACACAGGATGATTTCCCTGAGTGAGAATTTGAAGATTAACTCCTGATTGCTTTATCCCTGGGATCAGCAACACTTCAGGGCTGATCCTGGTTTCACATCCAGCAATTTGGAGAGCAGGGCTGGAAATTATAGTCCACTTGCCATTCAGGCAAAGGGGTGCTCCACCTGTGGTAAAGATCTTTTCAAAGGTGAGAATCATACCAGCCCTTCTTTCCTACCAAAAGCAATGACACACACTGCCTGCATTCCATTTTGCTCATTCCTGCCTGCCTGGATTTTTGTTTTAATTCTGACAAAGTGCATGGAATTGCAACAGAACTCCCCATGGCACAGGGATAAAAGGAAATCAATCATGTTTTTGACACTTCCTGAAGGAAAGTGTTTAACATACAGGAGATCCATCACAACCACTTGTCAGATAAGCCACCCTGTGCTTGTGGTAACCTGAATATGTGGCATGCCTTGAATGAAATTAAGCTGTTATTAAAGGATACAGAAAATCATTCTCTCCACCAGACTCCTTGTAAAGCACCCTGCCAATTTCTGCCTGTCTTTTTAAAAGCACACCCCTCCTATGACATGGTACAAATGGATTTAACTTCTGCTGCAGCTCTTGGTTCAAAACTAGCAAACCCACCATTAATCATTGATCTGGCTTGTCAAGCTCCAGCATCAATTATTGCAGCCCTGGAACATGGAGCTTTGGAATTAAAAGCATCCGTAACCTTTGTGTGGAAAGGGTCTTCCTCTTTTTGGCTTAGGAATTCCATTTTTCTTCCACATCACACTCATGGCTTCCATAGAGGTGGCTGTTTCCCAGTGCAGGTTAAAGCTCTGAGCTGATGAAATGACAGCAGTAAATGGTCCCAGGCAGATCCCTCCATAAGCAGAAGGTGCTTTTGTTTTTTATTCTGGAGCTGATGCTCTGTTCTCTCCCCAGAGTTCAGAGGTTCCTCTGTCCCACTCACTCTCTCTGGGGAGGATGGCAACCTCTGTATCCCTCTTTCTTCTCCTCAGTATGAATGTTTCAGTTTTAGGTTTGTGAGACTATCTCTGCTTTTCATCCATTCCAGCTGTGACATATATTTGATAGGTAGGAATGGAAGTTAAAGGCATCAGGGATGGGAGATGAATCAGTTGACATTCCCCTGGAGTAACAGGACTCAGATTGGCTCCTGGAGGATGGGAAAATGGCTCTGACAGGGAATCCTGAAATCCTGAGCTGGGGAAATATGGTTTTGTAATTACACTTGTTGATGAGGAAAGGATAAGCAAAGGATAGGGCAGTATTTCTTTTCTGACTGATCCAAGAAATATTAGCCTGCCAATTTTAGAAATCTATGAAAAATCACCTTGTAGTTATTAGGGCTGGGAGTTACAATGAATTACAGAATCCTTAGAGCAATATTTCTGAGAGGTTTTATATAGACACATTTCTTAGCACTGAAAAACAGGGAAATAATACCACACGTGGGATTTGTGGGTTGGTACATGAAAGCAACCCTTGCTCTTAGCAACGTGAGTCCATAAAAGAGCTGAGTCTTCACTCTGACCTCGGTGGATGTTGCAATCCACAAATTAATGCTCGCATTCTACCTGCTCATGGGATGCTGCTCCAAAATGGGCAATATTTCAGAGGGGTCTTCCCTTCCAGAAGTGTTGTTTGCTCCCAGGTGTGGGCAGGCAGCTGCCAGGCTGTTTTGTCACCATTTCCTCTCGTGTTTAATGGTTGGATTGGGAATTTCTCTGCCTTCCATAGTTTACACTACACTTATTTCAAGGCAATTTTCATCCTGCAGTGGCACCATATACTAAGGTGCATGTGTTTATGGAATATTAAGATTAAGAAGAAATTGTAGGGAATGAGAATGGGGAGCAGTGCAACCCACAGCATCATATCTTCTCTTCAGGGCTTTCCAGATAAAGAAAATCACCAAAATGTTACTGCTTAGAGCCTCACATGGGGCTCTGTCTCTGGATGGAAGAGAATCTGTGGCTGCCCCATCCCTGGAAGTGTCCAAGGCCAGGTTGGATGGGGCTTGGAACTGCCTGGGATAGAGGAAGGTGTCCCTGCCCATGGCAGGGGCTGGCACTGGGTAACCTTTAAAGATCCCTTTCAACCCAAACTTATTCTATGATCCTATGAAGTGCATCCAAGGGAACGAGACAAAAAATAAAAACCTCATTTATTTCAGAGAGAAAAACCACGGGCATTTGCACAAAATATTTTTGAGGCAAATGTTTCCTTTTCATTTATCTGCTTTATTAGACAGGAAGAATTGGTCTCTGGACCTTACCAAAACACATACCTTAAATTAACCCAAGCAGCTAAGGACATTAGGCCAGTGAGCTCATCACATCCTTTGCTTTCATGCCTGACCTGAAAGCTAAATTAATAAACAGCTTTCTGCCTTGTCTGGCCAGTCAGGTGTGGGAGCAGACAAGAAAGCAGGGTGAAGGTTTGTCCTTCAGAGCTGGGCAATAACCTGGGGCTGCTGGAGGGGTGCAGGGCACATCAGAGTCTGGAAATCTCTCCATGGTCAGGAGGAATTGCTCAGATAAACTCTGAGGCCGTGGGAGCTGCCTGAACTGCAGTCCAGCGTGGTGGAAACTCAGGATTAATGACTTCATCCCGACCTATGAGTAAACCCCTGGCCTTGGTGGGGAGCTGAGTCACTGCTCAGCAGAGCAGCCCTGGGTGTCTCACAAACCCCCCCAGGAGCCCAGGCTGTGAAATCCAGGAGCTGCTGACCCAATCCTCCACCAAAGGCTGCTCCTGGAGGCCTCTGAGGGTGGAGAGGCACAGGGTGAGGTATTTGGGGAAGGCTTTGTGTGGTGCCTTCCTCCTCCTGCCTGGTCACAGGAACCAGCACTGCCCTGGGAAAAATGACACATAAAGGGCTCTCCCTTCACTCTGAAAGCAGGCAGGGGAGGTTCAAGAGGTCAATGGGCCACACTTGTCCTTCTTCTGAGGGGAAATAAAGAAGTTGCTACTTCCTATTGTTTGAGTCAGAATTTAGGGGAAGTGAAATTAGCATCAGTTGTTGGCCAGGCTGTTTGGGGCCCTGAGCAAGCTGATCTCGTGGGTGGCATCCCTGTCTGTGGCAGGGTCATGGAACCAGATGATCTTTAAGGTCCTTTCCAGCCCAAACCAATCCATGATTCTATGACTGCCCCTTTCTGGAACACTCCAAACCCCCACATACTGGCCTAACCTAAAACAAGCCCCTGGGTTTGGCCATGCCTTGGCAGTGAAATAGAAGGGAGGGAAGGTTTTAATGGTTTGCCATTTCCTCCCCAAACAAACAGACTCACTCCAAAAACCATGGAGGAGTTTGGGGAGCTTGGAGATAGGGAATAATGTAGATCCCACTCATTCTGTTGCCATTTCCAGCCCCACAGATGTGTGCAAATGGAGAGTTTTCTGCCAGGAATTCATTTCCACAACTGATTTTGTCAAAGCACTCATTTCCCCATCTCTCCCTGGTGCCACTTGACTCTGAGCTGGTTGTGGGCTCAGGATCAGCCCCTCATCCCTCGGGGAACCTTTGCCAGGTGCTCCCAGAGCTGCCCTGCTCCTGTCACAGGGAGGGCTGAGCTGGAAGAGCAGGAGTGCCAAGAAGGGATTAGTGAAACCGCTCCTGCCCCGTAACAAACCGGATTAAAGATAATAAGTCTCATCAGGAGGCTCAGTTTAATTGCTAGGATTATGCCAGCAGTGGAGAGGAAAGCTAACAGGAGATGGGTCTGGAGAAACACATTCCCTTCACCTCCCTCTCAAACTGGAGGAGAAAACTGGCCTGTGATTCAGCTGTGCCTCTGATTCCACGTAATGACTAAATCCTGCAAAGATAATTGGTGTTATGACCATTTGTGCTGGCAGCTGTACTCCAGTACTTTTTAAAATCATTATCTGTTAAGACATTTGCAAATATACAGTGAGCCTTGCAATGCCTCATTAAGGCACTGAGGAAGACAGTCATAAATTTTATTGCTTCAGCATTACATGTTGGAGTCATAATAGTGCAGATCTGATGCGAATGTATAAATTCCCTTATCGCTTCAGCAAAATCTCCTGCTTTTCTGCTTTGGAGCAGGGCATAAAAATATGAAAAATGCCATCAGCATTCAAACTGAGAAGTCTGACTGGCTCCATTTTGTTTCATTTAAGGAAAATGCCTGCTCTAACCACATAGAGAATGTATTTTAGAATCTAACCATACTAAAACATCAGACAAATGCTATTCCTGCAGCAGTTTTAGGAAATAGATTTATCTATTTTGTTTCACTTCCAGCTCACTGTTTCTCCTGATACACATTAACTTTTATTTCAGGGTCTTTATCCAAGCTTATTGAGGTCAGTGGAAAGATTATCACTGCTTTCTTTCACTTTTGCATCAAACCCTTGATCAGGACATCTCAATTTTTATTAGGAGGGAATAGAATAAATTTTCCAGAGGTTTAGAAAAATTATTTTGCCATCGGGTTAGAAAAATTGGGTGTTATTAAATGGAGCTGAGACACAGAAATTAATGTGATATCATCCTGTATACTAGGGACAGGCCTCCAGTCTGTCTTCAAGAATTTGCTGTTTGCTGTTGTAAATTTGTACATATTAAAAAGAAACTTTAGTGAGAGTTTAGTGCTGTGAGCTTTCCAGAAGTTTAATAGTGTTTAATAGTGTTAGTAATCCCATCAAGTGAGTCACCTGTGTCTTATGCCACGTGAACCTGGTGGATAAATGAGCACAGGTAAATATTATTTAGCCTCATGCAATCCCAGGGCTGGGATCAGTTTCTCACTGTTCTTCCTGCTCTTCCTCTCTGCAGGCCTTTGGGTGTGGGGAGAGATTTTTCAGTGTGTTTTCTCCCTGATGTGCATATGAGTCCCCCCATTGTGCAACTGTGTATTTGCATGCATATCAAAAATGAAGATAAAAATAAAAATAAATCCCCTTTGTGTGGCTCCTCAGAAGGAGTTAATGTGTTTAGGATGGAGCCATCTCTCCTGTGAGACCAGGGACAGTTGCATTAAGTGACAGGGATGCTGGAACATCCACAATGGACTCTCACTGCCACGCTGACACGGGGAAGGAGACACAGAGCAGGGACAATAAGGTGACACTATCAATATAAAGCCAGCTTTACCATCATCATCCCCAGTGATTTGATTCAAGGCTATGAGATCACTCACTTTGAGTTAATGCAGAAATACAGCCTGTGCTGGAAGGTCTGAGCATTTCCATAGAGATAAAAATACCACTCACTCACAAATTGTTAACATTTGTTTGAACAAATTTGCTTTTTGGAGCTGGATTGGCATGAAGCAATCTTTCAATGCTCTCCTAAACTCTGCAGGACAAGAGAATTCCTGCCCTGCACTGTGAAATGGAGCTGGGACAGCATCAGCTGGGATGGAAGGAGCAGGAAAGGGGCACCCCAATATCCCTCAGCCTCCAAAAAATGTTCACCTGTGCCCTGAATGATGGAGCCAAGCTTCAGGCTGGTCCACAGGCGCTGGATCCCTGTCATGGCCCAGCAGCTGATCCCTCCACAGCCTCTTCCATCCTCCTGCATCTCTTTGCTGCCCTTGTTAAGAGCAGTTTTAAAAGGGCAGAAATAAAGCAAACACATTTAGGGTTTGTCATTTCACAGGCAAGACAAAAATCTATAAAAGGAAAACTAAACAAGGAATCATAGGAAAATCTTACCAACAAATGAGAGGCCCCAGAGTGTTTTGATCGCTAAAGCTGTCCAGAGGCGTTGCCAGATTTTTGTCCCAGCATGCTGGAAAAACTCTTCCCTGGGATAGATCTGCTGTGTCAAGTGCTGGGAGAATTGGTCTGGCCTTGCTGAAGCTGAGGGTGGAGTTGGGAATGAAGCCTGGCTCTTGGTTGAACCCTGGCTTTGAACTGGACTGCAGAGACTGGAGCACCTCTCGCCATAGTTTAGGAACTGCCACAAACATTTAAGCTTCAGACATTTCTTCCCCCCTGCATTTTCCCAAGCTTTAGGTTTCTTCCTTCCCCTCTTGGACTCTAATAATTGTGGGAGCTTGACCTGTGAGCAGTGCTGGCAGCTGTGCCTGCCAGTGGTGACATCCCAGCCCTGTGCAGCTGCACGGCCCGCAAACCTCCGTGGGCAGGAGGTCACAGCACCCCTGGAAACAAAATTAAACTGAGAAATAATGACTGGCCTATCCCCACACCTTCAGCCTGGAAACCTGAATGCATTTATGAACACAGCTGGCACCTTTCTAAGGGCTGGCACTGCTACCTCTCACTCAGAGTGGGCAGATTAGGAGGGACAAAGGCTTGGCTTAGCTCCCCAGAATCCCAATCAGCTTCCTAAAATACACCAAGGCAAGGGAGCTGGCTCAGCCTGATTCCTGTTTGGACCAAGAAGTCATGCAAATCCGAGTCAGATCCTTGTTCTTGCCTTGTGTAGGATGTTGTACAGCTGTGTGCTTGGTGAGGGGACAGCCCAGCCCTTGGTGAACTTCAAAGTACAGTCAAATGTGCTCTTACTGAATTGCCTCCAGGGCTGTAAGGAGAATATTCAGCAATCTACAGGAAATAATTTTAGGATTAAACACAGGAAAGGACTTTCTACACTCATTTTTTCCCCCACTTGGAAATTAATATGTTGTCCCTAGTTGCATAGTTAAGGGATATTGATGAAAGAGAGACTGATCTTTATCATATTCCAAACATCTCTGGTGCAGCACCTTTATTTCTCTTAAGCTGTCCCACAAGAATATGAGGGTACAGGACAGCAGAGCAATCTTCAGCATGATATTAAAAAACTGGCTAATTTCACCAGCACCCAGTGCTGATATTACAGTTTTCACTACATTCCTATTCCAGCAGCACATTTCAGTGCCTCCTTTTCAACTCAGCCAGAGATTTCTGCAGGAATTCCTGTGCATCCTCCTTCAGCCTCAGTGCACTTTGAGCATGAGAAGCTGCCCCAAGGAGAAGCCATGTGAATTGTGTCCTCAGCACAGCTGATGTGCAGCTCCACGTGTGACAAGGAGCAGATGTGCAGGGCTGGGCTCTGTGGCACTGCTGTGAGGTGACCTCCCCTGAACTTTATGCTGGTGGGAACCAAGCAGCTCCAAATGTTTTGCAAATTGACCCTCCTGCCCAGAAAAACCAAAGGCAGATTTAATTTAGGGTTAAGCGGGGAGGTCAGATGTTCTCATCACAATGTGAAGGACTGAAAAGAAGCCTGGGCTTTTCAAGGTTCAAACTTGGGCTGCTGCAATGGAGGACAGGCCTCTGCTCCTTGGATCCATCCCAGGGAAAACTCTTGTTTATGTTGGTGTCAAGGATAGCACCATCTGGTCCAAGACAAGGGGCTCATCCACTCAAGCCCTTTAATAACATCAGACATGGTGCTTATCACTTCCCATTAAAACATAAAAGGAGGCCAAAAAGGAAGAGCACAGTTTGTTCCATTTCTACTCCAATTAGAAGCACTTTGTTGCTTTCTAGATCATTTACCCCTGGCTCAGTTTAAGTTTGTTTTAAGGAAGGCTAATCAGCCTTTTAACCAGAGAATCCTTGGCCTCCCACTGCTCTCCTGAGTGGTGCCTAATCAGGTGGAAGGAACATTTCTGCTTTGTGTAAAGGCTGATGCTGACCTGAAGAAGTGGCCAGTCAGTAAATCACCACTGAGGGCTGCCATGATGCTCTCAGTGATGTGGCATAAATAAATGAGATATTATATGTACAAGAAAGAGGCAAAGAACCTGGAAATGTGTGAGTAAAAGAGTGGGCTACATCCATATCTTTCTTATATTTCTCACATTTAATTCTTTTCAAGCAAGGACCAAAGGAAACTACTCTTGTGACCAAATGAAAATAGGCCTTGAACAATTCAATTTTTCCTCCGTTTTCCAACAAAGCAGAATACAAGTGGTACATGTGGAAGAGGGAAGGCTAAGCACTCATGGATGTTCCCATGCAGGCAATACAAATTTTAAATACAGTACTAATAATAAACACCATAGTGCTTAATAGTGTTTAATAGTGTTAATAATCCCATCAAGTGAGTTACCTGTGTCTTATGCCACGTGAACCTGGTGGATAAATGAGCACAGGTAAATATCATTTAGCCTGATGTGATGAAACCCACTCTTGGATTAAATTAAATAACCCCTCATTTCTGTCCTGGTGCTCCATTTGATTCCCATCTGGGCATGTAGAGCATAGAGGAAAACAGGGTAAAAAAAAAAAGAAATGGGATCATGAATAGCAAAATCAATGGCTTGACCAATTTGCAAACATCAAAGAAATCTCCTAAGAAGTCCTCTTAGAGAGGACAAGATAATAGACTCTCTTTTACTGTCCATTATCACAATCCATTTGCATCCTGGGCACAAGAGCTCTCCAGGTAACCAAAGCCTTTGCTCTTGATCTTTACTTCCCAGTTTTTATGAAGTGGTGATGGAAATGGAGATGAGGCAGAGGTGGTGGTGGCTGGGATTCTGCACTGGAGCAGGAGGAGAGAGGGAAATTCTTTGCATACTTAAGTCTGCTAACTTCACCAGGGATGATGTTGGGCTATTGTCTTGGTTCAAGAAGTTTTTATATTTTTATGAATGGCCTATTTATGCAGCCTCTCTGGAAGATCTTCATCTGGTGGAAAACAATGGGGAGTGATGAGGATCTGCCTTGCAGGGTTACAGATCTGACATTCGAGGGCCCCAGTGAGCCCAGTGAAGATAAAGTCCATTGTGTTCACATTTGAATAGAAGGAATGTTCAAATTTGAAGCATTGTTTGATACCCTGAAAAAGCTTTTCCAGTGCCTTGGTTCTGGGTGAGAGGAAGACAGGTAGCTCCAGTTTCTTCTTCCTGTGAGAAATGCAATTTGAGGCAAACATCTTCCTCAAACTCTCCTCGCAGGGCTGTGCCTGAGCTTGGCTCACTGCTCATAGTGGGACTGTCTCTAGTGCAGCATGACCTTAATTCTCACCTTTTCCACCTCTCTGCTGACAAATTTCTAAGTAGTGCAATGGTAATTTGCTTCTGAGTGGAAACATTAACAGCATGAATATGTTTATACACTCACCAGGAGATCTGGCATGGAATAAACTATGCATAGTATTCTTACATAATTACTCTCAAACAAATTTCACACTTGGAAAGCTGTCAGGTTTTTTCTCCTATTATTTCCATTTTTTCTCTGTGTCCCTTTTTTTTTGTTTATACCATCTTTGTGACTTTCTGGGTGGCAGACACTGGTTATTTATGTTGGATTTGTGACACTGGTGTTGGTCAGGTTCCTAGAATACAATTGCAAACACCTTCTTTGATCTCCTGCACAACACAGGCTAAAGGAACCAAGTCAATAATTCTGTCTTCAGCTCATAAAGCACACTTGAAGTATAGCCTGTCTCTCAGGGAGTTATTGTCTTGATGCATTGGAACACAGACCTCAAAAAAATGGAGGCTCCACCACATTTTCCTTTCTCATAGACTTCAAATAAAAAAACTGGTGAGCCACCATCCCCTAGGCCTGATTTGCTCTGCATACAGCACTGACATAGACAACAAGTGGGAAAATAACTTCAATGTGCTACGAAAAGAATTGCTTTTAAATTAAGACATCTCTGTCTGATGTAGCATGATAAACTCACCCTGTACACTTAACCAGCCTCTGCCTGAGCCCAGCAGCCAGAGCTGTGTCCTCACACCACCTTTGGGACTTGATGACATCTCTGGTTTCCACTGGGCTGGGCTGGGAGACCTCACAGCAGGAGGAGCCGTGGTGGCCTGGTCCCTTCCTGTGTGGTGACAGTGTGTGACAGCACAGCTCTGCGCCGGGACACGGGGCAGCAGAGAATGGAAATAAAGCAATTAAAGCTTGGGGGAAAGCAACATTTTCCATGGCTGGAAACTGCCATTTGTGACCAGCTTCCCCTGCTGGCTGCAGGCTTTTGGCACTCCCTGTCCTCTGGCAGGAGCTGCGGCCTCTCCTTGAGGAGGAGAGGAGGGGAAAACAATGGGGCAACAACTAACCAGGGTGAAAACATGAACAGGGACCAGGCCTCTCCTCTAACAAATGTGCTGGGCTCCATCCAGCACAGCATCCTGGCATGGTTTGGGGTGGAAATGGCCTCAAAGATCATCCAGTTCCATCCCCAGCCATGGCAGGGACACCTTCCACTGTCCCAGACTGCTCCCAGCCCCAATGTCCAGCCTGGCCTTGGGCACTGCCAGGGATCCAGGGGCAGCCCCAGCTGCTCTGGGCACCTCTGCCAGGGCCTGCCCACCCTCCCAGGGAACAATTCCATCCCAATATCCCATCTAAACCAACTCTCTGTCAGTGTGAAGCCATGCCCTTGTCCTGTCACTCCAGGCCCTTGTCCAAAGTCTCTCTCCATCTTTGCTGTTGGCTCCTTCAGCTACTGGAAGGCCTCAGTTAGGTCACCATGAAGCTTCTCCTTTCCAGGCTGAGCAAACCCAATTTTCCCAGCCTTTCCTCATGGCAGAGCTGCTCCATCGCTCTGATCACCTGGTGGTTTCCTCACTCTGGACTCTCTCCAGCAGGTCCCTGTCTTTCCAGTGCTGGGCACCCCAGAGCTGGAGGCACAACTCCAGCTGGGGTGGCAGGGTAGAGGGTCAGGCATGAGCCTCTCTGCACAGCTTGCTGGGAAAAGCCTCCCTAGATTATCTATTCATGAATGCTGAGAGCAAGAACAGGCAAAACTGTGATTTCTGGGGTATAAAACAGAAGCACATCTCCATGTGATGCAGCAGGAGTCCTCTTGTTCCTGACAGATTCACATCTCTTTTGCAGCTCAAGAGTACAGCATTGCTTTCTGACTCTTTTATTTTTAATAAACATAGATGTTTAGCTGTCTGTTAAGCTTAATGAGAATAATTAGACTGGATCTGGGGAAACAAAATAGACATAGTGTTGGTTTAGCACCATGCTATTCCCTGGGGATGCTGTTCGGGTGGCTGAGAGACTGGAAAAAATCATCTTTAACAATGACAAAAGACTTGGTGAGTCATTCCAGCTATGAAAGGGATTAAAATATTTTTAAACAGAAGAGCAGTTATTAATAAAGTGCAGGAAATGATAGGGAGTTATTGCACTTTGAGCAAAAAGACAAACACGACTCCTTCCCACGTAGTACCCACTTTGATGAAACTCTCCCTCCCTCTTAAATCTTATTTTTATTCCTCTCAACTTTCTTTCAAAACTTGTTTACTGAAGTGGCCATGATGTTATCCTTTCTCTGGGCGGATACTCCTCTGCAGTAAATGGTTTCTGCTTCTCAGTCTCTGAAACAGGGAAAAATATCTCCATTATTTGTTCAAGATGGCAAAACATCAGTAGCCAGTGCAAGTGTCCCAGACCTCTTGAATCCTGACGCTCCTTTCTCCACGGATTTCTTACTAATGCAGGAAGTTTCACCTGTGCCATGCATCCACACAAAGAAAACTGCCAGTAATTTTGGTTGTACTACATAGGAATGGCTGCAGAATGTGGCCCCAATGCTGTTCTGACTGCAAAATTATAACAGGAGGAAAAAAACCAATGATAATTATATTTTCAATGTCCTCCACCAGCCAAAAAATACTCTCACATCCATGTAACACACAATATTCAGGGATGTCAGCTGGCACCTAGGACACAACATTGTCTCCATTCTCTATTTTAACCTTTGACTTCTTTTTCAAAGATAAATTTAATACAGTTGATAATTGCACGAGTCCTTTCACGTGCTGACATTTTCCTTCCCTGCAAATGTAATGCACCTTATTTTTCTCTTGAGAAGTTTATGAATTTACTGTTACTTCTTGAAGTGTTTTGGCTGCTTCCCAAGGAGATTCAAAACAATCCACTCAACTTCAGCTGAAGTGCAAAGTCCTGTTAGTTTGAGTGGTTTCTGACAGGAAAGTGTTTTCCCCAGAACCTTTGCATCAGCTCCCTTCTTAACTCAAAATGTTCAGGCTGTGCCCCACCTCATGCAGAAGGTTTTGCCCAGCTCTGGTTTCTGGCTGCAGGAATAACTTTGTTCTGATTTACTGTGCTCCCTTCCTTTCATCACCAGTAATTGGATCCCACCGCTGGAAACCAGCCCAAACCCCAAGTTTAATTTTAGTGCATGATGCTTTACTTTTGTGATAGCCACTTTGCAAAGCACAATTCCCCTCAGCTACCAGCTCATATTTATTGTTATAAATCCTGTGAAGCACGGGAACACAAGGGAAAAATGTCCTTCTTCATCTTGAAAACATAACACTCAGTGGCTGGAATGTGCCAAAATGGAAAAAATCAATTATTTTATGATGTATTTGATCCACATCTAGTGCTGTAGAGGGAAGACATGATCCAGAAGGTTACGAGCCACAAAATGGATGTTTCAGAGGAAAGAAACAAAAACAAATTCTTATTTCCCCCCCCCTTTTTTTTTTCCCCTTTTTAAACGGATGCTTCTATTGTCATAACACCTCAAGCCCTTTATAAGAAAACCACAAGTTAAGGCTCATTCCCTCTCATTCTGTCTGAGTTGAAAGATGAGGCTCTGGGGCATTGAGTTTAATATCCCTATTTAATATCCCTTTAGTCTATCCTTGCTTCCCTGTTTTAACATTTGTGACCCAGGCTCATATTTCCTTTCTGGATGTCTTCTGAACAGTGAGATGAATCTTTGTTTAATTTTGGCTTTCTTCCCCACTGCTGAGATTGTTTTATTTCTCGATCAGCTGTTATAGCAATGATTTTCTGCAATGTTTCTCTTTTTTTTCTTTTGGAAACTGTACATCTGCTCTTGGCATCTGTTCCATATCCTTTATGAACACTGAAGCAGGGAATTTATTTAATTTTTTTTTCTTGCATAGGCTGAGTCTATTGTCTAGAAATTATTTTCTTTGCCTTGAAAAGCCCACAGTCTCCTTCATCAACACTTTCACGTTGGAAACACTTCCTATTGCTCATCATCTGGTGGAATTACATTTTATTCCATGTCATTACTTTCCATGTTACTTCTTTAGAGTCTTTAGTTGCTCTCAGTAACCATTCCAGCCCTTCCGCCTTACCTAATTCTTTATTGTTCCTTGTTACTTCTTGCACACCTTTATTTTCTCTTTTTTTAATGCTACCAGTGTATATTTAATGACTTCCACTATCTTGAACCTACTAAAAACTGCCTTCAAAGCTGTGGCTTTTCTACTTTGTGTCATTTTGACCTCTTTATTCCACAGAATTTCCTTGCATTTCTTCTGTTTGAATGCAAACATCTCTTTTTTATCATTTATCCTCCCTCACAGTGTGAAGCAAACCACTCACACTGAAGAGTTTTATTCTCATTGAAATATTTTGCTTTTGATAGGTTCAGCTCAAGTGGAGGATCCCTCTCTGTGTAGTTTTTGCATTGGATTTAGCACAAAAAAAATCCTTGTGCACCTCAGCAAAGTGCTTGACTAATGCATTTATTGCTCCAACTTGTTTGTGTCTGTGAAGTTATCATCTTTCATCTTGAAGTATTATTACACACTGCTGGCCAGTAAAGTGAAAATGGACAAACACAGCTTGGTTTATAACAGATCTTTAAACAGATCTTTTAATGCTTCACTGAAAAATTACCAACAGAGGCTTTGCTCTCTGGAGAGTGCCAAGGGCTCACAGAGCTCAACAATTACAAGGCAGGGGCACAGGGAATGTGAACCCAGCTCAGACCAAGTGTTTCCAAGCTCCAGGGGCTGTTGGAGCTGCAAATTCCCTGCGGCTGAACCAGTGACCCTGCAAAGCTTAGAGTGAGGAGGGGGCTCAGAGCTCCTGGTGAGCAATTCCACCACCCCCAGACTCAAATATCAGGCCTCCAGCACAGCTTGTGCCTCTTCTGCTGAGAAGGGAGTGTCTGCCTCTCCCAGCACCCTCTCAAAACAAAACTTAAGGGGGGGGGAAGTTTGTTTTCCGTCCTAGGTATAAGCAAGAAAATCCCTGGAGCAGGAGATTTGTACAATCTAAATGTGATACAAACACTCATCATCGTCAAACATAAGAGGAATTCAAAACCAGCCCCAAAAAGACACCCAAGATGTAAAACCAAAAACATAAATTAGAAATTCAGGAAGAGAAGCCAAGTCTAAAATGGATTTTAAAATCCTTACTAGCTAACTGAAAGGAGGAGTCTCATTTTTATTTTTTTCTAATTTTCACACTAAGAATTCTGTTGCCATTAGGAAATATTTTCTCCTTAGATTACTCTGGAACTTGAGACCCCAGCCTACTCTTGAAATTAACTTCATAAGTTATATTTTGAGATGATTATTTAAAACCAAAAATCAGTAGGATGTAACCATCTGCAAATACTCGCCGAGCCCAGTGGATCAAAGTTTTCCTGTTTTGTGCCATAAGAGATTCACTTATTGTTCATGTTTTGGTAGATCACATAATCTCCCTTTGGAATATATTTAAAAATTGGAATGGCATCAGAGAACTCACATTACAGAGAAAACTTTGCAAAATTGTCTAATGTTAGTTCCCCTGAATTCCACATTTCCCATTATCCTTGGGGACAATGGAACAGATCCATCACACTGATGCTAAAAAGGTTTATTGCAGTGAATGGAAAGAGCTGGAACTCCTCATCCCACTGGCATTTATGGCTGCTGGTGGAAAAGAAACACCTCCTTTGGGGGAAAGGCTGGAGGAGAGCTGTGCTGGGAAATCAGCCACGTGCAGACAAAGGGATTTCCATTGATATTTCAATGCAGAAAACGGTGAGAACGGCATCCGAACGTTCATTTGGACAACACAAACAATCCAAGGAAACCAAAGCAGAAAAGCAAAGACAGTTTGTTGGCAGATGGAAAAGGATTGGGAAGCTAATAGCTTTGGGGAGGGCTGCCCTGCGCTGGAGTACAGCACATCTGGTTGGACCCCTGTCCAAAAAGGAACAATGTAATAATTGTGAGCCGAGCTGGCTTTAGAGTCTCTCTCTGAAAAATCTTCAAATAAAAGCTATAGTCTAGATGAGATTAAACTGCACCATTTCTGTGGAGTAAGGAAATCCACGTCAAAACCAACTGCAGCCAAGTCTGACAACATGAGGTTGTGTTTTATGAGCAGGAAAAAAAATCCCTGTGGGATTTTCGGGGTCCCCCGTCAGAGAAGGAAAAATGAGTCTGACTCCATGTTCTTAGAAGGATAATTTATTATTTTATTATATTATATTAAAGAATGCTGTTCTAAACGATACTAAAGAATAGAGAAAGGGTGCAGACAGAAGGCCACAAAAAATGACAATGAAAACTTGTGACCCTCTCCAGAGCCTTGACACAGCTGGACTGTGATTGGTCATTAAGTTAAAACAATTCACATGAAATCAATGAAACACTCACCTGTTGGATAAACAATGAGTTTCTCCCAACCACTTTCCAGAGCAGCAAAACACAGGAGAAGCAAATCAGATAATTATTGTTTTCCTTTTTCTCTGAGGCTTCTCAGCTTCCCAGGAAAAGACATCCTGGCAAAGGGATTTTTCCAGAAAATATGACAGTGACAAATCCCTATTCATATCTTCCAGAAATTAGTAGGAAAAGGGTTTTCTGTTCTAGAAAAACCTGCAGCAATGGCCACAACTCAGCTCAGATCCCTTACAGATTTGGACACTATAGTTCACCTCATTTTTAGCTTTTTATTTGTTCCAAATAGAGATGTTCCATGCCTCTATCATTTTAAACCTTTCACACTAGAATGCAAATTACTGGAACAGTACACTAATCTCCTATACAATTTTTGGAGATGTGCTGACAATGCATTAGGGTTTTGTCAATTATACCAATGAAAAGTTGGTTTTCAGAGCCTGGCTATTGAAATGAAATTTGCTGTTAATAATAACTGTGATGTCATGAACTTGTTGAGGCAGCTGCAAATGAAAATTAATGATTAATCTCAGCACTTGATACAGAAGGCAAGAAGAAATTGTGCATGGGAATTATTGGTGATCCGCCCAAAGTAACTCATTGCCCTGTGGGAAAGTCTCACAACTACACTGAGGAGAAATAAAGAGCTTAAAGATGCCCTGGTGGTGCATAAATGACAGACCCCCCTGCCTCTGCCTCACTCACCAGGTGACACCTGTGGGCAGCAAAAGCCACCTGTGACAGGGAGAGGTGGTGCAGGAAATCATCCAGGCAGCCCAAAGGCCTCAGTGGTGTCATTATTCTCATCTTCTTAAAGCTTCATCAGTGCTGTACATTAAATTAGCTGACCTGTTATCATCCCTGGGCCAGGTTGCTCCTTATAAGTCAGCCACTGATTCAGTGCAAACAATAACCAGCAGAAAAACACTAAATATACACATTTCTTGAGCTGCTTTCATCAAACAAGAGATGAATTTTCTCAAACGAGCAGCATCACACAACACAACCCATTCTTTTTCTAAAAGCAATGCATGCCACAGACAAGTGTGTTTGCTTTCTAAACTTAAAAAGCACTCACTTTCTAAATTAAAAGTTTCCAGATTTCTCTGGTGCTGCAATGGAAGAAGAAGGGGGGATTTACACACAGCCTTTCCTGCTGACCTGCAGTGAAGCTGAGGCTGTGGACCACACTGAAAAACTGGTTTTATTTATAACATTCCAGTCTGCAGGCTGCAGCACTCTTCAGCCACCAGGAAGATGAAGACAGCTCTGCTGATATTTAACTTTATCCCTCTGAGTTGTTAATTAACATAAGTAAACACTTTGCCTGCAGAGAACGGGATAATGTGGTAAAGAAGTTTGTAAAATGACTCACAAGAACCATAAGCCATGAGTGCTGTGGGAAGCTTCTAGGAGCATCTCTACCTCCTTTGATTACATGTTTCTGGAGCAGGTGCTTTCTGTGATTCTGATTTCTAAAGAGCTCATGTATTTTTTTCATCTTGCTTACTGAAGTTCTGAGTATAAACAACCCTGAAATCATCAGCTATTTATTTTGCATTTGGGGACTGTCAAGAGGAGTAAAATGATCTGCATACACTGTTCAAATCAGCATTATTTGGCATTTTGATGCACTCAGGGCACTTAGCCATGAAAAATCTTGCAGTGTTGAATAGACAATTTTACAGCTGGGAGACTTCTTAGACTTCTGTTTATGATTGAAGCTACAAGCCACAACCTATCCTAGCAAAAGGCTGGACTAAAGCCAGAGTTTTGAAGTTTTCTGAAGTGGGCCATAGCATTAAAAAAGGTGTCATGTTTTTATTATAGCCTTAGTTTTCATGAGGCAAAAAGAAGTGAGTGCCAAGTCTTCTCTCAATCCCTACACTACATTTAAAACACCTTTTCTGAAGCTTTACAACTAAGGGCTCTATACTTGTTACAGACTGCCCTGGTAGCAACTATTTCCTGAAACAGTCTAATGCTTGTCATTGTTTAAAGCTGTTTAAAATTGTAGGAATTAACAGAGACTTGGTGAAAAAAACCACCTGAGCCTGTAATTAGTGGCTGCCTACAAGGAGCAGCCTCAAATCCTGACATTTTTTTAGCTTTGCTATATGAAATGCACCCATTTCAGTCAGGATTTTAGCTGCATCACAATTCCTGGGCCTCTCCAGGTTTTTAGGGTAAGGGCTTTAATCAGCAGAGAGCCCCTGGCTGATGGGACAGAGAAATCACTGGGCTGACAACAACTGAGAGATGTGAAATTCCTTCAGCTGCCTGCCTGCAGGAGAAAAGCCAGGGTTTTTTTGTGGAAGTGGAGCTGACAGGAGTTATCTCACTCTGCCAGGCACCAGCTGGCTCTTGCTGCAGCTGGGATGGTGCCAGCAGCAGCTCTGGGCAGGCTGTGAGACACTGGGGGCATCCCTCACCCACCCCAGCACTGCTGGGGCAGGGAACAAGAGGAGCTGATGGATCATGGATGGGCTGTGCAGGGAGAGGAGCTGGAGAGCTGTGAGCTCACCCTCTGCAGTGAGACTCCATGGAGAGGGAGCTTAAATACAATGTGAAGGTGGCAGAGTGTCCCAAAAATGGAGTTCCCAGGCAGGATGGCAATTTGAGCGTTCCTGTCCTTGCTGTGGGGTTGCATTGGCCAGCAGGCATTGTCCCTGCTCACTGCAGGGGGGTTGGAATGATGATTTTTGGGGGTGCCTTCCCACCCAAAGTGTTCCATGAGCCTGGGTCAGCCCTGTGCAGCACCAGGAGCAGCCTCACATCTCAGCTGGTGCTCCCTCATCTGATCTTCAGGGACAAACTCCTTCTCAGTGATTAACTATTCTTTTTATTAGACTTTTCTTGATACTTAACTTGGCTCTTCTGTTGTATCCTTTATGTTTACTGCATCCTTTATGTTTATTGCTCTTTCTCCTCCAGGCATAAACATTTATTCCCTTCCTCTTTACTATTGCTTTTACCTATTTGCCAACATCTGTCCCAACAGGCTTTTCTTGGCTGAGCAGACTCCTCAAATGCTCCCACTTTTTTTAGCTGTGTGATCATTCCCACTCCATTCCCCTGCAGAGCAGGGCCAGGTGGGGCCATTCTCAGCACCCAAAACTTTTCTAGACCCACAGAAATGGAGAAGGACTCAATACCTGATGTGAACAGCTGGATAAAATCTCAGCTTACTTTGATTCACTCTGTGCCCAAGGATCCTCTCCCCCAGGAGTGGGAAATAATGGAGATCCCCTCTCTTGAAAGGTTTAACTCACCTTCCCCAGCACCTGGCACTGCTGCCCAGATTCCCTGTTCTCCACTTTTGATGACAACAATCATTTATCAACTTTCTCAAGCAAAACAGCTGAAGCTGGGCTGCTGCTGCTCATCCTAATGAGCCAAAGCCTCTTCATATCTTTAAAAGAATTTTGGCTGTGGGAAGGTCAGAGGTAAACAATCCACTGTGTCAGGCTAGATTAGATTTCATTTTAAAGTATGACACCTTTTTCTGTTATTAATGCTGCTAGGCACTGAGAAGTTTCATTAACTGCCTACAGCAAAGCCAACATGATTTTTTTTTTTTTTTGGTACAACAGAACAGCCAGTAACATGCAACAAATATTTGTGTTATAAAGGGAGATTACCTTGAGCTCTACAATAAATATCAGGTTTTTTTGTTGTCTACCTGCTCCCCCTGATTTTCTCTAGAGGTAGCCTACCTTACTTACTGTCCTTAACAAATGTTAATGCCTTTTTCCAATTGGGGTGGCTCTCGGTGTCTATTGTCATCTCAGGGGACTGAAGCAGCTCCACCAGACTCCAGGAGAAGATTTATTTCTTATTCTGTTCCCTAGTTATTCCTTAGGTCATCACAGTCCATTAATTTGCACCTTGTGCCTCCTTTCATTTGCAAAACCTTTTCTTGAGTGGATTTATCTGTGGCTTTTCTAAGACCCCAATAAGCACCACCTGGTCCCATGTTGAACCTGGCCAGGGTTAAGGGAGTGTGACAAGCATTTCCTGGAGTTATGGATTATAACACTTAATTAAAATGTACTTCCACCTTCCTTCACTTGCTCTGAACAATAACTTTTTCAACCACCTGACCTCTAAAGATATACAGCTTCCTTTAAGCATTGCCTCTGAATAAAGGAATTCTTGTGAAAACAGCAGAAGCACCCATTATGTAATTAAAACTTCCCTGTTTACATGGAAAATCACTGAGACTAATGCTGCAGGAAGAAGAAGACTTTAAAGGGGAGAACCTTGACTTTCAAGTTCCGCTGAAGAACATGAGTCATCTTTGGGAAGGGGATTAAAGTGAATTTCTGCTTCAGCAGCAGGCTGTACTTTGGGACACTCCTTTTCCCTTGCTTTTCTGGCTGCTTGATGTCTGTGCTCAGAGTCAAGCTAGGGAGGGGAGAAAATTAATGCCACCAAGGTATTCCTGCAGCAGCCTCTGTGTCGAAATTGGGGGTGTGAGATCTGCACCACCTCCAACAAGATTCTCTTGGCTTCTCCAGATCTCCAGACAACTTGTTTGAAGGACAGAGTCTTACACCTTAGCTGAAAGAGCTTTACAAAATAGATTTATGTGCATTGATTGTTATAGTGACAATGTTAGTGATAGTACCTTGTGTACTCCAGTGTGCACAGCAAATGATGAGCAAGGCCATCAAAGAAGTTTTTTCCATTCAAGAGAGAGGGAGAAATGTGAGAAATGGATTTGTAGAGAATTCTCAAAGCCTGACAGAAGGCTCACACAGTGTGCATCTGTATTCAAACTTTGAGATAAGAAATGCTGACTTAGAAATGTCATGGAATAGGACAGACATTGCTGAGAGAGAAATGGAACTAGAAACAAATTTCAAAGGATGGCCTTGCAAATAAGACTAGATACTTTGAAGAAATAGAACTATGAAAGATGCATTTTAGTGGGACCCACAAAGGATAATTTTAGATTATTGGCTTTAAGGTATCTACAGCATAGTGTAACAAAAGCTGATAGGCCCAGAAACACTTATAATGTATTGTAATTAAGAAATAATTAGCCTCTGATTGTGATGGCATGAATATAATATCAGTATTGTCTCACCCTTCACATGAGACTGAAAATGGAATAAACGTTTTTAAAACACCTCTCAGTTACCCCATCTCTGGGTCAGAAAAAGGCTCAATCCACTGTGCACTGAGCTGGTGTCACCAAAATCCTGTGGTGGTGATCCCAAACCCAGCCATGGTTTGGGACAGGATGTTCTCATTCTGTACTTGCTGGTGTGGAGAGAGGAAAAGAAAGTTCATGAAGAGTCTTGATAGAGGAGACTCTGCTGCAAGTTTTACTCTGTGCTGTTTTTCTGGTGTTGCATTTTATTACCACTTGTTTTCAAGGTGGTGCTTGAATTATCTATTCTTTTAAAGGTTATAGCCAAAAAAAAGGTAGTGCCAGCAGTTCACTGCCTAGGAGAAGATACTCTCAACAACACAGTTAAAATAGAAAGGAAATAAGAGTTACTTTATTGATCCCTTAGGAGGAAGCAAAGCCAAACAGTGAAAAAAAAATTCTGCAGGCTTTGACCTTTATAATATAGGTAGCTATAGAGTAGGGACTTGATTGTGCATCTGTAGATGAACTTCTACAATTCATACCTCATTTAATGCATTTAAAATGACATTTTTAAAAGCAGGCTGACCTTTGCTGTTTGACAGTGTGTTTAGAGTTTCCATCATCCCTAAAGGTGGAAGGAGGCAACTTTTATTTCAGGGCTTGTTGAGGTGGCACTCTCTCCCAAGAAATCTCTGCAAGACCAAGGAGAAATTCCTTGGTAAAAGAGGAAGTTATTCCAGAGAAAATGGAGGAGTAGGAGGGAAAAGGGATGGGAAAAGAAGTTGCAGACAACTTCTTAGAGAGTCCCTTTTGTGAAGTCTATGAGGGATCACAGTTATCCCACTGCCCCTTGGAGAACACTCAGGGCCAGGATCCCTCCTGAAAGAATTTCTGCTCATCACATAAGTGATACAAAATAAACATTTGTAAGAAGCTGTTAGAACTGATTCTGAGTTCATCTAGGAATTCCCATAGCTCTGTGTGAGCAGCTCTGTCACAGTGAGGGGACCCACTTGACCCAGGGCAGTAAAACATCCTGGAAAAGTTGTGTGGGGAGGACACAGAGCAGTAAAATATCCTGGAATAGGTGTGTGGAGAGGACTTGCATAGCCTGCAGCAAATCCATATTGCCAGATGTGGTAGCCCACACTGGAGTGGGGGATTTGTGGGGATTTGGAAGACATCAGCTGAGAAAATGAGACAAGAATCAGAGGAAAGCAATTCCATGAGCTGTGTGGACACAAAATGATCCTTTAGGAATATGGTGAATATAAGAAACCTGAACCTAAAAGGTTTTGATGAGCATCACTTTGATAACAGCATAATAGAATCCAGAGTTACTGAAGTCTGGTTTAATGTGAAATGGGGACACTTGGTGGAGAAATATCAACACTTATCCAAGAACAGCTTCCAGCAGGATGTGTCCTTCAGGACACACCTGAGCTCTGAGGAACTCTTGCAGGTGTATTCCCCAAAGAGGTGGCACTGCTTTTGGAAAGGCTAAATTCCAATATCAGTGAAATGCTGACAAATGTGGAACAGCAGGGAGGTGCAGCAAGCCCTCTGTGTGGAGATGTTGTTGTGGAATGATATTGGAATCCATGGATGTGATTTGAAAGCTATTAAAGGAATAAATTCCCTGGCAATGTTGTGCCATCCCACTGACATCTTGCTGGCGTTTATGGGACTCGCCTGCTTTATGCTGTAAATAATGATTATTATTATTATTTTTATAAGGCAGACCAGTTGGCAAACAATAAATTTCTAATTTCAGATTTTAACTGTACAACCAGTTATTAAAAAATATCAAAGGATTTACCTGTTCTTTCAGACAACTCTTAGCAGGTGACCTTTGTTTTAGATGATCAAAAATTGTATTCTTGGGTTAGGGTTAGAATTGCTGGTGAAAATAAAAACTGAGGGAAGAAGAAGGGTGAGGAATTGGTAAAAATCTACTTTTTTTGGGATGGAAAAAGTCTGAGGGCAAATCCCAAGAAGGGTTGTGGTGGTGCTAACAGGAAAAAGCTTGTTGTTTTCTTGGAGGCTTCATCCCTGGGTGAAGGGATGCTTGGTGTGTTATTCACAGAGAAAATGCCAGCTGGAGATGAGTTATGTTCCACTCAGCCCCGAAACTGTGCTGGAGAATGAATCAATTCTGAGCTACAAAGTGTAAGAAAAGCACATCATATTTATATGGTGTCAAGTTTATGCCCTTGAAAGTGCAGCTCCCAGGACTGGGGGCTGAGGGGCTCCACAGATTTCAGGGAAGATCTATGGATGCAGCCCAGCTGAGCCACAGAAAATGCTTGTTCCCTGATGAAGTAAGTGCCATTTATCTTTCCAAAGTTACAATCAAATCTAGAGGAAACAGCCAAGGGAAAATAGGCAGGCTTAATTTTTTTTTATCTTTTAACCCATTTTAGATTTTGTTAATAAAATACTTTTTGAGTCTGGCCTTGCATGGGTATTGGGAACTCTATTTATTTTGCTGTGCAATGATTTAATATTTTTTGATGAGCCCATATTGCACATGGGTGCTATAAATTTGAACTCCTCAGCACACTTGACCACCATCCTGATTATACAGAATGGCAAATTTTAGGGCAACATTGCTGGAAAATGGCCTTCAGGGATAATTTTGGATTTTTTTTCTCAAAATAGCTTGACAACACAACCTCTATGTTTGTACAGAACAAGCTTTCCCATAATTTTCAAAGGTTGGGTAGGTTTCTGGGGCTGGATTTCAATGGAAATCAAAATAAATAAATATTTATTCTAAGTGCAACACATTTAAAAGTTTGTGCATGCCTGGGGAACTTAGATTTCCTTTTTGAGGTGTCACTGACACCTGAACTCTGGTGCCCACAAAGACATGACCATGGGTTCTGCCATCCTTAATTCCTGTCCCACCCACCTGGGCTTGCCTTACTTTCTATGATGAAATTCTGCCTTATATCTAATTTTCTATTGCTGAACTTTATCACTATTGAACAGATAAATGTGAGCCTGAAATCCAGGTGGGATTCAGGAGCTGGTGTGCTCCCACTTGTTCCTCCTGAAATATTTATCCAGACTCCTGGGCTTGTCTCAGCCCTGAGGTTTATTTGTTTAGGGACCTGTGGGAGGTGGGGAATGAGGGATTCATGCCATGTCTCAGGTAGAAAGGGATTTGAAACCCACATGACCCCTGTGCTGATCACCAGCTCAAGAAGCCAAATCTGCTGCCCCTTCCTGCAGAAGCCCCACCACACCCTGCCCTGATGCCCTGTGCAGGCTGCCCTAGAGCAGAGGCTGGGCAGAGCTAAGGAATAAAGCAGGGATTTATTCAAAGCATCTCCTCCATGGATCCACCTTGGGCAGCACCAGAGCCCAGCCAGGGCTGCACCCAAGATGAACCAAAATGGCCCCAAAATGCACGGCCGGGCACAGGCTCTGTCCCTGGGATCAGTTCTGCTCCATTTGCACCTTGCAGTTCATTGTCCCATTCCAGCTTTAGCCCCTGCAGTCCCACCCTGCTTGTTTTTCTCTCTCCAGCCCACGGGGTTTGTGCTCTTGGGCTGAGATTTGGATCATTTGTCCTTGGTGCCCAGCTGGAGCAGGAATTGTTTTGTCTCCCTGCTCTGTGCACAGAGCTCAGCATCCCCTGGTGTGAGCCCAGACCCACACACTAAAGCAGCACAGAATGGGAAAAATAGAAAAGCCAAACCTGGGGCATCCCACCTACAGCTGGGAGCTGGCTCAGGGCCATGGATGGTGGGGCAGGCACAAGTCCAGCTGTTTGAAGGGTGTTTAATCCCTGCTCCCCAGCCTGCTGTTCAGCCAGCAATGTCAAATCTGTGTCAGCACTCCTGTTTGCATTGTGTTTTCCAGGCATTTAATTATTTCCATCTATTTTAGGAGTTGTTGGTGCACTCTTGCATGTCAGGCCCCTGAAGCTGATGTGTAACTGCCTCTTCTTTGGTAAATTTAAACAGCTGCATTATCTGATGAAGTGCTTTTTGTGATTTAGAAGCAGCAGCGGGACTGAGCGCGGCGATCAATCAATATTGATTATCACAGTTTTTCCTGGGCTTGAGAAAAGTGTGCTGTAAGGAGGGACTGCAGGGCCTCAGTGCTGCTGAGGCCTTATCCCTGAGAGAAATCAAAGTGAGGGTAATTAATGCTGCTGGCATGAGCATTAATTCTGGGCTGGTGATGATATGGCCATTAAAAGGAGTGTGCAGCCTCTCCCATAATGTATTGCACGAAGAGGGTGAAAGTATATTTGCCTGGATTGAGTTTGATGAATTATCTACCCCGGTCCTGCCACTGATATTTTTACTAAAGCTCGTTAAACACAAAGCAGTGGCAAAGCCCTGGGTTCTGCCTGCTGCTCCTGGGCCACTCAGAACACGTATTCCTAAACCAATGTGTGTTTGCTCTCCAGCTGTGCAGAAGGAGCAATTGAGGCTCCTAAGTACTGCTGCAATAAAGAGCTGTGTTAAAAAGAAATACTGTGTTAAAAAGAAGTACCTCAGTCTTCCCAGGGAGAGCAGCCCAGGATGGGAGGGGGGCTGCAGAGGGTGGGATTTTCTGAAATAGCCCTTTGCTTCTGTGTGTCCTTGAAGTCTGTCCCACCCCAACCTCTCCCTGCCTCGGGCTGGGGGAATTGCTGGGTGTTCTGTGGCCTCTGGCCTGGGATGAACTCGCCTTTTCTGCTCTGTTTTGTGCAGGGTGCAGCCACAGAGGCAGGTACAGATCTCTTGTAAATAATCCTCTGAGCTCTGGTGGCTTTTGTGTATAAAAGTCTCGTGGCAGAATGGGTTGCCACATTGTGGTGACAGTCTCCCTCTTCTCCATATCTCCCTTTTGAAACAGTAAAAGCTCGTTTGTGCCTTTAAAAATAATAACTTCCATAGATTACAGCCTCAACTGCATGCCAGCCTGTGTGGCTGCAGTATCTGAACCCCCTTTTATTCCAGAGACTTAATATAAAACTCTTCTGATTTGTTGTAAATGCCCTGGAAAAGATCCTGCTTTGAGCGGGTTTAAGGTGCCCCTATTGCTCTTTAATCCACTAATCCTTGTACCTGCAGCTTCCTGGGCAGAGCTCCTGGGATGCTGGATAAATGCAAGGAGAGCCTGGCACATGCCTTGGCTGGAACCAGCCTGGGGGGAAGGTTCAGCTCTGCCTCTGGAATCAGGAGATCCTAAATCCAGAGAGCTGCCAGCTGTTCTGGGAACTGCTCTGCCTGGAGGGTTGTAAACTTAAAAGTGGGAGAAGGTTTAAAACTCTGGGGGTTCCCACTTTTGGGGTGCAAACTCTGCTCGTGGGTGACGATGGGGACACTTGGGGACAGCTCTGTGGGTCTCTGTGACCTGCTCCAGCTGTGCCCTGCTGGTGCTTTGGATGGGAGGTGTGCAGGAGAAGGCATCCCTGGCACCAGCAGGCTGCAATTAGTTATTTGGAGGAGTACTCCAGCAATCTTGCTTTCATCCATGGCCAATGGTAATATTCCAAAGTGGCAATGCAGAAATAACTTGGAGCTCAAAGCAGCTTTTGTTCACTCACTGACAGAGAAACTTCCTTTTTCTCCTGACACACTGCAGCCACTGAGCAGGAGTTAGATTTTTAATTTTCCCTGCAATAAATCCTCTTTTCTAAGTACCTACATCAGCTGAGCTCATGGTGTTCTGTAGGTGTCCTCCAAAAGGCCAAGAGGTCACAAAAAGCTGTGCACACTTGTCTCAAACCTTTTCTTTATTTAAGATGAAGCACATGGAGTTGAGCTCTGTCTACTCACAAATAATGATAGTTCTGCAACAACAGAGTTTGTTGCTGATATGAAAATAATCTCATCAGCTTCACCCTAACCCCCACATTTTCCTAAAGTAACATGTCTGGAGACAAAATACTGACTCACACAACTGCTGAGGCTTTCTGATCTGTATTTGAATGAATTCCAAAGTTCTAAGTTGGAATTTATTTGTATTTTTAGTGCTGCTTTATCAAAATGCTTGTCTCCAGCTAGCTAGTGGCTGCTCAATCTGCATTTGAAGCCGATTATTAGCTGGGTACTATCAAATTTATTTAAGGATTCTTTGTTTGCATATCAAAGACAAAGACTGCATGGCTTGCTTACAGAGCTAGATCTGATCTTGAATCTTGTGTTAATTCTTTGATCCGGGTGCTCACAGCTGGTGTAAAACAACAAACCACAGCACTCTCATTAAGATACACCAGTGATACCATTTCCTGGGAAAATAAGATTTTACTGCCCCATCTTCTGCAGGGGCTGGAGAACACGAGGGCAGATCCTGTAGTGCAGGGGAAGGTCAGAGACAAGACAAGGCTGGGGTGAAAAAGCTCATTCAGCACTTGAGGAAACAGCCAGGGAGCAGAGCAGCAGCCCCAGGCTCTGCCATGGGGACACAGGGGACACAGTGAGCACCCAGGGCAGCGCCCTGCAGGCAGCTGGGAGGGCCACAGGTGGAAGGGACGGGGAGGGAAGCATTTCCAACCCCATGAAATCCCATTAAAAAAATCAGTTAAACCTGCTAAACTGCCCCCAAGTCTCATTTGCTGCAGTACAGTGTTGATTAAGAATTAGGGTTTATAAATCCTCTTGGTTTGGTCTTCCTGATGAGGAGATCTGCACAAGGGGGGAATGGAAAGAGTGGAAGCAATGCATGGGTGCAATCCAAGTTGTGCCTGTGATAATTTATTTGTGGGGAATTTTGGAAGGAATTTGAGATGGGATTTTTGAGATTTTAGATGATGTGATTTATTTTTTTTTATTTTTTATATAGGTAGAAGGGGTGAGTTTGGCTTATACTGTTATAGTGTGGTTTAGAAGGTTATAAGATTTTCGGTTATAAGATTTTTAGTTATAAGATTATTTTAAGGAGTTCTTGATTAATAAAATATTGTTAAGAAGGATATTTATGGTTTTATTTTAAAATATTTTAATTATTTTTTAATTTTAAAATATTTTGTTTTATGGACTTAGTGTAAGTTTTTAGTTAATTGTGTCATGATAGATAAATTTATGGTACTCTAATTTTTGTTTATTTTTGTAGTTACTTTAATTTTTTTATATTTTAAACTTTAAAACTTTAATTTTTAAATTTAGTTTAACATGTTTATGTTTTAAATTATAAATTTATATTTTTGCTTTTAGCGCTTGAATTTGGAAGCTTTTTCTAAGGCTTCGGATTAAATCTTGTGTTTAATTCTAAACTTTGGCTTACAGGCTAAAAGTTCTGAGAGTTCTTTGCATTTTGGATTCCAACAGTGCCTCGCAGCACAGAGCTTGTAGGCAAGACTTTTCTCCTCTCCATAAGAGAGGACTTGAGCAGGTATTGGATTTTCCCCAGCCATTAGCCTAACCATGCACAGCCATCCATGACCCTGCTCTGAGGGGGAAGTCTGTAAATGCTTTCAGCATCTGAAGAAAGGCCCATGATTGCCCCAGAGCTGCTGTAATCCTTCTGCAATATCAAAAACATGAAAATATCCTTATTTGTACTGCTGGCAGAAGCCACAAATCCTCCACCTGTGCTGTTGTGCTGGTCCAGAGCCTTGTGATACCCAAAGTAGTGATTCAGAGAATTCATAGAATTCACACAATCACAGAGTGACCAGGTTGGGAGAGACCTTCAAGATCATCGAGTGCAGCCCAGCCCCAACAGCTCAACTCAACCCTGGCACCCAGTGCCACATCCAGGCTTTGTCAAACACACCCAGGGATGGGGACTCCAGCACCTCCCTGGGCAGCCATTCCAGAACTTTATCACCCTTTCTGTGAAAAACTTTTTCCTGCTATCCAACCTGTATTTCCCTTGAGGCTGAGTGCTCTGGTTGTGTCAGTGCTGCTGGAGAAAGAGCCCAGCCCCAGCTGAGCTCAGGCACCTTTCAGGAGCTGTGAGAGCGATGAGGGCAGCCCTGAGTCTCCTTTCCTGCAGGCTGAAATTGATGGTGCCAGGTGACCAACGCAGCACAGAGGGAGGAAACTTGAATTGCTGCTATCCTGTGCCCCCCGCCCCCGGGAGAGCAGCGAGGCAGGAGGAGCTTTTCAGAAGGATTTCTTTGAAGTTTTCTGTGAATGGCTGCAGACAAAGGGCAGGATGTGCCAGTCGGCTGCAGGGAGGGATGGCAGACTGGGAGGAAGCAGTGCAGACTGAAGGGTTCCTTACTGAGGGCTGAAAATCCCGTGTAAATGTGATTACTTTTTATTTTGCTGCAGTAATGGCTGTGGATGGAGCCTGGAGGAGCAATAAAGCCCCTGGCCCTTGGGAGCCAGGCAGGGAGGGAGCTGCTGTGATGCATTTGCCTAATGGCAGCAAATGGGGTGGTGGAATTCCCTTCACTTCCCTCGGCCTTTGGGGCTGTTTCTGGGGCCTTTGGGGGTGATGGATCCTTCACAGGAACAGGGCACAGACTGCATTCACAGCCCAGGCTCCTTGCCCAGACCTTGGAGAGCCATTAAGGAGCTCTTCTCCTTCAAGGCTGGGAAATGCCAGAAGGGGATGTGGATGTTGAAGCCCTGACTTTTGAGAGCCAGATTAATAACTGTTTCTTTTTTTTTTACCCCCCTTTAGTCTAAAGTTCACAATCAGTCCTCTAGCTAGGCCATGCCTCAGCAAAAACTCTCATTCCAAAACCTTCAAAAAGGAAAATTAGATTCAAATTTTGGGACTAAGCTGAAATGTCTCTAAATATGCTGAAATTCTCTACCATTTTTGTCAGACTATTGCGTCCTGCTTTTCCAAAAAGCCTATTTGTGACATAAAGCTGGTATTTCATGAGCTTAAAATGCATTTGGCAAGGCTAAGGATGCTGCATTCGTTGTTATTTCAGAGCCAGCAGAGTAGAGGAGATGCCTGCATTACCAGGGGAGTGGGACAGTTTGACATTTGGGGCTTGCTCAAACTAATCAATGGCATGGGATTATGAGCAAGATTTGCCCAAGGCTGAGGAATTCATTGGAACACTTGCAAATGATATTAAAGTGAGACCTCCAACAATGATCTTGATGAAATTTAACCTTTTTTAACTAAGGAGCTGTGATGCATTTCATCCCAGAAATCTCTTGGATGCCAAGGAGGTGATTTCTGCAGCCTGGAGAGGAGATCAAGTCCCTGACATGATCCAGCATGGCTCTGCTCACATAAACTGGGAGTTCTCATCCCTACTGCTCTGCTGATGTGATTTTTGTTGCAAGCATCTCTGGGTACTGAAAATCCAGCCCTTCCTTTTCTTTAACACCAGTGAGCTTGGACAGGCATGAAAGCATTCCTGTGCTTCACTGAGCAAACTGCAGCAAAGATGTGCCTACAACAGCTGCTTGTGCTCTGGTTTTACTGTCAGCCTTCTGGTGGGAAGGTGTCGAGGTGCTGATGAGAAAGGGAGGGAGAAAAGGGAGCCATGGAAAAGCAGGAGAAAGTTACTTGCATCTCCATCATCTTGGGGCAGCCTTTCTTTCCATCATTGTTGTAGGAAAAGTTAAGGAAAATTGTATCTTGGCTAATCAAAGCAAAGGGAGGAGGGCTGTGCAGGCTGAGCAACCTTCCAGGACCGTGTGGGAGGCTGATGTCAGATGGGAGCCAAGCTCAGTATTTTTAGCATTTGGTTTCTTCTGCTTTATCGTGTTCTGGGCTTTTTGTAGCTGTTGTTGTTTTGCTCTGTGTTTTGTTTTCAATCCTCCCACCAGGAGAAAGGGGAGGTCTGAGCAGTCATCTGAAGGCTCCCTGGGAGCCGTGCAGGAGCAGCTCCAGCAGAGCAGGTGCAGGCTCAGCTGCAGGTGTTGGGGAGGAGCCTCCCGGCCAGATGGCAGCTGATGGTTCCCTTCTCTCCCTGCTCCTGCTCCCACCTGAGCCAGCTGGAGAGGCCGATGTCACCTGGCAGTGACAGTGTCACCACAGCCCTGTGTCACTCAGGGGTGGCTGAGCATTGGTGCTCTACAGCAACAGAGCTGGGAGCAGCTCCTAAGATAAATTCTTGTCCCAGAAATTTGTGTGGCATTTCCTCCCCCCCCCGTTTTAAAATATAATTCCTTTGGGAACAATTCCATACCCACAGAAAGGAGGCTGGTTCCTAGTTTAAAGCTGAAGTTGCCCCTAATAATCATTTCTCCAGTGAGATTTTAAGTGCTTTGAGAATACTAAAAACATAAAATTTGTCTTTTATTCTTGCCATTTTGCACTGAAATCCTGCTAAAATTATTGAAATGCCCCCCTCAGAGTGCTATTTCATCTTCGCTTCTCTTTTGTGTCTCTTTCTTATTTATGGAAGCAGCTTTGCTTCCTCAATAAACAAGAGCTACATTTTTTCTTGATTTCATCAGGCTGCCAGCATGAGCTGCTCAGGACTCAGCTCTGATTTGCTGCAGACTCCAGAAGAAGCAGTGATCAAGCCAAAGGGATGAGGTGTAGATCCAATGGTAATGTGGGCACAGGCATCTGGGATGAGATTTGCTATCAAATATTAAGAAAAAAAGTTGAAATATGATAAACTATCTGGGATTAAAGTGAAATGACAGGAGGGATTTTTGACAAACACAGGTATTTTTTAGCTCAGTCTCCCCAAATCCAGCTCTGATTTTCAGACAGCAATGTGCCTTCAAGCTCAGAGGTAAGGCCAACCTAAAAGCCACTGGAATAACTCCTGGCTTTGTAACAATCACCCCTGGAAGTGTCCAAGGCCAGGGTGAAGGGGTTTGGAGCAACCTGGGATAGTGGAAGGTGTCCCTGCCTGTGGCAAGGGTTGGAACGGGATAGATTTAAGGTCCATTCCAAACTGGATCATTTTAGGATTCCATGCATTGAGCCCTGATGCACAGGTGCAATGGACTCCAGCCCCTTTACCTGGAATTTACCTGTACTTCATCCCCATTTGAAACCTAAACCCAGCAGAAAACACTGGAGGAATGTGGGAAAATTTTAGTTCACCAGAATTTAAGGTGGTTTTTTTTTTCCCCTGCATTTCTCTCTGCTCTGAGGAGGCAACAAAATCCACACACTGTGTCACTCTCCAGTCTACCTTGTTGCCAAAGTGGGAATTTTTAGCAGGATAGAGCAGAAATTGCCCTCCAGAAAGCAGGGAGCACCTAAGAGCTCTTTCCACATGAGATGTCCTGGCTGAGCACTTTGGCCAGGAAAGGATCTGTTGGGTCACCCATAAACACTGTGATTCTCTTTGAATTACCTCACGAATTTTACAAGGCTGAGAAACACCAAACCCACGATTTTTTATAGTATCTAACAGATCTTTTTCTCCCTCTCCTTTCTAACACTGATATGTCACATCAGCTTGTCTGTTGGCAGCCCTGCCCAGGTGCAGAGCCAGATCAGCAGAACTCCATTTACTCCAGTGGAAGGATGCCAGGTGATGCAGAGAGGCCCTGGCTCTATCTCAGCTCGAGCTATCATGCTTAGCTAAGCTTATTGGCAATTTTTGCCTGAAGATTCTGTGAGGATCAGTTTTCTCACACGACTCAGGTGTTTCTCGTTCCAGGATGGTCTGGAAATACCCCACAGCAGATGTTCTGGTGGCTCAGATTACACTTGCCTTCCAAGGCCTGACCTTGAAAGGGCCAAACATAAATTGATAAAATTTGAACTCCTCAAATCTCAGCATGGTTTGGGATGGAAGGGACCTTAAAGATCATCCCATTCCACCCTCTGCCACGGGCAGGGACACCTTCCTCTAGACCAGGTTGCTCAGAGCTCCATCCAGCCTTGTCTTGGACACTTCCAGGGATGGGGCACCTTCCACCTCTGTGGATAACATCAGTGGGGTTGACCATGAGCTTTAACAGCAGCAAAATCTACTCAAATGTTTCTCTGCTCTCATTTCCCATCTCTTTCATGTGATATTAACTGCTGTTAATATATATATTTGGTGGTTTATATCCCACTGCCACCATGGATGGTGGTCCTGAGTGAGCAGAACTCCCCTGTTCTTTTTTCTCTTCCCATCCATGTCATGCTTTTTTGTGCTCAGTGATATCCCACATGGAAATCCTTGTTAGCCTTGCTAATTACTGTTGTACTATTTAAAATCAGTTTATCCCTTTTTTTATGGCCAGCCAGGACAGGCATTTATCCTTGGGGCTGCTTAATTCCCATCATGTGGGTTTATGGGATTGCAGTGCAAGGTTCTGCCTGGCTGGGCTTGCCCAGAGTTCTGTCATCACAAATGCAAAGCCAGCACTGTTTGATCCTGGATTTTTAATGCCTGTTCCATAAAACACAGGAGGAGTGTTCCAAGCAAGGGCTCCTTAGCACAGCCATCCTTTGGGGTTTGGAAAGGGGTGCTGGCTGTGGGAAGGGTTCCCTTTGCAGCTGTGATGTAAAGCACATGTACATTGGGGTCTGTTCTTGTTTAACAATGTGTTTGCCAAGAATGAAAAACACACGTGGCCAACTCACAGTCATGGTTAACTGCTAAAGCTGCCAGGCCTCATTTTTCTCTATGCACAATTACCATTTTATAAGATTTAAAGCTTTGTTTTCCTTCTTCTTTTTTTTTTTTTAACCTGTACTAGCAGAAAGCTCAGCTATTCCAAAAAAAATCTGTTATTTTAATGCTCAGGTATTTCACAGTACTTGTGGATCAACTTTTCATGGTTTTATTTGGGTTGTTACCACTCCCCTGTATAACATTTGTAGCATGTAAATGGGACAGTCTATCTGGTATGACAATATGGTGATAAAATATTTACTTTTAATGTAGCATATTTACTGTTAGATATCAAAACATTTTATTTAAAAAAAAACAACTTTTACTTTCAATATAGACAAACAAGCCAGAAAGTTTAAATTATTTATGCCAAATCCATTACCAGCTCAGTGGCAGAATGAGAAACTGATGCTAGTTTTATTATGTTTGCAGCCCTGTGCAATGCTCAGAATATTTCAGTTAATGAAACATAAACCAATAAATAATAAACCATTAGTGAGTCCCAGGCCTGCCCTGGGATTTCAGTGGGGAGAGACTCAGGCTGTTATTGTGAATTGCAGCAGCTGCTTCACAAACATCTGCTATCCTTGAATACCTGGCTGAGGTTTGGTGCCCCTTCCTCATCACTGAGGCACAATTTATTTAATTCAAATTAATGATTGAAATCCCCTTTTTCTTTACACCCTGTTATGTTGTTCTGCTGACTCTAATCCAGATCACTCCACTGCTTTTGTATTTGGGCTTTCTTGGATCATGGATGCATGGGATGCTTTGGGTTAGAAGGGAGTTTAAAGATCATCCAGTTCCAACCCCCTGCCATTGCCAGGGACAAGCCCCAATGTCCAGCCTGGCCTTGGGCACTGCCAGGGGTCCAGGGGCAGCCCCAGCTGCTCTGGGCACCTGTGCCAGGGCTGCCCACCCTCACAGGGAACAATTCCTTCCCAAAATCCCATCTAACCCTGTCTTCTGTCAGTTTGAATCCATTCCCTTGTCCTGTCCATCTTTCTTGCCAGCTCCTCCAGGTATGGAAGCCCCTGATTTTATCACTCTCAAGCCAGGGTGACAAATCCTTCTCCAGGCTGAACAACCCCAATTTTCCCAGCCTTTCCTCATGGGAGAGGTTCTCCATCCTTCTGCTCAACCTGGTGGCCTCCTCTGGACTTGTTCCCTTTCCCTTCCATCCCAGATTTGGGTGGGTGGTGGAGCAGTGCCCACCTGGGTGATCCTTCCCTGGGCACTGGGGGTGCCCTGCACATGTATATATAGATATATAGATATATAGATATATAGATATATATAGATAAATATGGATATATAGATAGATATAGATATATATATCTATATATATCTGTATATAGATATATATAAATAGAAATTAAAAATGTATGTATAAAATAAATATATTAATATATATATTATATATATAAATGCATATCTATATATAAATATATATATATATAAATATATATATATATATATACTCTGGGGCTGTGCCAGCAGGAGGGGCAGCAAAGCCAGACCTGCTCCCACTTCCATCTGCCAGCATCATCCCCCCTCTCCTCCAGCTTTTATGGACCAAGAAATGCTGTGATCAGGCTGCCCTTGCAGCCTGGCAGTGAATGAGTAGCAGATTTAATCTTTACATCTGCTCAGAAAAGCGCTTTATATGCTCCAGCAGCAGAGCAAATGCATCCATGGCATGCAGGAGCTGTGCCTGAGAGGATGTGTGCTCCAAGAAATGTGCCTGTGCCCAGTTTAAAGGCATGTTTTCCATTCCTGTCATCCTGAGCTTTCCTTTACATTGTATGCAGCAGCTCTTAGCTCATAATTGCAGGTCAGCAGTTATTTAAGGCAGCCCAGTCTGTTTCTTTTTACCTAAAATAACTTCAAAACGTGCATTTATCCCCTGCAAATGGGTGGGATTGTGTTACAAGTGTAGCTCTGAATAACTCCACTGAAACACACATGAGAGCCCTGCAGAGCCACTGTAATCGAAGAATAAACTCTCTGTAACCTTCCCAGAGCCACCTTCCTTGGAAAATGCTGGGAAAGGTCAAGCCTGCTCTTTGCCCAGAACCTCCCAAAAAAACCAAGAAAAGATGTTTTGTGGCAGCCCCATGTAAATGCAGTTGTGAAAGGGCAGCAAATTCCAAATCTTGGTCACTGTTCTCGCAACAAAACAATTTCCACCCCACCCTGGACTTTATTTTCTCAGTAGAAATTGGATTTGGATTTTATTTGCTTAGTAAAAACCATTCCCTGGGTAATTCTAACCACATGTGAGATTTTTTCCATAACAATTTCTGCAAACATCTCTTGAAACACCCACAGTAATTTTCAGTCCCTGCTTCTGAATTGGGACTTTACGTCTTACAAAATGCCACTTCCATTTGCTTTAATGCTTGGAATTCAATTTATGGCTGGAGCATGGATCTCACATTTTCCTGCCCAGCCTGAAAATTCTGCCAGGCTTTTTTCCTTGGGCTGCCCTTCAGAGACCACCATGGGAGGGAAGAAAGGAGAAGCAGCTTTTCCATGCTGCTCTCCTGCTCTTCCTCAATTCCCAGTGTCCTTATATCCCACAAATCCACAAAAAAGTTGATTTATGGCCTTCGATGTCTTACCACGGAGAATGAAGTACAAAGGATAAGAAAATGAGCTTAGATGGAGGGAGAAATCCATGAGGGTAGGATCAGTGTGGGGCTTGAGGAAGTTGAGGCAATACTGTGCCTTGGGTGGACCTTGCTGAGCTTCATGGACAATTGTCACTGCCTTTCATTGGCTGGGTCAGGGGTTTCTGGACAAGGCATGGAGTGACAGGACAAGGGGCAGTGGGTTCAAACTGCCAGAGGAGAGGGTTGGATGGGATTTTGGGAATTGGGATTTGTTCCCTGTGAGGGTGTAAGGCCCTGGCACAGGGTGCCCAGAGCAGCTGTGGCTGCCCCTGGATCCCTGGCAGTGCCCAAGGCCGAGCTGGACACTGGGGCTGGGAGCACCTGGGACAGTGGGAGGTGTCCCTGCCATGGCAGGGGGTGGAAGAAGATTTTTGAGTCCTTTCCAACTCAAACCATCCAGTGGTTCTGTGATTCAGGCTTCCCAAGCAGAGATTTCCCAGCAGCGCTGCTCTCCTGGCTCGGCAGCAAATCCCAAAGGCAAATGCGAGAGCTGCCTTTCCCCCTCAGGATTTCACACCTTGCTGCAGCGTGGGCAGGGAGCACAAATTGGCCATTTCACGCCGTGCTGCACTCCAAAGGCTGCAGAGCTGAGCCCCCAGGTGTGCTGGCACAGCCTGGAATGCTCCTCTGCTCTGTTACCAGCCCTGCTGGGCATGTCCTGCCTGCGCTCAGCCCTGCCAGCCCCGGGATGGAGGAGCCAGGGGGATGGAAAGTTCCCTGAGAAGTCCTGGGAGAGCTGCAGGGCACAAATTAAAGACAAAAAACCCCACCAACAAATGACTTTTTACCTTTGTGCTGTGCAGTCACTTGAAGTTGGTTTTTAAATCTTTCTAATAGAAGATTTCTAATTTTTCCCCCCTTTAATTAACTTTTAAACTTCTCTTAGGTATGGTCATAGCCAGAAAGGAAACTTAATATTTTTGTTTCTTTGGTTGCAAAGGAGGGCATTAAAAGAAAGAATTACTTTCTCTTCTTAAAGCATTTATGACACACAACACAGGGAAAAAGGCAAAAATCAATTGTAAAACCTTTTGAAATTATATTTATAATTCTGGAGGGGTAAATAGGCTGGGACTCGGCAGATGTTTCTTTTCTTAGGAAGCAGAAAAGCACCAGAAAGGAAAATCAAACTCTTCAAACCTTTATTTTCACAACAGGGTAGTCTGACTACCATAAGAACCATCTGCTAAAACCAGGCTTTTCTCTCTTTTTTTGACAGAAACTAATGTGACACTGGATCTGGTTTTAACAATGCACAGCTTTAAAAATATTTTTTGTCCTCAATAAAAGGAGAGTTATGACTCGAGACGACGTGTTCCCACAAAACCCAAAGCTGGACCTTGCTAAATCCCAACTCTTTTGGTTTTAAATCACCTCCTTGATGAGGATATAGCATCTATTGGGCAAGATTTCACAAGAGCTGACCTTGTAGGTGATGTGGTCAGAGGGAAAGGATGTGGTGAGGCAGGGGAGCTGGCAGGGTGCTGTTATCCCTGAGAGTTTTTATGTGAATAGTCCCAGTGAACAATTAAACACTGGGATTTGCAAGAGTGAGGATAAATCAGCCCCTCCTGTGCCCACGTTTTCCTCCTATAAACTGTGAAGTGCTGTTCTTGCTGGAGTGGCCTCTTTGCCCCCTTCCTTCCTGCACTGCAGCTCTCACAGGGCTGCTCTTGGCTAAGAACACCCCAGATTGGGAGCATTTCACACTTTTAAGTAATTGAAGAAGTCTGCACAGCCAGGTAAGCAATGAACTATGTAAATGCCAATACTAAAATGAAATGGTTAATTGAATTTAATTTCCCTGCGCTGCTGCTTCTGCATTCTCCCAGTGTGCTGCCCTAGGACTGACAACCCCTTCAGGAACAAAGAGGGGCTTTGCATCCAGTGGAATAGCATGAAACCCATTAAAATCCCTGGGACTCTTTCCATGCTGTTTAGCAGGTCTGGCTCATCCCATTTATGAGCTCTAGGGAAGAGTGTTGCTCTTGGCCCTTTCTGCAGAGGCCCCTCTCAGGGGTCAGCGCCTCATCCCACGTCTCTGACTTGGGGGGATGGACCCTTGGAAGGAATTACAGCTCAGGCAAGAGGCCAGAACTCTTTTTCTCCGGTGATTTTATACCTCCTGAGAGGCATGTGCTGGGCAACTCTGATTTATTGCAGGAGGAGTTGGCACCTCGCATAAAACACCCAATGTTGTGCTAAAACAATTCTCACAACTGCTCTCTCTGAGGCACTGCTCCTGTTTGCTGGCAGCTCGGGGTAATCCCGATGACAAATGAGTGTGAATTTGTGCATGCTGAAACCTCCCCAGGCCCCAGCACAGCCTGGGAGCAGCTCTGCAGAATTCCAGTGGCCTGAGAGCAGAACCAGCGCTGTCAGAAGTGATGTGGAGATCCAGAGGTGGAGGAGACCTGCAGCTCTGAGACCTGAGGATCCTCAGCCTCTGATGCTTGTGCCAACACTTCCCAAGGGATACTCAGCATTATCCAAAGCTACCCTGGGGACAGAGGTGGCCCTGATGCTGATGGGGTGACACTGGAGGGTCACAGCTGCAGGGGCTCTGGCATTAGTGCCTCCATTTGAGGCTTGTGCACAGACTTTTTCTTCTTTTTGGACTTCAGATTTTCAGTTGTGGAGTTCTCCATCTGTCCAAAAGTAATATTAATGTGGTCTTTCCCTCCCCTTGCCTCCTCTGGAGCATCTTGGATGTGTTTGGGCAGGAAAACATTGAACTGGGAGAGCAGCAAGGCCTGTCCTGGTTGTTCTTGTGCTTTCCTGTCCTCAGATGCTTTTTGTGTCCTCTCTGGCACTCCCACACAGCCCCTGCTCTGTTCCCAGTCCCTTTGATAATCCACTCCTCCTGCTCACTCTCATTTTTGCTCCTTTTCCCATTCTCACTGGATATCCATGGCCCAAATCCTTCTCTCCCAGCAGTCTGGCTTTTAGGGATTTACTGCTTTGCTCATCACTTCCCTTCTCTTCAAAGCTGACATTTTAAAATAGCCCATTGCATCGGGCTTTTGGCCAACAAATCTATGATGACCTGGAGCTTTAAAGTCCATATGGCCACATTCAGCCCTGGGTTTTGATGATTCCCCAGTCTGGGAGTGCTGAAGCTTTTCTTTACTCAGAGGGTGTGAGGTCCAGAGCAGCTGTGGCTGCCCCTGGATCCCTGGCAGTGCCCAAGGCCAGGCTGGACAGGGCTTGGAGCAGCCTGGAACAGGGAAAGTGTCCCTGCCATGGCAGGGGTGGCACTTTGAGTCCTTTCCAACCCAAACCATTCCAGGATTCTTTGATCTTAAGGCTTTGCTGGGGTTCGCTATCGAGGTAGGAGCACTCTGCCAACTTCAGCCTGAGGGACAGAGTGTGCTGGGGGACAATCAGGAGGTGGATTTTGGGGATTGACTAGCTGGCATGCTCGGCTTTGGCTTGCTCAGGCTGCAAGGTGAGTGCAACTGAGCCCATCTGCAGGTTTGTGACAGCCCCAGGCTGTCTTTGCTGTGCACAGAACCTCCCAGCAGCACAGAGCAATTCACAGCACGTCTCCAGCTCTGCACATTCCAAAATTCCCTGAGAAGCCGCTTCCATCCCCACAGCTGCTCTTGTCAGCTCCTTCCAATTCATTTTCAGGTTGTACCTGCTGGCTTCCCCTTCCAGAAAGGATGAGCTCTGATTGTTCCAGCTCCTTCTGAGTCTCTCAAAAGGCTGAGCCACAACTTCTGCAGCTGCTGCAGCCTTGAGCTCCCCACGGCCATCAGGTATGCAAAATGCATTTCCTCCTGCCAGAGGCTTGGAAATTCCTGTGCACCTGTGAGGAGCTGGCTCTGGTGCACCTTTCATAGTGTTTCATGTCAGATCAGAGCTTTTCCACCCTGTGATATGATTCTGCCTGAATCAGGAAGCTCAGTTCTCAGCTTTTTGTTATACAAAATTGAAGTTGGTGACATTTCATGCTTTGAAAAGCTGCTCTGAAGAAGCTAAGATATTATAACAAGTTATTTGCAAAGCATTTAAGCTGTCTCAGCTCCATTTTTCTCCCCAGACTGTGGGGATGAGAAGTTCTGGCATCAGTGTTTAATCTGGAATAGCCAAGGTCCTGCCTGCAGGACAGATGACCAGGGGTGGGCAGGGTCCTCTCCAGGCTTTCTTCTCTGGCAGAATCCAACTGTGCTTGGCCTGCTTTGAGATGTGATTATCAAAAAAAGCACATTTGCAGGGAGCATTATTGTAAAGGAAGCATTAAATTGTAGCCTCTGCCTGTAGCATGGAGGCATCTGCACTGCAGTGTGGGATCTCAGCACATCGTTCCCGATGTCCAGAGATGCCAGGAGAACCCTTGGGGGTCTCGGAAATCCTGGAATGTTGCCAAGAGTGTTTGGTGGCTTGATTTTGATCCATCCACAGAAGTGACAGCAGTTTGAGGACATGAGAATCACTTTAGAGTGAAGGGTGTAAAAGGAACACATTTAGAGGGTGAAATATAGACTTCAAGGTTTTTGGTACAGGGGGGTTATGGAGACAAGATGGAGGGATCAGGGCGTGTCTCGTCCTTCTTCTTTCCTCTTCTTGTCTTCCATCTCCTGTGGTGATGTTGGCACTTGGGGATTGGTTTATGGTGAAGGTGCACTTGCTAACATGGGTGAAAAGTATTGGAAAATAAAGGTAAATATTATGTACGTAGATTTTAGTATAAAAAGACATGACCGCCCCGTGGGTGGTCAGAGAGTGCCTGTGACTGCTTGCAGATCAGACCTCTGTTGGGCAGACAGAAAATTTTGTAGATAAGAAACAATAAACAATCAGAAGACCGAAAAGCTGAAGAGTCCAGACTCGTCCTTTGAAACGCGTGCCACCCAAGAACCACCCTACCCGTGTCGGGGCAGAGACAGACAGCCGGACCCGACACTGCAGCTCCTTCATGTCTGGATCCATCAATATGGATCTTCCCCTGCCTGAATCCTTTGGCAGATTTGACACATTTCATCACTTATTTTTCATTTCCTTATTCATCTGATGATGGATACATTGTACCTTGGTGTTTCATTTATGCTTTTCTGTTCCTGTGCAAAAATCCCATGGTTCTTGAGAATTAACCATATTTTTAATCCTACCTCTACCTCCCTTTTTCCCCCCCCCAAACCCAACAATCTTCAAAGGTGCAATTTTAACTTTGACTTAATGTCTTAGGCTACAGAACCCTTTGGTAGCATTTTTTCCAATACAATATTTCTGCTTTACTGGCCTTTCTGGCTGATTTTTAACACTATTTTCTGCTATGACACTTGCCTGAGTACCAGTTTATGGCACACCTAAGTTGAATTGTTCTTTAATGAAGGATTTCATTCCTCTCTACAGGGTTTTGTGAACAAGCTCTCAGTGTACAATTCCCTTCTCTTCCAGTCTGAATGGCCTTTGCTGGATTCTCATTCACTTCTGCTCATTTTGCTGCAAATACTTGGGAAAATTGTTGCATTTCTTTCAGTACTTGAAGTCCTTTCCCTCAAAATGGGCCATCATGAAGCCTCTGAAGTCCATGTTTGCTGTTCAGCAAAGAAGGGAGGGAAGTTTCCATGTTCCCCTTATTGGCAGAACAGGCACCCATCACCTGCCTCCCATTGTGGAAATGTTCCCACCCATTTTTCACAGTGAAACGTGAGGGAAGCTGAAGGATGGGAACCCCCTCTTGTGACTATTTTAAATGCCTTGTGCCTGGGAGAATGTCTGATTTGCTCACTTCTTGGCTCTCCAGGTTTCTTGCATCAGAAGAAGAGCACAGATGACATGAGAGCACAGCTTCTGTTTGCTGCAGGGTTTTATTTTTGTCTATATTTTATGCAAAGAGCTGTGGCCTCAGCCAGCCCGCTCCTCAACACTGACTCTGGTTTTCAACAGGAGAAATCCTCCTTCCCATGGCCTCTGGGGTCAATTAAAAGCCCTGACATCTCCTTGGGGTTTGGTTGGGTCTGGCTGAATTCTGCTGGTTGGAACCAGGAACTGGCAGGGTGTTTTAAGAAAGAGCAATAAAGTGTATTTCAGGGTGAATAAAGTGACAAAGTGCTGACAAAATCTTGCCCCTGTGTGCTCAAACAGCCTCAAGTCACACATCCTGATGGCTCTCAAACCAGGCAGTCCAAATTTTCTGCCTAAATTGCTGCTTGTGGCTGAAAAACCAGGCCAAGCTGCCTGAGTATCTCTGTTATCTTCCCCAGTGTCTGGGTCTTGCAAGCAATTTTCTGTGTTTTCACTTGTATTTCATTTTGCATCTTGCACAGAAAGGTCTCTGTATGTTTCATTTAAGCTGGGATTTACCATTCATTTCCCTGCTGAAATTAATTGAACTGTTTGCCTGGAAAGGCTGTAGCATGCAGAAGCTCTTGCTCTGTAACACATCACAGATTTCCATGTGCTTTGGTTGAAAATTTGTCACTAAAAAACCATGCAAATAACTGAAGATAGCTGGGGCTGAAACTCCGGGTTGTGATGAGTTTAGGACTGCAATTCCCATCTCCACTTGTGGCTCCTGTGTGCAATTTGTATTTTTTTTCTTTTATTTGTAATATGAAAGCAACATTTTTCTGCCTAGAGGTGGATGCAAGTGGAGTTGGTGGCGTTGCTGGAGTGAAGGCAATATTCTCACCTTTTCTTGTTGATTCAAGCTGCAAGTCTTTTCCACTCTGAAGGATTACCATGAGTTTGGTTTTCCAGCCTTGCTAGGAAACGTTTTGTATCCTCTGAAAATAGGAACATTCGAGTTGCAATTGGCATGGACTGAGAAAGGCCCTATTAATGAACCATCCTGTTTTTTCTGCTGTAACTTCCATGCCCTCAGAGTAGGAGCAGGAGGTGACACTTGTGGACATCAGGAGGGGTTGGAGATCAGCTCAGCTCCTCTAATAAATCAGCTCTAATTCAAAATGTGGCCACAAATGCGGTGACCATCATGCCTGGTTGGGACAAAACTGGGAGTCAGGAGCTTCCATTGGTCTGTTTATTGATAGGAAGTGTTGCTGTAAAGCTGCTTTGGTGTTGTTCTTTTTTTAAAATAAAAAATAAAGACACATTTGTTCCAGTAAGAAACACTTCATGCAGCTGAGCCATGAATAAAAGTAGAAAGGAATAGTGGAATTCAATGCATGATGTTATTTATAAAAATGGCCTTCACATTTCTGTGGTTTCTTCAACCTGGAAAAGCAAATTTGCCCAAGTTTTCGTTTCCTAAGAGGAGATAAGAGCCCCACTCCCTGGAAAAAGCTCAGTGAAAGGCTCAGCCTTGATGTGTGCTGGCTCATAAAGCTCTGCTATATGTAAACCACAGAAATGGAATGTAATTGCAAACTCCTGCTCCATCCCATACATACAGTGCCCAGACAGTCTGGTCAGCTCTGCCCAAAGCAGGGGTTTGTTCTCAGGGAGCCAAAGCTGTCTGGGTGTCTGCTCACCTCTCTGCGCCCCTTCCCTGCCTCCTCCCTGTGCCCCTGCCTCCTTCCTCATGCTTGGGGAAGAGCTGGTGTCCTCAAAATAAACAAGAGCTGAGCGCAGGGAGGATGATTTACTCACTTTGCAATGCTCAGCAGGGCTTTTTCTCAGTCTGTCAGAAATCCTGCTGTAAACTGTCAATGTGGCAGCCCTGGGTCTGCAGAGGGGTGCCAGAGAACCCAGCCTACACCTTTCTTCCTCTCCTCACTAACACACCAGTTTTTCACATTTCTCCACTCTGAATCTGAGCCCTCATCACCCCATTCAATATTTGATGCCTGAGGAGGTGGTACAATCCTGGTTTTGGTCTGGAATTGCCCCAAATGGGATCAATAGCCCCAAATGGGACCAATTGCCCCAAATGGGATTCAATTGCCCCAAATGGATTCAATAACCCCAAAAGGATTCAATAGCCCCAAATGGGACCAATAGCCCCAAATGGGACCAATGGCCCCAAATGGGACCAATTGCCTGCTGTTGCTCCAGCCCTCAGAGCTGGTGTTAGGAAAGGAGTTGTTGTCTCCCCAGCCCTCCTGTGTCCCCTCCAGCCACCCCCTCTGACCTCAGATCCCAGTCCTTGCATCTCTCTCACTGGAAGGCAGTTATGGTGCAGTGCCACCAGCCCAGGCCTTGGGGCCTAAACCCCTCACACAATCAGGTTGGAAAAGCTCTCTGAGATCATGGAGTCCAGCTGTTCCCCCAGCACTGCCAAGGCCACCATGGACATGTCCCAAGTGCCACATGGACACGGCTTTGGAGCATGTCCAGGGCTGGTGATGGGCACTCAGTGTTTAATACTCATACAATGGGCACTCAGTGTTTCATATTCATACAATGGGCACTCTCAGTGTTTCATATTCATGCATCACTTCACATTGCCTCTCCCATCCAGGGCCATTGCTTGGGTCTGTCTGCATTGCTTTTATTTGCAACTATTTGTCTCCTGGTTATCATCAGATCACTTTCTTTCTTTCTTTCTTTCTTTCTTTCTTTCTTTCTTTCTTTCTTTCTTTCTTTCTTTCTTTCTTTCTTTCTTTCTTTCTTTCTTTCTTTCTTTCTTTCTTTCTTTCTTTCTTTCTTTCTTTCTTTCTTTCTTTCTTTCTTTCTTTCTTTCTTTCTTTCTTTCTTTCTTTCTTTCTTTCTTTCTTTCTTTCTTTCCTTCCTTCCTTCCTTCCTTCCTTCCTTCCTTCCTTCCTTCCTTCCTTCCTTCCTTCCTTCCTTCCTTCCTTCCTTCCTTCCTTCCTTCCTTCCTTCCTTCCTTCCTTCCTTCCTTCCTTCCTTCCTTCCTTCCTTCTTCTTTTCTTTCCTTTCTTTTCTTCTTTTTTTTTCTTCTTTTTTTTTTTCCAAGTGCAGATTTAACTTTGCTTTGTTTGTCTTTGCTCTCAGCTGTCTGAAGCAGTGATTTGGATGAGCCATGGCCTCTGGAGGATTGTGGTCTTCACCAGGAGCTCAGCTGCAGCCTGTGGCAGTGCCAGACAGGCCAGAGGACGGGGCCACCACTGCCCCATTCCTGTGTTAAACCACATCCTCAGGGCTGTGTTTACTGAACTGTGCAAACTGCACCTTGAGCTAAATGTTGGGTACTCCAGGAATGTCTCATTCCCTGCAGGGCAAAGCACCTGGGGTGGATGGGCAGGGTTCTAAACCATCCCCTCTCCCAGGAAAATGGTTTCTGGAGGAGGCTGCGCCCCAATCCCACTGGGTTTGCCTCTTGTGGGATTTCTGCAGCAAACCCTTGTGCTCTGTCCCCCCAGCTCCTCATCCTGGTGCATCTCCCAGGGTTGGGAGCTCCTGCAGGCCACAGGAAAATACCCAGCTTTTACCTGCTGCTGGCTTGGACTGGATTGAAACTGAAGCAGGTCTATAAATAAAAGACCCTCCCCATAAATCTACAAATCAAAGACCCTCCAGTCCATTACCTGCCCTCTGCAGTTCAGGCCTGCCAGACTCACTGCATTTCCAGTGTAGCTGTAGAAATAAACCCAGTATTTTGTGGACATGGACACTTACATCTTCACCTCAGCCATTTAGGATCACATGAGCCTTTAAAAGCTTTCCCAGGCTTCAATTGCCTGAGATGATTATGCACAAATCTGATTTGGGTGCTGGCTCCTGTTCCTGTTATCATCCTATCCTATTTCAGCCACCCCTTCCATCTCTCCCAGAGTTATGGAATCCAGATTTAAGGGGATTTGCCAGAAGGTCCATGACAACCTGTCTTACTGAATCTGAAACTGATTCCAATAATAATTAATCTTTCCAGCAAAGCTTCTTTTGCAAAAGTTCTGCTCTCCCTTTGCCCAGCTACCAACATCCATCCCAGTCCCTTTATTCCTTCCCTGCCCTGTTTTATGTGTGTTTTTCCAAGGAATAACTGTATTTTATAACACAAGAGCAAGCAGGGCTAGCTGTATTTCAATAAAAGAGCCAAACAGAAGTTAATTTACACTTGCCAAGCACAGAGATAATCTGGGACTACAAAAATCAGGTACTGAATTTTAGGTTGTCAAGTAACAAATGTTTAATAGCAGAGGATTTATTAATGGAAGGAAAATTGCATATACTTCTCATATTCTCTGCTGGGACTGTCAAAGTTTGGGGAAAAGTGCTACACAAGCACTTTTCCTCCTGAAGAACAAAAGAACTGCCTAACCTTTCATTTCATTCTAACTTTTGTTTAAAGCTGCCATAATCCTCACCCCTGCCAGCTCCCTCTAGGATTATTTCTGAGTGGGATTTCTCTCTTCCTTTGTTTTGCAGCACTAGCTGGAGCATCACCTGTGCTCCTGTTTTTGGGGGATTTCATACAAGATGCATCAGCTGCTGCTGAGCTCCCAGACACGAGGGTGGGAGCCCTTCCCTACAGCACCACTGCTCAAGGTTGTCTTCTAAAACCTGCACATAAAGGATGTAAACTTTATTTTTTCCCCTTTCTCTACAGGCCTGGGGAGATTTAAAAGTCATTGGGAAAATATCCAAAAAAGAGATGGAGTGTTTAATAATGCTATTTCTGTCCTGGGCTCTGTGAATTCCTCACATCTTCCCCTCCTCCCCTCTGCTCTGACTTGCAGGGTGGGATTAATGAACTGATTCAAGTGCAGATTTTGAACCTCAGAGGTTGCTTCTTTCTTCTGCTGAGGTATTTCCCCCTCTCAGGCCAGCCTGACCTTGAATTCCAGCTCTGCAGCACCCAGGGAGCCGGAGGGGGGATGCTGGGGGTGCCAAAACCAGGGGGGATTCAAAGGGGACCCCCTGAACCTGCACCCACAGCGCCTTGAATTTCTCCTCTGCTAATTCAGGATTGAATGTAACCCTTCAGGAGAGGGGACAGTCCCTGTTCACAGGGACCTGAGACAGACCAGGCCTCTCTGGTTCCCTTTTTCTCATCATATTTTTCCCTGTAAGCCTCCTCACAGCCTTGCCATGGCTGACGGAGAAATTTTTTTTCCTTCATTTATTTCTTCTCATCTGGAACAATTTTTTAGCTTTCCTGCTTCACTGGTTCATACATTTCCAAATGACGCCTGTTCTCTCCCTTGTGCCCATTAAATTCCCTCCCTTCCTCGGAGTATTAATTAAAAATATTAAAATTTTAAACCTGATTTGTGATAATCTTTCAAAATCAGCGAGGGCTTTGGGGATTCTCTGGGTGATCATGTGTTGGAGACAGAAAAATCTGCAGTTTGATGCTGAGAGTTGCCCTGGTTGCTTTGCACCTGAGTGACTCCAGCCTGAGGCTCTCCTTGGGCATTTATTTGCTCTTTTTAGGCCAGGTGAGAAGGAAATGCAATAATTCCTTCAGTCCATTCTTCTGCAGGATTAAGGGTGTATAAAATATTATAAATTAATAGTATTTCTACTTCATATTCTGCTTAAAACTAATTGGAGCTAGAAGAAAACTTGAGTTTCCTGATTAAGACTTAATGAAATATGAGAAATTACAGAGTTAGGAGGAAGGAAATGAGCCTCTTGTCTTTGTGAATGCAGATGATCTAGAGTATACTTTATACAATTTTTACATTACTCTACTTTAACTGATGGATCTTCCAGTTTATTTAGAGATAATTTTCTAATCTGGCATTGTCACCACCTGGATAATTAGTAATTTGAGAGACAAATAAAGCTATTTTGTTTTCAGGGTAAAAACATCACCCTTAAGTAATGCAGATACTTTTTGCCAAACTTATTCCAAATTGCCTTAAGGAGCTGAATCTTCCTCTTTGAATATTGTTAGGAAAATAATTATCTCTCAGAGATGCAAGTAATTGTATAAAACATGGAAACCACATTGTGAGGTGCAGTTTTAACAGGAGTTGGACAGTGTATCACCATTCCAGCCCATCTTTGCCCCAGATAGTATTTGCTCTTGATTTATCGTTGTTTGGCTTCAGTTTTGCACTAGAAAACCCAAACAAAATGATTTCATGTTTGTGTAATATTTTAAAGCTTACCTATCCAAAAGCCACAAAACCCAAATAACTCTTCCCCCTCATTTTTTTTCTTTTTGTTTTATGATGTGGTGAAGCACAGACATACCAGAGGAAACACAAACAGCACATCCTACAGAGATGTCATTTGCCACGTTGTTTATCCTAAGTTAAAATGTTTTGGGGGGGCTGAATGGATTGAAACCATGGGACAGGTGACAGCAGCTGCTCCCAGAGCTTCCAGAGGGATGGGAGAGTGTCACTGACATCTTTTATGGAAAATCCTTTCCTTAGGACTTTTCCTCCTGAGAAGCTGAGAGGAACAAAATGTAACCAATGGTTATCTGCTGCTGTGGAATGCAACAGGTGCATCTGGGATTGGGCTCATGTGGTTGTTTCTAATTAATGGCCAATCACAGCCCAGCTGGCTCAGACAGGGAGTTGGAGCCACAAACCTTTGTTATCATTCCTTCTTTTTCTATTCTTAGCCAGCCTTCTGATGAAATCCTTTCTTCTTTTCTTTTAGTATAGTTTTAATGTATTATACATCATAAAATGATAAATCAGCCTTCTGAAACATGGAGTGAGATCCTGGTCTCTTCCCTCATCCTCAGACCCCTGTGAGCACCATCACAGGAGAGGTTTTTTTTTCCCCCCTATTTAGAGGTGTAGGGGGATTGGAGCTCCCAGAGGGATGGGAGAGGTTTATATCACCCCATTTAGGGGTGCAGGGGGGCCCCAGTGTCTCTCCTTGGCTGCCACAGCCTCAGAGCCCCTCCAAACCCCACCCTATGAGTCCTGCTAGCCAGGCCTGATGCTTTCCCAGATTGCCTGAGCTTCGCTCCCCTGTTTTGGGATCTGGAGCTCAGGGATGCAGGGACACATCCTGCCAAGCCTTTGGAGCTGCCAGCACAGCCAGGGGGGCTGCAAATGTCATTGTTGAGATTTGATTCCTCTCAGTCCCATTCTGTGCTGGAGGAGGAAGGGCAGGGCCTCCTGGAGAGGCGCTCTCTGCTGTGTTTGAAGCAATATCTGATCATTGGGATCAGCTCAAAGATCAGGGTTTCCTCTCTAGTTTGGGATCAGGATTTCCTCTCTAGTTTGGGATCAGGGTGTCCTCTCTAGTTTGGGATCAGGATTTCCTCTCTAGTTTGGATCAAGGTTTCCTCTCTAGTTTGGGATCAGGGTTTCCTCTCTAGTTTGGGATCAGGGTTTCCTCTCTAGTTTGGGATCAGGATTTCCTCTCTAGTTTGGGATCCAAGCTGCTTTGCCCAGTGCTGGCAGTGCGGAGCAGCCTAAGCCTGGCTTGGGCAGAGCTCTCAGCTCTGTGGGTGCTGCTCAGCACCCCTGGCCAGGGCCAAGCAGGGATCCCAGCACTGAGAGCACTGGGAGGGCTCCTGTGATCCCAAAACCATGGAAATTTTGGGTGTTTCCCTGAGCAAAAGTCAGCACTGCTCCAGCAGAGCTGCCTGAGCATCCTTGTGAGGTGGGTTGGGATAGTTTGTGCCTTGAAACACTCCAGGGGATGTAAAAATGGGTAAAAACCCATTTAAAATTTAGTGGTGAGTATTTAACTTCAAATGTGACCCCAACACAGAGCAGTAAAATGCCTCACATCAGCTCTGGGGTTTGTGTGTGAGCTCCCTCTTAATTCCAGAGGCAACAGCAGCATTTAGGTGGTCAGCATCTACTTAAAAAATCAATCCTAAGGATACTTGATACATTTTTCTTAGATTAAATCATAAATTTAAATCCATTTATTTCCCTTCCACCAAATAAATAAATATGGTGTTTTTACTTTTAATGCTTTTAAGAAAAAGCATTTCTCAAGAAGTTGCAAGTGGAGATTTGTTACGTTTCATTTCAGAAGATTTATGGCCTGAACTCGCTCCTGGTGAAAAATGAATCAGGTTTTTTCAGATCTCTGCTGAGGGTTTGGAGGAGTTTTTAATTATATAAATGAGATACAGAAAGAGAAAAGTACATGTGTGTTTTCAATGCTTGAGAAATATTTTCTCTGAGTTCCACACACACTGCTGGACCGGTCTGCTGAGCTTTTGCAGCAGCACAGGTTTGTAAAAGCCTCAGGAAAACAGTTGCATAATTTTATTTACTGAATTTTCCCACAAAGAGCAGTTTTCCTGCCTGAGAAAAACGTTTTCATTACAAAAGGTCTAAGTAAATACAGTCATGTTTCCAGAATTTATTACTTCTTGGGGAAAACATTTTATTGGGAGTTTTATTCCATTACAACTGTTGAATAGGAATTCTGGAGGGGTTGTGTTTGTTTTCTGAAGCGTGCTTAATTTAAGCTTCACCATTGGCCACGACTGCTTCATTACCATACTCAGTAATGGACTTGCATACATTAACATCCATTTCTATGTCCCTGAGAAGATTTTCAGGGGAAAAAAAAAAAAGAGCATTACATTAAATACCCCATTTTCTAGAAGCAGAAAAGTTATGGCCAATTAGGGATGCAAGATCCCAGCTCCCAGTGATGTCAGAGAGCTGAGAAAAGAGGAGGTTGTTTCCTATTTGACAAATTCCCTCAAGGAACTTGTCATTTCTCAGCTTTGTTTCCCTCTGTAACCTGAAAGTGACTGAAGTTTTTGTTTTATTCCATTTGCAGTCAGCTAATTCCCTCTGCAGAAGGAGAGCTGATGAACAGAGAGGGGAAAGTTTGCAAGTCCCAAAGTGGGAAAGTTCAGGGGTTGCTGATGAGCTCAGAAATGTGGAGCCCTGCTTGGGGTGAGCAGAGCTCCCAGCCTTCCTGTCTCCAGAAAGATGGGAGAACAAGTGAGGATCAGCACCAAACAAGCCAGCAAACCCTGATTTGAGCTGTGGGAGGGAAAAGTGGAGTTTTTGTTTGAGGCTGGGTGGAGGAGCAGTCCCACACTTGAGTGGGGAGATGCACGTCCTGTGTCAGCTCATCCCTGTGCACAGAGAGCCAAGGGACAGGGCTCAGGAGGTGGATGTGCTTCAGAATTATGTTATTCACTTGCAGGCTTCCCAAGCTCTTTAATTTTAATTCTTATTGGCTGATTTGTTTTTTTTTTTTTTTTTTTTTTTTTTTTTTTTTTGTTTTTTTTTTTTTTACCTGGGATTACTGCAGCACAAGTGGACTGAGTCAAAGAATCTCATTAGCAAGGGAGGAAAGTCTATCATATATCAACAAAATAAACCAGAAACGTAATCAGCCTTTAGAAAAAGGCTTCAGGTGGTGGAGCCACCCTGAAGAAGCAGCTGGGGAATGGTTCAGCTGAGGAAATCTGGTATTGGGAAGAAGATGAAAAGGCACAACACTAAACACCAGGGTGTGTAGCATTTCTGTGAGCAGTTACAAGGGTATAATGGCCATACCTAAAAAGAATGCCTTTTGAATAGGCTGGGGGCTTCAGAAAGCTTGAAAAAGAGAGAAATAAAGCAAAAGTTTTGTGTGATGTAACACTTGGGCTTGGTGCTAAGTGAGGAGAGTAAAGGTGAGGGCTGGCATGGGCTGACACTGCCCGAGGTGGGGTGCAGGAGGTGTGATGAGCTGTGCAAAGAATTGTTCAGGAGCAGAAGAAAGCACTTTTTGGCATAAAACCCAGTGAAGGGTGCATGAGCAAGAGAGCTGCTTCCCACAGACATTCTCAACATCATTCAGTGTGGTGAGAGTTCTGAAAAATCTGCACAATCACAGAATTGTTCAGGTTGGGAAAGACCTCTGGGATCACTGCGTCAATTCACCCAGCACTGCCAAGGCCACTGCCACCCACAAATGATGTGTCCCCACAGCCTCACATCATTTAAATCCCTCCAGAGGCTGTGACATCACTGGCACTGCTCCCACCCAGGTGCTGCCAGCCTTGCCCCGTGCCAGTGCCACCCCCATGGCACCACCAGGACCCACCTGCACCACTGCTTGGGGCAGCCACTGGCACGGCTGGCATCAAGGTGCTGAATTATTTCAGCAACAGCCAGCTTCAAAAAAATCGACCTGGGCTCGAGTTTCCTGTGCAAAAAAAGCAGCAGATGAAGCCTGAGGTGCTAATGGAAGTTAATCTGTGGGTGCTGGTGCTGGAGCTGCTGTACACATCTGTGTGAGCCAAGCAGTTCTAGAACAAACCACCAGGAAAGGAAAATAACTTGCCAGCTCCATGTTCCTCTGGGACAATCTATTAAAAAAAAAAAACCCAAACCAAACCATCATTTTTTTCCCTGTAATTAAAGCTTTGCCGAGAGTTTTAGAGCCACATGCTCAAAATCTTTGGGAACAGAGAGCACAGTCTTTTCCAGGATCACACAGGGGTTCCATGACTGCTCTGGCAGGAGGGATCCTGCAGCCAGCCATGGAGGTGCTGTGCAAGGAGCACACAAGGCAGTGCAGGCTGTGCTAGAGCATTTATGCACCTGGAGACACCCAAAACCCATCAAGGAAGCACCCCTGGGGCTCTGGGGGACCTGGTGTAAAGGAAGGTTGGAACTAGGTGGGATTTCCTGTCCCTTCCAACCCAAACTACTCAGTGATTCTGTGATTCTATGAAAAAAGATGAACATGGGTGGGATGACCATGAATAGGATGGGATAGCTGGCTTGGCAACCCTAGAGGGTCTTTGTGGATTGCACAGCATTTCTGGTTTGACAACAGCTCCTTCTCCCCAGAAACTGGGGTGGATTAATCATTCCCTGCCACAGGGACAGCATCTTCAAACAAACACCCAGAACCAAGGCTGCTATAAACAGCAGCAAAACCAAGAGGCTTCCCACTTGCAATTACATTTTCTTTGCTAACCACTTCTGGATGGGGAATCCCAGCCCTTGCTCTGAGCCCTCAGGATCTTTTCCCTCTTCCCTGTGCTCGATTTCAGCAGCTCCCATTCCCTGACCTGACACACACACACAGACACAGCCCTGGCCATGCTGGGCTTGCCCATCCGCCCCTGTCACTGCCAGCCCTGCCTGCTGCTTGTCTGCTTGGAGCCCAGCCCTGCCCTGCTTTTCTGGGATGTAGGAAGGGAGAGACAAGGAGGCTGCAATGACTCACCGAGGAGACAAAAGGATTGGGCATGTTTTTCACACTCACTTTGCATGGCAGCTGCTCACATCCTCCTGGCTGTCCCAAAGCAAGTAACCCAAAAAGAGGTGGGAGTCTCCACAAGCCAGACGTGCTGTCTTCAGAATAACACAGAATCGTGATTTAGCTCATTTTTTTAAACATCCAGCCTCCAAATCTTCTAAGCTAAAGTCTGTTCTTTTGAAAGACAGACGTTTTCAACGTTTAAATTTTGTCTGGACTGTAGAGAAGCTACAGTGGGATTTAGATACAAATCTGCAACTGATAAATTAGAGGTATTAAAATCAGGCAGAAGGGAAAGGCTCCCAGCTTTACTTAACTGAAGTGGATTTATCTGAAAAGGAAGGCTTTCCTTCTCAGTTGAAAAATGAGATTATATAAAAATCCACCACTGGAATGTGGCAGGTATCAAAAAATTGGCCTTCCATATTTAAATCCATGTAGGCAGGGAAAGAACCTCCTCAGTCCCTGACTCCTCACCCACGCAGGTGCTGGGACCCATCCAAATGTTATTGCTTGAGGCAGCTGCAGTGACATAAATCACCAGCAGCTCCTGGCCTGGCCCCCGAAGCTGTGACATGGAGCACTCGAGGCACTGATGGTGAAGCTGCATCTGCCCCTCTGACAAATTAAGTGCAAGAGCTGTTAATTCTGCACTCATGTTCTTCTCCAGGTCATAAAATGCACTCACAAAGAGTTCTGTAGGGTTTAAACCAGAACACTGAGATCTTCTGGGGATTTGATCAGTGAGCAGCTTTCACCTTTGTGGGTCAGCTCCCACCCTGTGTACCTGGCACTAATTCCATCCCAAAAACACTGACAGGAAGGAAGGTTAGCAGAAAATCTGTAGCACTGCAGTACAAACTTTGGAAAAAAAAAATTGAGGGGGGGAAAAGATGAATCTCTGATTTACATCTCAGCCAAAAGTTTTCCTCCTCTCTTTGGTGTTTTTTGTGGGTACAAAGTGTCTTGGTCAGGGATGTGCCTCATATTTAGTGTACCCACAGGCAAATCCAGGTGTGTAGGGTCCCCCCAGCACTGCCCTGTGTGTTTTGTTTTGTAAAAACAAAATTTTCCAGGCTTCTTGAACCACCAAATGATGGGAAAAGGTTGCATTTCGCAAATCTTCTGCTGATTTGGCTCACCCCTGTGAGTAGGATGGGTGTTTGCTGCCCCAGCAAGAACAGACCTGTGGACAAATCACTTCCTGTCGGTGTGGCAGGATCACCCACGCAAAAATAGTTCTGATCAAAAAAAAAAAAAAACAGGTTTGTTGCTTGCTAATTTTAAATCAAATTACCTACAGATTTGCTTGTTTGGAAACAAAGCTCGGCTGATTTCAAACCCAACATTTCAACAAAAATGTGTGTTGGTTTTTGCTCTGAAAGAATTTCCTGTATGAAAAACAGGCTGCATTGTTACTGGAAGTAAACAAGGCAAATGTTTACAAATAGCCCATATGCAGTTTTGGTTTGGGCAGGACATTTTCATTCCACCCATCAAACAACTGCAAAATCCATTCTTCTTGCACTGCTCTCTTTTAAAGGCTGTAGAGTCAAGCCAGCAGAGACCAGCCTGATAACTATAAAATAATACACAGCATAAAATTAGGTCCTCAAATACATGCACACCACAGTACTTGACTCCATCAGCATCTTGGAGTTTACATATAAATGACAATATGATGAGTTAATATCCACTGGTGTACGAGGGCAAGCTCTGACACACTGTAGAAGCAGAGAAATCTTTTAAATGCAGTTCACATATTTCATTTCAATCACAAGAACAATGTGTTTAGGGAAGTAAGATCAATAGCTCCGTTGCTGCCAGCCCTCTCAAATGCAAAGTGGGCTTATTCTCAAAAGAAAAATCTTGCTTCTTGAAAAATCAGAGTCATAGGCAGGCTTGGGTTGGAAGGGACCCTAAAGATCATCCAATTCCAACCCCCCAGAATGACATCATGGTGATGGAATGCTGTGATCACCACATTGCAGGATTCCTCTGGGCATTGCTGGAGTTAGTCCAAGCTGAGCAACCGAGCAGCACTTCTCAAAAGGGGCCAGCAGATCCAAGGTGGGAATTAATGTCAGGTTTCCCAACGAGCCCACAAGTCCAGGGCTCCAGCTCCAGCCTGAATTTCAGTCTCTGCCCCCACTGTTTGGATTCATGCTGAGTTGAGAGGGAGCACAGCCCATCCCCAGGGGGGTTGATGTGCTGCCACTGGGTGATGCACATCCACTGATGCTGGACCCCTGTCACTCCTTAAAACAGCCTCTGCAGCAGGGCAGCACTCCCTGGGGAGGAATGGAATGGGAAGGGGATAGGAGGGAAGGAGGAGAGTGGGGAGGAAGCAGGAGAGTGGAGATGAGAGAGGAAACCCTCCCACCTCTGCCCTCTGGCTGCACGGCCCATGGGAGGCTCTGTTGCCTTCTCCATGTTTCCAATATTCCACTGCAGGCTGAGAGGAATGGAGTTTTATGTCTGAGGCAAACACAGTGGAAGAAAAAGAAGTCTTGCCAATGTTTGTGTAGCCTTGCCTGCCTGATGTCCTGCAACCCTAGTACTGGGATTTGCATCGTGTGCCAGAACTCAATGAGAATGATATTTCAAGATCAGCTCAGAGCGTGGGTGGATCCTGCTCCAAGACATCATTTTTTCTGACTTGAACTAGAATTTACTTATTGGAGAGTCTATTTACACTGCTGGTAGGCTTTTGTGTGCTAAGGACCCAGTTAAAATAAATGTTATAAGGAGTAGAGGCAAGCCAGGGCAATCAATTTAATAACTGTGACCATTCTGGAGCACCTCTGGAGTCCATCACATCAGAGCAGTAATTAACTCCCTATTATTTATGATAAAGTCAAGTATTTGATGTGAGTGAAAGACGTAGGAGAGTTTTGACTGACAGCCTTCCATTATCACAGTCTGCAAAGGAATTTGTAGAGTTGTCAAGCAGGAGATACCCGGCGTGTTGGATTTGTCAAGCAGATGTCATCATATCTGTCTGATTGCTGGGATTGTGGGGTTTACAACTCAGGAGCATTCCTCCACCTCCAGGAGCACTGGCAGCTCTTCCTCAGCCTGGAAGATGAGCTGGCACAAGGGCTGGTTGTTGGGTCCCTGCCTGGATACACCACAGCATCCCATGGGTCTGCTGAGCTCCCATCCCAAACAGGGAAGGATTTGAGCCCACCAAACTGCTGCTCCCTTAAAAAAACCAGAGTGATTCACACTATCAATACCTCAGTGACATTTTAATTAACTTCAGGATGGCCAGAGTGCACAGAGCTCCCTGCAAAATCCCCATCACGCTGCTGTCCCATGCGTGGTGAGTTAATGCCACGTGGTGCATCCCCAGCGCGCTCACTCAGAGTTTATTTCTGATTCTGACGAGGTCAGCCCACGATGCACAGGCTTGTTTTGGAAGCTGATTTGAGTCATCCCAAATATTTGCTGGGGAGCTGCTGTCTCCCCACCTGCGTGGGTGAGCCCTGCAGCTGCTCAGCAATCCTGGGAAGCACCCATGGCATGGGATCCCAATGGGATTGGGAAGCCCCAGCTCTCAGTCATCCTACACTGGCTGCTGTCTCTTCCAGGCTGCAGGGAAAAAAAACCCTCACTCAGGTTTCTTTTTGTGTGCAAAATTAACAAATATGGCAGTGAGAACATTTTTTTCAACTTGAGGTCTATGGAGAAGAACTCTGGGAAAATGGGAACACACCCTAATAAACAACAGTTCTGGTATGAGTGTGATTGCTTTAAAAGCTGTGCACAACTGGTTTGTGCTTCCCAGGTAGTTCCTTTGAGATTAATTAGTGCAAGATTGTTTGTTAATCTTGTGTCAGGGAGGAAGTTTGGAAGAAACAGTCGCTACTGACCTCAAAGTTCTGGGTTCTAGGAAAACCTGAAGCAAATATATTTAAAATAAAGTGTACTTCTCTCTTTAATTCTCTTTAGACCCGTGCTGTTTCCCTGAGTTAGAAAGTGACATTTGAAAACTGCTGATGGAGATGAGAAATCTTGGAAAGAGTTTGTCATAGATATCACATGGAAATGGAGAGAAACTTCAGTGTGTTGATGCTAAAGCATTTCCATGGGAGGAGGACACAAACTGAATGGAGTGATATTTTCTGTGATTCCAGGCCTGATAAATAAGGAAAGCACAGGGAGCACAGTGCAGCATTTCCCCACTAGAATCTGAGAAAAGCAGGCTAAAAATAAACGGTTTGGAGATAAATACTCTGTATTTATGTGCTGAGCACTGGAGGCTGTTGCTGGCCCTTTGTAGCTGTTGGTTGCAGCAGTGAAAATCACACGCTGAGGGAATGTCTGAACACCACGAGGCTTCAGCACCAGCCCTGAAATTACCAAGTATTTTTAGAAGGTATTTTACACCACAGAGAACCCATTGGATGTCCATTGGTTTGCTCAGAGAGGCTGTGGATGCCTCAAACCACATTCAAGGCCAGGTTGGATGGGCTTGGAGCAGCCTGGGACAGTGGAAGGTGTCCCTGCCCATGGCAGGGGTGGCACTGGGTGAGATTTAAGGTCCCTTCCAGCCCAAACCATTCTGGGGTTCTATGAAAATCAATCATTTCAATCAATCAATCATTAGGATCTTCCTAAGATCCTACCACAGACAGCAGGGGTGGGCACCTGGTCACATGAGATGTTACGAATTAAAATCAGCAATTCTGTAGAAAGCATTCCATAAACCCCAGAATTCTGGACACCACAAAGGCAAGGAAACCCCACTGCTCCCACCATTCACAGAGACTTTCTGGTTGTTCCCTAAGCTGGGAGTGTTTTTAACCAGGCTGCTTGCCATGGTTTATGTTCACCACCCCAAATGATGAAGGCACATTATTAACCTGAAGATTTCAGCTGAAAGCTCCTGCAGTGTACAGAAATTCATGGAGAGAGCACCCAAGTGCTTTAGGAGGAAAAGACCACTGAGAAAACAGCAAGGGAATATTAAAAATATTTTATTTTCCTCCATCAGTAATCACTTCCCTCCAAGTTACCACTAAAGAAAGCAATTCCAGAGCAGAGGATTTTGAACAGCAGTGGAACCATAACAACCAGGGAATGTTATTTAATTACAGAGCCATAACAACGCCCAGCATTTCAGCAGCCTTACAACATAAGTCTTAGTTCAGTAACTTTTAGGGTTTGTTAGTCTTTGCCTTACCATGCAGCTGTAACATCATCCAGGTGGTTATCTCTACAAGGTTTAAATTTCTGATCTATTAAAGCAATCTTAGCAATCTATTATTTCTAGGCCATTGAGGGAAGGTTAAAATGAAAATTACACTGGAGGGAGTAAGTTCTGTTCCAAGTACAGGCTGAAAACATCTCAGAAGTGGAAAGCAGTAAGGTTTCAGTGGAAGAAGGGAAATGAAATGACTGATAACAGTCATTTAAAGTGATTTAAAGTGATTAAAGCAGCTTGAGAGAGGTAATGTGAAAAGATTTTTTTCCCCCACTAATGTAATGGGGAATTTTCAATGCATGATTTAGACAGCTCCTACCTCTGAGCTGTTTTTGTACAACTGAGTTAGGTTTTAAGCACTACATTACAGGAATGGAAAATCTCATTTTCAGGAGCACACAAGAGGAGCAGCATCCATCTCCACACAGCCATGCACCCAATTTAAATAGAGCTGTGTGGCACGGGAGAAACAGAAAATAGAAATATTTGGGAACATGGCTGAACCCAGCTGAAGAAAGATTCTTTGACATTAAGACCTCATGGACCCCAGGTGGATAAATCACAACTTTTATCCAAGTAGCTGTGATGGGCAGAATCACAGACTGGTTTAGGTTAAAACTCACCTCATTCCAACCCCTGCCACGAGCAGGGACACCTTGCACGGAAGCAGTTGTGCCACAGACATAGCAATGCTCTGTTTTGGCCTAGCTGAGTGTCATTTATCTAATTTAAATTATCTAATTTCCCCCTGTTCCTGCCAGTGAGATAAATCCCAGGGAACAAAACCCATGTGTACCTGTTGGTACAGCAACAGCAGCAGCAACACAACCTTGAATAAAAAACCCTTTAACACCAGGTCTGTTTATTAATTTTTTTTTTTTTTTTGCTAGAATAGCAGCAGTTGATTTTATTAATTTTTATGGTGCTATTGGGAAATTTAATAGTCCTATAAAAGCCAGTTTAAAACTTTCTGATTGTCTTATCTCTTCAAACAAATGCATACTCTGGGAATTAAAAAAAAACAAAAACAAAGGAGAGTATCAACTGGATAGGGCCATTACTATGAATAATTTCCCTCTTACTCAACTCCAGAGCCCTGACACAATACACAAGAGCCTCCATGGTGTTTTTTTTGGGGGGGATATGCCAAAGCTCACTAAAAAGGGTGTTTTGTTCCCTGCCCCCTGCCTGCTGAGGGCTCCCTGGGAGGTGCCACGTGTGCAGAGCAAATGGCAAGGCACCGAGGGCTCCTGTCAAACCAGGGGTTGCACAGCCAGTTGTTTGAAAACAAACAATTCAGTCATTTAATGGATTTTCACCCAGTGAAAGTGGTGAGTGGCTGCTGGGGATGAATGGCACACACTCAGTGAGAGGAACAACCAGGCTGGGGCCACTGCAGGTGAGGCAGGAGGAGATGGAGGTGAGGGGAGGTTTTGAGGGTCCCAATTTAGGCAGAGGGAAGAGGGAAATGGACATTTCATGAGAGTGGGGTGTGAGGTGACTGCACCTCTGTGTGCCCTCAGAAATGTCACTGTGCTCATACAAAGGCTTGATGCACTGTGATTTGTAACAAATGAAGTGGCAGGTCAGAAGTGAGCAGTAGAGATGTGTCTGTATCTGCAATTTCCCTGTACAACACGCCACAGACACACAAGAGGGTGTAAAAATCCCATTTTCTCCTTTTCACTTTATATAACCACAAAGCTACACCATACAGGTATCCACTAAGTGAAAATTACTGCCAGGCCTGTTTTGCTGCTATTTTTGTGGCATTCTGATCATTTCAAAAGAAAACCAAGCCTTTCTAGCTCACCCCTTCTTAAAACACACAGCAGGCAGAGTGGTCCAGCTCCATCCCAGTATGTCCCAGCTCATTCCAGTATGTCCCAGCTCCATCCCAGCATGTCCCAGCTCCATCCCAGCATGTCCCAGCTCATCCCAGTATGTCCCAGCTCCATCCCAGCATGTCCCAGCTCCATCCCAGCATGTCCCAGCTCATTCCAGCATGTCCCAGCTCATCCCAGCATGTCCCAGCTCCATCCCAGCATGTCCCAGTCAATCCCAGTATGTCCCAGCACCATCTCAGCATGTCCCAGCTCACTCCAGTATGTCCCAGCTCCATCCCAGTATGTCCCAGCTCCATCCCAGCATGTCCCAGCTCCATCCCAGCATGTCCCAGCTCATCCCAGTATGTCCCAGCTCATCCCAGTATGTCCCAGCTCCATTCCAGTATGTCTCACCTCCCTCCCAGTATGTCCCAGCTCATCCCAGTATGTCCCAGCTCCATCCCAGCATGTCCCAGTAGCCACTCCAGCATTCTCAGGGCTCACCACCACCCTGAGTGCCCAGTCTGCTGCAAACAGGGTTTGTTCCCCATCTCCTCAGCACAGGGTTTCTCACAGATCACGTTTCCATTGAGTTATTCTTGGTTCTGACAATGCCCTTCACAGCTGCAATTTTATCAGAGGTAAATGAGACTTTTGAGGCAGAGCCTATAATGAGGAGGTTTTGCCTTCTGGGATCATCTCTGCTGCTGACAGAAGCTCTAAGATGGATGTTTTATGCTCTCCTGCGTGAGGGAGAAAATGAGAACGAGAGCAGCAGATCTTGAATGGGGTTTCTGCCTTCCTCCATGAGCTCAAGCAGCTCCTCACAATCCCCTCAGGCTGGTGCCAGGGTGGTTCTGCTGTGGGCTGCAGATGGAGGGATGGGGAAGGACATGGGGCAAGGAGGTGACTGAGTTTTGGAAGAGAAGGTCCCAGGCTTGCTCTGCGTCCTCCAGATGTCCTGAAGTGCTCACAGATCACCTTCTCCCCATACACTTGTATTTTACATTTTATTTTTTACTTTTGATTCTACTTTTAAGTTACTATACTTCCACTTTTTAACCTAAAAGAGGATTGATTTAGGTTAGATAGAAAGAGGAAATTTTTCACAGTGAGATGAGGTGGCACAGGGTGCCCAGAGCAGCTGTGGCTGCCCCTGGATCCCTGGCAGTGCCCAAGGCCAGGCTGGACACTGGGGCTGGGAGCACCTGGGACAGTGGAAGGTGTCCCTGCCATGGCAGGGGTGGCACTGGGTGGGATTTAAGGTCCCTTCCAACCCAAACCATCCTGGGATTCTCTGCTCTACCCCAAACCTCCACTGGACATGAATAAATTGGTTTTGGCCCAGTTGTGTAAATACTTAAGATGCTGTTCTCCCTTCTTCAGCCTCCTCTGCATGCTGAGCATGCAACAGGCAGATAGAAGCTACATTTTGATTTTATTTTTTATTTTTTTCAGAATGAAAGACACCATCTGTGCCATATCCTCCTGTTTATGTCTGCTGCATCTCTGCAGGCTGGAACCACTTGTGGCAGCCACAACAGAGCCTCTCCAGCTGATGAACTTCTGGGTTTGGGTTTTGATTTTCCTTTTTTCTCACATAATAGCTCGGAGAGAAAGAATTTCCAGTTGCAGGGCTATTTCTGAAAGCGTGCTTGGCACCTGAAATCTTGCCTGAAAGAGAAGGTGTAAAGTCCACAATACCCAAAGGCAGAGTCCTGATGAATTCCTGACAGGGAGGAATTCATCCATCAACCTGGGGAAGACTCTGTACCTCTCTTCCAGATAATTGAACTTTAATTTATTTAAATTTAATGGAAAACCATATGGAGAGGAACAGAAAGCTAATTTAAAGCACTGCTCAAAGCAATCAATATGTTAACAGATTCCTTCAACATTTTACACTCGGTTGCTGAAAAATATTTAAAATGTATGGGTTTTTTTTAATTAGTATTATGAAAACACAGGATTTCTGGCATGTTGTATTCAAAACTCAAGAGCCAAAGTAAGCCTCTGTTGTGAAAATTGAAATATACACTGGAAACACAAATCATTTTATTGGAAGTGGAAGTGACAACTGTTTAATATTTTACCAAAAAATCCACATCTCTGAAGACTTCTAGGAAGACACCTATAAATCCTGAGGGCTCACATCACTGGGCTTCATATGGCCCTGAAATAAAAGCAGTAAATTAGTTGTAGGAGTTGCATTAAGAGATTGAAGTTGGCAGGAAGAACACACGAAGGAACAGTTCAGTGTAAATGGATTAAACACAAATTAAAGCAGAGGAATGCAAAATTTCCAATTATGCACATCAAAATTTTAATTATTTTCATATTTTCCTGATTCCTTTGATGCTTCTCAAGGTCAGTTCTTTTCATTCTGGCTTTTGAAAACAAGTTTTTTTCAATGGCAGGATAATTAACACTCTCTTTCTACTCTTAAATGTTGATCTCCTACCATTGACCATGTTCTGCCCCACAGCCAAATGCTTTTTTATTCAAGGTACAAGTTAATTTACTTTTATATTAAAAAAAACCCCATATGTGTAGGCAATTTAAGGTCCTAGAAAAGAATAAATGTCCCAATTCTATTTTATCTTATAAAAATACAAGGGTTTAATGATGACAGTGATTCTTATACCTGCAGTTTGTAATTTTCATTATGGTTTCATCTTTGTCAAGCTCCAAGAGTGCAAGCTGTAAAAATAAGTGAAAGGTTCTTTCAGAAGGTTTAATAACTTGGGGTTGGTTAAGAAGGCTGGAATCTGAAAGGAGCAGCAATGCTCATGCTCCCTGCCATGAAATTTCAGCAACCCGAACAAAGTCTTATGGAAATTCCATAAATAGATTTCAGTCAAACCTCATTGAGGGCAGGTCTGACTTTCCTGTGGCTTTTTTAAAGAGCAAATTATTTTAAGCACCCTTTTTGAAAAGTTTATTTTCCCCTTTTGCTAGGGAAATGATCCTGCAGCATTTTTCATGTCAGATTTGCCAAGTCCTCTCCCAGAAACTTATTAGCATGATGGCTCAACTTTGCAGAGACTAATAGCTCCAATGGAAAAAGAGCAAATAATGGCTAAAATATCTTCTGGTTTATATTTTACTTTATTTTATTTTATTTTATTTTATTTTATTTTATTTTATTTTATTTTATTTTAATGTTATTTTACTTTATTTTAATGTTATTTTATTTTATTATTTTATTGTTATTTTACTTTATTTTATTGTTATTGTTATTTTATTTTATTTTATTTTAATGTTATTTTACTTTATTTTAATGTTATTTTATTTTATTTTAATGTTTTATTGTTATTTTACTTTATTTAATTGTTATTTTATTTTATTTTGTTTTGTTTTGTTTTATTTTATTTTTTACAATGCAATATTAATTCATTTTCTTTGTATCTTTTGCCCCCAGATTTTCAACTTCTTGGCATAGTCCTGACTATAGAAAAACAGACAATTAAAATGCTGAGGTCCTGCAAACTCTGCTTATTCCTTGCAAGATCAGTGTAAAAGTAAATGGTGGATGCCAAATAAAAACGAGGGGCTCTTTTAAATAAAATGCATCATAAAACTGGTATAATTAAATGAAATTTGTCTTTCATTGGCCAGTCTGCTTGAAGGAATTTCTCTTACAGTGGAATGTGGAGGAGCTGGAAATTGCACTTTCTATGAGCATTTTAAGGCCCTGTGAAGTAAATCTGAATGATCAGCAGGAAAAAACCCCTTAAAGCCACTAAAATTGCAGCCAGGTTCCAGAACAGGTGGGAAGTGAGGTGAGAGGGGCCCGTCTGATGCTCAGGGTGGGACCCTCCCTGACTCCAGGTGCAGCTGGAGGGATGCTCCCTCCTGAGCTTTCAGACCTTTGACCGTCCTGGAAATGTTTCTGAGCCCACCTATAGAATATTTCTGGAATAATATAGAATATTTCTATATCACACCCCTCCAAGTACCCCAGCTCAGAGTGGGACCAGCCCCTGCTGATTTGTAGGAACACAACAAAACCTCCTCCCATCAGAAGATTCTCGTGGTCCTTCAAGCAACCAGAACTCAGAAGAACAGAAATATTTAATAGCCTGAAAATGATTAAATCAAAATTCATTGACAACTACTCAGCAAATATCCTTTCATCTCCCTGTGGGCAAAACCATAGTTCAAAACCTTTAATTTCTAATTTAAGATTCCTTCTGTTCTGTTACCAAATCCGACCCAGAAAGCTGCCAAGATGCTTAGGTTCCTTCTCCCAGCATTATACTTGATGGAGGGTTTCTAAAATTCAGTGTAGTGATTAGAGACCTTCTAATTCCACACTTAAATATATTCAGGGCACATATATATAAATATATTACATATATATATATATATACATAGCCATTTGATCTTATCCTACCCTTCCACTCAGATAATTCTTCTGGTTATCCCCAGATGATTTTTAGAGAAAATTATCATTTCCTTCTTGGTCTTTAATCTCCTGATTTCTCTGTGATATCTGAGTAGCTGAGCTGGGTAAGCCACAGGACTCAGGCTGCAGCAGGTGAGCCCCTGTGCTGATTTTCCTTTACACCCATCCTGCAGTTCTGGTGGAGCAGTGCCCACCTTCACTGCCCTCCTCGAAGTTTTGTGGAAAATTTGTGGCAGTGGCAAGGGGCAAACAGAGACACAGCATTGCTCTGTTTGCTGAGCAGATCCCCTGTGGCAGCAATGGTGATGGTTTTATGAAATTAGCAATGTTGAGGGGCTGAAATGATGAAAGGAGCAGGCAATGAGATGGTAAGCAAGTATTTCAAGGGCTGGGATTTCAAGGGCTTGCTCATGAGCTAGATTGGTGTTTGAATTTTTATGCAGTGACCAGTGATTTATTTTATTGACTTGAGTCCTCTCAGAAGTCTACACCCAAACTTTGAGAGTCCCCTAACTTGAGACACCTGACTTTGGAAATTATTTCATGGCAGAAGCCTCAGTGACCATCATTTGGGGTGGGCATTGAAGTGGTTTCAAAGCCCACAGGTCTCCTGTTTGTTTTTCTTCAGCCCCCTCAGAGCTTGGCTGTCCACACATGGAGCACAGAGCACCCGTGGGGCTTGGAATGGGGAAAGGACCATGGAAAGCAAAATTCCTGATGGCCAAAGGCCCCTGGAGCATTTCCCTGCCTCTGGAGCAGCAACAGTGTGCTGTGGGGGTGAGCAGAGGCTCTGGTGCAGGGCCAGGGAAGCAGATTCCAGCGGGGAATGAGGAGCTGTGCACACAGGAGGGGCCTGGGGGAGCGATGGAGGAGCTGGGACCCCCGCTCCCAGGTGGGAGCAGTGCTCCTGGAGATGTGGCAAAGCCATCTGAGCTCGCCTCAGCGGCTCCTGAGAGGTCCTCAGAATGCTCTGAGATCATGAAAACCACTGAAATCAGCTCTGATTTCACTCAGAATTCTGATTTCTGAGTCACTCAGAAGGTTTGGATGGCATCACACAGCGCTGCCAGGGACTAGCTGGGGTTACAAACTTGATGTGTGCGTGTGTGTGCCCCAGGGCCATCCATCACCAGGAGAGCACATTCAGGGAAAAGCTGAAGGCATCATGAGCCCTTGATGGGCTGGATGGCACCAGGAGAGTGTCCTCTCCCCAGCCTGAGCCTGCTTTGCTGCTGTGAAGTGCTCCTCACTCAGCCTTTTCCATGTTTGCAAGAGCAATGGTGAGCATTAAGGGAATAGGAAAGATGTAATCATTTCTGCTGTGGATCACATCTCTGCTGTGATGTCTGAGGGCATTTGCATAATTAAAACATGCAATTCAGCAAGAGAAGTTGCCTTAATGGATGACTCCCCTCACCCTCTACAACCAAGCACCATCTGTCATTTACAAAGAAAACTGGCTTTTCAACCAAGTTCTTTCTTCACTGGAATTTAGTATTTTTTTATTTCCATGGCAGGAAGCCTTTTCTGGTTCCCAGAACTCAATTTGGGATCTATAAATCAAGAAGTGAAGGAAAATGGCTGCTGCCTAGAGTGTGTCTGGCATGTGCCTGTGCCCAAGACATGGACTTAGTTCTGGAAAACCTTGCTGAAATTAGGAAACCCTTCCCCTGACGGACCCTCTCATTATTTGGATTGCACACAGGGAACAAATCCTTTCCTCCTTCAGGATTTCCTTCCCATCATCTGTGCATTCCCTCCCACCTGCCCTCACCTTCACATCTGCACTCCTGTCTGAAAGCAGAAATAACATCAGCCTCTTCCATCAGGTTTTTCCAAGCTGGATGGAAAGATTGGTTGGTTTGCTGTGATTCATTGTTGTTATTTCCCTTTTTTTCCTCCCTCAGAGTGGGAATTTGTGTTAGATGCTACCTGGCAGAGAAAGCTGAAGGGAGGAGGAGAGGCTGGGTGTGGGTTTGATCCCGGGGCAGGGTGGGACTCTGGGGGTGACAAAGGAAGAATCTCAGATCCTTCAGCACTTCTGCTCCTTTTAGGGGAGGAAAAAGCCAAGCTGACATATTTTCAATTCATTCCCTTTGAATTTTCTGTGAGCAATCCTCAGAAAAAGGAAAAAAAAAGCCAGAGTGAAGCAACATTCCCCTAACAAAAGATTACAGCAGGCAAAACTGGAGATCCCAGCATTCTCCCCCAGTTGTGGTGGTGTTTTCAGGGGTCTCAGGATGAGGGAAGAGATGAGAATCTTGACTCTATGTTTCAGAAGGCTGATTTATTATTTTATAATATATATATTATATATTATATTTAATATAATATACATTATATATATAATTACAATATATAATAATATATACATTATATAAAAATGTAACAATATATAATAACATAATATATGATATATAATGATATAATAGATATATATAATATATAATTATATATAATTATAATTAGAATATATATTATATTAAAAATCTATTAAAACAATACTAAAAAATAAAAGAGAAAATTTCATCAGAAAACTAACAAAAAATAGAAAAGAAAAATGATAAAACCTTATAACTAAAGAGTCTAAAACAACTAAACTGTAATTAAATATTAATTAAAAACAACTACACGAAACCAATCAAGGTTACACTTGTTGCATTCCACAGCAGCAGTTAATAATCATTAACATTTTGTTTCTGAAGCCTCTCAGCTTCTCAAAACAAAACCAAAACAAGCCCGCCCTGGAGCACTCAATCCCCAGGTTCTGCAGCGCCAGGGGGTTCCTAGGCTGGGTTAAGAGCTGTCCCTGGCTCGGTGGTGTCTCCCCATGGGAGCAGCTTTCCCATTGCTGTTCCCAGCTCCCAAGCCCCCCACAGCCCCTGATTTCTGCACAGATTCTCTGCTCTCGTAGCACACAGCAAGGAATTCCTGTGGTGGTGTCTCCCAGTGCCAGCACATGTGGGCTGTTCCTTGGGTGCATTTTTGTGCTCTTTCCATTTCAGCATGATTTAAGGCTGTCGGGAAAACAGTTACAAAGGGGGGGGGGAAACAAAACCAAACCCCAGCCTCTCCCAAACTGTTGGTTTCATACTCACCAACCCAAGCTGCTCTGAGATAATTAGCCACAAAAGTCAAAAGAAACAAGCCAGATGTTCCCCAACCTGTTCAGCAGATTCTGCCTTTGATTGTGACAGTTTAGCATATGAAATAAATCTGTCTAGAGTTGGAACTGGAGTTTAATTTCTAAGATGGTTAAAAAAAAAAAATCTGCTTCATAGGACAAAACTATCCCAGGAAGGAGCAAAGGGCTTCTGAAAACCAGCAGGATAAAAGGCACAGTTAAGTAAAATATTAATGAATTTTACCCTCTCTAGAGTATAAGTCCCAGCTACAACAGAAATTGGAGTATATAAAAGGTGATTATGCACACAAAGAGACAAGTAAAAATCCTGGTCTTTACAATCTGCATTAATAATAATAATTATGGGAAACAAGTGAACAGGCCATCCCTGCCTATCAAAGAATTTGAAAGGAAGCACATGGAAAAGCCATGATACTTACAACATTTCAGCTGAATTTTCAGTATTTTTCATTTACCTTCAGTATTAGACTGGATTAAGTCAGCAATAGTGCCATGAGTTATCCCATCTGAAGAACTCACCCCATTTTATTTGTTTGGTGGTTTTTTTTGGTTTTTTTTTTGGTGGATCTCAATTCTGGAAGCAACTGAAGGGACTGTAGGAGGACTGAGAAAGGAAAAAAGAGAAGTATGAGAGAAGGAGCTAATTAAGATTCTAGACTATTGGAAAATCCCAATGCCACAGAATATGAAAGGTCAGGTAACTAAGAAACAGTCAAATTAAATTTACTTTCCCCTTTAGCTTTCCAAGAAAACCTCTGCAGCCACAGAATATTTCACCCAAAGGAAAACTGCATGGAAATATGAGGTGAACTTCAGAGAAAGGGCTTATTGAAATGCTTTCTGAAGAGCCCTGGAACACTGCACTGAGCTGCACAGACACCTGGGAAGTGCTGGGGCAGAAATCAGTGGCAAAGCAGCACTCAGGTTGATTATCTGATTATCCCTCCTGATGAGGACACTCAGCCAAGCCTGAGCTGCTCAGAGTCCACTCTGTGTGTGACCTTTCCTGCTGCACTGCTCTAATCCAATAACTCCCAGTGCTTAATGTGAAACGTGTGGTCACGGATAAAATCTCTCCAGAGCAGTCAGGAAGAGGAATGACTGCAGCTCTGCCAGAAGGAGAGAGGTTCCCAAGTTCAAGTCTTTATTGTGTTTGACTGCTGGGGGAATCAGTTCCATCCTGCCCAGTGGCAGCTGGTGTCAGAGCTCACCCTCTGACCAGCCAGCACTGATGGGGCTGATCTGTAAATCTGGGAGCTCTATTAATCACTTCCCAGCTGGAATCATTTGCTGGGCTGACATAATCTAATGGTTCACTGCAGTATCACAGACTGTGATATGGTTTCCTTTCTGATAACATTTTTAATTCACAGTCCATACTGATTATTTTTTTTTAAATAAAATATCCCACTGAGTTTGCACATCTGCTCAAGGTTATCTACAGTAAGTTTGTCATAATTTTTGTACAAATTTGTAACAAGAAGGGTGATTTTGTAATACACTGTTGTACAATAACAAACAAATCTCTTGCAGCTACAGCTACCCAGTATTGAGCAGAGTCCTCAAGCAATTGTTCCCAATTTGTTCTCATTGTTCTGCTTCCCTTTTAAAAGACATCCTTATCTAGATTTCTGCAAACATGCTAGCAAAGCCCATCTGAGAGCCATTCCTAAGAAAAACTGACTCAAATCTGAGTTTAGCTGAGCCTGGTATCATAGAATCAGAATGGTTTGGGTTAGGAGGGACCTAAAGCTCATCTCATTCCAACCCTTGCCAAGGCCATTACACCCATCCCATTGCCTAACCCCAAGAGTCAGTGTTCTATCAGGTGACAACAATGAGGATGCACCAAAGGACAAAAGCCTTAGACATAAATATATCTAATTTCCTAACATTGTCTTGTCTAATGACGAAGTCCCCAGATTCCCAGTAAAACTGAGCTTTTCTTCTGCTGTATCAGAATGCAGGCAGCAACCCCCTGGGTGGCTGCAGCTCCCACATCAAAGGTAGCTGGGGAAGATTGATGGCTGCTAAATATTTCTTCACATAAAGCTGAACAAAACCCTGCAAGTCGAACCAAGTTGATTTTCAATAGCAGTGAGAAGACCTTTAAAAATGTGACTTGTGGAAGAAAAAGCATCTGCAGAGGATGTTCTCTTTAGATCCTTGGAAAAAAGCCACTGCTGTTTCTTTGCTGCTTTTCAGGCTGATATCTACTCACTCTGCTTCCCTGTGAAGGAGGAGAGTTATCTTCATTTCTCACAGAGCATGGCTGAGTTTCAGACACTGCCTTATCTAAGGCCACAGGATGACAAAAATAGGCACAGAAGGACATCCAGACCACTTGAAGCTTAGCATGTTGAAGCTGTTGAACTTCATCCCTGTGAGCAGGAACTGGACTCATAGCTGTATAATATCCTGTTTATTAGGGCCACTTGTCATAGAGAAATGTTTTCAGGGAAAATCCATGTTTAATGAATTAGTAAAAAGAAAAGCTGCTTTTAAAATAGCTTCTGCCTCTAATTATAGTAGGAGAGGAAGAAACACTTCAGCTTCTTCTGCAAAATTCTATTTGCTTTAGTTGGAACCACAACAAAACTCAGATCCTGCAGGAATACAGTGAAAGATTACGTGTGTCTTATTTGTTCAGTATTTACTGTCTTCTTTTAAAATATTTGGCCAAGACTTCTCTTCATAACCACCTTCCTCCTAACAGAACCCACACAAAATACAACTACAGTTATTTGGAGGAATGTTTGTGCTTTTTAGCACTCACTGGTCTGACAGGTAAATGTTAATTGGCTGAAAATGCCTCCCAATTTAATTAGGACAAAAATAGTCTGCACCTAGTCTATTGATCAGAAGAACACGCTGAAATATAGCTGAGCATCAGACACAAACAAGTGTCATTTCCAACAGCCCAAATCTTCCAGCAAATCAAAATATACTTTTATTTACTGCTTGGAATGCTGTGTAGAAATATGATCAATGGGGCTATGAGGGTGCAATTCTGGCATTCAGAACTTAAGGGAAGAGACGAATTTTTAAAATACATTTTAGGGCTTTGGTGGGTGAGGACAAAGCAAACACGACAGGTCACAGTCCGAGTGCACGCTGAGACCTTGGTGTCCCTTGGTGTCTGTTTCATTTTCTTGGGTCTGCCTCCAGGGAATTATTCCAAATAAAGTTTGAGCTGCAGGGAAGCCTTTGGGAGGTTTCTTATGACCCATTCCAAGCGTGTCCTCCCTGGTGGAGATGGCTCTGGCACATGCCTTGCTCCAAACAGGGCCGGCGGCTTGGTCAGCTCATAGCAGATGGGGAAAGAGGTCCGTGAGTCAGGGGGGAAGTGGGAGCTATGTCATCTGTGAGCTCCACAGGTCACATTTGTGACAGGATGAAGCCAGCTGGACATGGGCTGCTTTTCCATGGGCTGGAAAATAGGGTCTGGATTGTGCAATTGGTGTCTGTGGCGAGGGGAATCCGGCTGTGACACAGGAAGGGTCACGCAAGAGAGGACTCATCCCGGGAAGTGTGTGCAATCAGCCGGGATCATCTCCTGTGGAATGTTGTTATCAAGAGAGACAAAACCCACACAAACCCAACCCAAAGCTCCTGTGCTGCTGGGGATGTGCTCCTGGGAAGCAGGAGCAGCAGTGTTTCATTGCCCAGCACTCACCACCTTGCAGGTAATCGGGAGGGAAGGAGCCCCTCAAGCTGTGAGCACTTTCCTCCTCTGTGTCCTCCTCTACTGACCTCTCTGGCTATTCCTATTTGGTTTTGCAACACTGATATCTTGATTTCTCCTTCTCCACTCCCAAGCACTCCCCTGTGCAGAACCAGGACCTGGTGATCCTTGTGTGTCCCTTCCAACTCAGGATATTCTATGGTTCTATGATCTCTGATTTTTAAGTCCCTCTGTGTGTTCTTCCTTGACCCAGATTTGACCTCTTTCTGCAAGACAACAACTTGTTCATAAAATGTTTTCTGTCTAAGCCAGTTCTTTATTTAGGCAGCTGCTTTTCTCTTTCTGTCTGCATACCATGCTAAAAAAAAAAAAGTTGCAGGTTTTGTGTATGGTGTAAACCTCCACAGTTCTGCTTTTTACTTTCAAGCCTTGCAGTGCCTTTCACAACAAAGATGCTCCCACCCTTGTGGGATCTCCCAGTGTATCCAATAGATCTTTCCCGTGTTTTCATTTGGGGTGAAAACTGGAGATGGGTGACTCTTCAGGCAAGCAGGAAAGAGAACATGCAAACAGTCAACCATAAATTCCCTGGAAATCAGCTTGGATATTTATATTGGTTCCTTAATTTGATTTTACTTTGGTTCCTTGATATCTTTTTCCAGGCTGAAAAATCCCCCAAGTGAGGACTGCTTTTCACACATCAAATAGCTCCCCACACCTCTGCTTTGCTGGGAGTCTTGGAGAAAGCTGGGCACTGTGGACACAGGAGCTATAACATGGCTGGGAATTACCTTCAGTCCCCTTCTAAACACCCTGTGCCATACTATTGATATCACAGATGGCCGAATTCCTGCAAAATCTACCCCTCAGTTCACAAAAGAGTGTGCTATCAGCACATGTCAAAGGGAAGAGGGAAGACATAAGGAAATGGGGCTGAGCTCTACAGCATCTTCCAAGGGTAATTGGATAACCAGAGCTCAGGCTTGGGGCTGGATCTTTAATTTTAAAGTGGTGCAGGGAGAATTGAGCATTAACAGGAAAGGAAGTCCTCATGAAGCAAACCAAAAAGCCTGAAAATGCGAGTTTAAGCACAATAAGTGGCAGCAGAGAGATAATTGGGTGCACTTCTGGCCTTATCTGCAAACCCTGCTGTACATGGAGTCATTAAAAGCAATCTCCCAGTGAAGAAGAACACCCGCCTCACATTGAGCTGTTTAAGTGGTTGCTGTAATTGTGCTTACAGATGTTTTAGGAATTCACATGTAGGAAACTGCAGGTCTTTAATTATAGGTAGGCTGGCAGAGGGTGCACCCTGCTCCACTGCAAACAAGCCTGGGCTGACCCAGGAGTCACCTCCCAGTGCCTGGCTGGGACGGCAGAGGCTGATTCCTTCTGCATCCCAAACCAGCTGCAGGGACAAGGACCTGCTCTGAAAGGACTTCCCTGCTCCAGATCTCTGTGCTGATCCCTCCTGGAAATGTCGCTGTGGATGGATAGATGGATGAATGGATGGATGGGGATGGATGGATGCATGATGGATAGATGGATGGATGGATGGATGGATGGATGGATGGATGGATGGATGGATGGATGGATGGGGATGGATGGATGAATGGATGGATGGATGGATGATGGATGGATGGATGGATGGATGGATGGATGGATGGATGGATGGATGATGGATGGATGGATGGATGGATGATAGATGGATGATGGATGGATGGATGGATGGATGGATGGATGGATGGATGGATGGATGATGGATGGGATGATGGATGGATGGATGATGGATGGATGGATGGATGGATGGATGATGGATGGATGGATGGATGGATGGATGGTGAAAGACAAACTTTTACTCTTCACTTCTGATTTTCTAATTGTAAACCAAGGTACTCAGGGTATAATGTTTTCCTGAAGAGGATTAAGCCCTTTTTAAAATTAAGATTAAATATTTGGAGACAGTGAATACCACACGATTGTCAAGAATGTATTGCTCATATTGCTCATATTTTTTTTTCTTCTTTTCTTTTTTTTCAATTTGGAAAGCACTCTGAAATAATAACTTTCCCCTCTCCCACATTATCTATGAACCACAGGTGTGGTAGATCCACCTTTTTTTTTCCAGAGAAAGATTTTCACACCCAGGTACCTTTTTCTGATTGTGGATTTACCTTTGAACTGAGCAGTCCTGGAGGGAGAGGATCCTAAAGAGGACCCTAAAGAGGCTGAGCTTAGGGGAAGTCCTCGAAGAGGTCCCCCCTTTTTTTATTAATGAAAAAATACCCAATAAACAGGAAGGAAGTGCATGTGGACAGACCACAGAAGATAGAAAGAAAAGGGAGAAAAGGTTAAAGGGTGGTTGACAAATTTAGATGTGAATGTTTCCAGACTCTCTTGGAACTGGATGAAAGGTGCTGATCTCCTCCAGGCTATTCTCAGTGTTTTGGTTCAGGACTGAGATTCTGCATTATGTAAAATATGCTTTTCTGCTACAGTTTCACCATTTCCTGACCTTAAAACCCAGAATAATTTAACTGTTTCAATTGGTTGGCCACAGTGATGTCTCCTGATAACTTGGAGTTAAGGCCTTTCCCACATGTAAAACCTGTCAGCTTTTTTTACTAAAATTATACCAGTTTTTTAGCAAATGCCTTCAATGGCAAAGAACTGTGTAGAACACACATAGAACCATCTGGGTGAGGAGAACTGCTGTCCCAGTGTTGGGGGTTTGGTAGTGGAAGGTGCACACATAAATGAAATTTTGAAAACAGCCCTAAAAGTAGTGACTAATCATAGAATAAAATCCAGGAGGGTCTGGGGAGGAAAGGACCTTAACTTCCATCCAGTCTAACCCCCTGCTATGGGCAGGGACACCTTCCACTGTCCCAGGCTGCTCCAAGCCCTGTCCAGCCTGGCCTTGGGCACTGCCAGGGATCCAGGGGCAGCCACAGCTGCTCTGGGTACCTGTGCCAGGGCCTGCCCATCCTCACAGGGAGGAATTTCTTCCCAATATCCCATCTATCCCTGCCCTTTGGCAGTTTACACCCATTTTCTCTTGTCCTGGCATCAGAGGAGCTGATTCTCCTATTCAGAAAAGCAGTAGTTGGTTTTTTAGCCCTTCACCCTACATATGGATTCATGAATTTTTGGCTGGAATGTAAGTGAGCACCATCTTGGACTGAAAGGTCTAGTCTGGACACTTCATCAAAATCAAGGAACTCATCCTGTGGGGTTTTAAAATTGAACTCCATTTCAACGTAATTGAAATTGTAATTGTAATTTTGTCTCCAAATCCACAAGCTTATGGGTTATGAAATGTCAGCACCATAAAATGCCTGCATGCTCCAGCCTGTGCTCCTGGAAACTTGGGTTTATTCTCACACCACTGTCCATGAGAGTCAATTGAACCACTCCATTTTCCAGAGGCTCTGGGGGAAGCCTTGTGCCTAAGGGGCAGCTTTTCCTATCAAATGAGGTATGGGAGAGAGAGATATTCAATGAGGAGCTGAGGCACATCCTGCAAACACCACCTCTGACTGGAGTTACTCTCCCTTCCCCACTGAACTGCAATGAGGAGCACAGCCAGGTTATGCAACAGAGCTGTGCCATTGCTGTGCATTCTGTACAAATCTCTTTAGATAAACAGATTCCCTTCTCCTTATCTCCATCATCATCTCTGGAGCTGGCCATGGAATTTCCACCACGATGGTCTAGGGTTCAAGTGGAGTAAAGTCTCTTAGGAGGAGAAAGTTTATCTTTCATTGGATTACTCTGAAAGGACAGATAAGCATCCAGGCATGCAAGTCCAAATGTTTGGAAAGGAATTCCTTGTTGGAGACCTTGGCCTTTCTCTCCAGTTTTTTCAGTTTGTCTAATAGAAGTATTTTTCCTTGCAAAGCTTGCCATGGCTGTTCCTGAAATGCTGCACAGAAGTCAGGGAACAGCAGCCTGGACTCCCAGTCAGGAGAGGCTCAGAGGCAATTTTCGAAGGGCTGGAACACCAGGCACAAACATGAGTTACACACAGGTCTCATGGGCTCAGATAGGAGCAGGTCTGATTTTTTTCTTTTGGCTGCAGACACTCAAGCCCATTCCTTGGCAGTGTTACAGGAGCAATATTTACACAAGGGTGAAGGACAACTTTGTCAAGGCATTTGCACAAATTAAAAACGTAATTTTTCTTTGCTATTATTTATAATAGCAGACTGAAAAAACAAACCAACAAAAACCAAAACAAACCCAACCCAAAGCTGGTTTCCCTATGAAGGAATGTTAATTGGTTTTCATGGAAGGAGTGAGCGACACTGTGTTTTCAAAGCACAGGCTGCATCTTGAGTGAATTGTTTGGGTGAGGAGGAAAAGGAAAGTATTTTTCATTCTTATTGGAATTCTGTATTGATAATGAGGAGCAGAGGCTTTAACACAAGGGATCAATGCTGAGTGATCTGTGCTGAGCTGGAGAACAAACCATTTTTTCACTCATACAATGAAGAAAATTTAGTTTGGCTTCAGGCTGATCCCTGAATATATGATAATGTTGATAAAAATTATTGAATTTAGCTTCAACTTTAAAAGAATAAAAGAAAAAGGAAAAGTCAGTATTTAAAAATCTGTGACCACATATGGACCTTGGTAAGGTCTGTTAATATTGAACACTCTGCTGGAGCTGCTCAATACACAGGAGATACACTCTGTGCACCAAAGAGCAGAAAAACAACAATGAACTACTGAGTTAACTCCCCTGATTGCTCTAGAATTGAACATAAGACATTACATAAGTTTTTGAAATGAATGATCCCATAGACATTTCATGCAAGAAATAAATCTGTATTATTATATAAATCTGAAATAACACCTGCATGGTTCACGGTGGCAGAAAATGGGACTGTGTCCTTGGTGGCTGATTAGAGCTATTTGGAAAACAGCAGTTCCATTTTGTAGGTGAATGCTGGAATTCCTTAATCCCTTCTCGTTCTAAACGGGAATAAAATGTTAACATTTGCTGGTGCAATAATCACTGAGTTAGCAGTATTGTGGTTTTATAGTTGGAAAAGCCCAGACAAATAATAAAAAAAAACCTGAAGGTAACATCTTACTGAAATGAAACATTGATAGATTCATCAGGAAAACAGAAAATTGAGTCCAAATTCATTTGTCACCTCAAACCTGCTGCTGTAAAACCAGCCTGGTCCTAGTGCTGCCCCATGTCTGTCTTAGCAAGGGTTTCTGGATACAGCCCCAGATGTTCTCTATTTCTGCCCCAGCAGCACACAGAGGGTGTGAAACACAGTGAGCTTCGCTGATATATTTTGGGGTGAAAAAAACCAAATATTTGGGAATCTACAATGTCTATATTTCTACTCCCAGCCTCACTTCCTCTCTGAAGTGCAGATTTGATCTCACACTTCAGTTCTACCTCAGCCCTGCAATGAAGCAGTGCTGGAAATGGTGGGAAACTTTATGGCTGGTGGGCACAAAGGGTGAAGCCAGTCCCAGAAAGTCCATTTTGCTCCAGAGCTCTTTAAAGTGAAAAGCCTCAAACATTTATTGTTGCTGACAGAGTCAGAAATGTATGAGGCTGTCAAAGCCCAACTCAGATGCAGTGTTGTGTCTGTCACGGTGTTGGTGGAGTTTAGATAGGAATGAGAAAAAGAATTTGTCTCCTCGGTAGCAGAAAATTGCTTATTTTACAAGGTGCCACGGAGAGTGTTATCTACTTGGGATTTATGGGGTGGAGGCTTTAATAATGCATCTCAGCAGGAAAGGAATATTTTGTTTTATGACATCCTTCCCAGGGTGGTGCTTGGCTTTTAGATGCACTGTGGCTTGGAAATTACCAATGCACCTATCAGGGAGCAGAGACACCACTTAACCCCGGGGCAAGGCAGGATGTGCAGAGGGGTGGGAGCCCTGATTTTTCCCAAGACTTGGGGGCAGCTGGGCTGCAGAGGCACCCTGGTGGGACAATGTCAGGGACAGAGCATCGAGGCATTAAATGCAGCCCATTGTTTTGGACAGCACCTCTTTGTGTGGAAGCAGCATTAGCTACAACAGTGGGGCTGGAGCTGTAAAAGCCAATTCCTGTAGGACAGCACCAGTATGAAACACTGCCCGCTGATATTTGATAGCAACAGCGAGATAGCACGAGCATTTTGAGCCAAATAAGGATAAAAATGATGCTGTTGCTTCTATATTGAAGCCAGAGGCTCCGCAAACAGGCTGTAATGTGAGTTTTTTTGGCCAGCAGCAGCTCTGTCAGCTGAGTGGAACGGCCACAGCCGGCTGAGCAGGGGGGAAGCGCCGTGTGACAAACAGCCAACAGGAGGGCAATATCATGGAGGTGCAGAGAGTTATTTGTTGCTTAATGAAGAGCCTCTCGAGGCTGAAAATTTACAGTGCTTTCACAGTTCAATTTGGTTGGAGGAGGGAATAAAAATAAGCCTTGAGTGTAGCGCGGTGAAGTCGCGGTGCGCAGAGGAAGCGGCGCAGACCCCGCAGACCCCCGGCCCAAAACTGTACTGACAAGGGAAGGCAGGCTGAGAACACGAGTCAGCCAGGGCAGCCAGGGCATGGTATGGGGGTGGTAATTAAGCCACTAATTAGATTCTCTAGGGCAGGCTGGGGAAGGAAGAATGCTTTACAGTAGGAAAAGGAAGAAACGAATTCCCGGTGCGCTGTCAGACGTGTCCCTTCAGACCAATCTGCCTCATGATGGCCATGGTGAGCCAAGTCCTGGGGGAAATGAGGAGCAGCTGAGCAGCTGGGGGTGGGCTACAAGGACCTTGTGACAGGGGTAAGGAGGTTTTCTTCACCAAAGAAACAGGGAAGTTCAGAGAAGGACCTGCTGCGAGTCCTCCACCATCTCCAGAGGGAAGTCCTTGGTCAAACAAATGGGGTCAAAGCTGGGTTTGGTGAAGGAAGGGGAGGATTGGAGGTGTTCAAGACAGGAATCTTGAGATTCCTGGAGAATTGAGAGAATTGAGATTGGAGAGATCTCACTGTCTCTCCATAATGTGTAGGTAATGGGAGTGAGGTGAATTAAAAAGACTGAAAATATTCCCTGGAGAAAACCAGGTCCCCAGTGAGTACAAGAAACTGAATTTGTGTCGTACAAACACTGCAAGTTGATTTTCTGAGGTGGATTTCTTGCAGAATCACACTCCTCAATGACTTGTGCTTGGCTTCATCCTGATCCCCTCCTCCTGGTCAGATTTAAAAATCACATTTCATCATATTTTTCATTTCCGGGGCTGTGAGATCAATAGTCTAGTCACATATAAACATAATCCAAATCTTCTTTTTGTACTGTTTTTGTTGTTATCACAGAAAGGACTTGGACTGAAAAGAACATTTTACAAAAGATTGTTGATTCTGCTGGGATGGATCAAAGCTAGAGCTGTAACACTGAGGGAAGAGAATTCAAACAGAAAGGAAAAAGTGAAGACATCTGGGACATACAACAAATGAATCACTTTAGGTATGATTTTTCACCTCTGTTTTACCTGGTTCATAGGAGGAAATTTTTCCCTGTGAGGGTGTAAGGCTCTGGCACAGGGTGCCCACAAAAGCTGTGGCTGCCCCTGGATCCCTGGAAGTGTCCAAGGCCAGGCTGGACAGGGCTTGGAGCACCCTGGGATAGTGGAAGGTGTCCCTGCCCATGGCAGGAGAGTCATAAATATGTGAACATATCTCCAATCTATCCACAAATAAAATCAGTGAACTGTGCTGGGCCAACCAGACAGGAGAGAAACCGAGCCTAATTAACATTACACTCTACTCTTGTGGTGTTTCTTATCTCTGTGCAACTTGAAAGTTTGGAGTCAGGTACAGATTATATTGAATGTACAGCATGGAAAGTCCTCCCCACAGTCAACTATCCCCAACAATTAAATCTGAGGGGGAACAATCTTTTTTGTGGATGGTCATTGGAAAGAACACAATGCCTTCAACTCCACTGAAAAGAGTTCCCTATGGAAAAGTTGCACTCCAAGAGAAACCCCCAAATTTAGTGGTGGAACTTTTCTGGTTGTATCTTCTTGGAATTTGGATACTTTGGTCAGAATTACACCCAATTCAATTAAGACCATACATGTCAGCAACACTTGTCCTGTCACTTTTTTGGCCCAGCGCTGGGACAAAAAGAGGGAGACTTTGGACAAGGGAGAGGACTTTTGGAGCAGTTAAAAACTGAGCTGTGCTCCTTGGCTGCAGTGAATGTAAGAGGTCATTGGCCCAGAAAGTTAATCAGAGGTCACCTTTTCAGCTCCCCAAAGCAGAAAGCACCAGCAGCCTTCGCTCAGCTGGCAACCACTTGAAAAGGAAAAAATAGATTGTCATTTTTTTGGGCAGCAGCACTTGCCAGCCTCAGCTGCAGCCAGTGGTGAGATTCCTTGTTGCCTGAGGAAGTGTCCAGCAGAGCTGCAGGGAACACAGAGTACGGAGGAAGGGCTGGCTCTGTGCTCCTGGGCTTTGGGAATGCTCTCCCTCCATGGAGCTGCCAGCCCGGCAGCCAGGGTCAGCGGCGGAGCATCAATCCAACCACAACTTCTCCTGGCAGAAAAAGAGAAAAGGAGCAAGAATAAAGCTTGATTGTGGAATTGGAACATGAGGGATGCGGCAGGAGGGAGAGGAGTGCCTGATTTGGCTGGGCAGAGGTGCAGAGGGTGAGTGGAAGTCGGAGTGGAGCATCCCACTGCACGCCCTGGCCAGGACAACAGGAAAGGCTCAGCTAACATGGAGCCCTGGGGACTAAAGCAAATATTTCAGCTTGGGATGGAAGCACTGATTTTATTGTATGACACAAATTCAGTTTCTTGTCCTCACTGGGGACCTGGTTTTCTCCAGGGAATATTTTCAGCCTTTTTAATTCACCTCAGTCCCATTATCTACACATTATGGAGAGACAGTGAGTGCACGCTGGCTTGCAAGGGAAGATTCCTGTCTTGACCACCTCCATTCCTCCCCTTCCTTCACCAGAACCCAGCTTTGACCCCACTTGTTTGACCAAGCACTTCCCTCCAGAGATGGTGGAGGACTTACAGCAAGTTTCAATCAGAGGGGCCACAGCAATGATGGGTTATTTTCTTTTCCTTGAAGGAATGGACAGAAATGGGGAATTTTATCACCTCCCACCCCCAAAAGATGTGCAGGGAATGCAGAGGGAGCTCACAACACCCCGGTGGCTGCTGAGAGCTTTCCCAAGTTCACTGGGCAATATTCTGTGTTATTTGCAGGCAGTAATTGACAGCAGCAATTTAATTAAACAAAAACAGCAAGACAGTTTCTTGCTGAAAGGGCAGGCAACAATAATTTTCCAGAAATGGATCCTTCCAGCTTTCACGGAGGATAAACACTCAGAGCCCTTGCAAATCCTGATAAGTGACTTCGAGCTTGCCTTGTTATCTTGCTTTTTTTTTTTTTAATACTCTGAAGTTGTTGGGAGGAATAAAAAGAGCCAGAAATCTTTATTATTCTTCCTAAGGGATTCATTGCATTCTACTTTGCATTGCTTCATCTTATTACCAATTTTCACTGTACATGCTTTTAATAAATACTTATTGCTATAAAGATAATAACTTTGTTATCACATTAATGGCTTTGCAGTGGTGTAAATGAAAATTAATATTAATAACATTAACAGTAACCTTGATACAGTAGAGCCCCGGTAAGTGGGAAATATTTGAGTGTTTTACAGTACAAGAAACCTTTCTTTTCTGGTTTTCCTATGCCAGTGCTGGAAGGGAAAGTAGGAGAGACAGAAATTTAGATATTTGTGGAAAAGGCTCGGTGATAATTTCCCATTATAGATCACTGCAGTCTGGTTTATTAAAAATATCTTCTCATCCCCAATTCTTCCCTGAGGTATTTCTGCTGCCTACCAGCTCTGCAATGAATGAATGCAGACACCATATGGGCACTTGTCTTCCAGCCTGTGTGTGGGTCTTCTGGGGCTCTGCTCAGATTCCAGCAGATGGGTCAGACTGACATTTCTTTTCTGAACCAGAAGAGAGGGGGGGAAAAAAAAAAAAAGCAATGGGGCTACACTGCCATTCTAGGCAGTTCTGCATCTTCTCAACCAAAAAGCTGAATGAATCAACCACAGAGAATTTTAAATTGCATCCCTTTGCATGAAAGAAAAAGTCACCTGCGAGCAAATCATCAAATATGGTGATTTTTGCCTGCTTGTACATTTCCCAAACATTCTCCTTTGTTCATATGCAGGCTGAATTTGAGATTGGGAGCACATGCAGCTGAGCACCAAAGCTTTTTTGAAGAATTTTTTTCACCTGTGTTGGCCTAAAAACTCCAACAGGAGCTGCTGATATCAGTGGTTGTGTGTTCTGCAGCAGAGAAAAGAATCAATTCTGAGCAAAGAGCTCTCTGTTAGTACAACATAGAGGAAATTCCAGTGTGCTGGGAGTGAACTCAGAGGGAATAAGTATTGCAAGATTTCCAGTACTAAGCAGAGATTGTGAACTGTAAAACCAAGGGTTTACATGAGATTAAGCCTTGAGATTTTCAAGTCTGAAAAATCTGATAATGTCAAAGTTCTTGTCTTCACTGGGATGAGCCCTGTCACACTGCTCATTTGCTTTCATGGTTTGGGGACATTTTTACACACTAAGGCATAAATTTAACAGAATAAACAGCAGTGTAAAAAACTGCAGATGGTAACTACAGAGCAAGCAAGCATTGGCTCCAATGGTGAATTTAACTTTAGGGTTCCCTGCTTTAGCAGATGGCAGATTTCAGGCCTGACTTTGCATTGATGTAACTTTCTTAAGTGCAATCTTTTGATGGGGGGGTCAAATTCACCAAGATTTTGCTTTAGCTGAAGTTGCCTCAAACATCAAATGTATGTTTGGGTATGGAAACATCTCATCTCATCTCATCTCAGGTGTTTGTGTTTGGGTTTTCAGTTTGGGGAAGGCAGCTGGATTTTACAGCAGGATGGAGAGTGTCAGCCAACACCTGGTGACAGAAGTTACAGGACATGAAATCAAGAATTCCTTTAATATGATCATGTAGAATAACATATTGCTCTGCTTCTAACTGGAGATGGAAATAAGAAAATGTGGCTGTAGCACTGTAGGAACCTTCATTAACTCCACCAATGACTCCTGCAGAGCCTGAGGAAGTGTGCAAGAGCCCGACCTTGCTGTCAACATATCCTTCTTTTCCACAACATCATGACAGTGTTCCTATCACTAGCTATAAATGAAAAGTAGATGCATTTTACAGGAATATGTAGATCCCAGAAGGCACATTCACCTCTCTAGGCTGGCACCACTAATCTGTCTCTCTCCATCACTCTGATTTACAGCAGTCCTCAAAATGCAGACTAAGGCCTCTCAGTAGTGTTTATCTCACTGTCACTTTGTCACTTTGTCTTGCTCCTGTGCCTCCGAGCAGGCAGGAGCTGGCAGCCACTGTCTCCAGCATAAAAGTGGATTGAATAGATTGAAAGTGGCCAAAGGGTGTTGTGGAAAGCAGAGGTGTGAAGGAAGGTGGCCAGCTCTCCAAACAGAATGATTGAAGATGGCAATGCAGCCCTGGCGGGTTAATGCGGCATCCACTGCCCACAAATAACACCATAATTTCACCATCCAGAAATACTCCAGGGAAATAAACATTTCTCATCATTGCCAGGAAAGAGGAATCATTAAGGAACAGAATGATGATGAAATGCAGAAAGTCTTGCTTCTTGAGCACAACACATTAGTTTCTGGGACATGAGGCTCATTTGTAATAGGGATCTAATTCATATAATCAACACCAAGGCTAAACACTGAAGAGAAGGTTTTCTGAAATAAAGATTGATTTCTGTGCCAGCCTTTCCATGCTAAACACAGTCTCAAACTGCATTTCTGTGTCCAGGAGCGGGGTGTTTAGAAGCCTAAATGTCCATTTGTGCATACCAACGGGCAGCTTGCCTGTGCAACCCGAAGAAAAGCAAGAGAGGGATGGGTTTTCCAAATCCCAACTCCCTGGTGGTGCTTCTTGGCTCTGGCTGAGAGCAGGACTGGCCTGGTGTGCTTCTCTGTCCCCAGTGCTCCTGGGCAGGATCCACAAGGCATTGAAGTGCTCCATGGCACCGCTCCGAGCCCTTTGGATCGGGATCAGCCTCTCGCTCCCTCTCATCTGCTGCTACAGCAATGCTTGACATTAATATTTCCCTCTTCAGCACAAGTTCTCAAAGCCCTTCTCAAGCCTTATTAAGGTTCACATCACACTCAGGGATGATGCAGAGGTCCTAATGACAAGGAAAAACGAGGACAAGAGAAGTGGCTTGCTCAATGTCAACGTTTGCAACCCAGAGACCACAAAGGGAGGATTTGAGTCTCAGTAGTTTGCTCTGAGCCCTAATGAATACTAATGACTGGCCATATTGATAATTCATAGTGCTTCCGCTGGGTTTAACACACACAAAGTGCTGTTGAAATGCTCATTTTGTCAGCGATCACTGGGGCTCTGCATGGTGTTCATCCCACAGCCCACTCCACTCTGCAGATGTGGAAATCCACTGAGTTATTCAGATATTGCTCCACCAGTGGGAAGCTGAGCGTGGAAGTGGTTGCAGGATGAGCCATGAAATAGGATGTTCACAGTGTCTGGCTTCTGGCATGTCACCTAATGCCTGATGGAGGGGTGCTGAGAACTTGGTCTCCCTGACTGCCAGAAGAGGAGCAAGCTCCATTAGAAGCCCATTCAAAGCATCTGAATTAGAAGCTGTTTCTCTCTGCTGAGCCTCTGGAGAGATGAACATTAAAGGTCTCAAGCTAGACATGTGAATATTCTCCCTTAAGTGCTTATTATTATTCCCATTTTGAAGGTGGGTGAACTGGAAAGGACAGGACTGTGCTAAATTAAGCGAGCTGGTTAGGCTCCCTCTCTGCTCCCTCATAAAACTCCTGCAAATGTCTATGAGAGAAAAGAATGTAAAGCTGCGTAAATCTCCAGGGGAATATGTTTAGGTTGTAAAAATACAGAGACAGCATGGAAATACCTCCAAGTGCTCTGGGAATATATGGTGAGTCATGAGTAGTGTATATTAAATGGTCAACGCTTCTCCAACAGAAGCAATTCCTCATGCGAGACCACAGGAGTCACAGGAGTTGGCTTTGCCCCAAACTGCCTGATTCAGCAAGATAGCAGCACTGTGCAGGAACCCTGCTCTTGTGTTTCAGCTTTTAGGTACTGGGAAAAGGGAAAAACTGAGAGATTTTTGATGGATTTGAGCACGGCAGTGTTTTAACTGTGTGAGTAGGAAGTTACCAGAAAAAATAAAATGCAGTAAGAATAGATAATCACAGAAGCACAGAATGTTTTGAGTTGGAAGGGATCTTAAAGTTCATCTCATCCAACCCCCAACACCTTCCACTAGACCAAATTGCTCAAGATAATTATTGCATGAAGTGCATCCCTCCCATGCTATTTCTTCTGTCTCTCAGTTTTCTGCCATGTCTGGCATTCTTCCTGAAGCCAGAACTCAGTCTGCAATCCTGGTAGTCATTAAAAATTATCATCTAAGAAAGTGTTTATCAGCTCTATCATTGCAGGTGCACTGGAAGAATGATTGCAAATTAAAATGGCTTTGTAACAAGGCCTGAGCTAGCAAAAAAGGAAAAAAAAAAGAGGCAGAAAAAAGGTATATTAATTTTTCTGAAATTAGAAGGTAGAATAACACTCACAGGAAACATTTATCATTATGTCAGCACAAGGAGGTTACGTGATAGATCTTTTTAATAATGGTTTTCATAACTTTGAAGGTAAAGACAGTTGGTCTATCTTGGTACTTTTCATAGAACATCTAACAAGTTAAATTACTTTATTTGTGTATGTAAAATGAAGGCTAATACAGCAAAAGCAGGCTTGGAAATTAATCTCTTTGCAGTTGTACAGGGGCAGGGCCCATCCTCTGCTCCTGAAGGAAAAATCAGGATGGCACAGGCCATGTCTGTACAAGTAGACCCCACAAACTCAGCATTAACAAACCAGCCTCGGTACTTGAAATATTTATAAATTATGGCTAAAAGAAACATTTTCCCCCTCAGCACTATGAGATGTTTGTCCAGAATGTAAATAATTTTTAGGGAACGATTCATATGTGCACTCACACGACTTGTATGTAAATGTGCTTCATGCCACAAGCTGTTTTATTAATACTTGAGCCACTCTTGAAGGCTGGGCTTTGCAAGGAACTTCATGAATGAAGAGCAACAGATGGGAAAGGGGAAAAGACTGGGGTATGTAGGGAAAAGAGTCTATAAAATGCAGTTAATCTGTTTTTTTCTGGAGGTAGACAGAAGGGTAAAAATCACTTAAGGAAACAAGGCACACATATAATCCAAGCACTCATTAGAACACATCCCTGATCAAATTTTAAACGGTTCATTTTGAATTCAGAGGCTGGAGGAGGAGTAATAAATGACATGAAAGTGAAAACTCAGGGTGTTGGAGTGTGAATGTAAAGGCCCAGTGAACTTAAATTCCCTACCAGAGGCTCAGGGACCAAATGTGAGAACACAAAATGCACCTGGAGAGCCACAGCTTGTGTATGAGTCATAAAAGGAAAAATGTTCTGTAACAGGAACTAAACAGCTCCAGGAGTGACAGCCTTCCCTCCTTATCCAGCAGAGCAATGTGAAACCACGGGCTTGCTCAGTTGGGAAAAGAGGAACCAGGAGCAGAGATCCTCTGGACTCCAGTGTGTGCCTTAAATCAAAGCCAGACGTGGTGGGGACACAGAAGCCACCTGATCATTTTAGCAGATCTGAGAAGTCTTAGAGCATCTTTCATCATTTAATCTGCTGCTCAGCTATGTCAAGCTCTTCATTAATCAAAGCTCAAAAGCAGTGCGGATTTCTAAAGAGTCTTTTTTAAAAAATGTTACTGAAGAAAACTATTTAAACAGAGCTTGAAGCAACCTAAGGTGAAGCTCTGGGCAGCTGCCTCCCTCAGTTTTGCCAGTGCTGTGATGAGCCCTTGGGTGCTGTCGCCTCTCTGGGAGCTGCAGGAGGAGCAGTGTGGAGCTGTCACACGTGAGCTGTTCCTGGTGCCAATCTGGATGGTATTTGTGGGGGGAAGGAATGATAAATCTGACTCCATGTTCTCAGAAGGCTAATTTATTTTTTATGATACTATAGTATATCAAAGAATACTCAACTAAACTATACTAAAGAATACAGAAAGGATACTACTGAATGCTAAAAAACTAATAATGAAAACTGGTGACTCTTTCCAGTCACAGTTGACTGAGTCCTGACACAGCTTGGCACTGATTGGCCAATGAGTCAAAACAATTCACATGAAACCAATGAAACAGCCACCTGTGGGTAAACAATCTCCAAACACATTGCACATGAGCACAACACAGGAGAAGCAAATCAGATAATAGTTGTTTTCCTTTTTCTTTAAGGCTTCTCATCTTCTCAGGAGAAAAATCCTGAAGGGATTTTTCAGAGAATGTGAATGCCAAAACCTGAACCCATCTCCAGCTGTCTTCTGGATCAAAACTTCCCATCCCTTCAGAGGCTCACAGAGCTGTGCATGCAGCAGGTTTCAAAGCTTTGCCCGCCCTGGGAATCACAAGCACGTGCTTCCAGAAGCAGCAGGTATTCACAGGCTCCAAGGTTTCTCGTTGCACGCGGTGCCACAAAAGAATTATAGTAACTCTGAGCACTGAGCCATTTAAATTCTATTTTAATTGATTCCCAGCTACCTCACAACTCCAGCATATTGTTAAATCAGTGGTGGATGAAAGTAGCAGGAGGTAGCATCTTCTGCATTGCTGCAGGGAGAGCATATCTAAAACAAGGCAGTAAATCCTGGGTGCCTCATCGCCAGAGAGATGCAGACAAATTGGAAGAAATTCATAAGAAGAGTAATAAAAATGATTAAAGGTCGGAAGAGACTGAGTTATGAGCGAAGATTAAAGGAACTTAATATGTATCACTTGGCTAAATGATGACTAAGAGGGGAATGATACCCTTCAACAAGTACTAGGAGGGCATAAAGATCACCAATAAAAGGGAGCTCGTGAGGGTGCTGAAGGACACACAGCTCAGGATGAAAGGATGGCATCAGGCAAAAGGCAACTGAAATCTAAAAATCATTAAAATCTAACAGACCATTTGTGGGAAACCAGATTCTGCCACATTTACCTAATCAAGTTTCAGTTTTAATTTTTGCCTGTTCCAGGGACAAAGGCATTGTCTTCAATTAAAGGCTGAGCATGAATTCCCAGAGGCATTCCAAGGATGTGCATGCCAAGAGGAATAATTCCCAGCCCAAGTTGAGAAAACAGCAAGAAAAGGCATTCAGAGTATCTGAAGGTTGATATACCCTTTACTCAGAGCTGAAGGATGTACAAGATTTGAAATTAGTGATGTGAATGTGCCTGTTGCCAGGATACCGGGGGCAAAATGAGAGTAATAATGCATTTCTTTAAAATACACACATTCCATTAATTCCAGTGAGAATTACACCAATATTTTAATGGCAGAGCAGACAACTAAGAATAGCAAATCTCCCTGCAATTTTCCCACAGCACCAACTCCCAGCCTCGGAGTTGGGAGAAGAGCTGAAACAATCTCTGGGGGTGCTGGAGTGCTGGGGCTGCACATCCTAAGCCCAGCCTGCATCCATCGGGATGGAATTGGGCTGGAATTAGGCTGAGCTGCAGCTCTGCTCAGCGCTGAGCCCTCGAGCTGTTAAATACAACATCCATAGCACCTGGTGGTTTTCCAGGCTCACTGCACGGAAACTCCCGGCTGGATTTACAGGGTTTTTTGTTGTTTTTTTTTTTTTTTTTTTTTTTTTTTTTTGTTTTTTTTTTTTTTTTTACCCAGGAAGTTGTTTGCTTTTCCTGAGAAAGAGGAGTCCTGAGGTGTCCCTCGGGGAATGTGGCAGGTCCCTTTGCTCCCAGCACCTCGTGGCACAAAGGGGACTGAGATGTTTTGGGGAAGTTTGGGTCTTTTCCTGTCACTGCCCGTGTCTGTTTCTGGTGGAATTAGGATTTGATGTAAGGATATCACTTTGTGCTGGCACCCTGCAGCAGCATCCCTGGAGAAGGGCTTTGGGAAGCACTGCCTGGGGACGGAGGTCATGGGAAAAGGGCTCCCCAAAAGCAGCTGGAGTGGGAAGCAGAATCCTCCTCGGTCCTTGCGGGCAATGAACTCCTTCCTCTGCTTTATGAGTTTGGGAGAGGGGAAGCACAAAGCAGAAACATCTGCACGTCTAAGCCCTCTCTGTGAGAATAACCCAGAGATGCTGATGCTGGGAGAGGCACGTGGAGGAAAAGCAGCCCTTTTCCTGGGATTAGCATCCCATTACAGCGGTGCTCTGAGGACACAATCTGATTTATTTATCCCAGAGTTTAATCTGGCTATAAATGCACAGCTCTGCTACTGGCAAACACAGCCATTGGACCTGGCCACCAGATTTCTGCCCCAAGCCACAGCCAGCAGCAAGGAGAAAGGACTCACATGGTTAAAAAAATCACCTTTTTAATTCACAAGTTTGCACCACTAATTGAAGGCCTGCTTTTCAACACTGCTAAAGGACTCGTCCATCTTTTTCACCACATAAGCCTGCTCAGAGCTAAGAAATATGTACAAACTTGCTTTAAAAGTGGGATGATTCTTCATATGTTGCAGAGTAAGCATGGCAACCAGCAGAAATCAGATTTACAGAGGTGGAGGTCAGGACCTTTCTTTATATGAAAACCAATCTAGTCAGAGATAGCTCTACTATAATTTCTATATTGAAACTTCTTCATTTCCTCCCTCTTTGAACTCTGAATCATGAGAATTAAAGGTCAGTCTCAGCTTTTAGATTTTCAGGCTGTTTATTCTGATTTTCCTTCCTCTGGCAATCATTACAAGAGCGTGTAGTGACAGGACAAGGGGTAATGGATTCAAACTGACAAAGGGCAGGGTTAGATGGGATATTAGAAATAAAATTCTTCCCTGCGTGGGTGGTGAGGCCCTGGCACAGGGTGCCCAGAGAAGCTGTGGCTGTCTCATCCCTGGAAGTGTTTAAGGATGGGTTGGATGGGTTTGGAAAAACCTGGGACAATGTCCCTGCCCATGGCTTTAAAGTCCCTTTAACCCAAAGCATTCTGTGATTCTGTGATTTTTCCTGGTAGCACTGTTCCTGGAGAGGGATTGATCATGCCATTAAAGTTTGTGTTTTCCTCCCCATCTCTCCAGATAACACTGAAGAGTCTGTAAGTGTCTGTGAGATGGGCAGACTCAGCCTTTATGGAGTGCCTCTATGGAAGTTTGAGCCACCACGTGTGGAAAACACCACCAAGATTTCTACTCCAGCTGCTGCTTGGTGGGGAATAATGCAAACAGAGACTTCCCCAGGGAATGAAGATCTTGTTTTCATGACAGCTTCTTGATTTTTTTGTTATTTAAAAATACAGAAAAAGGAAGAGAGTGTAATTACACAGAAATCTGGCTAAGGATAATTGCTATTCAGAGCATCCCACGAGGCCAAAAAAAGGCCTTGGAGGGCAGCATATTTAACTCAGAACAGAAATGCTGAATATGTGTGAGTATTTTATAAATCACAGGTGTCACCTCGTCAGGGTCTTTATTCTGAGTAGTTTTTTCCCCTAAAAACCAGGTGAGATTCAGATGTGATCTGAACAGAGATCCTCACGTGGTGCTGTAGGAAATGTGTGCATGTGTGGCTTTTAAAAGCTTTTAAAAGTTTTTATGTGGTCTTACAGGTGCACAATCACCTGCTTGAAATCGTTAATTTGTTTGGCTCCCAATCAGAGCTGTGTAATTTATAAGCTGCTTTGCATTTTACTATTAAGGTATATATGGTTTCACTGCAAAACAGATTCCCACAGAGCTGAGTTTTAGATGCTTCTGAAAGTTAAAACCAGAGATGGGCTTGATCACAAAAGAAAGTACTAAAATAGAGAATTCACTGTTTTTTCACATTCAGCTCGTGCTTCATCACTTCAAGCTCTTAGAAATAATATTGCTGAGCATTAAACACGTGGATTTAAGCTTAACAGTGTAAGGAGGGAAATATGAAGAGTTTTCCTTTTGATAACATTGGCTTTGCAAGTGTTGCATTAAGCCTTTGAGGGAAATGGTGTGTGCTGCATCTCAGAAAGGATGTGTGTGCGTCACAGGTTTCATCACCAGACTATACATTAAACCACAGATTTATCATCATAGAACCACAGAACAGTCTGGGGTGGGAGGGACCTTTAAGACCATCTTGTTGCAACCCTCCTGCCATGGGCAGGGACATCTCCCACTATCCCACGTTGCTCCAAACCAAACCCGGCCTTGGGCACTGCCAGGGATCCAGGGGCAGCCACAGCTGCTCTGGGCACCCTCAGGGCCTGCCCATGCTCACAGGGAACAATTCCTTCTTAAAATTTAATCTCAGCTTGACCTCTGACAGTTTAACAGTTTTTAGGTATATTCACTTTACACATATATGAATAAACATTTTTTTTTTTTGGTAGGATCTCTTGTTTGAGAGCAAACTTTCCATTCAGCTGAGTAGAAGATTTTGGCTCCTTAGCCACGCTGGTGCTGTTGCCATTCCAAGCCCGGAGCAGGGCAGAGGATGCTCTCTGCAGCCTGCCAGGTGTGCAGCAGGATAGCTCTGATCCCCAGCCGTGCCCTGAGTCTCTTCGGGCTGACCTTTGCCTGCTCACTGCCATTCGGGACAGCCCGAAATCCCGTCGGACGGCTCAGGAGGGGCCCATCTCCTCCTGCATTCCCTCGGCCCATGGCCCGGGATGCCGCGGGGGATGCCCGGGGGATGCCCCGCATCCCGCCCCAGAGGGTTCCGCGGCGCATCCCCCGCTCTGCTCGGATCCCATCCCCGCTCCCCATCCCGGGGGGTTCCGCGGAGCATCCCCCGCTCTGCTCGGATCCCATCCCCGCTCCCCATCCTGGGGGGTTCCGCGGAGCATCCCCCGCTCTGCTCGGAGCCCATCCTGGGGGGTTCCGCGGAGCATCCCCCGCTCTGCTCGGATCCCATCCACGCTCCCCCATCCCGGGGGGTTCCGCGGAGCATCCCCCGCTCTGCTCGCAGCACATCCCCGCTCCCCCATGCCCGGGGGAACCCCCACGCCCCGGGGAGCCGCGGGGCAGAGCCGAGCGCTGCACTCCGCCTCCCGGGCTGCGCAGCGCGGCCGGGGAGCGGCGGGGCTGCTCCCTCCCCCTTCCTCCTCCTCCTCCTCCTCCTCCTCCTCTCCTCCTCCTCGTCCTCCGCCCCCCTCCCCCAGGGCAGAGCCGGCGGAGGCGGCGGGCGCGGGGCAGAGCAGAGCCGAGGCGGCGGAGGTAGGAGCGCGGGGATGGGATGGAATGGGGTGGGATGGGATGGGATGGGATGGGATGGGATGGGATGAATGGGATGGCGGGGGCCCCCAGGCCGCGGCTCCCCAAGTTTGCAGGCAGCGGGACTTTGCGGGAAGTTGGGCAGCGCCAGGCTCGGCACGGCTCGGGGGACGCGGGGCTGTCCCCGCTCCCCGCGGGCTGCGGCACCCGCGGCGCTGCCAGGGCATCCCGGAGCGGCGGCAGGAGCGGGGAAAGGCGGCAGGAGCGGGGCCGGGCTCCCGGGACCCGCGGGCACAGGGCACAGGGCGCGATGCTGCCACTGCCCGCAGCCGGCTCGGGGCTCGGGGACAGCGGACACTTGTCCGGGGGCTCTCCTGAAAGAGCCTTTCCATCCCGGAGCGCATCCCTCCGAGGAGCGAGCCGGGCGTGCAGGCGAGTATTTTTGGGTGAAGAGGGGGATTTCTGAAATGCAAGCTGCTGGCTGTTAAAAATAGCTTGATAGCTGCTGAGAATGCAGGCAAGGTTCAGTGACGGGTTATTGTGGTCAGAGTCTGTTAAGCAACAATTCACCAGCTGAACTTTGGCGGTCTCATATATGGGCTTCTCTTTTTCTTCCCCTTCTTCTTCTTTTTTTTTTTTTTTAATTTTCCTCTGCTGCTTCATTGTAATACTACAGCCGTACTCTGCAGGGATCTCAGTGTCTTAGGCACAGACAGATTTGTAGGTTAATGGGATATGTGAGAGCATTGCTTGGATGGTGCATCCAAACACCTACCAAACTCTCAGATTTGGAATTTTAAATTTTTTTCATTTTATTTCTTACATCATTCTATGGCCTAAAGTCCCCTTCACACTGACTTGCATACGACATCAGAATGGTTTCACTTCTTGAACTGTTAGCCAGACCAAAAACCCATCATCATCATCATCATCTCCTGTAGAACAAACATGTTCCTTTGTGTTTTGAGACTTGAAAGAGTAGAGTGGCCAGCTGGGCACATCACAGATTAAATCTCAAAGTTTGCTGGAACTGTTCATGAAAAATAAATATTTTTAAGGTTTAACTGCAAATGGTATGTGCTCGTTTGGATAAACAAACACCTGATTGAACAGCACTGCACTTGATACTGACTGGGGACTGCTTGATCTTTGGCAGAGAGGGAAATTTCCACCAATAAAACATCCCCAAGTGGACGTGAACCATACATATATATTTGTATCTGTGCTATTTATAGACATAGAGATGCTTTTTTATATACAGTCACTCACAAATAGTGACTCTCACTTAAAACCAGCAAGCACTTACAGAGTAGCTGCCTTGAAGCCTCTTTTTGTCAGTGATTAAAATGTTGTCACACATCTCATGCCCTGAGAGCTTCTCTGCTGCTGCTGGTGCCATTTCACTCTTGGGCATTGAGTCAAAGGATTCATCTGGCTCTTCACGTGCCAAAAGAAAGAAAATCAATTTGAATGCAGAAAGACTACTTGTATGAAGATTAAGTAGTGAAACTACCTTCTTTCTTTCCTTTTTTTTTTAATAGCACTTAGATCCTGTGTCTGTGAGTTGCAGCCACTGTGCAGTTCTGAAATCAATAGGAAAATAGTTTTATGGTTCAGATTTTGTCACAGGAGGACTAATCTCAAATTCAGAGTGTTTTATTTGGTGGTTTGTAACAGGAAGATGATCAAACAGTGGAGATTTACATTGCAAAACACATAATTCCACTAATGCAATGGAAGGCAGTAATGGATTTTTATCTTCATTGCTAAACTAAAAGCAGCTATCTGGAAACCATATAAATGAGAATGGTGAAGCAGACTCTCATATTTGAATTATTTCATGTGGTTGGATGGGAAGGATGAAGGTGTGTAATCCACCAGCAGTATGAACAGGGATTTTATGTAGGCATAATCACAGAGATGCAAATAAGGTACTGCTTATGTTCTATTTTAACATTATTTCAAGCAACCTGTGGCAGGAGCTCTGTGAGAAGGGGGAGTTTCAGTGCTCAAAGCTTTTGTTGGCTGCCCAGGTGATCTCAGTTTTAAGGATGGGCTGGTACTAAAGCACCTCTCAAAGCACTGGTTTGTGTTGAAGATCAAGTGGGGTGGCAGCAAACTCTGCTAAGGATTTCTTGTGGAATTCCTCTGCTGACTAGGAAGGGGGATCCTTCCTTTTATAAACTACTTTTCCTGCACTGATTTCTTCCTCATATGTGCACAGAGCAAAATCTCACTATTGTAGCTCGGGGCTGTGTCACCACTGGGTGCTGATAGAATTTGTCCTGAGGTGAGCTGACAGCAGAGGGCTGATCTCACCTCAATGACACATGGATTTAGGAACTTGGAACACACAGCTGTGCTTCTCTTCCAGCACAGATGCATCACTTAGGTGAAGAAAAGCCATGACACCAACAGATACTGATATGCCCCTCTCCCTCCTAATTACCCCTACAGTTAATGTATATCCCACAGTCAGAAATTCCAATGGGATGAGCTCTTAAATCACTCAGTGCTGCCCTGGGTGGAGCACTATTTCAGACATCCCAGAGGGTTTGCAGGAGATGGACCTTGATCTGATCTGGGCTTGTTAATTGCTGGTTTTAGACTCCCATTTAACCCACCTGGTTTCCTCCACACCTCCCACAGAGAGAGGTAATTCTAAATTCCCACTGTACTCCTTATGTTGCTCAGCTAGAAGAATCCAAAGTGCTGTGGAGAGCCATGGTAGATTTCCAGTAAGACAGCATTTTTTTCACTGCTTTCCCACACAAATTAGCATTTCTTATTTATTGATGTTTTTTAGTGAAGTGCCCTGTTTTGCTTGCTGACCAAGTGAGGTGTCAGATCTGGAGTCTGAGCACAGCCATACAGGGGAAGGGATCTGTAACCTCCTGCAAGTTCTTGTTTAGAAGCAGCCTGGGTTGCACCCATCTCTCTACTTACACTGCAATTTCACTAAAATTCCAGATGATCTATAGCTTTGCTGAGCCATTCTCTTAAAAATTTGTATGGCTGCCTGTGTATCTGACAGAAAACATGTTGTGTTTGTCCCCACAGCCTGCTGGGTTGTGTTTCCCAGGCTCAAAGACATGATTACAATTCTGTCCTGGTGCCTGGGCTGGGTTTTTACAGGAGAGGGAGCCAGGGAAGCTCCCGAGGAGGTGGAGAGCCTTGCAATGGGAGCTCTGTAATCCTTTGATTACACAGCTGTGCCTGACATGCCACTAAACAGCACTTTAGGGGCAAGCAGTTAATGTAGCTTTTCCATGGAATATTTATTAATTTATGTTACACCTGCTTTCCAGCAGTTGTTGAACGTGGATTGTAAGCTTTAGATTTAAGGAGCATCCTCTGAGGGGACAGAGGCAGGTGATGCCTTGCAAGAGGAAACAGAAGGAAAAATGTTGTCCTAGTGGCAGTGACAAGGCAGCTGAGGGGAGGATGAGAGGCCTGGTGAGGTGGTGGAGGTGGACAGGAGTGAGGGACCCTTGGCACACTGTCCCACTGCCTCTGTCCCCTCTGGTGGCAGCACACAGAGGTCACAATCTCAGACTGGTTTGTGTGGGAAGGGAAAGGGAAGCTCATCCAGTTCCAGCCCTGACATCTTCCACTGTCCCAGGTTGCCTCAAACCCATCCAGCCTGGCCTTGGGCACTGCCAGGGATCCAGGGGCAGTGGATCTGCTCTGGGCACCTGTGCCAGGGCCTGCCCACCCTCACAGGGAACAATTCCTTCCCAGTATCCCATCCAACCCTGCCTCCTGTCACTTTGAAGCCATTCCTCTTCTCCTGTCACTCCATCCCTTTTCCAAAGTCTCTCTCCAGCTCTCCTGGAGCCCCTTCAGGTTCTCGAAAGTCTCCTGGAACCTTCTCTTCCCCAGGCTGAACACCCCACTGTGACCGTGTTCACAGGGGTCTCAGGATGAGGGAAGAGATGAGGATCTCACTCCATGTTTCAGAAGGCTGATTTATTATTTTATGATATATATTATATTAAAACTATACTAAAAGAATAGAAGAAAAGGTTTCATCAGAAGGATAGCTAAGAATAGAAAAAGAAAGAATTATAACAAAGGCTTGTGTCTCGGACAGAGTCTGAGCCAGCTGACTGTGATTGGGCATGAATTAGAAACAACCACATGAGCCCAATCCCAGATGCACCTGTTGCATTCCACAGCAGCAGATAATCATTGGTTACATTTCACTTCTGAGGCCTCTCAGCTTCTCAGGAGAAAAAATCCTAAGGAAAGGATTTTTCAGAAAATATGGCTACAGCCCAGTCCCAGCCGTTCCTCACAGGACTGATGCTCCATCCCTCTGATCACTCTGACCTCTCCTGCACCAGCCCTCCAGCCCCAACCTGCTGCCTCTTCTCATTCCCACATTCCCAAATCACCTTCCCCCAGCTCCCACAACAGCCTGAGCTGCCTGAAACACTCATTTCCCAAACCTCAGCACCTGGCTGCTGCTTTCCTCCTGTCCTTGCCCAAAAATGAGGTGGCCCATCTCAACTCTGGGCACATTTTTGGAGCTCCTGGTGGTGTGAGCCTTCCCCTGTTGGTTTGCTGAAAGCAGCCACAGCTCCTGCAGCCTTGGGGATGGTGGGGGGCACGTGGCTGCCTCCTGTGCCACAGGTTTCCTTGGAAATGAGCCCAATCCCATGGAGAACTGATGGGATGGAGTAAGGGAGCAAGCCAGGCTTTTATTTTGTTTATAGACCAAGCAGCACCAGATACACACTTATTGTTCTAAAACTTACTATGCCATCATTTACTCACCAAGTAAGCAGAGTGTTTTATAAAGAAATGGGGTTTTGGGCCAAATCTGTATCTAAGGTGGGTTGTTCCTCACTGTAAAAGGTGCAGATCTGTACCTAAATAGCAAAATACTCAAAATGACATTTTCCATTTGCTTCACGCCTTCCAGTAGGAAAAAATAAGTTCCACGAGGAGATATTTTTTTCCCATAGAAAAATCTTGATTTTCAGTGTGGGTGAATGTACCCTGCTATCTAACCATAAAATTAGAAAAACTGATGAGAGTGAAAAAGGCTTTCGTATTGTTTTATTTTACTTTGGTTTTTGCATTTATTGGTGTTTGGCTTAGATACAAGTTGAAGTTAGACTTGTAACTTCTCAGGATTGCATGGAATAGAGAGAAGGTAATTTCTTTCAAATAAGTCATTGAGTTACAGGTGAGCTTGAACTGGAAGAACTCTGAGGTCAGACAAGAGTGAAGATAAAATGCAAAGTTCAAAGTCATACAGAGGAAACAAGATAAGACTGCTTTGAAAAATGAAAAACTCTACAAGATACAAAGGCAAAAAAATATAGAGATTTATGTGCAGCATGTATACTCAGGAGATGGAAGAAGCCTCACAGTGTTGAAAGAGTGCTCTGAGGATGGGCAGCACGTGGATGTGATATTGGATGGTTTGCCCAGTTTCAGGTCTTGGAACAGTGTGGAGAAAAACCACTTAATTAAAGTGCTTTAGAACTGGCACCAAATGAGTAATGAGATACCAACAAATAGGAGAGACCTCAGGGGAAAAAAGTAGCAGAAATCAGGATTCTGCAGGGTTTTACCCATAATTTGGAGGAAATATGAGCCCAGTGTCAACCTTGCTGTGCCTAAATTGGGATATAATGGTCTGAGTGCCAGAACTTATTAATCCAAAGAAAAAGGACTTTGACTGGGGCAGCCAGGAGGTTTGTTTGTGTAAAGCTGGAGATAGGAGGAAGTGGAGAAGGATGGTTTAATAGTTTATTAGGAGAATGTATCACATAATGAGATGGGTTTGCCTGCAGGCCCAGCTCCTCACAGGGGAGCTTCATCTCCTGAAATTCCTTTAGCAGCTCTTAAAACCAACACTTCCTTGCAAGCCCATCAAACACCTTATCTAATATTCCCTCCCAGCCTCTTTGATTTTGGCTGCTTTTTAGTTGTAATTTGTCTTTTTTGCTCAGCTCTGGAGATGCTAGATAATCTTAAACAGATACTGGTAATGTTAAGTGGATAATGAATCTCAAACTTTTAAGTTCATCATTTTGTAGATGTATTTCAGTGTGTTAGGCTGGTGATTGGGCTCCTGCTCTTGCCTTCCACCCCTTCCTAGTGCATTTTTAGGGCTGCTGCTGTGCAGCTCATCCTTGGGATTGCTGAAGCCTGAGGATATTTCCTGGGGCTGTCTCTGGAAAGGATTTTGGCTGCTGCTGCTGCACCCAAAGAGGAGCAGGTTTTGAACGTGTCCATCAGGTGTGGAGCCCGTGCCCAGGTGATTCCAGGGGAGGAATGCTGGTTCACACTGTGAGATTCACACCTTCAGGATCAGGGATCCTCTGCCTGCTTTGTTTCTCCCTAGAGCTCCGAGACATCTGGGTTGTAACTGCATCCATTGCAGGCGATAAAAATTCAGATAAAAACCCTGCTGTGTGTTAAAGACTGCCAATAGAAACTGCAGCCCGAGATGCAGTGATAGGCTGTTAATTTAAGAAGACAAAAACATGTTCTTGAGCACTCCAGCATGGAGTACTACAGCTTCATGCCCTGAGCGACTCATCGGAGCCGTTCACAGAGTAAATAATTTAGATGAAAAGTTTCATCAATTATAAAGCTCTGAAAACAGTTTCTCAGCTTCAGGATTAACTTGCCTGAGGATCAGATAAGGATAAATCAGAATGAAACCGCTATTGCACTTGACACTTAGTATTAGAATTACTTTGCAAGGCTATTTATACCATCTTTAAAACAAGAAATGAGATGTGAGAGGTGAGCAGGAGGGAAGGGTGGAATCTGAGCTGATCCTCTCGCTGAGGAAAAAGGAAATAAAAATTTGTCTGATGTCACAGACACATTTTCTGAAAAATCCTTTTCTTAGGATTTTTTCTCCCGAGAAGCTGAGAGGCCTCAGGAACAAAATGTAACCAATGGTTATCTGCTGCTGTGGAATGCAACAGGTGCATCTGGGATTGGCTCATGGGGTTGTTTCTAATTAATGGCCAATCACAGTCAGCTGGCTCAGACTGTCTCGGTCAGTCACAAGCCTTTGTTATAATTCCTTCTCTATTCTTAGCCAGCCTTCTGATGAAATCCTTTCTTCTATTCTTTTAGTATAGTTTTAATATAATATATATCATAAAGTAATAAATCAGCCGTCTGAAACGTGGAGTCAGATCCTCGTCTCTTCCCTCATCCTAAGACCCCTGCAAACACTGTCACAGTCTGACATCAGGTGATTTTGAATAGGGAAGTTTTTAACCCTTCAGAGTAGGTTTTTGAGTGTTTCTGAGGAGATCAGCAAAATGAAAATATACAGCAGAGTAAATGCAATCTAAATTGGTATCCATGGAAATCCCACGTGGATTTTTCTGGCATTAGGCTGGATCAGGAGTAATTCACCTTTTGGGTTTCACTGGTGTGAGGGGGACCAAAATGTGGGAGTGGGAACAGTTTCCCATTTGTTTTGGAGGGGTTCAGAGCCCTGTGCTCACCAAGGAGTGTGGCGGGGCTGGGAGATCTGGGTGACCCTCCAGAGCTTGTCAGGGAGCAGCTTCTGCCTGGAGTCAGTAACTCTCTCAGATGGGCCCACTCACCTGCTGCTCATTCCTGCTTCAGCTGTACAGATTGAGCATTCTCCTGGTTTAGCAGCAGAGCTGGAATGTTGCAATAACTCATTCTGCTGTAATACAGGGGAATGCATAAAAAGCCTCTGCTGAGTTTTGATAGTGTTTTCCTGTAATGATACCCATTAAGTGAGTGTAGTAATCTCTCCAGTTTTCCATTTTTTTTTTTTGTCTTGCTGTGCTGGTACATTGGATAATGAATGAAAAAGAGAAAAGCCCTAAAAATGTGCCCTGAAAATGCTGATAAATATGTAAATGCCAACAGTATCTTTTTTGGACTATTACAATTCCTACAAGCTAAAGCTTTCCAAAACTGCAAAATGAACAGGCACTTGATGACAATTAATATTTATGCATTAAAAACATGCCTGTTAGTGAAACAAGAGTATCCCATCCATCATCACTAAACATTTTGCAGTGCACAACTTTAATACCCTCCTTTCTGTATTGTGACAGCAAATAATTCTAGCAAATAGATAGCAAATTCTAGCAAATGATAGCAAATATCATTAAGTTGCATTTAACAGAAAACTTGGATAGTTTCAAATGAGATAACATAAACCCTGTGTTCATTCCAAACAGCAATTCTCTGGATGAACCTCTGCCTTCATTAAAGTCACTGAAATGTCTTCCTGCTGACTTCAGCATGCCAGCATTTCAAAAAATAAATTGAAATGGGATCTCTAAAAGTTTTCTTCTTGATGAGTGGCTGGAGCTAAAGCCATTCAGCTGTGCTTTTCTGTGCATATGTTATTTAGCTCAGCCAGGAGGTCTCGAGGTGAAGATAATGTCTGGTGGGGATGAGGGAATGTGAGCAGGAAATAATATTTCCCTTTGAAATAATCCATCAGTAGCTGTGCTGTCCCAGAGGCCCCTTTTTATGGAGATCCTGCAGATGTGGAGCCCCCTTTCAGTGCTGAGGGAAGCCAAGCATGCAGGTGGACATTCCTCTTAAGGATATTTAGGCCTTAAAAGTGATGGAAAAGCCCCAAAGTCCAACTCTTATTTATTGCACTGCTGCAGGGTAGAAGTGCAGCCTTCAGGCATGGCTTTGGGGACATTTTTAGCTTTGTCCTTTTGGCATCTAGGGGTTTCTGTGCAGCAATTGAATAGGAGGAAGGAATTAATTAGATTTAGCCATGTCAAGCTGAAAATCTGAAGTTCCTCCTTGCACATCCTTCGAGGAACCCTCCATGGTCTGGATTTAGCTGCCATCCGCTCCATTTTTACTGCTATATTTTTGGACTTCCTCTGCTGATAAATATTTAGAGTCTGTTTATCTTTCATCTCATTTCTGTTACATAGTGCTTACAGATATATTTTTTGCCCCCATAAATACTTATTACTGCAGAAATTAGTGTTGCAAGCCTTGATATTGCAGTGCCAGCAGTTTTGTAATTTTAATTGAGGCTGGCTGACAGTACTTCTATTAATTATCCAGGAGAGGCTTATGGCTTTCTAAAAGAGAAGTGTATTTCTGGCTGGAGGAGTTTGAAGGGGAGTTGTAATTGCTTTATGTCTGGAGTGCAGGTTTAGGTGCAGGAGCCTTGGCTGGATTAGATGTGGCCATTGCTGAGGATCAATAAAGCATGAAAAGGGGAAAAGCTGTTTCAAATTTGTAAAAGTTGTAGCTACCAGGATGCTGCTGAACTCAGAATGAAAAATGCAGCTGTTTCTTTGGGGTTTAATTAAAATGCAGTGAAAGACAATTCAGAGAGACCCAAGTTGATAGTAATTACTTTGAGCATGTGAATAATTGGAGCAGGTGAAAGATTTCCTTCACAAGATTCTGCACAGCCTTTTCTTACAGCCTGGTTCTATGTGACTCTTACTGATGCTGCCCAGCTAAATCTTAGTGCTGTTTTCCTGAACCTTCCAGATTCTTTTGTGGAGTTGTGTTTTTCCTGATGTGAATAAGACAGTCCCACTTTAATTGGATAACAGCAGTTGTCACCCTGCAAGAGGGATTGTGATGCCCAGGGGCCTCAGAAGTATCTGCATGAAAATAAATAAATAAAACATCTGAAAAGCTTTGCTAAGAAGCAGTAAATTTAAAAACTGATTTGGTTAACAGCATTGAAATGCGGTGCCTTATTCTATTACAGCATAAAGCCACCAGATGTCACTTATTTTGTGCACCACTCTTCTGGGGAGAAGCATGTCCTTGGCATGGAAAAGATTAAAACAAAAAAGGACAACTTACTTTAAGTGGCTTTGTTTCTGTTTGTGTTCCTAACTGGCAACTGTCTTTCTTGATAAATATTTTCATCTTAAAATAGAGCATATAAACTCATTTCTCACAGATCAGACAGACTTGCATTTTTTATGAGCCTTAAATGTCAGCAGTGCCATTTTGAGAGCCAGTCTTTAAGAAAATAATTAATAGGCTTACTCCATTTTCAGAAGTGGGAATGCACATTTTACAGATAGGATGGTTTTATTTTTATGAACTGTTCTATCATTAAAGACACCTCAGCCAATGGCTCACACAGATATTCATCTTCAGCCAAGTTAAAAGCAATGGGGGGGAGTTTTAAAGTCATACAGAAGGTGGAAGTCATTGTGGAGGGAAGGAAAGGAATGATTCTGAAATCAGAGACCAGCATCTGCTTCTGGAGTGGAGCAGCTCTTTCTCAGGGTTTAAAGGCTTCAAGGAGAAGAGGAGCAAAGTGGGGTGGGGTTGTCTCTAAAGAGGAAAAACACTTGGTACCCCAGGCAAAGCTGGATTTCCTGGCTTGGATGGGCATGGCCAGTGTCGGGGGCTGGAAGAGGCAACAATTCCTCACCAGTCCTGGGTGTGTCCTGTTCCACTGTGGGTTTTCCCTCCCCTCACCAGAGATGCCAAATTGAGAGGTGCACACACCCTTTCTGCTCCCTGCTAACATAACCCTCCTGCTCTTTCATTCTTTGGCCTGTACTCAAAGGCAGCACCATTCAAAAGAGGAAATTTAATTTGCTGGACTTGAAGCAGAGAGGCTGAAAATTGAGCGTTTTCCTGAAGGATAATTATTAGTGATTTTTTTTTCCCCCACCTAGTGGTAGTACTGTAGTTTGTTTTTACATTTTAAATGTGTAATTTTTTTACATTTTAAATTTTAAATATGTCTCCTCCCTCAGATTTCAGCTTGGGATGGAGTCCTACTCACTCTGTGGATCTCATGCAGGTTGGAGGCTGTAAATCCACAGCTCTGAGTGAATGATGTGAGAGTTCCTCTCCAAATAATTTTCCATTTCAGTCCTCAGGAGCAGCTGTGCTGAAAGGCTACCTGCCTTCATTTTTCATCTGAGGTGAAAAATGTACTCTAGCATGGCATTCCCTAGCTGGAGGCAGAGTACATGACACATTTTCCCCTCCCTTTTCCCTCTGTGCTTGAGCAAAAATAGAGGTGAGCAAAACACTCCTTAACTAATAGAAACAGTGTTGGCTTCTAAATGCAGCAAATTTGTATTTTAGCACCTCGTATGAAACCAATTACATTAATGAGGGCTCCAGTTCTTAACTGGGAGTTGTTGATGACAGGGAGGGTTTCATTTCCTACTGCAGGTCTTACACCATTGCTCCTGAAAGTGCCATCTGCCAGCTTTGGACCCAAAAATGCTCCCTGCCACTGCTGTGCAGGGAGATTCTGGCACAGCTCTGGGATGGGGAGCATGACTGCAGCTTGGGAAGCTGGGAAAATTCACTTTCTCTGTATGGTGAGCTTATGAAAGGCTGAAATTCATTCTGTTTAATGTGGTTACTGAGGGAAAGTCAGAGTTCATGCTGTCTGCCTTAGGTGGTTTATTTAGAAATTGGATTGCTGGTGGCTTTCTGTCTTGTGAAACACGTATCTGAATTTGATTCAAAATCCCTCAATTCCCAGGTAATGGGATTCTGGATGGTGAGTTAGGAGATCTAGGTTTTTCTTGTACTTCTATCATGATATTACAGGTGACACATGTCAGAACTCTGTCATTTTGTCCCCCAGAGGTGGAGCAGCACCTTTGAAAAGCACTCTGAGGTCTGATGCTGAGAGTTTCACACCCTTTCTGGACCATAACCTAACCCCAAGCTACATTTGAGTGCACTCTGTGGTTCCTGTGTATGGCATGAATGGTTACAGCTGCATTTTCTCATTTAATTAATTTTCACCTTGGGCAAAAGCATCTCTGTCAAAACACTGATAAAATAATACATGTTGTATTTCATTGTCCATGTTTGGATAAAACATTTTGTCTGTTCCAGATCAGTTTTGTTGGCCCTATATAAGTAACCTAAAGGAGGAACAGTAAGAATAACATCAAATGCAAGTTTTCATGTGCAAAAAAAGAAGCCCAAATAACTGTAAGGTTTCATTCTGATTTGCTGTTCTTCTCAAAGTGTAATTTAAACCAATGAGCCATGCAACAAAGAAACTGAGGTGTGTTATCAGCATGTGATTTATTTTTTCACCTAATGAGGAGAACTGTGGAATTTTTTGAGTTTATAGATTATTCTGAACTTCTGCAGTCACTTACTTTGATTATAAATGGTTTGGATGCTGAAGGCATTTTCCAGGATTTAAATATGCAGGAAAACGTCAAATTAAATCAAATGATTAGTGGTGAGACTTATTTCTCTCCTGCACCTAGGATGGTGCTCTAGAATGCCTAATTTTGCACATACTGGTGAAATAACTGCTGGAAAAGTTGCAGGACTTTGTTATTCACATGGAAAAACTCTAAAGTCACAGCATGGTTTGGGTTGGAAGGGACTTTAAAGCTCGTCTCATTCCAGCACTTCTACCACCCCAGGCTGCTCCAAGGCCTGTCCAACCTTTCATTTTTGTTCAGGAGGGTCAGAGAGCCCATCCCTGGCTGCCTTCCCTTGAGGACTCTGGTCTGGAGCTCTGCTCTCCTCAGGCATGGTGGGGATGCACCAGGGGATCACCACACTCCAGCTGCCACCTCCCCCTTGACAGCAGGACAGAGATGAGCTCCTGGAGCAATTCTTTGGCCAGAGCCTGGAGGTTTTCATGGCAGGGCCACCACAGCAGTTCATGAGGCAAAAAAACCCGACCAAAACAACCAATGTAGCTCCAGGCTCAGGAGGGCCCTCCCAGCTGGGTGGCAGTGCTGGAGTGGAGATCGTGGCTCAGTGGTGAAGGTGATACCTTGAGAAGGCCCAGGACAAGTTATTAATGAACAGATTTTGCCATCCTTGGTGCTGTGTGACTACTGCTGATGCCTTGAGAAGGCTGACCTAGAACAGAGGCTGGACAGAGCTAAAGGATAAAGCAGGGATTTATTAAAAGGACTCCATGGATCCACCTTGGGCAGCACAAGAGCCCAGCCAGGGCTGCACCCAAGATGGACCAAAATGGTCACAAAATGCACCTGAGATGAACAAAATGATCACAAAATGCACCTAGGATGAACCAAAATGGCCCCAAAATGCACGAGCGGGCACGGGCTCTGTCCCTGGGATCAGTTCTGCTCCATTTGCATCTTGCAGTTCATTGTCCCATTCCAGCTTTAGCCCCTGCAGTCCCACCCTGCTTGTTTTTCTCTCTCCAGCCCACGGGGTTTGTGCTCCTGGGCTGAGATTTGGATCATTTGTCCTTGGTGCCCAGCTGGAGCAGGAATTGTTTTGTCTCCCTGCTCTGTGCACAGAGCTCAGCATCCCCTGATGTGAGCCCAGACCCACACACTAAAGCAGCACAGAATGGGAAAAATAGAAAGGCTAAAACCTGAGGCATCAAAGGTGGCAGCTTGAGGTTGATGGTTGGGCTCAGTGATCTTAAGGGTCTTTTCCAGCCTTAACAATTCTCTGATCAGGCTGCTGAGTTCACCCTGGAGCTGTTGCTGTTGGAGCCAGAGCGGGCCAGAGCTGCTGGGGTGTGGGCAGCCTTGCTCTTTGGACATCTCCCGTAGAGGACAGAAAGCAGGGTGGAGGGGCTGCAGTGCCCAGAACTGCTCCAGCCCAGCTGCTGAGTCACATTCCCAAAGATCTGATGGAATATGTGGCATTTCTTGGCATTTTGTTGCACGTTGCTGCCTTTAGCTATGGGCGTGGAGTGATCTTTGCAGGAGACAATGATTGATACAGCTTGTTGTGGCACCTGCTGTGCTTTTTAAACACCATTTTTGAGGGTGGAAAGCGTTAAGGAAGCTGAGCACAGGGGCAGCTTCTGCAATGCCTTATTCCCAAAACCACGCAGCTCCTTTTGGTGCCCACTAAAAAGTAACTCGGCAGCATTAGTGATAGGACAGCTGAGGATAGAGCTGTTTTTCACATTTCTCTGGATCTGAGGCACCAACAGAAGTGTTTCCTCTTCCAGCTTGATGCATCAGTTGGGCTGAGCTCTTCTGCTGACCAATACAGCCTTTTTCTCTACAGATACCTGCATATAATATGAATATTTTATTTATCATTGTTTCATCGTGGCCAGGTGTCACTTTTGAGACATGAGCATTGCATTCATCAAAGCTTGAGTCCTCACTTACCTGACAAGGCTTGAGGGGTTTTCCTTAGTGTTATTATTTAGGCTCTACAGCAGTGCTTAGAAGGAATAAATGGGTTTAAAAGCCATCTCTTCCAGCCTAAGACACCCCAGGAAGCTTTTATGTAACTGTAGTCCTTGCTACAGAAATAGATTAAGGAATTTCTAATTTATTTCACATTAAAAACATCCCTTCTAAATGTATCTGTATGCTCTTGATGCCATCTTAGTCTCCTGTATAGTTGAGAGCTTTGAATGCATTAACAGCCTAAACCGAGTTAGTACATTAATCTCATGAAATCAAAGATTCATATCTTTGACTGAAGGTAAACAACATCAGCAACAGAGAAATTGAACAGATGGAAATGTGTTTCAAAACTTGGGAGGCATTTTTGCTGGAGATTTTTTTTGTTAGATATGTTAATTCTGCTTAAGTTGGAGTTTGTAAGTTCCTGCAAAGTATTTTGTGGGGTGTACTCTGGAGATACTTCTAGCTCTTTGCAGTTTTATAATGTTAACAGTTTCAGTCTTTCTGCACTAGAAACAGCTTTTTGGGTTATCATTAACAGTCATGCATCTGTTCTTGAAAATCTGGCTGCCAACTGCAGTTGATGGAATTTGTGTCACTTCAGATTCCTTGTGCGATTTGCCTCAGCAAAGGGTTTATTTCAGGCACTGGTGCCATTTCAGCTGCAATGTCCTGTAGCGACTCCACATCCTCCTCTATTTGTCTGGAACCAAATACATCAACAAGCACTGCAGTTTAGAAATAAAACCTCATTTTACCTCCCACTGGTCACTTTTGTGCTCTGCTGCCTCCAGGGACACGCGGGTTTTCCATGGTGGTGGGAGATTTCTGGCTGGAGCAGGGAATTTGGGAGCAGTTGTGCTCCCTTTCCCTTAGAACTCTGGGCTGTCTCAGGAGATGCTCTGCCCCACAGAGCAGATCTTGGAGCGTCCTGGTCCCAGGCATCCCTGTGAAGCTCTCCAAAGGTGCTCAGGTAGGGATCATGAAGGATTTGAATAAGGCACTTGTGCTATCTCGGAGCTCCATCAAAGGTGGGCTTTGTTTTCTCAATTTCTCACTTCAAAACCTTAAAAAGTGAATTTTGACCCCTCTGCAGTTGAAGCAGAGGGAGAGTGGAAGGTTAGTTTGGGACAGTTTCCCAATAACAGAATTTAAGTAATTAACATATCCATTGAAAAAAAAAAGTCTCTTGGAGCATTTGCCTTGGGTTTCCTCTGCCCACAAATAAAGACCATCTAGTTTGCTAAGCTAAATGTTGTATTTATATTGCAGAAAATGTTGCAGAAGAGGCATGGTGTGAGGGAGTGCATGCCAAATTTCCCTTGGTGCATTCATCATTATGCAGAGTTGGGGTTTTGGTTTGCTTTTCTAATTTCTTTTTCCCCTCGGTTTCTTTTCATGGAGATTGAGTAAAGCACATTCTCAGATTTTTATCTTGTTTGCTTACAATCTGGAGGCCAGCTAAGTGCAGTGTAAGGCATGAAAAAGGTATTTGTGGTTGTGTTCTTTCCAAGTGGAAAACAAGCACACTGAAGCCAAACACGGGAGAGACCTGCAGGAAGAGAGAGTCCAGTCAAGGGAGTCAATGGTCCAGTGGCTGAGGAACAGATTTTCTTATTATTGTCCTGGATATTACAATATGTACTCACTGGGTTTCATATTTAGCGTGGAATTTTTTCCCTTTTTTTATGACTGTTGTAAAGTGGGGGCTTTGTGCCTCTGCAAGATTCGTGGGCTGGATTTTGCCCTGTTGAGAGAACAGCACCAAGAGCTGTGATATTTCTGAGAGGCTGGTGGCAGAGTGCAGCACATCCTCTCTCCTCCACTTGTGGAAATCAGTGAGTTAAGGTATTTGAACTTTGAATATTTGATATTTGAACTCCTTTGAAGCTTGTGGTAGAAATGTTGTTCTTTAGATGTGATCGTGTGAAGACAGGAGAGGACAACCACAGGAGAGTTTAAACCATTATCAAATGGCTTTAGCTTCCACATCTGGAGTGTGCTCTGCTTGGGGTGCAGAGCTGCAGAAATGTCTTCAGAATGATGGGATCTTATAAACTGTTTAATAAAAATGTATTGCACTTTTGTGTAGTTAAAAAGCACAGATTACATAGGGGTGAGTGAGGGAGCCCAAGCCTTTACTGAAACACTTAGGAATAGTGATAGGAGACTTTGGAAGTAAATGTTGCCTGACTTCTGCAGAATAAACACTTTTCTAGGGAGCTGGGAGCAGTGTAATGAAATATATATATATATATATATATATATATATATATATATATATAAAAGGTTTTGCTTAATTAGGTGTAGCCAGCAGTTACCTGTAAAAATTTTATCTGGTGATATTTTAGAGATAGCTAAATAGCTAATTAGAAATTTCTTGAGAACACTTAGAGCTTTCTTGGGTTTTCCACTTAGGGCTCTGAGTCTGCTGCACTTTGTAATGAACAAAGTGGTTTCTTGGTTAATGGACTGAGGTTTATCTGATGTGTCATTGCTTAAAGAATTAAAGTTGTTGAACATTTAGAAAAGTTACTACTAAGCTTGGAACAGAGTTGGGTTTTTTTAAAGTGCTGAAACAAAGCCCCAGTTGTGATTTGGCATCAATGAATAGTTTGAGTTGAGTAATTTTTGTTTGAATTTACAAGAAACTTTAATGACAGACTCTAATGCTGAGTTTGTCTTTTCAGGATGCAGCTGTGTATGTTTCCTTTCACCCACTCAGCACTAGATGAAAGATGAAATGCCCTATTCATGCAAAAGCACTTACATGGTACTTATGTACAGATGAGATATGTTTTTCCATCCATTTCAATGCATGTCTCACAGAGAAGGCACCGTATATGAGTCACAACAAAAAGAATTCAGATGACTCTGTTAAGATAGTAAAGTTTATGGAGAAAATTCAGCTTGGGGGTGGAGGAAAATCCCTTCTCAGCCACTAAAAAATCAAATGAGCAGCTGCGAGCATTTACGTTGCTCTAGAATTGCCATAAGTCTATTGTGTTTAAAGCAAAGTTAAGCCTCACATAGAATGGGTCCCCTTTCAGAAAAACTGCTTATATATGAAGTGTGAAGGTGTATCAGATGAATTCCAGTAGATACCACTTGGTTGCATTATTGCATGCAAAACCATTTTACCAGAGCATGAGATAAACAGGAACCCGAAGGCATTAAGTGATGCAAATTCTATTTATTCCATACAATGTTATTCATCCCTCAAAAGGAGCCTTAAATTAGCAGCTGATCTCTCACAACCCACAGGATTTAGCAATTTGTGCTGCATACCCCTTGCAAAGTGGCAGAAAGTATTAGAGATCAGATGGTGGATGGAATATGTTCCTCACTTTAAATCAACCTGAGGGAGCAGCTGCTAAAATCAAGGAAAATCAAATGTGTAAAAGGAACAAGATGGTAATCAGAGTAGCTCATAACTGTGAGTTATGCCCACTATTTTGCAGCATGTCAAGGCTGAAAACGCTTGGCAGGACATTGGAAATACTCTCAGAACATTTTTCCCCAACGTGCTGGTTCTGGACCAGTAACCAATGCAAAGAGACAAAGAGCTGGGCTTAAAATATCCCTTCAGCACTGACAGATCCCCTCCTGCAAACCCAACTGTGCTGCACCAGCTCTCCTCCTCTCCCTTGGGTGACAGTCAGCTGGCACATTGACTCTGAAGGTTTCTTTTCTTTTGCAGTGAAGTGATTCCATTATCCCAGGTTGCTCCAAGCCCTGTCCAACCTGGCCCTGAGCACTTGCAGGGATGGGGAATCCACAACATTTTTTCTGGTGTTCAGGTAGAGTGATGGAATCACTGTGCTGTGCTCACCTGACTGAGCTCTGCATGGAGGGAAACCCTCGTGTCTCTGTGGAGTAAGCTGCTCCAGAAGAGCTGTTTGAATAAATTGCAGCACAATCTTTCCAGAGAGTCAATGAAGCAGCCTTGGGAGCCTGAAGTTAAACAGGATTCACAGTGGATGGGAAGAGATAGGTAACTACAGAACAGCTGGGTCTGAGACATCAGCTCTGTCAATACCAGACCAATTCTTTGCCTTGGGCGTTTTCTGAAGATAAACACTTATTTATTTCTGATTACAGCCTGACTGCAGGGCGTATGAGAGCTGTATTTAGAGATGATATTTTTTTCCCTCTTGCCAACCCCCAAACCTCTTCAGTTTGTTTGATAAAAATAACTGCAGTGAAAGAGCTTCATAACAGATTCAGCCTTCGTGCTCTGTGCTTCCCTCTTGCACTCACACTCAGAACAGGAATGTGGCTGATTTGTGGGATGAGAGTGGGATGTATTCCTTGAAAGAGCAGGCAGGTAAGAATTTCTATTATTGTAAATTATCGTGATGTCCTGTGTTGGAAATGAAACTTCAGCGGCTGCCTGGTCTTATTAAAAATGCAATACAAACATTTATGGCAAGACCAGCCTTGTCACATTCACTTTCTGCACCTGAAGTTGGATTTCAGGTGATCCCTGTGCCTTCCCAGGGAGCTCTTAGCTTATTTCTTTTCCCATAAAACAAAAGAAAGTACATAGGGCAAATTTAGACTGAACAGTTCTCACGGATATGAAATCATTGCATGAATTGTTTGACCTTCTGCATCTGTCTTTATCTAATTTTGGTGTTGGTGTCTCCCTGGACATTTAAGTAGGTGCATTTTATCTTAGGAAGTGGTAAAAATTAACTCCCAGTGGCATCAATCCTTTATTCTGGCTCTTGGTGAATCGATCATTTTAATGAGGGACTGGCTGGGCTTTGTTAAATAGATGCAATTTCTGGTTGTGTTCTGAATGTCAGAACTTTCTAATCTGGTTCCAGATTTTTGGGAATGGAATCTGTGAGCCCCACAGGACGGGTGCATTGGTTTATCCTTGTTTCCATGGAGGGACCCCCAGGACCATGTGGGGTCTGTTGGGAGGATGCTCACAGTTATTCTGAGGATTGAAAATAAAGATACTAAACTTTGACCATGCAGAATGATTTCTGAAAGTGGATTAAAGTGGCTTTTTTTGTGAGAAGAAATGCACTGGAGTAATTTATGTAAAGACACAGTTTTTTTCTACAGTGTGCATCTCTTTCATATTCAATATAAACCTGTCAGTGATTCTGTAGCAAGGCACTATGTGAGATGAATAGGAACTAAGGGAAGGGAAAAGATGAATTGCTGGAGCTGTTGCACATCGTAGGCAGCAAGTTTTGATCAGGAGTTGAGAAGCCAGTGTGCACTGCAGGCAAAATTCTGCTCCAAACATCCTCAGAAATGTATGAAAACAGCACTCTGCTCCCTGTTTGTACAGAGGGAGGATTTAAACACATTGATGGGAGCTGTGCCCTGACACAGCAGCTCCAGGCGTGTGCTGCCACAGGTTAGGTTGTTGCTGGTGCTGCTTTTTTTCCTTCCAGGGGTTTTGGACCTGTATTTCTGGAGAAATTGCTGATTTTTGGTTCTATTTTATTTTCCTGCCTGCAGTTTTTATCCTGTAAGTAGCCCAAAAAGTAAGATTTTTTTGATTTAGACTGATTTAAATCAGATAGAATAGAAAGAAGGAACACTGAAGTCATTAAATATAATTGGTGGGTTGGTTTTTTTTCCTGCTGAAAAAGGCTTTAATTTAAAAGTGGGTAACACTGAGTTTTGTTATTTTCACATTCTCGAGGCAGACCAAACAACAGCACATCAGAACACGTGGCTGTGGCATTTTAGGAGTGCAAGGAGCTGGACCTTGGCAATTTCCAGGAACTTGCACAAGAGTTTAGGTGCAATAATGCATTTCTGGGGGAGGGCACGACCCTGCTGTCACGGATCCAGGTCAGAGAGCTCCCTTTCCCAATCCCCACTCTTTTTTCCTTGAATCCAACAATCTGTTTATTCAGGCAGTGTTTATGCCCTAGCTGAGTGGTGATTCGAGCTCAGTAACTATTTCCTGAGCGTTGCAGCCCAAATAATAGAAGTCAGCCTTATGTGATTGAAATGACTACTGTTATGCTGATTTTAGGGGAGTTTGCTGATTTTTTCTTTTTTGCATGAGGAGCAAGGAATTTGTTCCATTCTCACATTTTATTTGGAAGTGTATGGATGAGGAAGGAGCAGATTGTGTTTGGATTAGATTCTGAGAAAGGAACCAGCTGGGTTGTGGAAGAAACCGCTGTTGTTTTTTAGGCGAGATTGCTGATTCAGTGGTGATTCAGGAGGTTTTCTTTGGCTTTAAAAGGCCATGAAATGCTTTCTTTAAATAAAAATTTTAGACTTGAACAAGTGTTCAGCAATTGTTCAACAGGTTGAGTGTGTAACCATGGGCTGTGGCCACCTTTTCTTGCTTTTAGGATGCACCTGTTTTCCAATTGAGTGCCTTGAAATTGGTTCCATGGGTTTATACAGCATCTTGGGAGTTGTCTTTATTGATGATTCTTTAAAAATTAGGGGATTTAAGTAAATAAAGGAGCTTTACATAACTTCAGTCTGCAGGAGGTTTCTGAGCTTTGTAATGAGTCCTGTGGCTTTTCTAAATCACTGCAATTGCTTTTTGCTTGTTTTTGTTGTTTTGTTTTGGGATTTTTCCCTTTTTTGTTTGCCAGAAGTTTGCAGAGCTCAGTGATTCATGATCCTCTTTTTATTGACATATCATCTTTCTGGCATCTTTCTGATTTCTCTGAGGTAAATAGATGTGAGTTCAGGCAAAGTTTATTTCCAAAAATGAAAACTTGAGGAGCCAAATGTGTCCAAGAAGCACGAGAGAGAAAATCTACGATAATTTCTCTCTTTTCCTTACATAATGTTCTTTCTTTTTAAATTTAGCTTAGATTTTATTCCTTCTACTGGGCTATTTTTTATTGAAATGGTACAACCTGCCCACTCACAGGATGAACTTCCTCCTGCTGTACAAATACTCCCCTACCCTTGTACAAATACTTCAGATTGTGTGCTGCCTGTAGTCTGCTTCAATTCTAACCATTTCCAGTAAGCTTGATAGCTAAAAAAATCCGTCATGTAAGGTTTTGCAGGTTTTTTTGTGTCCAGAGGTCATAAATTTATCCTGCTTGGGCTGAAGAATTGCTGTTGCACATGGACAGTGTTGCACTGAGTGATGGAGGAATGGAAAAGGAATTACATGGTTGTGCTGCATCGCTACTGAACATTGTTGGACTTCTTCTTTCCGTATGAAAATGTTACGAGGATTTCACTCCACCAGCCTCACTTTGCCCTTTGATGTTTCCATTCCTCTTGATGTGAGTCATGGAAAGTTGATGGTGGTAGGACTGTGGGCAGCCTTTCAGAGCTGCATCTCTGTGACTAATGACAGCCTTGTCCTTCACAGGAGCTTCTCAGGGGGAGACATTTCCACATGGGAAGTTCATTTCTGGAGTGTTCTGTGGGGCGTGGGATCAGCTTTGCTCTGAGATTGCGAAAAACATCAGCAGTGCAAACTGAGAACTTGATTTAAACAAACCTTCCTGATCTGGCTGGGAAGGCACTTAGGCAGAAGGAATATTTATCCAGATTAGTGGAAACAATCAGGATACTATGGATAGAATGACATAGCTGTTACTCTAAGAATGGCATTAGATATATTAAATTAGGAGCAACGTGATGGTCCTGGCCAGATGACTCAGCAGTGTTATCTTTTGCCTAATCTTTTGTTTGGTTTTTTTTGGATAAAAGTGTTTAATCCTTAATTTTATAGCATCTGTAGCTTTCTAAGTAGGCTTCATCGCATCTAATCTGAGAGCTGGTGGATTATTTTCTCGCTTTCCTTAGACATCCGTATTTTAGGTTGTGAGCTGCCCATCAGGACTGATTTACCTGAAATCTTCAATTCTATTGTGTGAAGGGAGGAGACAAAGTGCTGGAGCTCCACTGATATAAATTCAGGGGAACATTTATACCCCAGGATGAGAAATGTCCTCCTGGTGTACCTGAAATGTGTTTATAACAGGTGTTTATAACAGGTTAACAGCCACCTTTTCGTGTGGTGGGAGGAGAAACTGACTGTGATTAGAAGTAACGAGGCTACAGGAAAATGTGACCTGAAGAGCACCAGCAAAAGTTTGATTTATGTTGATTTTAAAGAGTTATTAAAGAAAGGAAAGCATATTAAATATTAAGGAACTGGTGACCTGGAAAACAGGTCATCCACATGGGTGTATATATATGTGTAAAATCTGTTCAATTTGTTTTATCTTATTCACAGAGGAGCAGAATTTTAGCTACGTGACTGAGCATATGAAAGTAATTGCTTTTTATAGTCTGTTGGTCTCTTCTCCCCAGGGACAAGCATTAGGACAAGAGGAAATGGCCTCAAGTTGCAGCAGGGGAGGTTTAGTTTGGATATTAGGGAAAATTTCTTCATCAAAAGCCCAGGGCAATGCTGAAGTCACCATCACTGGAGGGATTTAAGAGCTGTGTGGATGTGGCACTTGGGAACATGGTGGCCTTGGCAATGCTCAATTAATGCTTGGCCTTGATAGTCTTGGAGAACTTTTCCAACCTCAGTAATTCCATGATTCTGAGATTCTGTAGCCATTTTGGTTGCAGTCTTCCCTTACAATCCTTAAAGAGAAATGGGAGGAATTTCACGAAATGTTCATTCAATAGGAAGAATACAGAATTTCAGATACTTTCTATCCAGTTAACAAAACCCGTGTGGATGACGAAAAATTTTGCACCTTTTTTTTGAGGGGAATGTCTCTTTTTACCCTATGGATGAGATGAGTAGGGGCTGGCGGATGCTGTATTTTCAGTGCTTTGTGGTTTGTTTTTGTGGTTCCTGCCAGTGTTACTTGCCACCCTCCTCTCCTGCATCCTGAGCCTCCAACAGCCCCTCCTCTCATGGAATGCAGGAATTGTTCAGGGAAACTGCCATTAAAAGGTCTCACCTGTTTGCCATTAAGTTCTGTTGCATATAAATACCTTTGTTAGCTTGAGCCTGCTCCAGTTTGGAGCAAGTCCCCCCTGGCTTCAGTGGGAATATATTGAAATCTAGGAGAGCTTTTCCTTTTTCCCCCCCATTCCGCTGTGTGTCATCTTGTATATCCATGTTTCCTCCTCAGGCTATTCCCAGAGATCCTGATTTTTATGAGGAGGGCTGCTTTTGGCCAAGGAGCCTGCAAAGGTTGCTGTTGATTTCTGCTCTGTGGTTAGGGCTGGCACACATTAATGTACAGCAGACAAATGCAGTATAGACGTGATCATAAATAATTCACCCTTCCCTTCAACAAGGGGAAATTACATGCTACATTATTCAATATACAAAGACACTGCTTGTTGTGTAAAGAGAGTAATTTTCTGCCAGTGAACAGCCAGCAGCTTTGCAGCTAAAATATAAGGAGACACACATGGTTTATTACCAGCTCAAGCCTCATAACCTTCCCTCTGCCTGCAATCCACATCCTTCTGCTCTCAGGAGTGGAATACAAAGAGGTGACGTGTGCTGGTGGCTGTGGCTGCTGGGAATGTTGGATGGGAGGAACAAAAACAGGGCACTGTAGATGTCTGGATTTCATGGGGTGAATGAGGGAAGTGAGGGCTGGGGGAAGATCCTGCCCTTCTGGCGAGCATCCTTCATGCCATGGTAAAATCTTAGGGAAGGAACTTCCATCAAAAACTGCTTGGCAAAGAGAAGGGAGTGGCACTGGGGAATTAGATCCTTTTATGTGTTTATTACAACTCAATTTTTTTATTTCATGAACGTTGACAGTGCAAAATCATGTAAAATGGTGTGTTGGCAACTAGCAGTTATTAAAAAAAAATAGATCAACGTGTTTATTCTGTTAGTTAAGTGATCTGTCATTGTCCTGTGATAGGTCATCAAACTGATCAGCTAATTAAGCAGCCTGATGCAGTGCTTGTGCATAAGCTGGCAGAGTTATGGTTGCTGGTGGAACTTTAAATCTCCCCTCATGGCTGGTGTGATTAATATCTCAGCTTTACTATAGCCTAAACATATTTCTGTTTTTTCCCCCTTTTATCAGCTTCCTGATAAACAATTTTCTTCACCTGCCAAAGATATAGTTAACATGGTTTTTCTTGGCTTTGTAATATTTGTGGCAGATTTTCATGGGAAGTGTCTGCAGCTGGGGAGGGTTCAATAAATTCCAGTCCATTTTTTAACACACAAATGGACATAGGACAGAGAAGGTTATGTGGTTTTTCTAAGGTCCTGTGGTCTGCATTCATTAATGTATTTCTGATTGCTCCTTTTTAAAATTTGAGAATTGATGTCAAATACACAAACCTGGAATTGATCCCATAAGGCTATCTCAGATAATTCTGTACAGTCAGTGTCACTGAGCAGGATGCAGATGCCTGTTAGAAGAGGACTGGAAGATAAATTGGATTTTTTTCTTTATTTTAAATAGCCAGTGCATAGGAATTGGTCTGTGGAAATAAACAGCAAGGAGTTGGAGAGCAGAGAGGGTACTGAGGTGGATATCAAAGAAGAGGGGTTCAGGGTAAAAGAATTTCATAAAAACAAATGTGTAAACCATGATAAATGTAATTGAAGAGATGCTGTAGGGTAGGTTTGGGTTACAAGATCTTTTCTAGGTACTGCTTTAACCTGTAGCCTCTTCTTTGTGCTTCTTTTTTCAGAGGGGTTTTTTTCACCTTCCTTTTTTATCTTTTGTGATGAAGGCCTTCACCTCCATCCCCCTTTTTTACAGTATTTTTTTTTGAGCTATCTCTGTTTTCATGACTTCCTCTGTTGGATGTGGATGCTGCCTGAATCTGCCCTGACACTGCCTCTGTCTCTGTCCCCCTTTGCTTCCCCTCTGAAAATGTTTGATCAGGGTCTTATTTCTGCCTGAAATATTTACTTGGGAAGTGGAAACTTCTCTCTTCTTGTCAGGACTTCCCTTTCTTGTCCTTCTCACCACCATTGGTGGTGTTTGGTCAACCACCAAGGTCTTTCCAAGCTTGGCTCCTTTCCATAGTTCCTCTTTTTCCTTTGAATGTTTAGTGGGGGGATATTTTACACATAAGAAAGCATAAACTTTCTAGGTTTAAAATTACCCATGTGAATCTGATTTAATATCTCTCATTGTTCAAACTTCTGTCAAGGTCATCACAGCTTTGCTCCTTTGGAGAGTTTTTAAGACTGGTCTCTTTGAGAAGTCTTGCACTGATTTCTTTCCCTTTGGTTTGAATATAGTCAATAATGATTATGCTGTGATTTCTGTCTGCCTCATCTGGTTTAGAGAATAAACTCATTAAGGAAATGAACTTTTTTGGGTTGGAAGGAAAGCATTTTGCAAATACTTTTGTTCAATATTTATCTAATTATTCTTGAGTCCTTGAGACACAGCCTACTTGCTCTGATTGCAGAAATCCTCCAATATGTGACCGTGTTCAGTGGGAGAAACATCAGAATACAAATAACTTTTTACAAAAGCACTTTGTCTCATACAAAAATGCAGCCAGAAGGATGATGATAAATGTGGGATCTGAAGTGACTGCCCCATTTGATCAGGACACTTTTGTAGGAATGAACCAGGAGTTATTATCTAGAATTATAGCAGTGTTGCTTAAGCATTAAAAATAGGTGTTGATAGAGCTAAAGGCAAAACAGTCAAATTGTGGGACTCATAATAGTAATGATTATACTTCTCTGATTTGGTGAGTAATAGAGAACCCATCATTTGGTCCAGAAACCTGAGATGCTGTCATTAGCCTTTTCCTTGTGTCTGTTTTTTAATCCCTTCACTTTGCTGAATGTTTTACTCATGGCTTTTGATTTTTTTTTTTTTTTGTTTGGCTTTTTATCTCCCATGTTTGAAAGGAGATTGTTACTTTATCCCTGCCTCAAAAGTCCTACCCCACTTCAGGACTGTTCATTTAAGGTCCTCAGGAGCAGATAAAGTGTAATTATTTAAACCTGTGTCACTGGATACTGTCCAGAAATGCTCCCATATTTCAAAAGCAGATTAAGATCTGTTGGGTGGGTTAGTGAGTCGTGTAGTGTTACCTGTAGTAGCAACCAGTCACTGATGTGAGCAGATGGGTGATGGAAAATCAGAGGCAGCTCGCTGTGAACCTGGAGCCAAATGTTCCCTGGTTTAACGTCCTGAGTGCTGTAATGAACAGGCCTGGCAAATGGCAGGCATCTTTCAAATAGAAATCTGAAATGACTGGTGGTCGGTTGTGCTTTGCTATGGCTGTGGATGGTGTGGATATGATGCCTGGGTGTGTATAAATATCTGGGTTTGTTTCTCTAGGTTGGACAATGCATCTCTTTGGAGCCACCTCTGGGAAGATGAAGCTTCCAGCAGCAGCAGCAGTACGGTTTGGAACCTGCTTGTTTTAAGGGAACCTGGAAATTTCTACCCATATTTGCCTATTCCAGCATAAAGCAGAGGAAAATGAGTTATTTTTATTTTTTGCATATTTTCACACTACGCAAGAATTTTTTTCCCTTCTCATTTTGTTCAATGGGAAAAACTTGAGCCAGTTTTGTAGCTGATCCTTACTTCGCCACATTCCTCTTACTGAGCCAAATTCCTGGGAGCCACATCCAGAGTACATCTATTTTCGTGTAGTTCTGGTGGTTGGGGCTTCTTTTTCTTTCTGTGACACATGTCACTTTTTATTCTGTTTTGAACCTGTCCTTTTGCATTGCTGAGTAGCTGTAGAACCACTCCAGGAATGAAATAATTTCAGACTTGCAGAAAGATGACTCATATGCTTCAGAAACATTTTTATGGCTGCGTTTGGCTCATTAACGTAGGAGTTTAACAGTAGTAATATGAGGCATTGTATTAATTGCTGCATACATTTATTACCAAATGACTTGCACAGACAGTGTTTCAGATGCCGTGGACCTGACCACAATAACCAGAAGTGTCCTGTGTGCAGAGGAGAAAATAAAATCCCTTTGTACACCGACAGCAAGCAGATGAAGTGGCTGGCGGTTCTGGAAGTGAGGACTGATCACTGTGAGAGCTGGAATGGGTTTTTCTGCCTGAGGAAGGGGAAGCTCTGCAGTTTGATGTTTGGGTTGATCATAATGACTCTGGTGATGGTGTCCTACATACTGACTGGAGCCAAGCACGGCCTGCTGCTGATCCCATCTCCTTTCCATTACGGAGCTTTTGCTAGCAATCCCAGCCTAATGGACAATGAAAGCCTTAGTGACATGAAAGACTATTACCAGCCTTCAAAAATGAATATTTCATATGTAAAGGATTATCCAGGCATTAAATTAATTATTGACACCATTACTTCAAAGATAGAGTTTATAACGAGGCAGCGCCCTGATTTAGAAGATCTGAGGAAGCAAGAGCCACATGTAAGTATGAAGTGAGGCGTGTCTTAAACTGCTTTTAACATCCTTATTTCAAGGCTTGTGGATCAATCTTTTGCCTAGATATAAAAAAGTGCAACTGCTTGGATGTTCATGCTGTGATTTACATCACCTAGAGTCTCCTGATTCACAGCAGCTGAGGAGTTGATATTGTAGATCACATCCCTCTGAGTCACGGGCAGGATGGATGGGTTCTATAAATGGTCTTGACACCTGAAGCAAAAAATCAGGCAGTCTTCTGGTAGCTGTACAACGTCACTGAACTTTTACCTTCTCTCATGCAAAATCATTGTGACTTACATTTACCTGTCACCTGAAATGATAAATAAGAAAGGAGCCTTTCTAATAACTGCTTGCCAGGGCACCTTCCTGAAAATCATTGCAAACCTTGTATTTCAGAGTTAAAAACCGGAAGGTAATTTGATTTAGGTATTGGGTGTTTGACTTTAAAAATCAGTTCCTGGGATTGTAGAGGAGTTGGGGCGATTATTTAGGCCCTTTCTGGTCTTAAAATAAAATGATTTATTTCTAAATACTTGTCTCCCAGCCCAGTGGGTTGCACAGGGTTTGGTTCCTCAGAAGCAATGAATGAGGTCAGCTTTGTAGGCAGAAATAGTGTTCTGTCCAGGTAGCATTTCTGCTGTCTCACTGCGCTAAGTAAGAAAACTAAGTGCTAAGTAAGAAAAGTTGATTGCTTGCTGCCTTGACTGAAATTGTTGTTCTTTATGTTGCAGATGTTTTCGGTAATTCCTAACAAATTCCTTCCAAACAGCAAGAACCCTTGTTGGTACGAGGAGTACCGCGGCAACACGACCGCGGATCCCTACGCCACCAACTCCTACGCGCTGTACTCCAAGCGCTTCCGGATCATTTTCGATTACCTCAGGAAGGTCTTTTGGAACCACCTGTACCACTACAAGGACAAGCACTACCGCCTGCGCTGCCTGCCACACTTCTACATCATCGGGCAGCCCAAGTGTGGCACCACGGACCTGTACGACCGCCTCCGGCTGCACCCCGACGTTCGCTTCTCAGCCATCAAGGAGCCCCACTGGTGGACCAGGAAACGCTTTGGTGAGTCAGAATGTACTCTGCTAGCCAGGTTAGTTGTCCCTCTTAAAATCTTGTGAGTATTTGGGATGAGGTTTATAGATTTGCTGCGTGTTGGCTTGCCTAGGAACCGCTGGAGTTGGTGGTTTGGAGAAATGCAGGTGGTGGGTGCTCAACCTGCTGTTGTTCAGTGGTGGTTTGGGTTAAGCCTCTTGAGAAAATGCACATTTCATTTGGTTTTATTTGCAGCAGTTTGGAAAATCTAAGGGAAAACAAAACCAGTGCATAAAACCGACCTTATGAATTTATAAAGGCAAGAAGAGAAACTGTTAGGTTGTCATGGGGGAGTTGAAGAGAAGCAGTGATAGTTTTGTACTGCAAAATTCTGTAAAGCCTTTCTTACATCAATAAGTGATGGGTCACTGTTTAAAATTTCAGTCCTTATGATTCAATAAATACAACTGTGGCAGGAGCTTCATTAGTGCCACAACTCTGCCAACACTGATCAGTAAAGAAGAAACTGCATGAAGAAACTCTCTCACAGTGAGGGTCCTGCATGTATTTTTGATCCTTTTTCTGGATGGTATCATTATTTCCATCTCTGAAGGCAGACTTGACTAGCTGGGGTTGTGGCCAGCTGGAGCAAAAGGCATCCATCCCTCCTGATTGCACCTCCAAAGGGTGTCTCAGGGCTCTGGGGTTGAGCACAGAATTCATCCATCTGAAGTGTTTTTCTCCTCCTCTCTCTCTGGATGCTGAGGAAGGTCAGTCTTGTCGTTAGAGATTAGATGAGCTGCAGAAGACCTGTTTGAGTTTCCTAACTGCTCCCTTCTAGATGTGGATGAGTGTTGTGCCCTCTGTATTCCACCCAGGCACTGGATTTTCCTCTTCTTGAATCTGGCTGTTAAGTGCTGGTGTGCCCTCACTTTGTATGACTTTGGTATCAAAGACTTTTCAGTGATTTTACTGTTTCCAAGAGGAAGATTCTGCTTATTTTGGTGACATCTTAATTTCTGTTTCTCATTTGCTGTTGCTTTATGGCAGACACAGAGTTTGGATCAGGAAAAACTGGCACTGGAGTGTAGATGAGAACTTTGATCACTGCTTTCTTTTGGTGCTTTTCTAAGCTTCCTTGGAATGGGAAAATGATGAATTTCTGTGGCTAAAGGCAAGAAAGGACACTTTCTGAGGCATTGGGACACTGGCAGTGATGCTTCAAATTCTTTATTTCTCCTGCATGTGGTTTTGTTATTTCCATCTCGTTTCCTTGTGCCCTGGATCCCAGAAGAACCTTTGAGATCCTGCAGACAGGGTTTTGTTCCTTGCTTCTTGGTGAGGAGCTCTCAGCCACAGAGACGGGATTTTGCTGTTAAATTTTTAGTTTTCTCCCTTTGCAAGGGAAAGTTGAAGAAAGAAAGTTGCCGAACGAAATATTTTGGACATTTTCTAAATACTTTTTTTTGTAAACTAAGATGTAAAGCCATGTGATGAAAATGCAGCTTTGCTTTTGAGATAACTTAGTCCTGTTTGAAAAAACACTGTAGGCCCCTGTGTGAATTGAGGAGTGAAACCAAGTCAAGCAAAGAGAAGCATCATGGTGCTCCATGAAGACCCATGAGAAGGGACTTTTTCATCAGTCAGCAGCTGACTGAAGACAAAACATGGGAATTATGGAATAGTTTGGGTTGGAAGGGACCTTTAAGCCCCTCCAGTTCCACCCCCTGCCATGGCAGGGACACCTTCCACTATCCCAGGTTGCTCCAAGCCCCAACCAACCTGGCCTTGGGCACGCTCAGGGATCCAGGGGCAGCCACAGCTTTTCCTCATGTTCAGATAAAGTGATGGAAACAAGGGACTGTCAACAAAAACTGTGGAGGATTTTGTGTTCCATGGTAGTGCTGGCAGGAAAGGCTGAACCCAACTGATACCTTAAACTAAAATGTTTTACACCTCCACTTACATTAACCTCAGCATAAATGTCTGGAATGAATTTTGGAGGAGGTAATGCACCCAGTCTCACTTCAGCAAGACTGGGCTCACTAAAGCTCTGAACCTGACCTACCAAACAGGCAGAAGAATGTAAAAAATCAGGCTGGAGTGCATCTAACTTGAGAACAAGGGTGAATTCCTATCTCTGTCCACAAGCCTTCCACTTGCAGTCTTGTGGTCAGCCACTGGGGACCAAGTGCTGATCCTTGAAGAGAACATTCTTTGCATAATTCAGTTTTTTTGAAGTTGTTTTGTAAAGCTGGAGAATGAAGAAACATTGCAGAGCTCGTGGTCTCATGGGAGAGGGATCTGTAGGGATGACCTTCTAATCATCTCAGCTGTCTGCCACTGAGAATGAAAGATCAAGTTTATTCCTGGTGGCTCAGTCCTTTAATTCTGCCTTTAAAGTACATTACCTAATGGTTACTATTTAAAAATTAAGAAAAGAAAAACAGAGGATATGACAAACACTCTCACAAGTGAAACTGAGACAGCCAGCAAGTGGCTATGACTCCTATGCTCCTGGCTATTAACTTGGTTTGGTTTCTAACACTTAAGCTGGACAACAAAGTCTCTTTGTTCAATGGCATCCTCTGATTCAGTAGATTTTTATGAGACTGACTAATTTCAGCTGAGGTTAAACAGCCCTCTGGGGAGGCCCCATTTCACAAATCACTCCTTTCCCCTTCTGCTGGGATGGTTGATGCTCCACAGGACTTTGTCTCAGCTAGACTCTGTCTCTCTGCTGGCTCCTTGCCACTGTTTCTGTTCCCAGGAGTGGGGTGGCAACAAACCAAGGCTGTCTGTAGCACCACTCTTGCACTTTTTTCCCCCCTCAGAACAAGTCAAAATATGCTGTTGAACTTTCTCCTACCCTCATTAAATCCCACTTTCCTAAAGGGGAAAATCAGAGGCAATGGACAAAAGAACTCCCTTGCTGAGTTTTCCTCTCACATAATTGATAATTATTGGCCTTGTGGGAACAAGAAAGGGAGAGCTGAGAAATCCTGTGTGGGGAGCATGTGCAGCAAATGGAGAAGTGAGACTAGATTTGGAAACAGGAGCAGGAGAAGGAGTATAAAAATCACAGGATGCAGCTGAGGATGCTGAGAAACGCAGGGGGAAGGTGATACTGAACTCACCCTGGAGTGTAAGGAAGGAGAGGAGAAAAACAAGATACTACCGTGGAGCTTTATTTGCATACCTGTGAAAGGAAAAAACCCATGAATGATTTCCCAGTGTGTGTTCATTTGCATATTTGGCATCAGAGCCTGTGCTCAATCTCAAAACAGTAAATCTAGTGGGAGTCCAATATTATTGCAATTTACATGGGTGCAAATGGAAGTAGAATCTTATCTTCTATATTCCTTCCAAAAGCTAAATTTAGAAGAAGATAAATCCAAGCTCATTCATGCAGGGACTACAAAACAGAGCACTTAAAATATTTCCTATCACTGCGAATTTATGGTGTAATCATTCAGTATCTCAGATCTCAGCCACTTCATTATTGGCACTTTTATCTGAGGGTTGCACTTGGTCGATCTGATCTCGTGCTGATGTTGGCTGGCTTGAGGCCAGCCACCTTGGTTTGCACCAGTGGTTAGCCTTGCCCTGTTGCTGTCATAATTGCTGATTTTAGTTCTCTCTTTTTGGCTGTTTTTCCTCAGGAATCATCCGGCTGAGGGATGGATTTCATGACCGCTACCCGGTGGAAGATTACCTGGACCTGTTTGACCTGGCAGCGCATCAGATCCAGAGTGTGCTGCAGAGTGATGCAGTGAAGGAGCATGGCAAGAGGAGCAACATCATCATTGGTAGGGCAAAAACAGCCCCCAAATTCTCTGTAGCTCCATCCACACTGGCAATGCTCAGAGCTGAGGCACCAGAGAGGGATTTTGTGGCTGGTTCTCAGCACTGAGCCCCTGGTGTTGCTCTTCCCTGCCTGGAAGCTCTTGGCTTTCTTTTCCTTCTTTCTTTGTTAAGAAGCTGTGATTATCTTCAGAAAATTCCTCAGCAAATGCTGTATGTCTGATGAGCATCAGCATTTAATTAATATGTTTTTTGAGTTTTTTCCCAAGAATGAGAATGACCTTGGTGACTCGTTCAAACACAGTTTCCGTTTTGTTTTCACAGAACCATTTAGGTTGGAGAAGCCCTCTAAGGTCATCACTCCCATCCATTCCCCCAGCACTTCCAAAGTCACCACTAACTCATGTCCCCAAGTGCCACATCCACTTTAAGCACAGTTATGAGGGGGTTGCCTGTAGTGCTGGGAATTGTGGCTTCACTTCCAAATGCTGGAGCAATGTCTGGGATAAATCAGTAACTCTGGTGGTATGACACACACTGGGTGCTGCAGAAATCCTGGAGCTGCTTGGAGATGTGGTAGCAAAAGCTCCCGGTGGCTCTTAAGCTCCAACAGAAGAAATAGATATAATTAGTTGGTGTTAAATGACCTAATTAGCACTAAGAATGGTCTAGAAGTGCTGTTTTATTGTACTTTGTGGAAGTCCATGGCGAGCACGGGGCTCTAGGGAGGGATCCCTGGATTGCTTTCCATGACATCCACTGGGCTCATCCACTCTGGCCCATGGTGTACTGGTTTACAGTGCCCATGAGGAACATAAACTTCTAAATTCTGCTTTTGCTGTCTGCTAAAACCAGAAAACTGAGGGGATGGGAATTTTACCAGTCTTATTTCACAGGGAAAGCAGACACGTTCCTTGCAAAAAGTAGTTGTGCAAGTGACAGTTCCCTGTCAAAAAGAGACTTTTCAAGTAGGCTTGAAGTCACAATTCTACAGAAAATAGAGACAAGATTTTACTGCCTGCCCTCAGAATTACTGGGGGTTTGGTCTCATTATATGCTAAAATTTTAACCTATTGCTGGCTGGATGAGATGGTGACGATGCCTTAGGTTGGTTAAACCAGAGCCCTGTCTGAGTCACATTTCTTCAATACTTTGCCAGCCTCCCTTTGAATCCATCATTCACTTTATTAAACATTGCAACACTGAGCAACTCATGCAAGATGGGGTTCTTAAAAAATGCTGCCATCAAGGACATCTGCAGATTTTCCTGCTACTTACAATAATATCTCCTGTTCTTTGATGGGTGAAGTGCTTGTACTAATTAAATTCACTAATCTAATTGGCAACGTGCATCTTTGATTACCCACCTCCTGTTGCAGCTTTTTGTAGGGTTCACTTTGTGTTTCTTTTTCCTGTGGTCTCATTTCTTGTTTCATTAAGGTTCTGCTGGGTTTTCTTATTAAGTTTACAGGAAAAGTCTTGAATGATTATACTCATTAAGGCAGTCTTTTATGACCTTGGTAAAAAACAAAACAAAGCCATCTAGCCTGAAATGAATCTGTATGAACATCAGGTTTTCTCATAATCTTCCTTTTCTTATTTCAGATGACTGTAAAGAAAAATCAAATTAAAACTGTAAATATTTCAGTAGTTTATCATGTTATATTATTTTGAAAAGTTAGGCTTCTTTGGATATTAAACCTAGTGGGTAATAACTGCATTTTCCAAAAAAAACCCCATTATCTTTTTAGAGATGAACCCCAGAGGACAGGGCTGATCCAGCCCAAGGCGTTCTGAACAGGATTTGTTTATGTGGAATCATTAATAAGATAAATTCAGAGGAAATACTTGTGAAAACACAATATGATGTTAATCCATTAATGACTGAATGAGGAGGTTATGCACCATTCTTTAGGCAATTTAATAATTCATATGATCTTTAGGTCCATAAGAAAATAAACCAATTCAGTTGCACCAGCGTAATTAAACACAAATAATTGTTGGTGATTAATTTATCTCATGTTTAGTATGGCTTGTTCTCTTTGCAGGTATTAAACCTGTATTATATTATAATTATATATAATTATAATTATATAGATGTAATATATATTACATATAAAATATATAAAATATATACTGTTCTATAGCATATATAGAAAATAATATATATTCTATATAAAATATATAATAATAGATATTTTATATATATAATATATAATATATAATATATAATATATAATATATAATATATAATATATAATATATAATATATAATATATAATTATATTATATTAAACCAAAACCAAACACTGTCAAATTGTCAGAAAAATTTTTGTTTACCTGCTTCAGGAAATTAAAATTATAAAAGTCAGCAGGGACCAGAATGATTATTATATTTTTTTATATATTTTTTTTCCCCTCATTAAATTCATTACAGTCATCTTGTGGGAAGATTTAGCCTCTTGAGCCCAGGTTTTGCTGGCTTGGAGCAGCAGTTTGAGCCCTGTTAATGCTTTAGCATGATTTGGTTTTGTGCCTGTGATCTTGGGTTGGACTTGACAACCTTGGAGGTCTTCTCCAACCCTTATGGTTATGGGATTTGTGTCCCTGCCTTGTGTCCTGCCTGCAGATTGGGGGTGGTGGAATTCACAGTGTCTGTGGAAGGCGGGCTCTGATGTTAGGAGAATCTCCCATCTATGTGTAAATGCACTGGGGTTTTTCTGTAGCTCACAGTGCAGCAGTGTAGGGAGGTGTTTGCAGGTTTGGCCATGCCGATTGGGATAAATCCAGCAGAACACCCAAGGTGATCAGGGAACAGAGCAGAGAGCCGTGAGGGATGATCAGATCTAGTCCAGAGAGGAGTAGGTGGCTCACAGATTTTAATTTCCTTGCCATGATTGAGGCAAAACATTTCTGAGGGAGCTGTGGGAGGCTGTGCCTGCCAGGGGATGGAGCAGGGACTTCCCAAGGTCACCCCCATGCCTGGAGTGCCCTCCCCAGCAAATCCCTGCCTGCAGGGGCTCCTTCCCTCTGTGTTTCCCCACGTCCTGGTGGTCAGCAGGGCTTTCTGTGGCAGGGCTGTCTCAGCTCCTGGCCTCTGGTTAATCCTTTGTGTTTCTGCCTCACCCAGCGTGGGAGCTGGGCTAATTGAGTTTTAATTGACAAGGGGAAGCCTGCTGGTGATTAGGCAGTGCTTTGGCTAATTAATTTAGAATGGGAGAGCGGAGCTGTTGTGGACACCCAGCTACAGCCAATGGAGCTGATCTCTTCCTCCTGAAAAGAGGCAAAATGAACGTGACAGAAGATTAATGTGTTTTCTAACAAGTCCCAGACTTTATTAATGAATCACATTATGTTCAGGCCAAGTTTGGAGCCAGTAGCTTTCTCATGTTGTGTTTTGTCCATCTTTTTAAATCTTTATTGGGCTTTCCCAGCAGAGGAAGGAATTAAAAACCAGGGAAGTAATGTACAAGTCCATAAGCCTACAACATTATTATTTTTGTAATCTCCTTCCCTTTGATTTGAAAAACCTCATAAGCAAGAGTTAGCTTTCATTAGATTGTCAGAGTGTAAGTCCCCAAAAAGCTTCTGTACATGTTTTATTGAACAGTACTGTGCCACATAAATGCCAGGATTACTTAAAAAGACAGAGAAGGTTACAAAATTCAAAACAACATATCAGATCATTTATTTAGCAGCTGAACCATCATATATCTCACTCTGGCAGAGATTTTTACTGAATATATTTCTCCCTGTAGCATTGCATTTCAAGTGAGCTTCTTCAGCCACTAAAGATACCAGAATCTGGTATTTTACCAAAGTGTGCTATTTATTCTATAAACCCTTTATCTATTTATAAATAGTTGACTTGTTCTACATGAATAATTATATAAAAAATAACCTTTCAAACCTTAATGATGCATCTCAGCTGCTTTTTAAATATTTCTCATATGCTCACTGATTCTCCTGATTATGTTTCCCACACTGTCGATCAGCAGGGGTGGTGGTTTCCACATTTTTCTGTGGGAAATTTTACAGTTTGTTAGCAAGCTGCTTCTCTGAGACTGGGAGCATTAAGGCCAACCTGTGGGTGCTACAAGGAGCATTGCAAGGCTTCAGCAGGGACAAACTCCTACCTCCTCAGGGGTGGGTTGGATGAAGTTTGGAGCCACATGGCCTAGTGGAAGGGATGTGAACAAGATGATCTTTGAGGTCCCTTCTAGCTTAGATCGTTCTGTGATTCCGTAATTCCTCACTGGAGAAGGTGCTAAACCCCTGAGCAGTCCATTCCAGCCCAAATTAAATCTATTTGCATGTGTTAGCCACCAGCAGGAAGCAGTGTGGCTGTGGAAAGCAACATTTCAGGTGGAATTGCATAAAACCTGCCTCAAGCATCCCTGCATTCCCAAAGGCACAGAGCAGTGGGATTGCTGCAGCTCTGGGAGCTTCAGCCAGAGCAGTCTACAACAACTAGGGTGTGCTGGAATTCATTTTGAGTCAATTTTGATCTGCCTTATAGCACTTAAAAATTCAGCCAGTTTCCACTCCAGCATGAAGAATGGAATGAGTTACCAGCAGAGATGCTTTTCATTTCCAGGGGAGGCCAGTGCCTCGACAATGTGGGACAACAATGCTTGGATTTTCTTCTATGACAACAGCACTGAAGGAGAACCTCCCTTCCTAATCCAGGATTTTATCCATGCCTTCCAACCAAATGCAAAACTTATCATCATGCTGAGGGACCCTGTTGAAAGGTGAGCAAGAAAATTTCCTTGTTATAATAATATTTTCAGCTCTCACTCTGTTGCATGCAAGTCAATATTCAGTAAATATTCACGTGGTGTTTGAGAGCTACTTGGCTGTGACAAGAGGGGTTTTATTCTGTGTATTTTGGCACAGGTAACAGTGATAATGTTTTAAAGAGAAGCATGTGAGTGTGAATGCCATGAGTGCCTGAGCTACTCTGAAAAAAAGAATTTTTAGGTTTCGAAATGCAGTCAAATGCCATTACTTGAGCTAATATGCCCTGGTTCTCAGCAGGGCTCTTTAGACTAGGAGGGCACTGTGTCTCCAGATCTCAGCAGAAGTAGTCCTGGGAAATGTTTCATTTCATTTAAGTAGTAAAATCTATGTTTTCATGGGGTTTGCAGTTCAAACTGATTAAATAATAATGATTAAGAATGATTAAGTAGCTCCAGAGTCAGCAAATGATACAATTTTTTAAAACTCTTTCAAGTTCTTGGTGAGACAGTCACGTAAAGTTTCACTGGGGGTTTGTAGCTTGAACAACCAACGGCTACAGGAGTTCATCCTTGATCTTCCTGAGATTGCAGGGAAAGGGCTTGGCTTTTCCCAAGGTATGGGCTGTTTTAAATGTCTGTGGAGAGTCAGGATTGTCCAGCTTTCCACTTGTATTTCACTTTTTCTCTCTAGTCTTCCTCCAGATTTCTGGCTCATTCCTTCCCACTGTGTCCTCTGAAGCAGGATAACCATGATGAGGGTGATGGGGAGACTGGAGGGGATGGAGGCAGAGTCCACAAGGATCAGACTGAGGGGGTATGAACGAATTCCTTCTCACTGTAGGTCCATAGGGATACTCAGAATACTTGTGGCAGGGTCAGTGCTCAGGGGCAAAGCACCAGAAAAACTCAGGGAAGGAAGGAAGGAGATGAAGGTGATGGTGGGGATGCAGGTGATGGTGAGGATGAAGATGATGGTGGGGATGCAGGTGACGGTGAGGATGCAGGTGATGATGGAAGAGGCAGGTGATGGTGGGGGATGCAGGTGATGGTGGGGATGCAGGTGATGGTGGGGATGAAGATGATGGTGAGGGATGCAGGTGATGGTGAGGGATGCAGGTGATGGTGCAGATGCTGGTGATGATGGAGGAGGCAGGTGATGCTGAAGGATGAAGATGATGGTGATGATGCAGGTGATGGTGCGGATGCTGGTGATGATGGAGGAGGCAGGTGATGGTGAGGGATGAAGATGATGGTGATGGTGCAGATGCTGGTGGTGGTGGGGATGCAGGTGATGATGGAGGAGGCAGGTGATGCTGAGGGATGAAGATGATGGTGATGATGCAGGTGATGGTGCGGATGCTGGTGGTGGTGGGGATGCAGGTGATGATGGAGGAGGCAGGTGATGCTGAGGGATGAAGATGATGGTGATGATGCAGGTGATGGTGCAGATGCTGGTGGTGGTGGGGATGCAGGTGATGATGGAGGAGGCAGGTGATGCTGAGGGATGAAGGTGATGGTGATGACGCAGGTGATGGTGCGGATGCTGGTGATGGTGGGGATGCAGATGATGGTGAGGAGCAGGCTCTGGTGGCTCTGGCAGAAAAGCAGACCTTTGCTGTGTGTGCAGGCAGCCTGCAGCCACTGCCCAGCAGCTTCCAGAGCTGGGGTGGTGCTCCCCAAGGAGCTGCCCTGCTGGCAGGACGTGGCTGTGGTGGGAGCAGGGCTGGGAGATGCTTCCCAGCTCCTGTGTCAGGAAATGCAGCTCTCCACATCAACGGCATCTCCTGACCCCAGGAGTTAACAGATGGTAATTTTATGCAAGAGAGTGGCTGGAGTGGCTTCCTCATGTAAATTAGTGACAAACTCCCTGATTGCCTTAACCACCCTCTGTAATGGAGGTGTAGCTCTTTGCCAGCTTTAGCAGGGGTCACAGAAAAAGTCAGCTCCATCTCCTTGACTGTGTTTATGACAAATTGGCTCCTCTTTGTTTGCTATTCCCTGCATGCCTGATGGCTCATCTGAGCTGCAGGAGCAAAGGCAGAAGGGACAGCCCAGGCATCCATTGGTGGGACAGGTTCCTTGGAGCAGCCAGGAGGGCAGGGGGCTGAGATGGGCTCTGATCTGACCTGCACAAAGTCTGGGTATCCCCAGCTGGGAATATTTGAATAACATCTTTTTTTTTGAGATGGTTGTTGTCAACTGGTGTCATTATTTCATTGGAATGGACAGAGGTGGAAGGGAAGGAATTCAAGTAGCTAGAACAGCTGAAATCCTAATCAGCAAAGGCAGATGTCCTCAGAATTAAAAACAGATGGGGAAATAAAGAAAAAGAAAAATGGAAAGGAAATCTCAACTGCCCTGCAGAGGGAGCACTTGTCCTCAAGAATGTAGTTTTTCATAAGATGCCAACGAGTCTGAAGAATGATGCATTTCTTTTGATGGATGGTTAGAAGCACCAAGCAGTGATATTAAACCTTTGTAATGACCCCTCAGCCGGGCTCATGCTGTACCTGCTGCCTGCTGGCTGATTTTTCCCAGGAAGAAGCCTTTCACCACTCAGTCCCACCATCCCTGGGACCGGCTGGGTCCTCATATCCACATTTCCTGCAAGCAGGAGATGCTGTTGAGTGTCTAATTTAGGTGAACTCAGCTGGCCTGGTCCTTCAGCTTTTCCCTTTCTTCTTTCTTTTAAAATGAACAGAGAGTCTTCATTTGTTTCACATGGGAATTAAAATTCTATTCTTGCAAAACACTGACATAAATAATGAGTGCAGAGGGGCTGTTCCTGTCCTTAAGTGCTTTGCTGGATTTAGGCCTAAACTTTCCAAATGAGGTGTTTTTTTAAGTACCCACGGAAATATAGGGAAGTTAAAGGATAAATAAACTAAGTGCAATACAAAAGGTTACTGCAGTAATAAGTGAGACCTAAATAGATTGGTGATTTTATTTCTTAAACACCTGTGGTTTTTTGAAAGAGGGTGAAAAATATGTAGGATTTCTGGAATTTTATCAAGAGAAGGGTATTGTGGAGGCATCAGATCTGTGCTGCAAACACACTTGGGGAAGTGACTCCCTGAGTGATACAAAATTGTCTTCAGAATCCTGTGTAATTGTTGTGGTTCTGGTCATTCTAAGCCTAATTATGAATGGAAGTTAAAATGTCATGTTCAGCAGATCTAATATTTGTGTCATGTCTGAGCATTTCCTTTGCCTGTTTAAAACATGTTTATCTTGCAAAAGCCTAATCAAGGCTTCAGGGCTTAATGCTAAAATTTATATTTTCCTTGCCTGTAGGTTTTGGGTTTTATCACTGCATCACCCCCAAAGGAATTTGAATTTACATTATCTTTTTTAAAGTGATTTTAAGTAATTATGCTAAAAGTGAGCAATGAGGGATAATGCTTTGTAGCTTAGAGAAACTCCTGCTTCATCTTAAAAAACTACAGAAAATCAACAGGTAGACTGCTGTAAATTGGAAGTTTTTTGATGGAAAGTCAACATAAGATTGGAGGTGAAGCTTCCTGTGAAAGGAATGGGAAATCTGGACTCTTTCTAACTCATGACTGTAGCCAGCTTGGTAGTAATGTAAGAACTACTCTTTCTAACCCACCTAAAGTTAAAGTTTCTAAAATCAGCTTTAATCTTAAGAGACAAGGACTGTTCCTGGCCATGGAACACCAGGTGTAGAGGGGCAGCAACATCAGCTGAGACCATTTCTGTTCGCAGAGAACATGAATTTAAAGTCTAAATTTTGCCTTCAGGAGAAAACATTGGCTCACACGATTTCTAGGGTCAGGTCTCCAGGGATGCAGACCTTGAAAGTGGGGATGCTGTTCAAAATCCCCTGGAGAGGGTTTTGCTGTGAATGAAATGAAATGAATGAAGAAATGTCACGGGGTGACAGGCTGTGGGTGGGACGCTGTTCCCCACACGTCCCCTTTCCCAGGATTCTTGCAGCTGATTGGAATTGCCAAATCTGTGGTGTAAATGAACGTTCTTCTGTTCCCTCAGCCCCTCACTGGCACGTTTTCCCCTCACAGGCTGTACTCTGATTATCTGTACTTCGCCAGCGCCAACAAATCCGCAGAGGATTTCCACGAGAAGGTGGCGGAGTCCCTGCAGCTGTTTGAGGGCTGTGTGCTGGACTTCTCCCTGCGAGCCTGTGTCTACAACAACACCCTCAACAACGCCATGCCCGTACGTATCCCTGCCACCTGGGGCTCCTTGCTCTTCTCACACAGTTCACAGAGTGACCAGGTTGGGAGAGACCTTCAAGATCATCGAGTGCAGCCCAGCCCCAACAGCTCAACTCAACCCTGGCACCCAGTGCCACCTCCAGGCTTTGTCAAACACACCCAGGGATGGGGACTCCAGCACCTCCCTGGGCAGCCATTCCAGAACTTTATCACCCTTTCTGTGAAAAACTTTTTCCTGCTATCCAACCTGTATTTCCCTTGAGGCTGTGTGCTCTGGTTGTGTCAGTGCTGCTGGAGAAAGAGCCCAGCCCCAGCTGAGCACAGGCACCTTTCAGGAGCTGTGAGAGCGATGAGGGCAGCCCTGAGTCTCCTTTCCTCCAGGCTGAGCACCCCCAGCTCCCTCAGGGGCTCCTCACAGGGTTTGTGTTCCCAGCCCCTCTGGATGTGCTCAGTGTCCCAAGGTCCTTCCCAAGCTGAGGGGCCAGAGCTGGGCACAGCACTCGAGGTGTGACCCCAGCAGTGCCCAGGGCAGGGCAGAGTGACCTCCCTGCTCCTCTGGCCACACCATTCCTGACCCAGGCCAGGAGCCTTTGGCCTTCTTGGCCCCCAGGGCTCTCTGCTGGCTCCTGTCCAGCTGTCTGTCCACCAGAGCCCCCAGGTCCCTTTGTGCCTGGGCAGCCTGGTGGAAAGGTTGTTAAAACACCAAAATCCTGTGCAAGGAAGCAGAGAGAAATCAAACCTTTCTCCCTCTTCATTTGTAAAGTGGAGGGTATAAATATATATGTAGACATGCAAAAGATGGTGTGGGGGCCCAGCTGTCTCCTCAGCCTGTTCCCTGCTGAATGCCAACAGGGATAACACAGCTTTCCTATTGTGCAAGTACACGGAGAGCACATTTAGTGAAGATTACAATTTAATGTGCAAGCTTTTTGCAGATGTCTCCAAAAAAGTAGCTCTGGCAAAGATCTTTGCAGTACCAAATTGCCTCAAAATCAGAATAAATTATGTGTTCTTTTGTAAGAAAAGGCTACCAATAACTAGATAAATTTTTTTTTTAATTGTCCATGCCAGAAAATTATACAAGAAAACACAGAAACTGCTGGCAGGGAAATGGATAAGTATTACAGGCTTACAATTCCAAAATTCACAGTTTTAGCATAGAAGTGACTTCAGATTTTGCTCGAGGGCAGAGAATAATATGGGATAGATGGACTGGAAGTATCTCATCTGGCCAGTTTGCCATTCAATCCTCTTTTATTTGCTCAGGCTGTAAAGGATTCTGAGGGAATAGTTCCCTCCTTTGCCTCTGGGGTGAAGTTATTGCCTCTTCCACTGGATAAAATAACAGTACAAGAGTGCATTCCATGGGCTGGGGCCCTGCAGCAGCAGAGCAAACAGAACACTGCTCTCCCTTACCAGGTAGGCTGGAGCTGCTCAGCCCTGACTGCAGCCCCCCAGGACTCCCTCACACACCAGTTGCTGCTGGGCAGCATCACAGAATTTTCCAGCCATCTGCTTGCACAAATGTATTCCTTCCAGTGTGGCAGAGAAAGGCAGAGAGAGAACCAGAAGGAAAGATTTTCCTCTTATGTTCATCCTCAGGGTGCAGAACCCGTCTCCATTTGTTGTCTTCAGCAGCCCTCTTGAAGAAGATGCTTTTGGAAACGAGCAGAGGAGGCCTCTTTTCTTCCATAGAGCCACAAGCAGGTGCTTGTAATAAAACCCACATGCCAGCTGTGCTCCTCAGTGGCCTTTTTTAGCTTCTTCTTCAGCCAAGTTGCTAAATCTGTTGTGCTCGTGGTTTGCTGTGCACTGAAGGAGTGAGGATCGCTGTCCCTGGTGAGCTCATTAGGTTGCTGATTCTGTGGCTGTGCCAGGAAAAGAAGGGGTTTGCTACTTGTTAATGTGTTTCTGAAACCAGAGAGGTGTCCTGGGCGTCCTGGCTGCTGATGGATGCTGAGGGGGAGGAAAGGGATGTTTGGCACTGGAATCAGAGGCGAGAACGTTACCCAGAGAAAGGCACAGTGACCAGGGTGATCCCAGCCTGCCAGCACCCGAAGGAGTGCACAAGGAAGATGGAGAAACTATTTACAAGAGCCTGGAGTGAGAAAAGAAAACATTAAACCCCAAGTTTGCCCCAGTGCTGAGTGGAATGAGGCGCTGACTGAGGGCTGAGGTGCTGCCCTGTCATGGAGATGTTTTATGAAAAACCCTTTCCTTAGGATTTTTTCTCCTGAGAAGCTGAGAGGCCTCAGAGGAAATGAAAATGATTATCTGCTGCTGTGGAATGCAACAGGTGCATCTGTGATTGGGCTCATGTGGTTGTTTTTAATTAATGGCCAGTCACAGTCAGCTGGCTCAGACTCTCTGGTCAGTCACAAGCCTTTGTTATCATTCCATTCCTTTCTATTCCTTTCAAGCCTTCTGATGAAATCCTTTCTTCCATTATTTTAGTATAGTTTTAGTATATAATTTTCTTTTAATATAATAGATATCATAAAATAATAAATCAGCCTTCTGAAACATGGAGTCAAGATTCTCATCTCTTCCCTTGTCCTGGGACTCCTGCAAACACCACCACACTGCCCTGCCAGAATTATTTTTAATTATTTTGAATTATCCCATCTTAGCCTGGTGTCTTCATCAAATGAGAGGTTCCAGGTTCTGGTGTAGCACATCTATAAAGAAATCTGCTAAATGTGGAGACTTATGTTACAAAGAGCCAAAGACACACATCAGAATCGCACAGGATAATAATAATTCAGCAATAATTCAAAATAAGGTATTTTTAGGGGCATTTGGGTATCAGTGTATGTCATGGGGCAATGTCAGGAGTGAAAGGAGCTGTTGTCTGACTTGATGGGCTCTGTGGTAAGGCAAACTGAAGATGTTAAGTCTCTTTTATGAAAGATGCTTAAGACTGGGGATTCATGTTCCTCTCCTCTGAGCCTGAAGGGATTTAGAAAAATATTTATAAGCACAGTTGGAGGCTGGACTTTTTAAGAACACCAAGGCTACTCTTTTTATGTTTCAACTTGTTATGTAAAATTGAGGAGGGAAAAAACATAGAGATAAGGGCAGGAGAGGCTGAAAATCTGCCTTTTCCCCTCTCTGGTCTGACTCTCTGGGTACTCAGACAAGGCACCATCAATGCTGCTGCAGCTGAGATCTCAAGCTAATTACTGCAATCAGAGGATGCAGCAAAATGCACCCAAATCTAACAGCTGGCAGCGAGGCAGAATATTTGTCCTGCTCGTGGCAGTGTGACCTGGAATGGAATCATTTAGGTTGGAAAGGACCTGTAAGGTCACTGAGTCCAAGTGTTGATGCAGCACTGCTAAGCCCACCCCTAAATTACTTCCCCAAGGTGAAATCAAGCTGAAATAAGCAGCCTTGGGGACTGGAGAAGGGGCAGAACTCAGCACCTGCCCTTGAATCACTGTTCATCCTGGGGCTGAGAGCCCTCAGTGTTTCCATGAAGGCTCCAAGCACAGAGAGCTTGGCTGTGAGGTGGCTGAGCATCCTTCTCCAGGTAATTGTGTCTGTGCAGCACTTTTACACACACACACACCTGTGGCTGGTGCAGCAAGTGCAGCTTGCTAAGATGACATCTCTCACCAGCAGAAAAGCTGTTTGCAAAGATTTCTTTAAGCTGTTCTGAAAATGAGAGGAAGATTTAAAAATATTCACATTCATTCTTTCTGTCATTCCTTAAAAGCACATTTTGGGGGATTTTTTTTTTTTGCCCAGATGACGGAGTTGAGTGTTGTTTTGTGTTGTAAGGTGAACTAATTTGGGTTTTTTTTGTACTTCCAGGTGAGGTTACAGGTAGGGCTCTATGTTGTGTATCTCCTGGACTGGCTGACAGTTTTTAACAAAGATCAGATCCTTGTTCTTCGCCTGGAGGACCATGCATCAAACATGAGGTACACCATGCACATGGTGTTCCAGTTCCTGGATCTGGGTAGGTGCTTGCTGGCTGGTTTAAGTGTGCAAAATCATTATTATCCTCTTTCTTTTAGGTTGGTTTTGCTTTATTAAGGGACAAAAAGAGAAGCAGAGGAATCTGGCTTGAAGAATGCATTACTCTCATTGCCTGGAGCCAAGCAAAATTTAATTCTCAAATGCCTGGTGTTAGAAGATCTTAGTAAGAGTATATAAAGGGAAAAAAAAAATCCAGACCACTCAGAATGCAGGGATTTATCTTCCCACACAGAAGCCAGCCCTGCTTCTGAAGGCACTCAGGGCTTGTTTGCCACAGGGTTACGGAGATACAAAGTTATCCCTCACAATTTTAACAAACTGAAGTGCTACCAGCCCAGAACCTAAATCTGAGCATGATGAAAGGTTGTGTTTGTAGCCGAGGAGAAGGGAGAAATTGTGTTTTTGCTGTGCTGATTGAGACATCTGTTGCTAATCCTGGGAAGAAACGCCGGCAGACAAAACGTTGCCCAATGTTGATTTGACAGTAGCAAGAGAATGAAAATGTGGCTGAAAAATCGTCTGTCTGGTCCAAGGCTTGGTCTAGATGATGGGAAAGTTTGGATGGAGCAGGCTGAACAGATGAAAAGCTTGGCATCTGCTTCCTGAGTGTGGTTTGTGCTGGAAAACTCCCTAGGTTTTTATCTTGCTGATGCACATTTATTCCCAAACTGGGGTGTCACTGCACCTGTGTCCACTTTGATCCCACTGCCAGCCTCCAAAATAAACAAACCAGGCCTTTCCTGAGTGCTGAGGGAAGCTTGTGGGGTTTTTGTGGGGTATTAGTCAGCTCACACCATGAAATGAAAAAGCAGCATAAAATACCTGCAGCTCCAGAGTGGAGGGGAAGTTGCTTTCAATCACTTGAGTTTTTTCTGAAAATAGCTATTTTCCTCCAAGAGTGATTTATGCTGCTTTTTATAGAGAGGATTAATTAATAGGAGAGGAACATGTATTATTTCCATATTTACCAGTAGTGATTTACTTTACTGATCTAAGCCTGTGTTCAATATTCTGAAACATTGTGGCTGCTAACAAAAATTACATTTTTCTCCCCATGGCAAACCTTCTGATTCAGTCATTAGATTTCTTTAGGGTGGGCATTTTGGGGGAAATATTTTATGATAATGTTCTCTTTTTCCACAGGGCCTCTGAGTGAGAAACAAGAAGCTCTGATTACCAAGAGTCCTGCATCCAACACCCGAAGACCTGAAGACAGAAGCCTGGGCCCCATGCTGCCAACCACCAAGGCAATTTTAAGAGATTTCTATAGGCCTTTTAATACAAAACTGGCACAAGTTCTTTTTGATGATGCTTTTTTATGGAAGAGGACATAACGTGTAAATTTCTTGCCACGACTACAGCGCTCAAAGGAGTTTTTATTTTTTTAAATTCTATTTTTGTGCGTGGATATTTTACGTTTTTTTTTTTTCCCATTCCAAAGAGCAGCCGATGGATGAGAGTCTCATCTTCAGCCAGCACACATCTCAACAGCTCTACCACATTTTCCTTGGGAGAATGGAAAGCATCTTGCTTTAATCAGTTTATTGCAGCTTCTCTCACCCCAGCAAAGGAGTGGACAAGCATCAGGACAATGATGTCTTACACTCTTCCACAGGGGTGTTGAAGTGGAACCTTCTCTGAGATGCTGCAACACAGAGTCAGCATCAGTTTCCTACAATTACACTTATAATCTCTCATTTTCAATATATGTTATTCACTCTTTTTTTTTCAAGCAATCAATGTCATTTAGTCATTAAAATTTTTAATTGAATTCAACCTAAAGTTCTGTTTCTTTTTGTCTGTTTAAAAATGGTCTACACTAACACTTGAGCGTGTTTCATTAACTCTGAAAGAAAGATGAAGTGCATTCACATAAATTTCCAAGTCTCATTTATATCTTCAAGATAAATGGACTTTCCTAGCCACAGTTCTTGTAAAAGAAAATTTTGTAATCCAGGTGAGAATGGATGGCTGAAACCTAAACAGGCCAATTTGGTGCTTAGCATAACAAATTCATTGCCTTCCATATTTTGTTCGTGTAAGTATGAATATGTATAATTTATTCATGTCACTCACACATTTTCCCAGGAAAACACTTTTAAATAAAAGTCTATTCCTGGCCATGAAGAGCTTTTATGGATATTCCTGCTAAAATTCTGCAGGATTACTCTTCTCCATTGTGAAGGAATACACATTTTAAAAGCCATAGGAAATTTTGCTATTAAAATCAAAACTGAGAAGGATTCTCAGTACCTTACAGAAATGATGTGTTACCTGAGGAATTAGGTTATGTGTTCCCTTCTTCAGGAAAAAGGTCTATATTTAGTTAAAGAAGCTGATATATGCAGACTTGATGAAAAAAACCCAACATTTTGAAAGTTATGGAGAAACTTTGGACCACCTGAAAGTTTTATTTGACAAAAAAGATAAGTTTTTTCCATGGATGTGCAACAATTCAGTCTTTGATTTCAAACACAGCCAGTTATGTCACTGTCAGCTGTAATCTGCAGCCTTCCTCAGGTGGAAGTCCCACCTAAGTAAGGGATTTTTTAAGAAACAAATCTAAATGCTACCTGTTGATCATTTCCTCTCGTGGGCTAACCTGTTTGCTCCTGAGTGTGTCTTGAGTGGGTCAGAGGAAGCTCCTGCCCTGCTGCAGCCATCAAACCCCCAGAGAATCCTCCCTGATCGGCTTCACGTGTCCTTTCAACCACAACGCAGTTTTATTGACAGACTCACAAGTACATTTACAAATATTACAGGTAACTTCTCCCTATCCCCCTCCATGGGGACATATTAATTCATTTCATGTGTTTCTAAACTGAGAATTAATGTGAAAACTTGATGGATCCTGCACATTTCACACGGGGATATGATTGCTGACATGTGAGATGTTTTGCAACAGAAGACTGTTCCTAGGTTCTTTGCCAACTGGTAATGTGCTGTTTAAAAAAGGATTCAATCTGGGGTTTGAAAAGCCTAAAATAAGTGATTTAATGAAGTATTCTAGACAACCAGAACAGATTAGTTCTAGTTCAAAAATTCTCAGAGACCAAAAATGGTTGGAGAGCTGAGAATGGACTCCTTTAATAAGTAAAAATAAAAGGTATCATGGGACTGTGAAACAGAAAATCAGAATAAGTTGCCACCATTTGTAGATGTAAAAAATTTAATCAACAACTTATTTACACCAAAGAGTTCACCCAGCTGTGCTTTGATTTGGAACCAACACTGTGTGGTCAGGATAACTCCATACAGATGTTTCCTAACCTGGCCTGCCACAGTCAAATATTTCCATTTAGTTGTCAACTACAGCCATGATCTAATGATATTATTTTACCAGCCCTAGAAGCTAATTAATACATCTGTCCTTTTCATTAACTTGAGCTCACACACTGATTTGTGCCTGTGGTCCTTCTGAAAGTCTTCATTGAGGCTGATTTTATGTCTCCATCTCCTTCATGAGCTCCAAAATAGGATCTCCTGATTTTAACACATTGTAGTGTGTTGGGTTGTGGCATGACTGAGAATCAAACAGCAGCAAGTATTGTTCAAGAAGTTGTTTTGGAGGTAAGGATATCACTCTGTAGCTCAGGCTGTAAAAATAAAATTGATCTGGTGACTCAGAATGAAATAAACCAGCGTTTCCTCATGTGATGTGGCAGTGCTGGGTGTCAGAGCCCTTCTTCTTCAGCCACAGCCAGCCAGTGGCTTCACAGCAAATCTGTCACAGGACAAGGCTCCCCCAAGTTCTTCCAGTTCCTTTTACCTTTCTGCTGACAATTCCAGCAGTGAAAAAAAAATCAATTTTATTGTTATTAGTCACTGTAGCACTGAGGTGACCCACCTCCCCAAAAGAGCAATTTGCCAAGAAGTTGGAATTAATGTCAAGACAACACGTTTTCATTTTTGGTGTCTTGTGCCAAAGCACAGCAGTGGCTCCTTGCAAAGACCTCAGAAACTCCGTGTCTCATGCTGTGCTTTTGCTCTTATCTCTGCTGAACAAAACTAATCAGACAAAGATGCAGCTTTCCTGAGTGCAGAGGCGCTGAGGAAAGGGTTGTTTCCAAATGTTCTCGCTGCTACTGCAGAGGAATGTGAAATGTGTTTTCTGTGAGACCTTGAGCATTTGGGCCAAGCACCTTGGCTGTCTGGAAGAGGGACAATAAAAACAAAGGAAAACAGGCACTGCTTGACATGGAAAAGGATGTGTTGTTATCTGCTGAGTCCAAGCCACAGACCTTGAGCTTCAGCTTGGAAAACCGGGGATAAATGGTGAAGTTGTTGCCATTCTGAATGTATCTCTCTGCCAAGAAATTAATCCCTTTTCCAGCTAGGCCAAACGTTCTTTTGTTAAAGACAAGGCACAAGAGTGTCATAAAGAGTCATTCCTGCTTGATGCCCCTCACACAGGTGAGGGCACATTCAATAGGATCAGAGGACACCGCCTAAATCTGCACCAGGGGAGGTTTAGGTTGGGTTTTAGGAGAAATTTCTTCACTGAACGGGCTGCCAAGCATGGAAGAGGCTGTGCAGGGCAGTGAAGTCACCACCTGTAGAGGGATTTAGGGGACCTGTGGATGTGGGGACATGGGTTAGTGGTGGCCTTGGCAGTGCTGGGGGATGGATTGAGATCTCAGAGGTCTTTTCCAACCTTAATTCCATGTGCAGTGTGTTGCCAACAGGAATTCTTGTCTTGCAGTACCATCTCGTGGCCAACCCCAGCACTGCTTTGTGCCATGAACACGGGTTTTTCCTGCTCGGGAAAAAGAAGAGCCAGGTGCAAAAGGAAAAAAAATAATTTCTACTTCTTTTCAGATGCTCAGGAATACAATTTCCAGTGCAGCTCAGGAGCTGGTGAGCGTGTGAAGAGCTGGCTTGGCACAGCCTCAGCACTGTGGAATCACAGAATCATTTAGGATGGGAAAGACCTGTGAGATCATTGAGACAGAGACCCCAGCCCTGCCAAGGCCACCACTGCCCCATGGCCCCAAGTGCCACATCCACACAGCTTTAAAATCCCTCCAGGGATGGGGACTCCACCAGTGCTGGACAGCCTTTTCCATGTAGAATTTCCCCCTAAAATCCAATTTAACCTCCCCTGCTGGAAGCTGTGGCCTTTCCTTGTCCTGTCCCTTGCTGGGAAAAGAGACTGACCCCACCTCATCCAGGGGAAGATGTCACCAGGAGCTGCTCCCCTCTGCTGAATTCATCCCTGTCCTGCTGGGGACAGATGTTCTTGAGCCACAGCTCCTGTGGAAAAAGCCCTGCAGTGCCTCAGTCAATGGAGAGACCCTCACAATGATTGCCAGCATGGCAGGGGCCTAATGGGCCACCAGGCTGGAAGCTGCCATTAAAATTAGAGGCCTGCTGTGTCGGTATTAAGGCACAGTTAGCAGAAAATAAGGTCTGAAAGAGACACAAATAGTAATCACTGCATCCCAGCTCAGAGGAAAGTCACTTTCCCTCACTCCCATCATCTCTGAACTTGCCTTTGCTGGGTGAAAAACTGCCAGCAGGAGCTGATGTGATGGTGCCTCAGCGGGGCTGGCAGGGGTGAAAGATCTACTGAAAAAATGCTAAAAATACAACTCAAGTGGTTGAAAATTGCAGTTTAGTCTCTGAAGGAGCAGTTGCTGTGTGACACTGAACAGCAGGGCAGCTGCACAGGGCACCTTCCTTGAGGGAAATGGGGAAGATTTCCAGTTCTTTCCTCAGGCTGGGAATGTCCCACACACTTAGAAAATTATTTCTTCCTCTATTAATGAGGAAAGGGAAAGGCTCTGCTGCTACTCAGAACACTGCAGTCGATGGACAACTTCAGAGCAGCTCCCAAAACTTCATTTAATTTTAAGCTACAGAGGCCTAAGCCGTAGATGACTTGCAAATAACTTGGATTTTAGCTTTTAAAGAAGCTAAAAACAGCACATCCTGATTGTTGGACACATTGGGTGTCTCAAAGACCAAAGATTTGGGGCTGCTGCTGCACTGTATGGGTGGTTAATTGGGTCAACACACATTATTTCCTCCTCCAGATTGTTGAAATTAGAGATAGAAAGCAATGAAAACTTCTGTCCATCAATACAAGCTGGGCACTCCCACAGGGCAAGGAGGCAAAGGCTGTGGTAGAACAGCTACAGAAAGGAATGGAGAAATGGGAAAAAATTAGAAAGAAATCCTGCAGCTGTGTCTAGTGAGATCCCGGAATGCTGAGAACAAATTCATGACAACAAAATTGCATGAAAAAAAGTAAAGCCAAGCAAGGCAGCCAAAAAAACACCCAGAAGAAATAAGACAGAGAAATAAATAGAAAGGGATGTGTGGCTGTAAGATGAAAAGGTGGAATTATTTTTACCAGCTGAAAAGGCTTAGGAAAGGAAAATAATCTTATCACCTGGGAAAGTGTGTTGGCCTGCCTGGAAAGGCATCAGCTGAGCCCACTGCAGACTTTGCTTTTGTTGTTTATTGCACTGAGAGGTTTAAATTCAGCATCAGGGATGGGATCCATAAAAATGGGGGTTCCTCACTTCCTCTGCCTGCCTTGTACAAGACTCAAACGCCCCATTTAAGCTTGGGAAGGAACAAACATTGAAAGGGAATAGAACAATTATGGAGGGGAAGGTCTGAAAAGAACAAGAGGTGCTTGGCTGGATTAAGAGTCTGAAGGAGAGGCTAAAAGCTGCATTTCTGGCTAAAAAAGAGGAAAGGATTGGCATTAGAGATGTCTCAGGTATCATCTGTCCCTGAGTGCAGGCTTTAGATGAGAGGACCCATAAAAGAGCAGGATGGATAACAGGTGGCAAAAATACAACATTCCTTTTATTTTGGGCTCTGTCTGGGGAAAAACTCACTGATTTCAGGTGCTGGGGTGCGCTGCTGCTGACAGAGACAGGTGAGGTGCAGCACTTTGCCATCCCAGCCCTCCAGCTGCAGCCCTGAGTGGTCACCAGACAATTTTTTATTTGCCAGTGATGTAAAAGCAGCAAGAAATAAGCATGACTGGGCCAGCAGCACACCACGAGAGGGCAGGGCATAGCTGGAAATTCAGCTGCAGCTGGAAATCCAGTGCCACAACCAGAGCCAGCTCCTTGTCCTGCATCACAGGACACCTGGAAGGTGGGAAAAGGGGGGGAAGGAGGGACTGCTAGTGAGTGTCTCGTGGGCAAAAACCTCAGAGATTTCACCAGAATTGCAGCAAGTGGCGGAGAGAAATTGGTTCTCATGCTATGGAACATGATCACACAAGATAACTTGTATATAACTTATGCAAAACATAGCTGGGAGAGTTACACAGAAGGGCTGAAACACTCTCAGCAGTGTAATTTACTCACAGTATAGAATCATGGAATTGTTTGTGTTGGAAAAAACCTTTAAGGTCATCAAATCCCCCCTGATGGCATTGATACTCTGTGGTGGTGTTCACAGGGGTCCCAGAACGAGAGAAGAGATGAGAATCTTGACTCCATGTTTCAGAAGGCTGATTTATTATTTTATGACATATATTACATTAAAACTATACTAAAAGAATAGAAGAAAGGGTTTCATCAGCAGGCTGGCTAAGAATAGAAAAGGAATGATAGCAAAGGCGTGTGACTGACCAGAGAGTCTGAATCAGCTGGGCTGTGATTGGCCATTAATTAGAAACAACCACATGAGCCCAATCCCAGCTGCACCTGTTGCATTCCACAGCAGCAGATAATCATTGGTTACATTTTGTTCCTGAGGCCTCTCAGCTTCTCAGGAGGAAAAATCCTAAGGAAAGGATTTTTCATAAAAGGTGTCTGTGACAATGCTCCTCACACAGAGCCAGTGGCATCATAATCCCACTTCTCTCTCCTGCATGAGCCAACCAGAACTGGGGGAACTTAGACTCACTCTGATCCACACTGCCTAACCCTAACCCTTCCTCAAACCTCAATGCATTTTGAAGGTGCCAAATAAAAATCCCAATTCCTTGCTGTGAGTGGCAAACATAAACCCAACACCTCTGAGTTTATAATTTCAGTGGGATATTCAGTTATCCTCTATCAGGATATGTCAGGAAAAGGAGCCATGAACAATTGATTCCCACTGGCACACTCAGCAGCCAGCTCAGCATTCATGGAATCCTTAACAGCATTTCCTATGTGCTCTGGTGCCTCACAGTGATATTACCAAACCAAGCACTGCTGGAGTATTTTTCCTTCAGTAGTACTATTAATCCATGAAAGAAAGTTTCTTGGACTGAAAAAAAAATATTAAATAGCACCTACCAAACTGGCAAATGTGAGTCAGTCCTTGGCAGTGCTGTGTCATACAGCCCTGGGTGAATCTGGAACATTTGCTCCCAGTCCAAAGCCAAATGAGCAGGAAGTCTGGCCTATCCCAATGGTTAATATGTGCCTTCCTAAAACTGGATTTAAAAAGATTTCACTTCAGCAGGTGGTGCTGCAGAGCAGTCCTGTCCTTCTAACCATGCCTGAGCTTTTGTGCTGCTGCATTTGAGAAGAGCTGAATTTATACATTTTCATTGGGCTGCTCTCAATAGTTTCCCTTTCCTCTGTACAGAAGTGAATATTTCCTAATGAACACCCCAGTAGGTACCTCTTGCTCTGGAATTACAGGCTGGGGGGCAAAGGCAGCACAGCAGGAGCTTTGAAACAGAACAATTCAGCAAGAAATCAAAGCCCTGAGCTTCTGAAGGCAGGAGGCTCAAAGCACTTGGAGGAGCAGCAGTGAATGGTTGTGAGCACGCTAAAACCTCAGGAGGCAGGAGCTGTAGGTGGCCAGCACTGCAGGAGGCAGGGCTTGCTCAAGTTAACAGCTGCCAGAGGCAGCAAATTGGGAATCTGAACACTTGTGTTGAGGAACTGATGTGGGGAGCTGAAGAACTCAGGGCACAGAGGGGTGAAAGGCTCCAGGTGCAGCCCTGGTGAGGGTGAGCTGATTCATTTTAGGGAAACTGAGGCACGTGCCAGGTTTGGTCCTTCAGCTGCAGAGAGAACCAGCACAAGAGATGTTTGCTCACTGCTGGCTTGGCAGGTATCTCAGACATTTTAGACTGCAAATCTTTAAAATCTGAAGGGCCTTCACCTGTGGGTGTTCAAAAATCTGCTACTGCTCCAAGGACTACTTTTTTTAAGATCCAAGTTTTCTTCATTTTTCATGTCTCCTGTATTTTCTTTACTTCCAGGAATGCTCCATCAAGGATTTTCCCACAGACAACAATAAATCCAGCTCATGGTTGTAGTGACAAAACCTGAAGGAAATTATGATCTTCAGTTATCCCCTGCTTCCTTGGGATTCAGAAGACCTTAAGGACCTTGTCATCCCCATTTCCTCCCAAAACCTCAAGGAAACCTCTAACAACAGCCCTGGGCTCACCTTGCCTTCCCCTCAAACCTCAGGAGGCAAACCAGCCATGCTGGCTTGGCTTTACACCTAAACTGGGACTAAAATAGCACCAAAAGTTCCTGGTCTTATGAGATAAACTGGGAAAAAAAATAAAGAAGGTAACCTAGGTAATCCAAGCTACTCACACATGGCTCCAGGTGAGACTGAAGGACAGTGGAGAGTTTGCCCATCCAGGCATGGGGAGAAATTCCCCTGCTGCAAGGAACCAGCCCAGTGTTTGCTTTCTGGTTGATTTAAAAGGACAAGGCAAGAGGGGATGTGTGGAATGCAACTGATTAGAATGAGGAGCTTGAACAATATCCTGAGATTGTTTTGGTACACGGAGCTGTTCACAAAGCTTTGTGAGGGTAGCCAAAAACTGGTTGTCATTAAGTCCAAGAACCACTAAAATACTGAATTTTATTTTTTATAAAAATATTTTATATACTTTGAAACATGCACATTGTTAAAAATGCACATTGTTATTTAGCTCCATCCAGGCCTGGCTTTCCTAACATATTTATCCTGATTTTCCCTGGAGCAACCAATCTCCACACACATGCTGCAGATTTTCTGCTTTGCCATTGAACCCATTTCCCAGAATAAGCTGGGCTGGTTCCTGGCTGTCCTTGAAGCATTTCCACACCAGCCCAGGTTCAATGAGCAGAGGCAACACAAAGGGCTCAGGCCTGCAGGTCAGGGAGATGCAAACACTTGCAGAATGCCAAAGTTTTTTCATGGAATCACAAAAAGTGGAAGAGACCTCAAAAACCACCAAGTTCCAATCCCCCACCACCATCAGGGATGCTGCCCATGTAACACATGCATTTTAAAACCCATCAGGAAGAATATTAAAGTATAAATTTTTTTTTTTCTCTGAACTACAATCTCTCAAAGTTACTCCACATTAAGGATATGGAAAATGCACACATTGACATGCAAAGCCCTGAGAATATTATTCCAGAAAAGCATCTCTAGGTGAGTCACAATAGGAAATACAGATGCCCAAAATGTGCATGCAGTGCTGTTCATTGCAGTTTAGAAATCATTTTACGTGTTTAAAGTCAATTTGAATGTGACTGTAAGGGGCAGCAGCAGTAGTTCCCAGCATCTACAATTTTGTTTTTGTATTTTATTGAATGTATTTGGGAAAAGAATTGCCTTCCCTTGCTCCAGTGTGAAAATGAAATGAAATGAGACGAGACTCACCCTTGCACAGCAGAGCAGAAGCCTGGGTGTTGGACAGGAGATGGTGCCACCACATTCTCATCAGCAGGGACATCCATCCCTCCTGCAGACACCCAGGTGTGCACTGCAGGGAACGGGGGACAGCTGGAGAGGGAGGGACGGTGCCAAAGTCACCCGTGGAGAGCACAACACAAGTTCTCCAAAGCCCTGGGCCTCCTCTGGGTGCTTCTTGTGGTGAAAAGACACTTCCTTTCTTCTCCACTAATCCTGCTTTGCGGGAGCAGCCAGTCCCAGCTGTTTTCTCCGGAGTTTGTTCCACCCAGGGCAGGTCAGAGCTCAGCAGGTCCTGGGCAAACAGGAGTGCATCCAACACACCTGCTGGGACCCAGCTGGAGGCTGGGGAGGAGCTTGGCCACTGCTGGAGGAGCATTCCTCGCACCAGGAGTTTGTTCTGACCAGCAAATCCAAGCTCCAGGCGCGGGCTGCTGTCCTGGCTGTGTGAGTCAGGAGGCTGGAGTGGCCTAGTTCTGGTAAAAGAGGCACTTTTGGGGTGAAATGTTCAATCTTCTCATCCCTGGAAGAAAATGTCTCATCAAAATTTTATACAGCCTTGGGATCTTGGTGTTTCATCAACAAGGCCTTTCCAGATGCATAAATAAGTAAAGACTGGAATATCACAAATTGCTGGTCCAGAGGAAAAATGAAAAGTAGATTAAAAAAGAAAAAATAAAAAAAAAAATCAAGCATTTACTCAAAATTTATGAACATTTATATACACATTTGGGAGTTTTTCCAAACAGCAATACTGTTGCTCTTGCAGGAAATAAAAGTAACTGGGAATTTCCTACATCACTCCTCCTTTCTCCCTGGGGTATTTCACCTTTGAGCTGAGCTCCTGAATGTCTTTCTGGGATAAGGGGTGCAGGGTGTGGGGATAGGTCACCTCAGATAGGGTTTTAGGGACCTCCTAAACTGATATGGCAACCCTGCATTCCATGGGATGGGAGTTGATGACCCAAGTGGTCTTTTCTAACTTCTTATTTAATAAAATTAGTGAAAGAAACGTTTGCTGTTCTGGGGCTCTTTTTAATTGCCAGGATGAAGCTCTTACATAATAAAGAGAAGATTTTAATTTGCCATAATAATGTAAAAGAAGGTTTGATCTCTTTGTACTCATCAACCACCTCCCTAGTGAAAAAAAACATTTTTTTCTTTACAAGAGAAATAGACAAAAATTACTGCTGGTAGTGAGGTTTTTTTTCAGTCTATCCATACAGAAAGTCCAGTTATACACTGCCCCATCCCTGGAATGTCCCAGGCCAGGTTGGATGGGGTCCTGAACACCTGATCTAGTGGTGGTTTGCCTGCCCATGGCAGGGGGTTGGAACAACATGAGCCTTGCTGTTCCCTCACAACCCAAACCATTCTGTGATTCCATTAAAAAAATGTAATCTTCCAAAATTTTTAAGAATATTACAAGCTTTTAAGAAAAGAGAGATTTGGGCTGCTAAAGTACTCTAGAGTGCCTCAAACACTGCATTTATTCCTATGCATTATTTTCCATCCTTCCCAAATATACTTGAAATTATTCAGAATCCTCTGCTTCTCATGGCCTTGCAGAGCTGCTTGTTGGGCTAACACAGACTGGTAGAGAGGATTTATCAACTGCAGGGTGGCTACCCCACCCCAGAAGACAAAAATAACCCAGGCTGCTGTTAATGGAGCCCTTGGGGTGGATTAGAGTGAAATGACACTGAACAATCAGTGTTTGTAAATATACACATGGAGAGTTTACTGTAGAAAATTGGGTTGCACAGGAAAACAGGCCTGGAGCTGTTGGGGTTGCTGTTATCCATGGGAATATGGCAATATAAAAGCATAAAAACATCACTTGAGAAAATGTAGAAGAAGGAAGGGATGAGAAGAGACAGATCTCACCACCTGTAAGCCTTGTGATGAGACTTGTAGTAATTTTGATGAGTGTTGGTCAAAGCCACAGCTGCAGTCTGGATCCATGGGGTGGTGGGAGAAATCCCAAAGAAGCAGGAGGCAGAAAGCCCCAGGAGCATCTGTTGGCTTCATATCACCCAGTTTTAATGGGAACACCCAGGTACCTCCCCTGGGGCAGGGAGATGCAACTGGATGATGGAATGCTGTGGGTCAGACACTTCAGGAGCCTTTGGCACCTTCCAAGGGGATTCAGCTGATGCCACATCAGTGCAGCTGGGTCAGCTGTGGCCCATCAGAGAGGGCAACTCCTTCAGGCCATGTGTGAATTTACCACAGCTGAGGACAAAGACTCAGTCCCTGCCTGCCAGGGCTCTCCTCTTTCTTTGTCTCATTCATCACCAGCTCTGGTCTGACATGGGCTGAGCTCTGCATCATTCTACAGAGGATGGGATTCAGCCAAAGCATCTCTAGGACATTCATTCTGTACAGTACTGGAAAATGTCAGTTTTACTGAGCATTTCTACACAAGGTTCTTGGACCATGGTGTGTCTACAAAGCAAAAGATCTCTAAAAACCATTTGGTCACATAAGAAATTCTATATTTTCAGATAATTACAGATTAATTAAATGAAAAAATATTGTATAAAACATGTGAACTGCTGCTAATGCCATGTACTGAAAAATGCAAACTCCAAACCCACGAAATATGAGATTAATTAAAATAAAACATTAGTGCTTTTTCTGAAACTTGCATTTCCCCGCTTCCTACTTCATTTTCATGCTTGCCTTCCCAGCCACATAGGCTAGAAATGAACCTCTTTTTAAAAGAAAGTTGAGACTTTTACACCTTAAACAAGTTCAGCTGAAGGAGCCCTAAAGAAAATATTCATTCCCAGGTGAGCTGTAATGAAACCTGCCATGGCTGGCACAGGCTGCTCTCCAGGCTGGCTCCTGGGAGGGCTGGGGGTCTCCTGGTGCCTGGCTCATCTCCAGCCCTCTGCCAGGTCAAGGCAAACACTGGAAGCCAAGGCAGTGAACAAACCCCGTGGTTTTGTTTATTCATTACTCTTTTTTAATCTGTTTATTCATTACTGCCTCATTATTTATTTGTTTATTCATTGCTGCCTCATTATTTACCCCATTACTGCTGCAGGTGATTCGGTTCCTCAGGTAGAGTTCCCCAAAGCCAAGCATTTGCATTCATCTGTTTTCACAAGATTCTGCTCAGGCTTTGACCCTAAACCAACACATTTCTGTGCTTTTACCATGACAAACACCATTTAAATAAAAAATGCCCTTTCTGTTCTAACACCTGAGACTCTCAGGAAATACCAAATCTGTGCTGAGCTAAAGGAGGAGGAAGTGCCAGCACAGGAAAATAGAGCAGGCCTTGAATCAATTAGCACCACATGGTTTTATTTAATGCATTTATTATGGTTTCTGCTCAAAAGCCAGCCCTTGCCCAGTTACATAAAGCTATCATTTTCTGGATGGCAGGACTGGAACTGTCTCTATAAAATCTGATATTATTTTGGTTCATTATTCCAAGAAATGTTACTCTTTACTTTTGCTAAGCTCAAGGAAGCAGAAAGAGGCTGACACAGTTTGGAAGAAAACAGGCATGAATTTTGTAAAGCAGTGATTGTATGGGTGAGGTGAAATGTACAGAGAGACACTGTCACAATTCCAGGTGCCATTGTGTTGAGTTGGAAACCGCTCATGGAGAAAATGGGACAAACACACAAATCAAGTTAATTTATTATCCATTAATTACTCAATCCATTAAACCCCAAACTTTGATTTTTATCCCTACTCCTTCCCAGTCCCTCAAGGCAACCTCCTGGAGGGTGGTGGAGCTGGTGCTGAGAGCCTGGAGGGAAATCCTGAGTTATCAACCTATCTACCAATTACAGTCTTCATAAACTCAGAGGAAAATTTTGTTCCATATTAATTTTCTGCAGTTGTTTTAAAAAAGTGATATATGAAGCCAGTGAACATCAGCCTTTGACAATTGTATCCAAATTCTGTAATTTTTAAATATGCTTTTGATCCTCTCTGAAAGTGGAATCATGTGAATCCTGGGTTATCTACCTTGGCATTGAGGAGTTGATACCAATGTACAGCCACAGATTTGTGTCAGCTGGAGATCCAGCCCTGGGGATGTTCCCATATCCTAAGAATATTCTAGTGCTCATTGTGTCCCTGCCCTTCCCTTCTTATTTCCTCCAACTCTTCCTTATTTTTCCTGACCTTTTGTTGCCACTTCTCCTCCCCTTAACACAAATTCCCATAATCAGTTATATCGTACTTATTTTGGGGTTTGTACTGTAGATTTAATTTCAGAATGTACATTTCCATATATTTTCTATACAAAATGCCATATACTTCTGTAAAACTTTGGCTTACGTGGAGAATAAAAGGAATAAAGTCAGATTATTAGAAATTTTGAAGTTAGCTTTAAAAATTAAAGGAAGAGTATACATATTAAAAAAAAAGGAAGAAATCAGCATTTGAACACATCCTCCTGAAATCTCCTGTGTCCTTGTTCTTCTTCATGGTTGAACTGTCAAAACCCTCTACAAAATGATCTGTGGATCTACTTTCTTTGCAGAGCTGACATTTTTCAGCTGGAAACAAGCACAGAAGCAGCAGTTTGTGTTACTGTTGAATATAGGACCAGCCTCACTGATTTCCAAGGTGTTACCTGAGCAATATGTGACTTTTTGATATAATTATTTTAAGAAAACAAAAGAAAATTCAAATTAAAATCTGAACTGAAATCTCTATTTTAATGAAAATCACTTTCAAGGCCTGACCCCACTCTGCCTCATTCCTGACAGTGCTACAGACTGAGACCTCATAACTGAGAAATTGTTTATTTAAATCACCACAAAATCACAAATAACTGCAAATAAAGTACTTGAAGTTTCCAATTGTTCAGGACCTGACTTTTAAGTCCATGGTTTCAGTCCAAGTTAGTTAAATAGAACATGAGTTGGTTAAACAGAACAGTGGGGTTTTGAGGATATTTTCTTTGGGAATTCCTGCAGTAGTTACTGTGGAATAGCACATAACATAATCACAACCTTCCAAGTGTTAATTGCTCTAAAAAGCAGGATAAAGATTATATTCCTGACATGCAGCCAACTTGGAAATTATCCCCTTATTAAAGCTCTAACCTGAGAAGAAAAAACCTGTGACTCAGGACTCATGAGAACATTAAAAAATACAGTAGGATCTTTTCTACTTTTTGTTCCCTCTTTCCTTCAGGGATAACAATAACAGCAGTAACAACAACACAGGTTCTACCATTTTTAAAACTGAATATGTTTCCTTAGTTGCATCATAATGACTTTGCTTGGATTGCCTGGACTCAACATGGCACCTTATAATGAGCTTTTTTATTAGTGTTTAAGGTTAATTATCTTTTTTTTTTTCCAATTAGAAAATTGGACTAATTTTACTTTTTTTGGATGAAAATCCAGATGAAACTACTGGCACTTATGTCACTGACTGCAGCACTGTAACAGCCCAGGATGCTGTGTCACACCATGGGCTTGTTCTCCACAGAGAGCAGCATCTTCTGCTGGGCACCTCAGAGACTGCAGGGGTCAAACTGGGGAAGGCTTTGCTTCCTTTTTTTAGGGGAATCAACCAGGACCGGGATTGAAACCTGTACAGATTGAGGAATGCCACTGAAACCTCTCTGCTGGGCTGAACTTCTTTGCTTTTCTTTACTTCACTTAAAGAACATATCTGGATGTGCTTTTTTTTTGTTCCTGGGATAACCTCTGGAAAGCCTAGACTGACTGCAAGCAACAAACCATATTTTATTAATGTAATGTACCATGGGTTATTACCAAGAAATGGTAGCAAATTCAGAAAAATCTGTTCATGTTTAAATAAAATAAACGAGCCGGGTTTGAGATTTGCAAAAGCTTTTAAATAATATTTCTGTCTCAGAAGATGCATTTTTTCATGCTGATAGATATGAGAAATAACCTTATGGAAGTTGCTGGAGAAAAATGAACAAAGGGGAAGAACTAAGGAAAGTAATCTGAAGCAGAAATCACAGCCTCATGGTAAGGGAAAAAAAGGAAGTGTCTGTTGTTTCTTGTAAGTGAAATTTATCTGTTATACTGACATTTTGAGGCTGTAGTTGGAGGTCCTTTGAGAGTAAATATTATTACACAAAGAAAAAGAAATGGTAGGGTCCCGACAACACAAGTTGTCAGCAATTTGATTAATTGCCTCAAGTAATTCTTGCATGTAAACAGAAGCCCCCCAAACCCACTCCCACACACTGCTGAGAATGTTCTGTGTTTTGTTTTGTCAGCTGGATGAAAAGCCATGCCACAGTTTGTTTAAAGAAAAAGCTTTTTATTTCACAAAACATACTCCTCAGGAAGCCACCAGAGACCAGCCTGTCGAGCAGAAAGTACAACAAACAGATCCAGGGTAATCCTTACCCTGAGAATACCAGGGTAAGCAAAATACATTTTCCAACATAAAAAAAATCTCTGCCTTCCTTGGACACATTGTGTGATGAAGCCACCATGGATTTACCTTCTAAAATATGAACAGGGATCTTCAAGAAAAGAAAGTTTAATTACTGTTTATCCCCTTGAGTGTGTTCTGGGGGTGTTATTGATTCTCTGTTTTTGTATCCACACCAAGAGTGGCTGAATTCAGGGATATTCCCACACAAGGAGAAGCATCGTGGTGCTCCTTGGAGACCCATGAGAAGGGACTTGTTCATCAGAGTCAGCAGCTGACTGAAGACAAAACATGGGAACTGTGGAATAGTTTGGGTTGGGAGGGACCTTAAATCCCACCCAGTGCCACCCCTGCCATGGCAGGGACACCTTCCACTGTCCCAGGCTGCTCCAAGCCCCAGTGTCCAACATGGCCTTGGGCACTGCCAGGGATCCAGGGGCAGCCACAGCTGCTCTGAGCCCCCTATTCCATTGAAAAAACCTCTGCCATTGATGTACTGGTGACATTTTCCTGGTCAGTTGTGGTATCTTTGCCTTTAAATGCTCCCCACTCCACATACTTGTGTTCCCATCCTGGTTGGAATCAGACTCATTTCAGACTCATCCTTTGCTGCTCAGTGGGGAGGGTACAGAAAAGTCAAAGCAGCCAGAAAGTTCCAGCTCCTCCAAGAGAACAGTAAATAGGACACCCCAACTTGAATTACTCTGTTGGATCCTGGGAACATTTTGAATACTTCTGGCTTGGTGTTGTCCCAAAACGTCGAAATTGTTCAGACGCATTAATTAAAAAAATAGAGAACAATCCATTTCTTTTCTAACTGGAGCAGATCAAAAAACACTCTCACATCTATTTTTCTTGTCCAAGTCCCAGACAACATCCCTCAACTTTGTGTTCTTGGTTTTGTGAGACTGAAATCAGACAAAGAGTGAAAAGCAGCCAAATATGGAATAAACATTTTTCAGGGAAGGCAACTTTGAGAGTCAATCCATGATAACTTCCTGAATTACAGTCTTCATAAACTCAGAGGAAAATTTTGTTCCATAGTAATTTTCTACAGATTTTTTTTTAAAGTGATATATAAAGCCAGTGAACATCAGCCTTTGACAATTGTATCCAAATTCTGTAATTTTTAAATATGCTTTTGATCCACTCTGAATGTGGAATCATGTGAATAATCTCTTATTCAATTAAAATATTATTTTTATTAAAAATGGGTGTTTCCATTAATTTTTTTTCTCTTTTTTTGCACTTGGCTCAAAGCCTGTAAAGGCAACTCTGCTTGTGGGCTGCATGGGCTTTGTCCCAAGACAGAATTCTGCCAGCTTATCATTTCAGTAAAGAATTTATATTAGAATATAAGGTACAGACAGGCAAAAAAGAACTTGATTTTGATGTTTCTGAAGAAAAAACATAATTCAGATGACAAGTCATTCAGGCTAAAGAACAATGACCAGACTGAAAGGAAAAGTTTCTGCCCTGGGTAAAAGCCTAAGCTGGTGAGGATTTGCATTCAGCAGTTTCAAAGCATGCTCATTTTGGTTGTTTTTTTTTCCTTTTTTGCATAAAAGTCTGAATGTTCTGCAGAGAGATTGAAGTCAGCATCTCACTGAGCCTTTTTCAGCAGAGATCTTTGCCACCATCTACTGAGGGGGATTTTCACTGCCAGGGAAAGCAGGAGACTCCAGTTCAAACACAGCTCTCTGCAAAGGCAGCTGCCATTCCTCCCCTCATTTCTGAACCTGAGATTGATCCATTTTCCCCTCATTTGTGGGAAAATCTCCTGACTTCTGTAATTAAAGCATTTTAACCAGAGGATGGGAGAGAGAAGAAAACAGAGGCAGACAGGGTAAAACCATTTACCTAACCTTTATTCCTTAATTCAGATGGAGACCCTGAGGAGACCTCAGAGCCCCTTCCAGCACCAAAAGAGGCTGCAAAAGAGCTGGAGAGGGACTTTGGACAGGGGCAGGAGTGACAGGACACAGGGAATGGCTTCCCACTGCCAGAGGGCAGGTTTGGATGGGATATTGGGAAGAAATTCTTCCCTGTGAGAGTGGGCAGGCCCTGACCCAGAGCAGCTGTGGCAGCCCCTGGATCCCTGGCAGTGCCCAAGGCCAGGCTGGACAGGCCTGGGAGCACCTGGGACAGTGGAAGGTGTCCCTGCACATGGCAGAGGCTGAAACTAAATGAGCTTTAAGGTCCCTTCCAACCCAAACCCCTCTGTGATTATGTAATTCTATATAATAATATAGATTATATAATTCTATGTAATTCCCACCTTCCCACCACAAGTTTCAGCAAGATCCCAGCACAAACAACAAACCACATCAAAGCATCTTTGAACCCAACAATGTCAGCACACAGCAGAGCCCTCTGCTCCATCAGTGCCACCTCCACAAAGCTCCTGTGCTGGGACAAGCTGGGGGACAACCTGCTTGCTTTCATTCTGCACTTTTGTGACACTCAGGGGGACAAGAATGAGCAAGCCAAAAGTTTGGGAATTCCTCTGAGTGCACGTGGGGAAATCATCAGGTCTCAGATCAGCACCTCAATCCGTCCCTTGGCATGGGAGAGGCATTCCATGGCATTCCATAGCATTCCATGGCATTTCCTGGCATTTCCTGGCGTTTCTGGGCATTCCATGGCACAGCTGGTTGATAGTGATAACTGCAGCAGCACAAGGTTGACAATGGCTATAAAGAATTGTTCCCTGCACATTTCAAAACCTGTGCCACTTGGACAAAAATTGTTATTTTCTTTCCCACTGACTGATTCCAGAGAGTCCCTGGAGCCTGCTGGGTCCCCAAGCTGGTGAGCTCATGATACTTTTAATAATCAGCATTTATTTCCATGTGGCTTGGCTGACAGACAGACTGACAGGATTTACCTGCAGGGCAGAAATTGCTCTGAAACTGTAACAGCAGCATGAGGGATTGCTGTGCAGAGGTGCTGGCTCTGTCTGCAGGGGCAGCGCTGCTCTGTGCCAGGGCAGGAGGAGAGGTGGGCTGAGAAGCTGAGCTAGAAAAAAACCCCAGTGTTTCTATTTTTTTGGATTGTTTTTTTTTTTTCCCCAGGAAGCAAGATCTCTCAGCTGGGGGGTTTTGAAAGGTGTTCAGAACAACAAATGGGATTATTTAATATATTTCTTTTAGTTTTTGTGTTTTGGATGCTTTAAATCAACTGTATCAGATTTCTGCCCTTCACAGCCATGGCAGTGCAGCTGCCTTGAGGTGGCTCAGCAGTGACAGCCACTCTGGGGGTCATGCCAGCATCCTTTGGGGGTCTTCAAGCCACCACAGACATCAGGGGGATCGGGGGGACCCCGAGCCTGGCCACTGGGCCCCCATTTCAGACCTCACAAGAAGGGGGCTCATGAACACCCATTGCAAGGTGTGAGGGACTGTTGGAACCCTGGATGCTGGGAATTTCAGACTTTCTGTGCTGACAGGCACAGACTCCCAGGAGAGCACTGCACTGACCTGAGGCCGTGGAGAAGCCTCCAGAATGGAATGACGGAACTGGGATTGTGGGTGTGGAGCTTGGATAGAAGTGTGTGATATCACAGGGTGGGAAACTCAGAGTTTAAGGGTTTAGAATACAGTAATATATATATAAAAGAAGATGGAGGTTTTAGGGCAGAGGATGATCCTTCTTCTCTACGTTCTTCTTCTCCTTCTTCTCCATGGGTTTGGGTGGTTTTGTGTAATTGGATAAAAAAGTCCACATTGTGGGGCATGGTTGGTTATTTGGGTTAAAAGTAAAAATAATTGAGGTGTCATTTCTTAATTGGACAGTTTATCCTTAAAAGGCCTTGTAGAGAGAGAGCTACAGCTCCATTTTTAGTTTGTTGGAGTGCTGTAGAACTCGGGGTTTGTGAGACTGCAACATAGATAAGAACTAACAAACATCTGAGTCCCAACAAGAAATTCCATCTCACACATTTAATCCTGACCCTGGCAAATAATAAGTTAGACTCCACAAGGGACACTGCTGTTTCCTCCATCCCCTCTGCCTTTGTGTCCAGCCCTGCCTGCTGGAAGTAGAAAATTTCCTTTCCCCAATTTGTTCCTTCTAATTGCCACCATTTTCAGCATGAGGGTTTTAGTGTTAATTTGATTTTTGCTTCAGCCACGCTGTTTTCTTCTTATCCCCTGAACTCCCTAAGCTTTTCATCCTAGCAGAGCTGTTGGATGCTTTGTTTCTGCTAGTAAATCTAAATTATATTCCCTAACCCCATTTGTATGGAAGATTAGTAGCAAAGCATGCTGAGGAGAGGGGGTAAGTCAATCAATGAATTAACCTCCTGGTTGAATGTCACAACATGTGACAGGACAAATGCATCATGGTTTAGAAATGCAAATTTCAACAAGGGGGATTAGTGCAGCTTATAATGACCCAGAATGTTTGCCTTTAAAAAATGATGCCCCAGATGGATTCAGCCTCTGGAGCTCCAGCAATGTGCCTGCCACATGAAAAATGTGCTCCCACTGAGGAGTGCAGACTCCAGGCTCAGTAGTGATTGAAATTTATCACCATGTTTCACAGGCTTTATTTAGTGCAGACAACTGGCTGAAAACAATATTTAGTTGCTTCCCAGGGCTGAGCAGAGAGGTGTGTGGGCAAAATTGTGCATGGGGAAAAAACCAAATCCTTCTTTCCAAGTCATAGAGAAGGGAGATCACTCCTGAGCCTGAAGGAGCAGCTCTGGCACAGGAGATGTGATCTGTGGCATTGGGAATGTGGCAGTGGGAAATCAGCCATGGGACAGCTGGAGCCTGGGAAACTGCAGTTCTGCACCTGGGGGAGAGGAGCTGCTGATCCCTGGGGCACCTGGAGGAGCTTCTTGCTCATTACTGAGGGAAGAGCATCCTGCTCCTGTCCCGGCACTCCTGAAGAAGGGACAGCTTAAGAGAATGATGAGTGAGGATCCAAGACTTGCTGTAAATGCCCCCATTTCCCTGGCTTGGCCAGCTGGGGCCAGGAACTCTTCCTGAGGACACACAATTCCCTGTTTTCCATCATGGATTGTCTCCTGGCATCCCCTTTGGCAGGCTCATGCTTCTCCTCTAGCTGTGTTGAAACTGCCCCACAGGTCAATGAAACAAGAAATTAGGTTGAGGGAAAACCTCCAGCTTGCAGGAAAACTCCTTTGGATTTTACTATTTATTGATTGGCACAGTCTTATTTTTATTTTATAATGGAAATTTTATCAGTTACAGATTTCTGCAACTCAGAAAACACTGACTAAACTAAATGGAAATAAAGCACTTTATTAGAAAAGCTGCACTCAAGTTCTTCTTTAGAGTGTATGTACCTGTCCTATGTATGAGAAAAGCTTCAACCATCTGTGGATATATCAGAGGCAAAATGTGGCAGAAAATACAAGATGAAACTTAAGGTTTAGATTTATACTGAGATGCAGCATCCAGTGATTTAATCTAAATTAAGCTTTTGGAAAAACAGAGCAGAAAGGACAATGAATTTTATATATTTTCAAAATAATTTCATTAATCAATTAATAATACAATCGAGATTACCTCAGTAATTTAACAACTATTTATTTCCACTACTTACAACACAGAAAATAAAAATCTGGCATCTTTCTAAAGTCATATTTTCTTGTAGCAAATGCATCTGTAGTTCATGCAGACTAAAGGAGTAGAAAAAATTGAGATTAAAAACACAGAATAAAAAGTTAAGCCTTTTATTTAACAACTTCATAATAAAGGTTCTTGCTGCTCATATGACACTCACTGTTAAGTATAAAATGTGTTTTAAACTGGGGCCTTTCTCCTCACCTGGGAAGTGCTGCAGCATGAGGCTACTGAACTGAACTCTGCAGAGACACCCATGTTATGTACTCCACTCTGTTTTGCAGATAGACCCTGAAGAAAGAATTTCTCACTTAAAGGGAGACTAATTATATGACCTTTGCATTTTGAGGATCCATCTGGAGAATTTTAATCACTCAGACAGCATGAATGGTTCAAGTCAGCCCTACTTACAATCAATTACTGCACATAAGCAGTTTTATCATTTGCACAAGCCAAAAAGAGGCACCTTGATGGAAAAAATGCTGTTTACATTCATACTGTAATTCACTTCAGGTTTATCTTTCCCCTGATTGCAATCAGGAGATCAGGATGCCAGCTCTGATCAATATTTAGTAGCAGGGACAATGCTTGGACAAGCTGGATTGAGAAGCAGTGCAAGACATTTTCTAGATCAAGAAGAAAGGCTTCCATTGACTTTTGAAAAAAAAAACCAACCAACATTTAGTGGGATATGAAGCACTGTGCTCTTTTACACAGCAGTCCAGAGCCATGAGCCATGAAGCTCCCAGAGATGCTCAGTAAAGTCATCCTGGTGCATCCTCAGAATTACTGTGCCTTTGGACAGAGCAACACAGCCAGGTGGGAAAGGCAGGGAAGGAGATGGGATGCATGAAAGAGAGGCACTGAGTGGAGAAAGTGAGCTGGGATGGCAATAGAAAAGGAATGAAAGGCATCAGTGCAAGTGTTCTGAAATGCTTGTGCTTCCTCAGCTCTGGGGAGGTTTTATATGTGCAGTTCTCGCAGTCATTAAGTGCCATCAGGCTCTGGAGAAGAGCTCTGCATGTTTTTCCATGAACTTGACAGCTGAAGAGCCCAGTAAGATCACTTCTCCCCTTTCAAAATGCAAATTAGATCAGAGATAACTTGATTATCTCTGCAACTTGCAAAGATGTTTTCAGTGCAAACAAGAGGCTCTCAATCTTCACTTTGTTAAGCAGAACAAATGTGAAGTTTCTCATTAGAAGGCATCTCTTCGAGGCTTTAAATTATGTATTGCTTCTTAAAAGTTCTGCTTCATTTCCTTTTCTTTGCAACACTTACATTTTGCTATGGAACATCACATTTTACTGCAATTCCCATTAAAGTTAGGGCATCAAGCTACCACTGAATATCCTGGCTGAAGAGTTTACAGGTTTCACCAGTGATTGTCACAGTTCTTGTCAATCATCTTTATCTTCTGACACCTCACATTTGATAATATCCAGCTGCCTCAGCCATGTGGGCTGAGATTCACTGAATTTTAATGCTAAACTTATTAAAAGATATCACTGCTATGGCTGCTGCTCAACGAAGGTTTCTGTGGGGCTTCTGTGCCACTGCTCTGTCAGTAAAGTTGTTTCTTATTAAAACACTGCAAGTGAGGATGTGTAGAAGGCAAAGAGCCTTTTACAGCACCAGAAATGCAAAGAAGGTGCATTCTTTAGCTCTGGAGCAGTTCAGTAATTTTCCCTAAAATACTAACTCAGCCTCCTTGTATTTATAAAGATGAATAGATTTCACTGCTCATTATCAGAGAAGCAAATACTGACTCAGTACTGACTCACAGATAAGAAAACATTGCAAAAGTACAAATCAAATTGTTGGCATTGTTGGGAGTTTCAGACATAGAAACTCCTGCCTTGCTATTGCATTGCAACTAATGATAAATATCAGTTTTAGGGAGCACAAGGCAGGTCTGTATCTCCAGACTGAATGAAATGAATGTTGCCATTTGGAATTGAGCTCAGCTCAGAAATGAGAGTTATCTCACCTTTGGGGCAGGGCAGATCCTTAAACCTGGGCTCATGAGGTGTCTTTGCTTCCCAGAGGAATCCAAGAGCAAGGGGAATGTATTCCATGATTCCTCTTGGACCACAGGCCATGAATCAAACCAATAGCCCATCCCTGAGGTTTTAGTAGAAGATTTTATACATATGCATATTACCAACTGGTTCTTGCCAGAGGTCCTTTGTTGTTTTCTTAAATACTACCAGTTCAGCCACAGGAAAAAATATTAGGAAAACATTTGGGAGATTTTATTTCAAGACTTGGTTTTCACCCCAGTATCTGAAGCTGAACAAAACCATTTCCCTTAATTGCAAATCTACTTTAAGATATTCCATCACATTTTGGACAAACTGACCCAGAGCCTGACAAAGAATCTCTACCTCTCCATGATTTCTCTGTTTTCTGCTTTTCTGCTGAGAACATCAGAGGCAGGACACAGACACCTACAGATGATCCCTTGAAAATTCATGTGGAGGTGATCTAAAATATTATTTCTTCACGTGGCCACTGTCCCCTTTGCTGTAAGAACTTTCCATAGCACATTACAAAGCTTTTTCCAGCTCTGCTGTGATGTTGGTGACCTGTAGTGGCCGTGGAGCCTGAACATCTTGGCCCCTGTGGAGTCTGTGAGGTGGAAGTCTCTGGGAATACCTGGTGCCAGGTATCTGCATAAATATGGAGACACCAGCAGCAAAAATTGTGGATACTGACAGCCTGGTCAGAGAGAGAAAAAGTCAGATAAACTTTCCCAGGAATTGTTCTGGAGAGTTTTGAGAAGGCTGAGAGAAAGAATTAAAACAATCTTGCAGCTGGTGTTTTTGAACAGTTGTTTTCTCATAAGATATTTTACCAAAGGGTGTTTCCTTAATTAGCCAATCATGTGAGGTGTGTTGATTAAAGGAACAACCAGGTCCACCTGTGTCAGAACAGTGTCTAAAAAGGAATGGGTTCCTAATAGAATTACTATTAGCCTCCTGAAGAGATCTGGAGTGTGTCATTCATTCATCCATTCCTGACTCAACAGTGACAAAAAAACTGGGTGGGATATTCCCTAGTACAGAGCACCAAAGCTGTTCAGATTTCAGGAGATGAGCACTTCCCCTTCCTGAACCAGCAACTTTGATTTGATCAGCTTCTGCATCCAAACCTGCAGCCAGAAATTCCTGTGATGGGCTTAGGGAAATCTACAGTAGGAATAAAAAATAGCAACACACTGCTGATGTGAAATGCATTATGGTTTTATTTCCAGAGACACACTCTGCCATCAGATGACAACAGCCATGAGTGAAGCCAGGAGGTGGTTAAAAGCAGCATTTATGGGATAAACATCACCCAGGCCTTCTGCCCCTACTGCTGATCATGTGGGAAACACGCTGGTAGGGCTGGGGGCCTTACAGAATTTTTAGTTCTATATTCCTGCATGGGGGAAAATTAAATATTTTTCTGTTGTGACAGCTGTAGAAAATGCTTAGATGTACTCTTTAATTTTCTCCATCTATCAGCTCAGATTGTTTTTAAATGGGCATCTTAGGGGAGCCATATGCTCAGAGACATTCTCAGTACATTGCTCAGTCAAACCCAACTGCACTTGCTCCTTAGCAGGCTAATTTTTCACTGTGATGTGATTTCTGATGGAGCTTCCCAGCAGTTGTTCATTGTGCAAGAGCCATTTCAGTGAACTCCAAGCTCATATGGCAGAAGAGCTCTTCCCACTTCCTTCTAATTGCTGCAGACCTCTCCAAATGCCAAGGATGCACACAGGTTCTGAGCAGTGGCAATGCACACAGGTTTTCTGCTGCTGAGCAGATCAAAGCAGAAGATTGTTGTGAGGTGCTGTATTCATTATTTGAAGGAGTCTTTCCTTTGTCACCAGACTCATAAACGTGGCTGGATCTGCCTTTAGCTCCCAGAGGGGCAATGGGTCCTTCTCACCCCTCTGAGCACTCAGCAAGGTCTGTGAGCTCGCCCCTACCTTCCCCTTTCATCTGTTAGGTTTCCTCAGTGGGATTCAAGCCTTGCAGAATTCAGAATTTGAAGAAGATCCTGCCTCACATCCCTTTGTGTGTGAAGAGCTGCACCTTTCTTTTATTTCCAAAAAGAGCAGTTAGGTCTGAGAAGTTGCTGGCACTGAAATGCCCACAGTTGTGATGAGAGATAAATACTCACAAATGCCCTTTTTCTTTTTTTTTTTTTTTTTTCCTGCCCCGCCTTTTTTTGCTCATGAAGGAGGCCCTGGAAACAAAAGGAGGGTTAATTGAGATGAGATAAAATGATTAAAATTTGATAAGGATGAAGTTTTTTACAGTGAAGGTGGTGAGGCTCTGGAGCATCTTCCCTCATCCCTGGAAACATTTGGGTTGGATGGGGCTCTGAACAGCCTGGTCTGGTGGAAGGAGGGTGAAAACAAGATAATCATTCAGGTTCCTTCCAGTGCAAGCCACTCTGTGATTCCATAACCTGCTCATTTTCAGGGATGTGCAGTTGGACCCTCTTCCCTGGGGTTTTTTCCATGAAAAGGAACAGGGTTCTGCATGAGGCTCAGCCCAGTGCCTGGGGGCTAAAAGGTGGCATCACCTCCAAGGAAGAGCAGAAAGAATAATTTTTGAGGCTGGTGGAAATGCCAGCACTGGACATTGCATAAATATCACCTGCTGCTTTCTGGGTGTGTAAATCAGGATTCATTCAGAGTAAGAGATAAAATGTTATAAAATGCTGTACCTGCAAGGAAAAAAGGCAAGAATTCTGTTTCTTTTGCTGTCTGCAGCCTGCAGTAACAGCCCCCAGCATGGGAGATATTTTATAGAACAACATCTGGTTACAGAGTGCAAACAAACCAACAATTTACACAGGGGCATATGAAAAGGTTTGACATATGGTATTTATTTATGAAATTCAAAGAGCTGCCTGTATTCAGTTTACATTCAAATATTCCCTATGTCCCACAAAGAGACCCCACATGTGGGCTGAAATAATTTCGCTGTATTCACTCATGATGCTGAGCTAAGTAACCTCTAATTGGCAGACTCAGATTATACAGACATGAATCACAATTTTCCCCATAGAATAGATGGATACCGCAATGTTTTCTACAATAAATATCAGCAACAAATTCAGAACTGAGAAAAAAAAAATCACTTGATAAAATGTGAAAATTCTGTGGACAGCATTTGCATCAAAACAAATTTCTAGAATACCAACATAAAAAATGCAAGAATTAAAATCATATTGACCACCAAATCCTCAACTTTTAATATTTCTCACAGGGGAATAAGAAGCTGTAAATTTGGAATGGATTGTTAAGATAATCCATTTTGATCTACTACATAATACCGGCTAGAAGGAGTGTTTTATTAGATTATTTCTACAGCAAAATTCACTTTTAAAGACACTCTCACTTCTCTATCACATCTGTCAGCAGTTGAGCTGTTCCAATAAAGTTTAGTCTTGCTGTTTAAATTCACAGCTCATTTCTGTTCTGCTTTTAATTTGTTTTATCAACTGGTTTCAGCTACCAGGGCTGACAAGTCCATCATTTGCTGAGCCAAAAGAGCCCTCTGCTGTTGGAGACCTACTTCCACCCAGGGGATTTCTAACCCACAGCCAAGAGTCCAGTTGCATAGTGCAGAAAAACAAGTTTTTAAGCTTTTGGAAGGCAGAATTTCTTATGCTGGCAGCCTTCTCGTAGCTGTGTTCTGAAACATTTCTAAAAGCTGCCAAGAGGTGTGTGGGTTGGCATTGCAAACTCTGGCATTTCAGCTGTGGTGGGATTCAAAAATACCTTCTCCCCTATTTCCCTTCCTCAAACTTTTGAAGTCTCAGATTTCACCTGGAACTTGTTGTTCTTCAAACCAATATTAAAGAAAATGGCTCAAGTTGAGAAATTGTGTTTGGTGAGAGCCAGGCAGCCACAAGGTGTGGATTTGACACAGAGAGAAGGTCAATTCTGTGGGGTGTTGGTTCTGTTTTGGACTGTGTGGCACAGCATCACCATTCAGAGCAGTTAAAAATGTAAAATTACAGTGCTTGCAAATGCCACCAAAGCTAGAACTAGTCCAAAGGCTGAAGCTTTCTGATTGATTTCCACAGCTCTTATTAAAAGTGTGTGAACAGACCTTTAACAAAAGCTCTGCAACTGCAAAGTGGAAGCAATGTGCTGGTTGAAACTCCAGGTTTGTGTGATGCCTTGTGAAGGCTGACCTAGAACAGAGGCTGGACAGAGCTAAGGAATAAAGCAGGGATTTATTCAAAGGCCTCAATGGATCCACCTTGGGCAGCACAAGAGCCCAGCCAGGGCTGCACCCAAGATGAACCAAAATGGCCCCAAAATGCACGGCCGGGCACGGGCTCTGTCCCTGGGATCAGTTCTGCTCCATTTGCACCTTGCAGTTCATTGTCCCATTCCAGCTTTAGCCCCTGCAGTCCCACCCTGCTTGTTTTTCTCTCTCCAGCCCACAGGGTTTGTGCTCCTGGGCTGAGATTTGGATCATTTGTCCTTGGTCCCCAGCTGGAGCAGGAATTGTTTTGTCTCCCTGCTCTGTGCACAGAGCTCAGCATCCCCTGGTGTGAGCCCAGACCCACACACTAAAGCAGCACAGAATGGGAAAAATAGAAAAGCCAAACCTGAGGCATCATCTGTTCTGTGAACATTAGCTGGGAGGGTTTTTTCTATTCTGGTTGCTGCTCCCCTCACCCTGATGGGCCTGGATCCCCTTGGGCTTTCCTTGGGGCTGCTGCATCCTGCAGAGCAATCCCTGGTGAAGAAGCAAGGATCCTTCCTGGCACAGGGGCACAGGGAGGGTCCCTTGACTAGCACAGACATTTAAGGGCCCCTCAAGAAAGAAAAGGAAGGAGAGGACAGGGCAAGCTGGCTGCAGACACATCATTAAAGACAGTCCAAGGGGAGGAAATTCACTTTGTGGAAGCCAGGACTGGGTCATCTCTTCCAGCCAGAATGAAATGCTGATTTTGTCTGCACCAGATTTGCAGCAATTTACAGCTGCATGTGCTTCAGCCTGGCAGGATCAGCTCAAACCAGGAGGCCAGAGCACTCAGCTGTGGCAGCAGTGATGGGGCTCAGCATGAGCCACCTTGGGGGCTGGAGAAATGAGCAGGGATGGTCCTGGCAGCTGCTTTTTTTATTAATTATAATGAACATTTCTGTGCAACCTCTTGTAAATGGATCCATGGAAATGGAGATTATTTCAAAGACATGTTCAAGAAGCTAAGAGTAAATATGTTCCCCTTAGACAGAGGCTGACCTTGGCTCTGCCACTGTCACCAGTTGCACTGCAGAAATCTCTTTAGAGATCTCTAAAAATATTTAAATTTTTTAGAGATTTCTAAAAATCTCTAAATTTTTTAGAGATCTCTAAACTTCTAAAAAAACTCTAAAAGTGGACTCTGCTTTAGAATTGATGCCCAGTTGATCTGAACCTGATCACCAGACCCCTCTCACCTTTTCCTGATGTTCAAAGGAGACTCCAGTCATAATCTCTTGGCCCAAATCATCACAGCATGTTGATTGCAGCCATGTAATTAATTTTATTAGTGCTCTGGATGTGGTTACCAAATCCCAGTTTGATTCCTTAATTAGCCTATTTTGTTAATTAATTAGATTTTTATATCCCCACTGTGAAGGTGTTTTCTCTAATAAACTTCTGTTTCAACTGGCCTGGCTCGTTGGATTTTGATGGAGAATATGGAGGCTACAGAGATTTAAAATTACTGCTACAGATTTCCTCTCCCATAGTCTGAATTTTATGAAATACAGATTATTGATACTCTGGGTGAGGGACAGTCTATAACTTGAACTGATTTGTTAACAGCCAATACAGCATTTATGTGAGCAGATACATCATAAGCATCTCAGTCACCATAAAACATTATTAATTTTAAATTTTATTGCAATGTGTTATTATGTAGTGTATATTATAGTTTTTGTTCTGATTTTGAGACAGATTTTGGCTCCATATTTGAACACAGCTGCTTCTTGGTGTATGCACAATGACGCCCATGGATTTTAGGGAAAATCAGGATCAGTGAGGCAAACACCCTTGGGAATCTCCCAATCACCCCTGCCCACATGGTGAACTCACAATAACATACAAAGAGAAGAAAGAAGAGTTAAAACAAGGAAAAACTAGATCCCAAAATGAAGGAAATGATGGAATCCCAGAGGCCCTCAAAGCAAACAGGGAATCACCCTCCTGCAGCTCCTCTCCCACGGAGATGCTCCCTGGGCTCACTCACTGCCTGTCTGGGGGACACAGGAACATTTGTCTGGGCTCCTGAAAATTCCATTTACAGCTTAAATCAACCCCTCCTCCCTGGGCTTGTCACAGGATACATGCTGGGGGGATCTGGGGACTCAAACAGGTCTGGGCAGGAGGGATGGCTTGTAGAATTAATATCAATACAAGCCAGACGCAAGAAACTCCCTGAGAGAGCATCTGTCTGTCCAGAGCGGGACACTCACACACTCCTCCTAATTTAGGGTCATTATTTGTACTGGGCTCATTTGCATGTTATACTTAAAGGTCAGCTTGGCTGCTGCTGCTTTTTATTTGGTATTATGACCTGCATTTATTTAGAGATGAAACAGGAGCAATTTGAGCTAATCTCTTCTGGCCACTATCATGAAAACAGAAGTGAAAATCATTAACTCCCCAAGCTGCACAGAGAAAAGAGTTAATTAATTGTAGGCACACACATGTATTAACCTTTTATTTAAAAAAGCTGCATGATGACATCAGCCTTCGAGAATGTCAACAGACATTTTAAAAAGTTTCTGCTGCTTTTGTCCAAGAGCATTCAGCTCCCCAGAGCTTCTGGAAAGGGAGTTAAATATCCAATTATAACAATTTTTACCATCCAGATCATGAGCCTATTCTTCAGAATTAGCCTGAATTAATGAAAAGTGTGGAGAAAGGAGAAGTTACACATCATTACCAGCTGCATGTTTTTCTGGACAAGCCCAAATCCCCTACCTCAGTTTTAAACCCTCATTAGCAGCATTTGCAGAGGAGTTGAGGCTGCTCCACGCCCACCAGCACAGCTCCTGCTGCATCTCTTCCTGGTGCTTCCTGGGCAATCCCTCTGACATCCCAAAGGACACAGGGGGTCATGGCCAGCACCACCAAAAAACCAACGCTGACACAGCCAGCTAAGAGAAGCCCACAAATCCTCTTGGGGTACCAGCCCTAAACTCAGGAACTGTGGAGCTTTTTTGAAAAGTAACTGATCTTCTATCTTTCTTTAAAAACATAGCCACCTATCACATTTGCTTTATACAGAAATTGGTATTTAGAGTATAACTCAAATTTTTGCACACATTTCCCATTTGGGAAATGTTGTAATTTCAGTGAAAAGTACAAACATTATTTCTTTTGCCTCATTTTCTTTGGAAAGTAACTTTTTATTTGATCAACTATAAACATAACTGGCATTTTACGTATTCCTTTTTTTTTTCTTTTGTTGCAAAGGAAAACCATGATTATGCTCTATCACTAGTTTAACCAGGAAATTTGCAGAGATGAGACCTCAAAAACTGCCTTAGCAGGAGTGAGGCTCTTATAATCCCTTTTGTAAATGTGCCTGTAAAACTTATTGAGAGTTTACAGGTTGTAAGGTCTTCAAGAAATTACAAAACAGAGTGAGTGCAGGTGATACAATTGGAAAGATGCCAAGAATTTTCCTATCTTCTTCTCATTAGGATGGTGGAGCACCATTTATAATCAACTTATTAATGGTTACTATAAATACAAATTTTAAAAACCCCAACAAAACCACAATTATCTGTGTTCAATATACAAGTGCACATGAAAGAACAAGTGAATAATGCTGATAGGTCTCCTCAGCTGCATAAAAATGGAGAATAAATGGAGGAAGTGAGTTACAGAAAGTTTAAGCAACATGGGCAGAGTTCAGAGCAGCACTCAGAGCTCTGCTATTCCTCAGCTTTCTGTGCTTGTGGTTGGACCTTGTGTTGTTGTAGTGCAAAGAAAGAAAAATATGCAAGGAGCTCTCCTGTGCCTGGGGGAAAGGGAGTAACTTATGGAAAAAAACAAGTTTTCCTCTCTCTTGACTCCTAAATCTGATGTTTAAGAGTGCAGTATTGCTGCTTATCTGTTGAAAGATGAACTCCCATTTTTGGTCCTCCAGAATGAATAGTTTCTAATAGAACAACACTGCCCACTCTGAAGAGACCATGATCACAACTGTGCCATTTTAAACCCTTCTTTGTAGCTATTTATTATTACCCTTCTTTGTAGATATTTATTATTACCCTTCTTTGTAGATATTTATTTTCTGAAAAGGAACTGAAAGAGACCGACAGAGCAAGCAGAAACATCTGTCTGTAAAGGCAGTATTGCCTCAATAGATGGATATTTGGGCTGATAATGAAACCTCCTGAGTTCGTAGAAAACCTCCTATTTTTGTAGAAAAGCAGCTATTGGAAAAGCTGGCACCGAGAACACCAGTGGAACCAGGGGCCACAGGAAAGGATGGCACAGGCATGGAGGCCCAAGCTACAAAATAACCGGGTTGTCTGGAAGGGAATGGAGACAGGAATCCATTCCCTTCCAGAAATACAATCCAATCCAGAATTCCAAAGGGAATCACTAATTGGGGTGGCCTGAAGGAAGCTTTTTGGGGCTGCTGGAGGCCGGAGCTGGCTGCAGGCCCCGGCACCGCGGGGCAGGGCCGCTGCCACTGCTGCCACCGTGAGGAGCAGAGCTCTGTAAACAGCGCCTCATTAGAGCTCCCTGGAAGGAAAATCCCTGGGAATTAGCGCTGGGAGCGATGTTTTAGAGCTAGAGTGATGTTTTAGAGCTGGGAGTGATGTTTGCAGCCAGCAGATTTCACGTTCCCGGCAGGGTGCAGGAGGGATGAGGTTGGGGTTGGCCTGGCTCGTGGTGCTGTCTCTTGATACCTCGAGTTTTCACTTTTTATTTTTTTCAATTCTGCGCTGCTTTAGTGTGTGGGTCTGGGTTTCATATAAGGGGATGCTGAGCTCTCTGTACAGAGCAGGGAGACAAAACAATTCCTTCTCTAGCTGGGGACCAAGGGCAAATGATCCAAATCTCAGCCCAAGAGCACAAACACCGTGGGCTGGAGAGAGAAAAACAAGCAGGATGGGACTGCATGGGCTAAAGCTGGAATTGGACAATTACAATATACAAATGGACCAAAACTTGTAAAAATGTGAGATCGGGTGACCAAGCCCTCTTTGGCTTCCATCTTGGAGCCATCTGGGCAGAGCCATGACTGTGGCCTATGAAGGCTCTTCAATAAATATCCACTTTATTCCCCTTAACTCCAGCTAGCCTCTGTTCCAGCTGCTTAAGGCATCACTCTGCTGTGGCTGAGGCAGGCGCGTGAAGGCCGGGCCATTCCTGCAGCAGGAAGGGCAAAAACGCTAAAAAGAATTGAAATACAGAAGTTGAAATCTTAAAAATTGCAAGGATTTTTTTTTCCCAGTTTACTGTTTATCTGTGGAATTTGGCTGTCTGTCTGGAATTTACTGTTAGCAAAATTACTTTTGCTACCCTACTGGCTTGTTTTAAGCTTCTGGTGTTTTCCAGGGTATTTTAAACATTGCCTTTTAAGTATTTTTTTTTCCTTTTGTGGCAGTTACTTAGACAAGTAGGCAGGAGGAATTTGCACATGATTGGGCAAAATAGCAAGAAATAAATATTTTCCATTGCAATTACAAGGTTTGTCTCCTCCTGTAAATTATTTATGGAAAAATACACTTAATGCCATTACCCAGATTTTCCAAGATAAAGGAAGATGAAGCTAAGGTTGCTGCACTGTAATCCATTAGTCTGGTATGTGTGATGGCTCACAGTCAGAAGCAAACCATGTAGAAAATAGCTGTAAGTGATCCTCCAGCTGGACTTTTGGAGCTTATTTTCCACTATCAAGGTGTGGATACTTCTGGTAGAGCAGAAGAAAACTTTCTAGGCACATGACATCCTTTCCTCCCTGCTGTGTTATTGGGAGGGAAGTTTCCTTCTCTCTTAGCACTTGGGGTGAATATATGTGATCTAAACCAAACATGCCTCTAAAGCTCCATTCCAAGTGGTGATGTGCTGCCTACATGTCTGGAAGAGAAGGAAGAGCTTTTGGCATTCACTCAGGAAGAGCTTTTGGCATTCTGCCCTCCTGCCCAGCCTGTCAGCCTTGGGAGGGCTGTGCAAATCACACACCAGAGATGCTGGTGCAGTACTTAAAGGAGGCTTACAAAAAAGACAAAAAGTGACTTTTTACAAGGAAAGGACTAGGGGGAACAGTTTCAAACTGACAGAGGGAAGATTTAGATGAGATATTAGGAAGGAATTGTTCCCTGTGAGGGTGCAAGGCCCTGGCACAGGGTGCCCAGAGAAGCTGTGGCTGCCCCTGGATCCCTGGAAATTCCAAGGCCAGGCTGGATGGGGCTTGGAGCAGCCTGGAACAATGGAAGGTGTCCCTGCCCATGGCAGGGGATGGAATGAGATGATTTTTGAGGTCCCTTCCAACCCAAACCATTCTATAGATTCTATGATTCTTCTCTAGGGACTCAATGCCTAGGGCCACTCATCGCTCTGAGTTCAGTTTTTCTTCATATCTCCAGTCCCCCTGTCCTAATTGAGTACCTTTGGCTCCCTTCCACATCCTCAAATTGTCATTTTTGCAAGAGAATTCCTGTGCTTGACTTGGTCTGCAGCTGTCTGTATGTTGAGAAATCAGCTAGCTAAAGAAAACAGAAAATTGTTAAATTCACCAACACAGTTTTCCATCCCTGGGGTTATTAACTTGGCTGTGTTTTTACTATTCAGCCAATTTTCATAACATGTGAAGGGAATTTATTTGCCATCTCGATTTTTTCCATTCAGTTCAAATGAAATCCATCAGGAATTGCAGCATCACTAGAGATGAGGGCACTGCAGATGGACAGACTTCTGGGAAAATGAGCAGACAGACAGCTTGGTGACAGGGCAACACAATGGGACAGGCATTTCCAAAGAAACTACTAAATCAATTATCTTCCATGGGGCTTGAGGGAGGAAAAAATGAAAAAAATGATGCTTCTGTAACAGTTGGGATTTGCTGGAGGTGATCCAGATGTATGGGAAGGGTGTGGCATTTTTGTTAAGACCAGTTTTCAAGGGACTGTTCACAAGCGACTTCTAAAATGTATAAAACATTTTGACCTCATGTGACTGTAATCTCATCTAAAATACATGAAAAGTACCCTTAAAACCTAAAGCTGTCACTGAGCATTAAATAACCAAAATTTGTGAGTCCATGATGGAGTTCTCTGGTGAAAGAGGAGCCACATTTTCATTTTCCCTCATTTGCCAGCAGAGGCCTTTGGTAACACTCCCTGCAAATGCCTCTTGTGAGGCTCCAGATCTTGGGAGTTTCTGCTGGGATTTTGTCTGAAGTGAATAAAACACAGATGATGAATACACTTGAAAATGCCTGGTTATATTTAGAAAACACATCCTATTTGCTACAGCTCCAAGCCACCTGTGAAACGAGATGGGGAAGATAATTTTGGGATGGTGTTGGCCTGCACAAACACCAGGCCAAGCTCAGGCTCAGCTCTGCAGATGTCTGTTAGGGATACAGAAGAACAGGGTTGACTGAAGAGGTGTTTAAAAGATGATTTACTGCAAAATCAGTCTCATGGAAGGGTGAGACTGTTGGGTTGTTACATCCAAAACCATCACATTAGAAGCCTTGCATCAGAAGCCATTATAATTCAAGTTACAATGTCTTTTATAAATTTCTTATCCAATCAGCTACTTCCACAAAGCTCGCTAGCATCTTCATAACCAATTGCTAATATGTTTTACACATTTACCACAGTGTGTCTTCTTCTATCCAATCATATAACTCTACAGAAGCTTATTGCTTCATCTACTTTTTATCAACTCTATAGCAACTTCTATTGTTAAACCCTAAAATCTTCCATCTTGCTTAACATATTTGTTCACTTATATGAGGCCTATATCTAATTGCTTAAAGCATATTTCTGCTCAAACTACAAATCTTTATTCTTATTTTGTGTCTGTTTCACTATTCCATTCTGAAGCTCCGAGCCTTCTCCAAGGCCTTAGGTCAAACATCTCTATCTCTGAGCTGGTATGCTCGAGGCCTTGGGAGCTCTCAGTGCTTGCATTTCCCACAGATGTCCCATTCCCCAGGCTGCCAGCCTTGCAGGAGTTCTGCTGATCTCATTCCCAAACCACTGCAGATCTGAAATCTCCCATCATGTGGAGCCCCGAGCCTGTGGTCACTGAGAAACAGAGAGGAGCCATAAAACAGGACACAACCCCAAGCATGGGGGAGGTCTCCTTAGCAAGATTTGTGTGGAAATCTGGGAAAGTGGCACTGGGGGACTCCTTGACTCCATCACCCCTCACCATGTGGAGGAGAACCTTGGCCCTTGCTCAGCCTCTGGGCTCAGCCTCTCCCCTGACACACTGTGCTGAATATCAGAAAATATCAGTAACAGGAGGCCCTTCCCAGGGAAAATGTGTAGGGACCATGGGAAGGAGAGAAAGAGAAGATCATAAGCAATAAAAGCACCTAACAGCATCTCTGAAATGTCAGAAAAACACTGAAATTGCTTCCTGCCAGTTTTGTTATCAATCCAGTTATGGCAATAAATAGGGAATAAGAAACTCCCTTGTCTAGGTGCTGATCAAAGGAACCAGCAGATCTTCTTCCTTTTAGTCACAAGTGGTTTCCTTTCAAAAATATTATCATTATTTCTGAGATAAAACCATTCAAACCCTGATGGATGGTTCTGGAAATTACTCCCCACTCTGCTGACAAGCTTATCTGGCCTCAAGTGAGCCTGAGGTGTTTTGCTTGGACTGAGTTTGCCATAACCAGTAGGAAGCAAACAAAACCATATCTGAACTGCATTGTGGGGTGCATTTGGCTAAATTTCAGTACTTCCAAAACCGAATTCAGTAACCTAAATGACAATGACACTCTTTAGGGTAAAACTGTTGGACTCAGTGGTATCCCCTAGCTCTGTTGATCCCATTAATGAATAGGATATACAACCACACTGTAAGAAATATACTCTGTCTTAGAGATCTTATAGTTTAAACATATAAAGAAGGTTTAGAAAATGAGATGCTGATATCACAAAAATCTCTTTCAACCTAAGCTATTCCACGATTTTTTGAAACAAAATTACTTTGGATAAATTTTAAAACACAAGGTAATTTCTATATCCTGCTTTTTTTGGCAAAATTAGTGTGAAGTCCTGTGTGGAAAAATATATTAGTGCTTTTTAAACAGTGAAACTTTATAATTTATGTTATGCCACCTATTAGCAAGAATCTGCATATCATCAAAACTTCACTGTGCCTTTAAATCCTATAATTTCACCTCTCAAATAGCCTTGTCCAGCATGCTGGCACAAGCCCTTTTCTATTGGCTACAAGTTAAGTTCAAACAAGTTTATTACACAGCTGTGAAATTATATTGGCATATCTGGTAATGTAAGTCTGACACGAATCTCTGTGTGACAAGTGAAACCTCATTTCATTGCTTTCCTTTCACATTAATTCTTGCATTTTCACTGTTTTCATAAGTGAATGAACTGTGGAAGGTACCTTCAGTATACTGTCAAAAATATGTGATTATGAAGATAAAATAAGATCTCCAGATATTGGCTTTAAACATCACTAAATTAATCAGTCTGGGGTTGGAATTAAGCTATGCAGAGACATTGTTATCATATGAAAATGTTGCATTATATTAAATATTTCTTCACCCAAAGTAATCCCAGCCATGAATAGTCTTTGTACCTGAAAGGAATAATTCCTGGCTCTTCTCTCTTTAAAACACCATCTTTAAATACAGAATTTTAAGGATAACTTTCCAGTGATGTGTTTGCCAGCTCCATCACATCGAGCATAACAAATATTTCTACATTTATGTGCCATCTTCACTTCCCACTGGACTTTCATCCATGACTTCTCAGGATACACTTAGGCTGTGGATATTGAAGGAATCCCAGGAAAAAATGACCTTTCAGACGAACTGCACACTGCATTTCCCTGCTGCTGCCTGGGATGTGTTAAACATGCTGCTCACACTCCACATGGCACATGTGCAGCAATTTCAGTCCAGGAAATACCAGACTGAAATGTGAGAGTTGTTACTTTTTGGGATTCAGCTGTTGGCAGGTAGATGATGTCCATGGGGACTTGCTGGAAGTGGCTGTTTTCATCCAAGTGAACCAAAAAGGGACGTTCCAGACAGGCTGGGAGCACAGCAGGGGAATTTCATCCCATTTTCTCCAACTGTTCCACATAACCACTGTCATCCACTCATCTCTGTTGTCTCAAGTGCTGTCTCGGTTTTACAGTTAAAATAAAATTTACACATTCAACTTGCCCATTTTTGGACAATGCAGACAACTCTAAACCATTGACCAGGTCAGAACTACAATCTTTCCAATGCTGATGAATCAACAAAATACTAACAGTATTTGAAAAAAAAAAAAAAATATTTGTTATCCTTTTTGTAGTGCTAACATTTTTTAATCCCAAGGTTGCCTCTCCAGTCCCTTTCCTAGTGATAACCCTGCTGGCTTTGGTCCAGCAGTGGCTGCCAAATGCCAGGGTAATGGGTTGTTAACACAAAATCTACAGACATTCTGGGGCATGAAGAAATGTAGTTACCATAATAATAAAAAAAACCCCCAAAAACTATTACATTATTTGCAAAAAATGCCAGAAATTCCTTTTCTGGCTTTGTTTATGTCACTGGTTAACTTTGCCTTTCTTAAAATTCTGTTTCTTCTCATGTGTTCAGCACAGAAGGAAAAAGTAAAGAAAACTCTGGGAAAGTGTAGGTAGAGAATTTTCATTTCTGCAGCAGAATGGGGCTGATGCAGATGGATCTGATGTAAATATCCCCAAATAATGATGATGGTGGGTGCAGCCTCTGCTTGGCATTCACAGCATTTGTACCATGAACTGATCCATCACTTTGAGGCGCTCGAAACAGGAAAATCCCACAATTCCATATCTGGCTTGGAAAAGTGTTCATATAGTGAAAATGATATCACAGCATGGGGAAGTATAAGAGAACAAGGAACTTTTGTTTCCATGGCAATCTGAGATCCTTCTCCAGACACAAGCACAAAGGCAATATGCTGAATGATTATCTGAAGGTCATGTTGTTCTTAGGAGAAAAAGTTAGGGAGAATGCACAGGGATAAATTCCCCAGCCAGGATGCACACTGCATTTCTAACCAGTTCAAATAAACAACTGCTGAAGGAAATAATTGCCTTCATTAATGGCATCAGTTTATTTTAAAATCTCTTTGCCCAAAGGGAACAGCAGCTTGCTCAGGAGGATATTTTGTACTATTACTTGATATGTTCAGAGACAAACATTGAGATTCTGGGTATATTTGGCATCCCTCACCTGGTAAAATAATTATATTCCCTTTAAAGTTCAATGTGTCTTAAAACGGAGCAAAATGTCTCCATGTAAGAGCTTGTTTATGTCTCCAGTCATTTGTTTCTGTGGTAAGAACAACTTTTTCAAGGATCTGCCTTATCAACAAGTGCAAGCAGGGCTTTAAATGCCAGGATGCTGAGGGTGAGCAGGTGAGCAGAACCTCACTACCTGTCTCTGTTACATGTGTAAGAAACAGGCAAAAAGCCACATAAATGTTCAATGCAGTTTCCTTTGTATTTCCCAGTGTCATTTTTAGGTTTCCATTTCCTCTGAGATGGTTTGACCTTGTTGACAGCAGGAGTAAATGCTTTATGCAGCACAGAAAATGACTTTAGAAAGTGTAATTCTCTTTTCTTGCTCCATTCTGTGCTTCATGATTTACTACAGAGCTGAAGTACAAAGGAACAGAAACTTCACTGGTGTTCAGGAGGAAAGTTATTTTTAGAGTCATTTTGTTGCCAAAGCATATAGAAACCTTATGTGCTACCTCAGAAAGTTACCCTGGAATGGCAAGGAAAACAGAGATGCCTGTTTTTTTGTCTTTTTTTTTGTTTTCCAACCACGTAGCTTTGCTCCAAGTAAAAACTGATTTTCCAAATGAGAAGTTGCAGGAGTCACTGAGCTGTTTGAGTGAAACCTAAATGTGTGGTCACTGATTGAGGGGTACAAATACAAATCAAGATCCTCAGCAAGGACTGTGCTTACAGGTACAACTTTACTTTCTCCACAGTGAAAAGCATTCCTGAATCTGCACTTTCCAGAGTCATGTAGGTTGGAAAAGATCATTATCCATTCACCGGCTAACCCCACACATGTCCCCAAATGCCACATCCACTAAGCTTTTAAATCATTCCAGGGATGGGGACTCCACCAGTGCTGTGGGCAGCTCCAAAGCTTGATCACCTTTTCCATGATGAAACCTCCCCTAATATCCACTCTAAACCTCTCCTGGCAGGGCCAAGGAAGAGCTGGGAGTGCCTCTTTTTCCAGAGGTGTTGTTGAAATTAGCCCAGCTTAGAGAGCAAAGCATCATCTTCCAAATAATTCCTTCTTGGGAGCAGAGGGGGAAACCCTGCATGTTGTGTCTCCCTGCAGCATGACAAACATTTCAAGCAAAGTGTGGAATGACTTCTACACTCTCACTGGCATCATTTCAGGGAGGGAGGGAGGGTGATGCTAGTTACAGCTATTTTCTACAAAAATCTCAGTTTGCTTTATCTCCTTCCACATCAGTGGCAGGTTTTTATAAGCTACTGTGATGTTTCCCAGGCAAAAGAAAAGAAAAAAGCTCTTAGGCCCAAAACATCTGAGCCCTCAGTGATCTTAATACTTCTGGGCCACTCTTAGAAGAAAAAACTCCTTTCCTGTAAGTTGTTTCTAGGATGCTGACAGATAAAAAACATTTTATGGTGAAGTGGATCAAAATTGTGCCTAGAGACAGACTTTTGTGTGGTCCCAACTGGCTGAATTCATGCACATCCCAAAGAGAGAGTGGGTGTGGAAGGGGAAGCAGTGAATCCATAGCCACACCCACGGAAAGTATTAAAACCCCAAAAAAGAAATACAGGGGAGCTGGTTATTTGCATAGGTTGATACCCAGGAATAGGTATTGATGAATTAATCTTTCTGAGGGGTAATTAGAGACAGAGAGGAAAGGGGAAGTTATTTGTGGTGACTGCAGGAGGAGGAGCAGCAATGGGCTTAGTGCTGCCTCATGTCCTGCACAGTTCTTCCCAGTGGAATGCAAAATTTCCCAGAATCACATTCCTCAGTCTTTAATTAAAGCACACTCAGCTTTGTATTTTGTGAAAATGCTTCTTGTTATCCTTGAAAATGTAAATACTTGTCTCTCTGTCCATCTTTATACACTACAGCAAGTTAAATAATGATCTGCAGCTAAAGCTCCTTTACTTACCAAACAGCCAACTCCTTATTGACGTCATGGAAAAGTTTATTTTTCTACTACTTCTTTAGGTATGTGAATATTCATAATGTTTTCAGAAGACTGGCTGTGCTGCAAATGGCAGCAAAATTAAACACATTTTCTGGAGCTTGTGCTCCGCCCTCAGAAATTAGGACCAAGGAGGGAGAGGACTCTGGAAAGGGAAAATGAAGTCAGAATATTTGTGAAATCACTAAGAGGGGATTTCCAGGATATTCAGCCTGCTCCCACACTGCTCCCAGAGGCAGAGGGGACAAAACCATCTATTACTGATAAAAGGGCCTGAAAGTTTGATGGGAAGCAGCTTTTCATCAAATAAAGTTTATTTATGCATATGTATAAAACTCAGCAAAGCAGTGAAAAAGAAAAGTACACTTTATTCCAGTTTTAAAAACCAAAAATTCTTATATTTAAAATAGAAAGGTACATAGTTTTCAGATTTAAAGGGAAAAAAAAAGTAAAAGTTCAGTAAAAGCTCAGTATAAAAGTACAGCTGCATTTTTATAAAAGGCAGGACAACAGACACAACAAAATCACTACACTCCTTTTGGGATAGCAACCAAGAAAGCAAGGATGATCATTGCATATATGGCACAGGATCACCCACAGCCTGGAAACCAAATATATCAAAAGATACAGGCACCAAGACATTGAAATGATGCTTATTATGGTATTAAAATGATGAGAAACACACCAAAAATGTGAGCACAAAGCCAGAATAAAGACTGGGGTAACAGATGTAATGCTTTCTCCCAGCTGACTGGACCGTGGCAAGAAATACAATATACATGATGAAAATATAAGCTGGTATTATCAACACAGGAGTAAGAATTCATATTTCATGTGAGCCAACTGTTGCACATTTCCCTCAGCACTGAAGGTTATTTTAGAGGTATGAAAAAGATGAAAGATAAGATTTTGCTCTCAGACAAATTGATTTCATTAACGACACTGGCTTGCGTGTGTGTAGCACAAAACATCCTGGTCTGCTGGGAAGATGTTTCAGGGGGAGAAAACATCAGGATTATCCCAAAAAGAGTGAGAAAAAGGGCCACAGATGAACCATGCTCTTCCTGGTTTTCAGCTGGGCTGAATCCAAGGAGCTGCCAAGTACCCCAGGAGAAGCCTCTTATAACCTGGCAAGTGACCTGTGTTGAGTTGTATTAGTTATAAATATAGTTAGTTAATACAGATATTAGTTACAGATATAGTTGTAGTAGTTATAGGTAACTTGCTGTAAGTTGCTATAAAATAATAAGCTTAAATAATAAGCTTATTACTTTCTTTGGAAAAGTGGACAGAAAACAGCACAGAACTTTTCCTGTGACTCTTTCCATATTTCTGCTCATTAATCCTGAATCAGTTTTTTTTCCTTTCCAATTAGGAGGTGGAAAAATGCAACGTGTAAGTGTATCTAAAGCTATATCATTTAAAGTATATTGTTTAAACAATAAACTATAAGTTACTATAAATTAATATAGCCAAATATGCATAAAATATGCTAACTATATATACAAAATTATATATATACAAAATTATATACATATAATTAGATATAAATTTATATCTATAATTAGATATAAACTTTATATAAGATTATATTATATAATATATAATTTATATAAATATATAAAAATAGAAATAATTTATATAAATTTATATAAATCTAAATATTTTATATAATATATATAAAATTAGATATAAATTTATATATAAAATTATATATATATAATTTATATATATATATAAACTAAAATATAGTTTTAGATCTATAAACTAAGTTATATAAGTTATATATATATCTATATAACTTATATAGAAGTTATATATATCTATAACTAAGTTACATAGAAGTTTTGTTGTCATACGGATGTAAACTAATAAAAAGAAGGAGGGCTGAGATTGATGCTTACTGGAGACGGATCCTACTTTGTAAAAGTTAAAAGGGGGGGAAAGCGCCACGAAAGGGAACAACTTTTGTGGAATGAGGATTCTTTGTCCCAGTCCCGCACGCCCCGCGTCCCCGGCGCGCCCAGGGTGGCAGTGCCAGCGATGACCCCTGCCAGGCTGGGGCTCTGCGTGCCCACCCCCATCTCCCGGGGGAGGGAAGCGCTTTGGCCGCGGGCTGGGAGGAGAAGGCTGCCTGCCAAGCCGCCTTTCCTTGGAATCAGCGCTCTCTTGGATGAGCGGCGCGCAGGAGGAGCGAGGAGTCCGGGCACGGAGCGGGAACGGCCGCGGAACCGGGGCTGGGACACAGCGGCACCGAGAGCGGCGGGGCCGGGCAGGGAGCGGCCAGCGGGCATCGCAGCTGCGGGCGAGTGTCTGAGTGTCCGTCTGTCCGAGCGCCCGTGCGTCCGTGTGCCCGACTCTCCGTGTGTCCGACTGTCCGTGTGTCCGACTCTCCGTGTGTCCGTGTGTCCGACTCTCCGTGTGTCCGACTGTCCGTGTGTCCGACTGTCCGTGTGTCCGGCGGTGCCCCCTCCCCGCAGCCCCGTCCCGGCTCGGGCTCCATCCCCCGCCGCTCCCGGAGCGCTGTTCCAGCTGCCCAAACTCTCTTCGCCCGCTCTCCAAATAAAGTTCCAGGACTCCTGCGCAAGGCAGCGATGATCGCCCGTGGCCGCTCCGGACTCTGCCTCGCTCTCTGCACCTTTGGGCTGGCGCTGCTGGGGGATGTGTCCCGGGCTGTCCCCATGGACGATCAGGATTATTACCTGCAGGAAATCACCAACAGGGATCATTATTACTCCTTTCCATACCCCGGGGAAGAGTTCTTTCCTTTCACGGAGCAACCCAGAGAGGAAGGACCTATCCGTGCTGCTGAGAGAGAGGAGCAGCCAGGGTTCAAACCGAGCAGGAAGGAGTTAAAACAGAAGAAAAACAACAAAAAAGGAAAACCCATTCTTGAACCACCACCAGGTAACTTTCCACCTTCTCCTCCAGAGTTTGGAGCCTGCTGAATCTCACGCTGACTGTGACTTTTAGCATTAATGAATATCCAGTTAATGGCAGTCTTGGTAATAATAACAATAAATGTGGTTGTGGTGATGATGATGACAACACATTAAATTTTAATATCCCACAGAACAGAACTTTTATGTACTTTGAAACAATCTCTACTTGAAAGGGAAAGAGTTAAAGAGTCGGAATGTAGTAATTCTGCTGTACTCTGGCTAGTCTGTGGACTTTTCCTTCTTAATTATTCTTAATTACACTTGGCAACTGGCTTGCTGTGAAAGCTGCTGTTCTATAAGCAAAAGAACAGAGACAGATTTCATAGTAAAAGGTGATTATATATAGTGACATCTCACCTTATCCCTTGTCACTTTAATCTAAGAGAGGCTTCTGAATTAATTTCACTTCTAAACCTGTGAATTTCTCTGAGATTTCACTTTTAAGCCCTCCAGAGGAAGATATGTAAACAGAGATCTTCCTGGAAAAGACTAAGCCCTAACAAGCTCCATTTAATTATCGACCAGTTAAGTAAAGAAATTAAACAGCAACAAAAAAGCCTTATAATAAAACGGCCACCCTTAATTCTATTTTCTAAAGTTTGCAGAAACTTGATCAGCCTTTACCACCCACTTGTTCCCATTAACACCTGATTGCACCACCCCAAAAGAGTAATCCCTTTCTATGTTCCCTGACTGGCTGGTAGGTATTTTACTGGTTTGGGATACTTAGGAGTGAGTTTGGTCCATGAAGTTTAGAGCTGTAAAATTTGGGGCCAAATCTCCCTCCCCTACAGCTGAACTTCCCTTTACTTCAGGAGGAAACTTTGTGTTAATGACTGGGGCATATGGCACAAAATCTGTGGTTTAGAACCATCAGTACAGCAAAACAGGGGGCCAGGGGTTGTAGGGTGGCTTTGCCTTTGTCCAGTGACATCCAGCAGATAGCAAACAAGATATTTAAATTTAATGTTGACACTAATAGAAATTAATTAGCATTCTTGCAGCAAAAATATGGGCTTTTATACTAATAAATAGTGATAAGAAAGTGTAGTTTCTGACATTTCTAAAACCCCCTGTGGGGCAAGCAGCATGGCTTGTCAGGGTAACTCCAGGTAGAAATTAAGGGTGGTGGCAGATGCGCCTTGTCTGGGGAGCAGGGACACAAAACATTTGTGTCCATGTCCCCTCAGGGGCCAGCAGCTTCCCAAGGGGATGGCACTGCCTGGACCATCTCAAGTTCATTATCTCAGCATGGTCACTGCAGTCTACGGGAGATCTTCTGAGAATGTTCTTGTTCCAATGTGTCATTGGCTCGGTTGTTAAATTAAGGAAAAAGGCTCTGCTTTCCACCTCCACAGACTGAATCAGGTGGATTGACAGGACAAGGGGGAACCACTTCCCACTGCCAGAGGGCAGGGTTGGATGGGATATTGGGATGGAATTGTTCCCTGTGAGGGTGTTGAGGCCCTGGACCAGGGTGCCCAGAGCAGCTGGGGCTGCCCCTGGATCCCTGGCAGTGCCCAAGGCCAGGCTGGACAGGGCTTGGAGCACCCTGGGACAGTGGAATGGACTGGAGGATGTTTTAAGATTCTTTCCAGCCCAAACCATTCCATTAATTCATGACCATGGATATTAAACTCTGTAATTAGGTTTTTGATCCCTCATTGTGGTTGAGACAATCAAGATGTCCATCCTGTGGTGGGATGTTCTGTGGTTCCTCTCTGCTTTCGTGTTCTCTGTTGGCTTTTTTCCCAATTTTCCCAGCACTTGGGGATTCACACTTGCTCCATACATGTCACTGATGGGAAGAGAATCCAATCCATGAGGGCAAAGTTAATTTTTCTTTACAGACTGGCATCTTCCTCGTTCCCCACCTGCTGCACTGAGCACAGCAGGAGAGGCTCATGGTGCACCACCAAAAGCAGCTGCCAATGGCTCAATCCCTCCTTCTGCAGCAAGTTTGGGCTCTTTGGACACAGCTGAGCTTCCAAGCTTCCACCAGCCATGTGCAGTAAGAGATTTCAAAGCCTCTGAGCTTTGAAAGTACAACAAGCACCTGATCTCCTCCACCAAAATCCTTCTCCTTGATCCAGGACATGGGTGATTGATGTCAACTCAGCAAACTGGACTTATTTATCTGGGAAAATTCAGTGGATTTCCCTGGGAGCAGCTGAAGAATTTTAACTGCAAGAGGCATCACAATCCCTGAGGATTGTGAGGAGAATGGTCACCACTTGTTACAGATGGGAGTGAAAACAGGAGGGTTCCAGCAGGAGGTGTCAGGCAGTTTCAGCTGCAGTGTTAAAAGTCCTGGCTATAATATTTAAATTTTCTCTTTTCTCCTCACCCAGAGATAGGCAAGGGCAAGGTCCTGCCAGGGCAGTAACTGTGATGCTTGGTGCCATGTCCCCATGTCACCAGGGATCAGTTTGGAATGAAGATCTGACAGTCTGGCCCTCACAGAGATGTTGAAATACTAATACATACCTATATTTACTCACATATGGATTTTAAGAGGCCAGCTAGAAATAATAATAGCAGCTGTCAAACAGATATCAATAATAATAACCATAAATCTGGCTGGGTAAGAATGTGTCCTCTGCTTATATGTACACAACTGTGTTTATGCATCTCTCCAGAGGTGGAATTAATTTATTGGACATGCTGTAAATACTGAAATTTGGGGTTTGTGAGGCTCACTGGCAGCCAGGACATGTGGGAATAATTAGTTGTAACAAACAATAGCCTGGCTGGGAGCTGGGATGGGGAAGGAGGAGCAGTGGGAATGTGTGATGTGCCCTTTGGCTGAGCAGCTGGTCCTGATCAACCCCAGCTTTGAATCAAAATGGAAATCAAATGGAGCAGTCTCAAGGACATGGCACTAAACAGATGACACACACTCCATTTATTTCAGCTAATTACTGAAGGTGGCCAGAATATAGATATTTTCAGTCTGTGAAATATTAATGTAGAAAGAAATCCAACGGATGGCAGTGGGATTGCTATTTTTGGTTTAAAATATTAGAATCAATATTTGCAAATAGTCAATTCAGGTAAAAGTTGAAAGTATCAATCTGCCTCTTTGCCCTTTAAATGCCTCATAAATTAAGTGGTACTAGGTCATCTTTGGAAGGCAAACAGTTGGATTGACAGGTTTTGTGTATATAAACAGATTTCCATTTTCTAATTCCGTCCTTGTTTGTGTAGGCCTTTGTCCAAAGCCCAATCAAATCAGTGGAAAGAGTCTTGTTAACATCAATGTTTTTCTTTTATGAGGCTTTTAATAGTTTGATGGATGGTACCTCAGCTACCATCTGTGGGGCAGATCCCTTCAGAGTCTGGGGGTCTGACTACAGGCAAAAATTCATCATCAAGAGATTTATAGGGCTGAGGTGCCCAATAACACTCCTCAGTGTAGCCCAAATCTGCCAGAGTGAAGTTTGTAATTATTCTGATTTGATCTACAAAACTTAAACTTGTAGTTCTTGTAGAGCCATACCTCAATTCTGAATGCATTTAGAAACCAAAGCAGTGATGTTTTATTTGTATGGCAGTGCTCAGAGTAGGGCTTAGAGCACATTTGTTCTGTATTTCCCAGTGTTTGGTCTCTGCACAGCCCAACATTTGTCTGTGTTTAGCTGAAATCAGGATTTCCTTTGTCTCATCTCATTTGGTGCTTTCCCCAGGCTTGATGAAACTCCTCGGATGCATCCGTGTTTACTTGACCTGTATTTGTTTATTTTTCTGCAGTCTTTCCACCTGTTCAATAATGCAATTCTTAAGGGGTTTGGTTTATTTCTTTTTAATTCCTGTAGTGCATAGGATGGGCCAGGTCCTTCCTGGGACATGTGTGTGAGGAGGAGTCAGTAAGGGAAGGCAAGGAGAGGATAAAATGGACAGTGCAGGCAAACATGGAAATAATCTAGCAGAAAGAATGTGAATTCATAAAAATAGACCAATAGTACTTTAATTGAGATGTTTATCAAGATAATGAAAGCTTGGAGAGAGATCAGTGAGTGAATGAGGAGGGAAAGCTGAATCACAGGGATGTTATTCAGGAAAAGCTGGAGATTATTTTGGTGCGAAATGGGGGCGAAGATCTGAGGAGTGTGTGAAGTTAAAAACATGACAGGTTTGGGGTGTTACTGGCATTTGTGTGGAGATTTTGTTCACTAGAAAGAAGAAGAAATGACAGAGTGACACAGAAGGCATTGAACTGACAGCTGAAAGCACTTGAGACCTGGTCACCAAGACACAGCAGCACAGAAACCCTCATGTGCTGGGGAACCACCAGTGCTGCTCTTTTCCAGTCCTTTGGTGCCCCTCTCTTAAACCTTCCTTCTCTGAGCAGCTCAAAGTGGAGCCCTCCTGTGACCTAGAACACAGATTTTAATTTTAAAGCTTTTGTTTACGCTTCTCATAATGGGAACTCCTAAGAATGGACTTCCTGGCCCTAGGTGGGTATCCCATGAATTTTAATATGACCTGTATTGCATCCTAATTGCCATATGTGACAAGCAATGTGGCTTTTAATGAGTTTTCTTTCATCTACCAGCCTCTATTTTCTCCTCCGCACTTCTAAAATATGCAGAATAATGTAATGTTCACTATTCCATTTAAGAGCCCATCCTTTAAAGAATGTCACAACAAAAGAGGACAAGGAATGACTAAGAATGAATAATAAGCAATACCCTCAAAATTGGCCAAATCTTTTTGATTAGCATCTTTCCTTACCCGTGGCTTCAATGAATAATGTAACATGAGAAAGAAAAAAAAAAAGGGAATAAACTCATTTGATTATGCCAGAGAAAACCACTTTCAAAGATAATTCTTCCAGCAGCCTTCTCTGAATTCAACCTCATGTTTAAGGTGAGAAAAACGTCTCTTTAAAAACACATCTTTAAAAGAGGGATGGTTTCACTGAATAGATTTCAATATCTCAACCTGAGCCTAGAGCTGTTCCTGAAATGCCAGCAATTATGAGACACTCATTAGCTGAATTCAGTCTTGGGGTTTAATGTTATTATTATCTGTTCAGTGAGCTGGCTAGACAGGTCACTCCCATGGCTCACAACCAAATTTCACTTATTTCTTTTGGGTTTGGAATGAAGGTTTCTGTCAGCTACATGAGCTTCAAATCTGTCAGAAAGATGAAGTGGTGGAAGTAGAAGCTATGGTGCAGAAGAAGTAATTTCCTGAATTTTCTATATCTGACCTGGGTTTTTTAAGTCTTGCCCAATTCACTGTGTAAAAAGCAAACTACCAAAAGATTGGTGGTCAGAGTTGGGATTTAAGTGTCATATTCACACAGTTGCTGCTTGTGATTTTATTGTTGTTTTGAAAAGCATGCTCTAGATTTGTTCTTCTTGTCAGGCCTCTGGTGAGGTGTTGTCTTGTGGGATTATTTGGTCTATGGAAATATAAATCTGTGCCTTTAACACTAGGTGCTCCAGGAAAATGGGAACAAGTAAAGCTCTGATGTAGTCAAAATTGCTTGCCTTTTAAAATGCACTTTTAAATTCAGTGCATGGGGAATGAAATGAGGATGTTCAGAGGAAACTGGTGAGCCCAAAGATGGGTCTCCACCACTGCTGCTGTCTGAATATTTTCCTGATAAGGATTCCTGAGCCACCAATTCCTGCATCTTCCAGGGTGAAGTGTCACTCCTCTGTAGCCTTCTTCTGGCTCTTTCAGCTTTGAAAGGTGTTTGGGGGGTGTTTGCATATCTAATCAAGCAATGAGAAACACCTACATCAAACCATTAGTAAAACTAACTGCAGTGTTAATTCATCACTTCTGATGCAGCCACATTTGTAATTTCCTTGTGGCACAGCAAAAGAAGTATTTATGATTCCATTCCCCTGTGGTTTTAACATCCCAGTTGTGAGCAAGAACAGGCTGTTCTGGATGTCTGCTGTGTGCTGGAAGGGATGGAGCACTATCAGATTGGAGCAAGGCTTTTTATTCCTCATGCACGTGCCAGGCAGTGCTAAATCAACTTGACAGGTGTAAAGGGAAAAGTGTTCCTCTTTTCTACCCGTGGCTAAAAATGGCAACGAAAAAAAGGTGAGAAAAAACAAGAATAATGAGGAGATGCCAGATGGTGACTCAGGGAGTCTGAGTGCCTGTGGAGGCATCAGAGGGAATGTGTGTGGGTCACTTAAGGCATCCTCAGAGCACCTGGGCTTAGCTGTTAATCCCTCCAGCCCTGCTCTAATTGAATTACAAAGGATGTTCTGGTGAGTCTGCTGATAGATATCTAAAGTCCTCTTTTGGACAAAAATTGCTTCCCTCCTGGTGGGGAACATCCTGCTGTTGTGGAACATCCATCTTATTATGGCTTAAATGGAGACAAGGAAAGACAAGGGCTTCATTCCTTGTTTGCTCAGTGATTTACATAATTTTTGAAAACAAAAAAGGGCTTTAAAGTGCCTCTGAATCTGGAGGGGTGTTTAAAGGAGCTGTCTTATAAATGGGAATCAACCCCAATACACTGTGAAGTATATTTTATAACAATCCATTTCAAAGAATTACATGAGATGATACCACTTTGTCAGCAGTGGAGAAACTCATTTTACTCTTGGCTTAGGAAGAGTGAATCACTTCCTGTTCTGACACACGAATCCCCCCCAGACCTGCCCTGCCTGGGCTCTGTGGGGCTGCCTTGCTGGGATTCGACATTGCAGAAAAGTGAGAAAAAAGCTGGGAAGCTCCAGAGGGCCACAGTGACTTCCAGTAGCTGTGACTCACAGCTGGAGCTGAGCTTCTGTTTCTCTGTGGCTCTTTACCTGTAACTGTACAGGTCTGTAAATAAGAGTAAATAATGGAGCTTTGCTCCTGCTTTCACAGAGGCATTAGCAGGATCCTGTAATTGCAAAAGTGCTGCTGCATCCAACATGCCAAGCAAGGCACACAGTAAAAGTTGGGTACATAAGGTAAACATAGATCACAGTTTTTACTCTGCTACACAGTGTATCTGCTCGGTAGTTTCTAGCTACTGACGTAGAAAATACGATTTTCAAAGTGGATAGTGGAAGTGATTAATTGAGGTTTTTTTATGGGGGGGTTAATTACTTACAGATTTATTTTGTGGTTTACTTTTTTTTTTAATGAATTGCCAGACAGACTTCTTGTGTGACTGTACATCAGCCTGGGGCTGCTGGTGAATTATTTAAGGTATGTACCTGGCAAAACTCTTCTACCAATGTGATCCCAAAGACCAAATCCAACTGAGATCTTCCATGAAGTTGATAGTAAAGAATTATGCGTATAGCTATAGTTAAAAACTTTAAAAATATGGGAATTTTGGAATTTCTGCAGTGGGACTCAGCTGGATAAAGCACCAGAGTCCTCTGTTCAGGTTGATTCTTTCTTTTGGACCTCAGCAGCTCATCCAGACAGTAGATTACCTGGTAGACCTGGATGACCTGGTAGACCTTCCTAAATCTGATTTTCTTGCTTAGATTATGGAGCTTGTGTGCTTCCTGTAGATGATTTCTTCCTTACTCTCCTATGTATGACAAATTTAGTGGTTTTCTTGTTGCTTTCCCTCATTTTGGCTGTATGGGATCAATCCTTCTGGCTGGAACCTAGAAGAGATCCTGAGGGTGAGGCCCAAATGTCCCTGCTTGTCTTCCAGAGCAGTCCCCACTGTCCCCAGATTTGCTTTGTAGCTGTTTTCTCATTTGAACTTTAGAAAGTAAAGCAGCCTCCCATTTCAAGGGGGCTGTGTTTGAGAGGGGGAGCACAGAGAGAGGCTGAGCATCCCCTTCCTTCTCCACATCCAGGATTGAGGGGAAATGCCAAGCCCATCAACCATCCTGGCGTGCTGGGACAAGGTGTTGCTTGCACCTTGCAAACTGAAACCCATCTTTGTCCCTCTTTCCCAGAAAACAGGGTATTTTTTATGTTCTCCCCTTCAGAGATACAGTGGTTTATTGTGACAGGTTTATGGCTCCTCACGACTTTCAGGGTGCTCCTAAAACATCTGTCAAAGGAAGGGAACAGTTCAGAGTATTTTGGAAGAGCTGATCTCAGACCTGGCTGTCAGCACTTCCTGCACCACTGGTACAACCACCCCTTAGGCCAGATTTGGCTCAAACACACTCTTTTTTCCCTCCCCAAGATTATTTTTTATTATTTTCAATTATTTATTATTGTTTTCAATAGTGTGATGAATTTTCCTCATGTACAGGACAGAGGATGTTTGAAAACAAGGGACCTAATCTCAACCTTCCCAAAAATGCTTCACTGACTGATAAAAGAAACTGCAATTTCAGCCAAACAGCCTTTCCTATGTGATTGCCTAAAAGTAGAACTTTAGCCCTTGATAACACGATTTTTCTTCTTTTTTCCCTTAATTGCTCAGGTACTGAAAAATACTGTTAAAGGTCGGACTGGATGATCTTGTAGGTCTTTTCCATCCCAAATGATTCTGTGATTCTGAGTTACAGAAGGCATTTCAGAGCCAGTCAGAATTGTGTTTGCCATCACAGGCTGGATGGGCAGTACCCTATCCCAGAGGACAGACCCAGCTTTATCCCAGAGTGTGCAGACTGCACTGTCTTTAAATTCCAGTCAAAAATTCCAATGAGAGCTCTGCCAAAAGTAAATCTGGGCTATATATGGTCTGTATAGATGGCTGCTGGGGAGGATGGAATTTCCCATGGTAAATGTGGAGTGGATTTGGGTTTGTTACAGGATGGGGCTGACCCAAGGACATGGAGATGTGTCCCAGCCTTCAGTGATGTCCCTGGAGCAGGAGGCTTCCCCAGGTGAGGCCAGAGCTCTTATGCTGCTGGGGAATAGAGGGATGAGGAGAGGAGTAGCCAGGCCCAGCACCCGAGCTGAAACAAAGAGAAAAGTGTCTGACAGCTCTCCTGGGGGATATTTTGTTCCTCAGGCTCCTCTGGGTAATTCTGGATCCCAGCAGAGGTCTGCAGTCCAGAACTCCTGCAGGCTCCTCAGATGAGTGGCTCAGACCTAGACCAGTTCCTCTGCCTTTCATCAGATACATGGAAGTGACAAAAACGGACCCCAAAACCCTCGATTCCATCTGGTGGTGGAACAAAGGATTGGGGAATCATGCACAGAGTCAGAAACGTGAGTGATCTCTGAGTGTTCTTGCAAAGACCTTTGGAAATGCTGACAGAGTGAGTCCAGGTACTGCAGGAGCCAAGAGATGGATGAAAGGCATGAGCCCCAGAGAAGAAAATGGATAAATCCCAAGCTGGCAGGAATGAGGGGTCTGAGGCTGGTAGCATGTGGAATCCAAAATACTCCAGACACATCTGGTTTGTTCCATACTCCAAATGCGTACTTGGCTTTTTTTGGTGTTTGAATGCAAGTTAAGTGGCCATCAGACATGGAGACCCCCCGCTGTCTTGCAAGAGGAATAAAATGGGAAACTTTTAAAAATATGGTAAAAAAGTGCTAGTATGGAGTTAGTGCAGATGAAATGCCACAGAACTCTCAGAAAAAGTGGACAGAAAATAGCACAGAACTTTTCCTCTGTGACTCTTCCCATATTTCTGCTCATTAATCCTGAATCAGATTTTTTTCCTTTCCAATTAGGAAGTGGAAAAATGAGGAGTTTTATGCTCAGGGAAGCTTGCCTTGAAGCTTTCCCTATTCCACGGCTTTTCAAGTGCAGAATACCTGTACTAAAAAAATACTTTTGGCTCCTGTGGATGGGAAGGAGGCTGGACTCTCCAAGGCAACACTGGAGTTAATAAGTCCCAAATCATGACCTGAACTTTTCACATTAACACCTTGATGTTTTGCAGTGTAGAGGAATCTCTTGGTGACAATGTGGGCACTTTTCTCCGGGGAAAGGATGTCAAACCTCATTGGGCAACTGATAAAAATTAGATTTTATCTAAATGCACTTCTGAGCATTCCTCCTTGGGTCCACAGGCTGGGAAATGTATTTCCTTCAGCTTGGATTTTTGGGCTTTTTTTTTTTTTTAATTTTTGGATTTTTGGGCTTTCAGCCTGGAGCAGGCAGAGATGAATGCAGTCAGTTTTATACTCACCAATAACTCATATTCAATTCATTTGGAGCTCCTGACACGTTTTGCTTTGGAGCAGTGAGGCCTCCAATGTGCTAAATGTGGAGCCTGTGATTCTGAGCCTTTGCTGGACCTCAGCTGAATTGTTAAACAAAGCAGAAAAGATGTTTGGACAGAATGAAATTTGGGAACCGTAGGAAGCTGGAATAGGGAGAAGGGAGCTCTGAACATTTGGGCTGGAGAGGTGCCCACCCTTGGAGATATTTGTCTGAACCTTGCTTGAACTGCTTTATCTCCTTTGCTCCATAGCTTGGAGCTGGAGCTTCCCACCAAATTCCCAGCTTAAGCTCCAAACCTTCCCTACAAACCTCCCAGAGATCCCCAAAAGCAATGTCTTACTCAATTTTAGCATTTCTCTTCCTGCAGACAGGAAATTCAGAGCCTTGAGAAAATGCTGAGTGTTCAGAATTTAAAAGGTAATAACCAAACTTTGAAATCCGCAGATTCCTGCTGCTTGCTTGGGCTTGAGGCATTTTAAAACTTATTTATTTATTTCTGTAAGCTAAATCTTCCATTATTAATTTGAAGGCAGGTAGAGAGCGGGAAGTTGAACAACTCTGGTATGTCCAAATGTCACCTTCACAATGGACACATGAAAGCTGACAAGTCACCTGAGAGCTGAAATCCTTGGGAAGATGAGCAAAAACTCAGGGAATCACTGCTGAAATGTGGGAAAGGGAGAGCCTGGCTGCACAGGGGGCTTTCTGAGCTCTTTAATAATCATGCCTTCCTCTCAAATTTCTTTGGGGAGGAACTGATTCCCTTTGCAAGCTGGGCTCTGTCCTTAGGTTTCCCATATTCTCCAGTGGGATTCCTGTGCTGCCCTGGGGTTTGTGTCCCCTGAGTGAGCCCAATTGCCAATTAGAGATCTCCTCTACCCAAGGAAAGCCTCTCTCATGCACCCCTACAACTCCACTCCTCTTTTCTTCTTTATTTATTTCTGGGGTTTGGTTTGGGGTATGGTGGTTTTGGCTGTTGGTTTGTTTTGGGGTTTTTTTTTTTGTTGGTTTTTTTTTTTTTAATAAAATGGGTACTCACTCTTCAATCCAGGCCTGGATTTGATTTTCTCAGATCTCAGAGATTCAGTTATTTTTTGAAATGTTGCTTCTTGATGCTTTGAACTCTTAAATCCTCTGCTCTCAGGGTGCTTCTCAAGGGTGCAACAGCTTGGACATGGTGGGCTTTAAAGGAAACAAGAAAGCCCTGTTATATGAGTTTGTAAATCTTTGGCTTTCCTGCACTTCTGAATATATCCAAAGAACTTCTGGTTATTTTCTATGTGCACCTGGCCAATTTTTTATCCCTCCACTGAAGCCGTTTCCACTGTTTGGGATTTAAATGTATAAGTAACTTCTGACATTTTAGTGCTGTCTTAGAGCAGTGTATCAAAGAATACTCAAGAATTCAAAGAATTCTGTGTGTTCAAAGAACATGCAGTCTATCAAATGAGTAATCAGTTAAATAAAAAAGAGTAATTAAGTGAGGAGCAGACAACCCAACCAAACTTATTTTTGCTTTTTACTCTGCCCTAGAACTTACAAACTGATTCCTTTTTAAGGGTTGGGAAGGAGTACAAAGCTTGAGTTCAGGTTTATTGTAACCACACAACTTTCCTCTGGAATCACTGCCTGAGCAACAGCTCCAGGCACTAGGAAAACTTCTATGCCTTATGAGAAGTGTTTGGATTTATTAATTTCTCTTATTATTTCCTATGAAATAATAACAACAGATGTGATGCTAGAAGGAAAAAAAAAAAGTATAAATGTCTAAACTTGCTAGAGCAGCCACACCAGGTCTTCATAAAACTCAGACCTTACACTTTATAAAAGGTTTTAAAAGCAAGCTGGATTGGTTTGAGGTATTTCCTGTCACAGGCCCCTTATATAGGTCGAGTATTTATCCCAGATGTGCAGCCTGGCAGAGGCTGGGCAGGGAGGCAGGGCAGGGTGACAGCTCTGAGGGACCCTGGGGCTGGGGCAGAGCCTCCCAGTGATGCTCCCAGTGCTGCTGGAGGAGAAGGGGCGGCAGTGCCAAGGGTGAGCCTTGGCTTGGCAATCCCAGCCCATCCCTGAGGGTGTTGCTTGTGCATGGAGCTGTGTTTGCAGCCCTGTGTTCAAACTCTCATGTCAGCACTGAGCAGCAGCACGTTGTTGGGAAGATTTCAAATCCAAAGGATGGATGGATTCCACCCATCCAAAGGATGAGTTTTTCCCAAGGCAGCATGTCAGTGATGGAGAGAGACAGGGAGACTGACTTGCTGATCAGAATCCCATTTTATTGTGGGATACAAACACCTATATACTATTTCAGGGAGACTAGTAATGTGTACTACAATGATTAGGTTAAAATCACATACCCGAACTTATGCATTAACATCATCTCTTGCTTGCAGAGTTCAATGGGATTTTCTTTTTCCAGTAAACCCATTTGATTTCATCTTCTTGCAGTCCAGGTCTAATTTTCAAAGTTCTGTTTGCTTTTGCCAAGGCATCCTGTTATCAAATCTCTTATTTTAACCAGGTCCAAAGTCCATCATGTGTCTTGTGTCCCCCAACATTCCAACAGCAGCAGAGGAGGACTGATGATGAGGTCAGAGGGATGATCCTCACCCAGGTCTCTCTGCAGATACAGACTGCTGCTGGTCTGCTCTCTCTTGGCAATCTGAGTGTTTTTAACTTTAATAATAAAAATGTGGAAGGTGACATCCCAACTCTCAGCTGACTAATGAGTCTCAGCTGCCTAAAGCACAGCTTGTGCTGCTTCATCAGCACGGCTCTGGAGTTCCTAGCTTGCATCAGGAGCTAAGTCAAACAACTAAAGGGCTGAAAAGCAACCTATAGAATGCAAAACTGAGGAGCCAAGTGATTCTATCCACATCCATGATTTACTCCTGTTTGAGCTGCATCATCCAAGGAAGTTCACGTGTCTGTTTCAGTGTCGTTTTCAGCTCATTTTCTGCCTTGTTTAGAACCAAAAATAGATAGTTTTGTCTGTGTTGGAGTTGAACTGGATAAAAATTTGAATAACGTTAAGTGGAACTGGCTGGGAAGCTCTCATTTTAGTCCTTCTCAAGTGTAAATTTAGCACTTGGGAGTGGAGGTGACTGTAGCAGTGGGGATGAAATTTAATGGCTCCTCAACTGCTAATGAGAACTTCACAGTTTCTCAGGTTTTTCCTGCTCCATGTGTGTGGGGAGAGTGAGAAGGTGAAAGCTGGGTGATATCAGAGTAGTGCCATTTATTCCAGTGGAATTAGATGTTTCCAGAGGATTTCTGAAGCTATTCTTGTGTGTCTCAGCCAAGGTGAGCAGTTCTGATTCTCAAGGTGGAGCATTTACAGCCCCTTTCCTCTGTCTTCCCACTTGTATCATTCCTTTGGGCCACCTCAAATCCGTGGGGTTTTTTCCCCCCCAAAGCATGGCTTTGTTGCAAAATCCTCAAAAAACAGCCAGAATGTTCAGTAAATGTATATTTCTAGGACCAGGAGTTATGGATACTTTCCAGTTTATTTATGTTTAAAGAATTTCATGACTATGCTGTCACTCTGCCCAGTGAATTTTCTATACCAACTATGGATATATTGGATATATTTACTGCTGTATAAAATTCCTACTATAGCTCTCATGGAGGGAGGGGGGGAAATTGCACCACAAGCCTGTTTGATACTCATACTTCTTATATATTTAGCCTATTTTTGGTAAATGCACTCAAATTGGATTGCTAATATGGTTAAACTTGAGCGCTTCTAAGATGTCTCATTTATTGAGCCAGGGTTGTATCTTAAGATCAGAGTTATTTCTGTCTTGATTTTAGACTGGTTAATAGTATTCCAAGTTTTAATGTTTATTTTTGATGGCTACAATTAATACTCTGAGTGTAGAATCTCTGCTCTTGCAGTACACCTCAGTGACCTGGTATTTTTAGCTATTTCTGGCATGAAGATGTGTTTTTAATGGTGATTTTTGTCCTCTACCCAGCCATTGTGCAAGTTCTCTGTCTCGGTTTTGTTCCCCATTTTTTTGGCTAAGTCTTTTTGTTTGGCTCTGGAAAAAAAAGAATGGTTCTCATTTTTGATGGCTGTACTCAGTTTTGTGGCTTTAGCTGGAATTACAGAAACTCTTCACCCTGTGCTTCAGAAAAAAAACATCAGAGGAGGCATTTTAAAATTAATAGCAGAGAATTCAGCCTTTGTCAAAGCTCGTAACAAAAAGTAAGAGCTGATATGATATTTTCAGGCTGGGTTCTTTTGGCCACGGAAGAAAAGATGTTTTCTTGAGAGTGATTAAATGAAATACTTTCTCTGGAGAGAGAGGGGAGATCTTTGCAGATATGGGTGCAAACTGGAGGGCACCTCGTGCCACATCACAAGTCCCGTCCTGTGCCAGGCTGGTGGCAGCAGAAGCAGCTCAGGGAATGAATGTGATGTCTGGAGTTTAGATGAACCTCTTGAGTCTGAAGGCTTGGCCACAAAACTCCCAGGCACTCTGGAAACTCCTGCCTCCAGCTGTGCCAGCAATAATAGAAGCTCTTCCTGCTGAATGTTTCATTGCATCTGCAGCCAGCCACAACCTGGGCTTGTGAGAGAGCAAAAATGTGAAAAGTTAATGAGAGAAAATGAAAAAGTGCATTTTCAGAATCTCATTCGGTTTCATGTCAGACCTGACCTAAAGAACCCAGAGAATTCTTCATTTATTCTTTATTTCTTTTTAAATCTTCAGGAGCAATCACAAGTGTAGGTTGCACTGCTGTGGTAAATATTTCCTCCTGAGTCCCTGATGTTGAAGACCTCAATGCAGCATTTGGTGCTTTTCCTGGAAAAATATCCAGCTTCAGTGCAACATTAGCCAATAATTAATGTGATCTTAGGACAGGAAATGTTGGCATCTCCTTCATTCTTTATTTGATCTTTGGCCTGGGACTGTAATTCAGTGTTTCAGCTTCTGTGCAGGGGATTTGTTGTAAGTGCACTTTGCTCGCTTTGCTCTCACAGTGCTCTGGGAATGGCTTTTTCAGAAAAAGTAAATCAAAGCAGAAGGTGTTTGAGGAACTCTGACATGCCTCAAGATGCTGCTTCAAATGATCTGGGGTGCAGGGTGGCTGGTGGCCTGAATTCAGGTCAGAAAAGAAACTTGTTATTGTTGTTAGCAACACTTAGATATGAGCAGAGTCAGAAAAGCACTCAGACTGAAACTCATGGACATTTTTCCAGGGAAAAGCAACTGTGGAGTGTGAGTCATGAACATCTGTGGGAATTTCACACTTCCATGATCACATCATCAAAACAGCAATATTTAGAGACCAAATTTGCTCCCCCCATGCCCTCATAAATAAATTATTTATGTAATATATATATATAACAAATTATTTCAAAAAGGGAAAATTTATTCTGTTGAACTCAGCCCTTACAAAGGCTGTCAATCACAGAAACATAATCAAAAGATATTTTCAGCAAGGTGAAGGTTGTCAGAAATGTACTTTTACTGTTATTTCACCTTGCAGGTGCATTGCAGTATTAAAGTCCTTTGCCTACCTGTGACCTAAGTATAACTTTAGCCACAGAAATTAGACTGGCAGAGTTCCCATTAAAAGTTTCTGCTGTTGGAAGATCAGTTATCAACCACACTTTTAATAGGAAAACCTCTAAATTTAGCCGCTAGGGCAAAATTTATGATATTTGCCTCATTAAGAAATTTTTGTGTGAGACCATCAAGACCTAAGAATAGTATGAATGGTATAATGAACATTAAAGTCTTAATTCCCACAAAATATACACTTATTTGTGTGCTTCATTTACCTGTATCTGTAGGTAAATTCACAGTTTTGCCTCTTAATTGCATGTTGAAGGGCTTTGTTTGAACAAGATTTAAACCCTGTATCTCCCCTGGGACAGGAGATTGTCAGGCTGCACAGAGCTGATATTTCTCCATTTCCAGATCCCAGTATCTCTGCTCATGAGGAGTTAGACCAGCACAGACTTGCAGGAATTGAAGAGGGTTACAGGTATGGCTTTTATGATATGGGCTGAAGAGGAAACATGGTGCTTCTCTCTGCCCTTCAATTTGAAAAGCTGAGCATATTCCAAAACTGATGGGAAATGCTCTTTAAGTAAAAGAATTGTTTGTCTGCTTTGCCTCTGAAAGAGGATAGAATGATTTCCTAAATGCATCTTTATTGGACACAAGAGCCACAAAGGCAGTCTGGACTTATCTGGCATTCTTTATTTAGACCAGAAGGAAATAAAATAAATGAGTAATTTAGGCAACAGAGATGAGCACAAGTGTTTTCCTTGCCTGCTCCTGCAGCTGTGTGATGCAGAACAGCTGAAATTGCAGCACAGCAGCTCTAATTACCCTGCAGGAGTGAAGGAAACCAGGCTGGCTCTGCAAAAGGTGGGGTTTTGACCAGGGCTTCAATTGAGGATGCTGCAGCAACAGGACAAAGCCATGATGACAATGAAACTGCTTTCAAATACTCCCCCAGACTGAGATTGCAAAGTGAGCCCCTGCTGGCTTGAGCAGGGAGCTCAGCTGCACATCCAGGTGTTCTTGCTGTAGGCAACCCTGGAATAAGAGGTAAATTCAGATTTCAAGAGATGAGGTGGAGACTGAGCTGGTTCCTGGGTGTTTCTCCTGCTGATTTTAAGGGACAGGGATTTCCCCCAGTGCCCAGGTACCAGAGCTGCCTTGGTGCCCTGCTGGGACTCCTGGGGGAAGAATAATTGGCAATAAAGGACACTGAGATGTGGCCATTTAGCATTGCTGCAGGGAACCTCCCGAGAACACACTTCCACAGACAAATGTTATTAACTCTGAATCCAAGCCCTGTCTCTTTTGACTGGAATTATTTCATTTGATCCAGACATCTTATTAATGCTCATTTCTAAAGTGAACACCTATCCATGGCTGCAAATCACACACAAAATCATACTTCAATATGGGCCATATTCAATATGGAAGGAAGAAATGTCCCCAACAGCCCTTCCCTGCATCTTCAACCCTAATGTTTGCTTTTTGTCCCTCTAAACCAGAAATGCTGTAGGTGCATTTATTTATTAAGTTCTAATGTACACAACAAGTGTGTTTCAATGTCTCAAAGCCACAGTTGAATTCCCTGTGTTTTATAATGATTAAATTTTCAGCTGATTAAAGAAAAAAACAAATAATGGGGTCATTTCCAGCTGAATCCATTATGCAATAGATTCACACAATCTCTGGTCATTCCTGCTGTCCAATTTCTGTGGCTTCCCCAAGGTTTTTTCGAACTGGCACAGAGAGTACAAAATCATTAAGACAGCCCTACTGATTGGGTGGCAATTTTCATTGATTTGTGAAGTATTTCTTCAAGTTAAATAAAATGTATTAAAGCAATACTTTAAAAAGTAAAGTTTTTATGAATGCCATAAATCAGTTTCTTTTCCTGTACATTTTTCAAAACTAGGCTGTCCTGATTATCTCCAGTAGCTTTAAGAAGCAGGGGACACACACCCCAACAAAATAATTTATCCAAAATTAAATTCTCAGTATGACTCAGAATTATTATTTTTTTCAGTAATGATATGGCAACTTCAGGTGGATTTTGTTGTATTATAATGAGTAAATTTGAGGTAATCAGAAGAGGCTATATTGAAAAATTTGTCCCCACTATCTCTGTACATTACATATTGTTCTTTTAGTCTACATGCTCCTCTTTTCATCCCTTTATTGATGTTGGAATTTGTATGCATGTGGAAAACATTTATATTCCTAAAGTGCTAATATTCAAATATTATGGCTTTTACTAGAAAACCTAATTTTATTTTAAATAAAAATCAAAAGTCTTCTCTGGTGGAAAACTGCATGAATCCCAGCATTGAAAATAAATAAATAAATATCTAAAGGTCTTTGAATGCAAATCCTGCTATCTGCTCCCAGTTTGGGATGTCCACTGGACAAAGAGGAGCCAACAGTAGAAGAAAGTATTTTCATTTATTTTCATTCAAGTATTGAATGCACCAAGCACCACGAGATTGATTTCCAAACCTGTCTTGAGGACCAAACTTGTTAAAAAAGGCAGGCAGTTCCCAACAATGTAATTTACTCCCAGTAGAGATCTGTCAGAGCCTGAGACGTCTTTGACTTGGAGTATGATGAAAGATGCAACACTCTATAAGGAAATGAAATTAAAACAATCAGACAATCAACCCAAAATCCTCCCAGCTATTCCTTCCTTTGCCTTTCATTACACATCCTGTTTCTTCTCTGTTTTGGATAATTGAATTGAAAGCTCTTTGAAATGAGGAGCTGTCTGCATTTCATCTCTTATGTAACACTAAGATCACTGTTGGTACTTCAGAAAATATATTCATTTTTACTTTATGTCTTTACTACTTCTGAAGGAGACATTTGGCCCTGGATTTGTGTGGGAACTTCCTAAGGATGACCAAAGAAACAGCAGCATGAATTGACAGCCTGTCACATTTTTCCTGAGGGATTTTAATTTGTTGGGAACTAAGGAGGAGTCTGGGAAATTTCACACATTGCCAGTTTGTGCCTAATAATGCAAAACTGCACCTGAAAGTTAAATACAACCTGAAAGTTAAATACAACCAGGTACATTCCCACTGTCCAGGGCTGAGTCCCCATCCCTGCAGGGATTTAACAGAGCTGCTGTGCATGTGGCACCTGGGGACAGTGGTGGTGAACATTTCAATGCTGAGGGAATGATGGGACTTAATGATTTTTTAGGGCTTTCCCAACATAAATGATTTTTCATACTTTGATAATCTCATGACATTTCGCTGTGTGGTTAAAAAGCCAAATATTTGTCTGATAATCACAGAACAGATTTTTCCCAACCTCTTATCTTCCAAAGCCAGAGCTCCAAGCACCGCTTTGCTGAAGTAATGGCATTTGCTTTTCTTTCCTCAAGGATGTGCAGAATTTGGGGCTTAGAGAGATGGTCCTTGGGTCAGAATTGTTCTGTTTGTGTTTAATCACCACCTCTGCAGAGCTCAGCTCTCTCTGAGCTCCCAGGCCTCTGGAACAGATGCTGTTGTGCAATGGGAGGAACTCTGAGTGAAGCTTCCAGAAGAGATTTTAATTAGAAACATAATTTCATACAGTAGCTTGGAATGAGTACAGGGAGGGGAAAAAAAAATCCAAGCAAGAGATGAAAAAGAAAATACCAAAAAAAGAAATAAAAAGGGTGTTTTACTGGTGAAAAGCCCTTGACAGGAAATACTGTGCATATCTGTGAGAAACTGAAGCACAGAGCAAGCAGCAATAACTATCTGAGCCCCTGCAAAGGGTGTAAAGCTGCATTGCCTCATTGATTTTCTGAGAGCTGCCATTCCTCATTGCCCTCAGCACTGCTCTGCTCCTCCATCCCAGCGAGGACCCAGCCAGCTTGGCACTGCCGAAATCCAGGAACTTTGAATACTTGTTTGTTTTGTGTTGTTTGGTTGGCTTGTTTTTTGTTTTTTTCCTGTTCAATTAAAACTTAATCGATCTTTTGTTTTGTAGATTGCCCTCCACTTGGTCTGGAGACATTAAAAATTACTGACTTCCAGCTCCATGCCTCCACAGCCAAGCGCTACGGCCTCGGGGCCCACCGAGGGAGGCTCAACATTCAGGTAACAGCAATTCCTCCTCCTGAGTGGGAGAATGGCTCCAGGTTGTGCTGCTGAATAAAGAGAACCAGTGGATACTTATTGGTTCTGACTGCTTTGTCAGCTCATGTAATTCAAATGGAGGGGAAGCACTGGGGCTGTGGAAGGGAGGGGGTTTGGTGGATAACCTTTGAGTTCGTGGGCTGGTTGGGGAAATCTCCAGGCTTGGTGTGCAGATCCAGACTCTCTGAGCAAGCAAAGCTTCCCTTCCCTGCTGTGGGAACCCAGCACATCCCTCTGGCTGTCCAGGATGGCCAGGACCCCTGCCAGGGGCCTCAGAAACCCTGGCACAGAGCCCAGAACACCTGTGGGTTTGATTATGACCCGTGGAGCAAGTTACCAATCTTATATGAAGACCAGCAAGCCACAACAGTTTAGGTAGAATAATAGTGAAGTTATCATGGGGTGGAAAAGTAGATTTTGGGGTTTTTGGTATGGGGGTTCAGGAGGCAAGATGGAGGGAACTGGGTGTGTCCAGCCTTTCTCCTTCTTCTTCTTGGCCTCCATCTTCTGCTGTGATGGTGGCACTTACAGATTGGTTTAGAGTAGAAGCTCACTGTCTAACATAGGTGATAGGTATTGGGAAGTAATTGTAAATATTGTACAGGTAGTTTTTAGTATAAAGACATAACCCCACCCCCGGGGCAGGCAGAGTGCCTGGAACTGTCCTGCTGGATGGACCTCAGCAGGGTAGGAGAAAATTTTTTATAGATAAGATACAATAAACAACCTTGAGACCAAGAAATGGAGAGCTCTGACTCCTTCTTCAAGCGCTGGGCTGGGAAAAGAGACTTTCTAACATTTCTTGGGGTCACTCTGAACAGCTAAAGATCCCGACACCCTGCTCCTTTCACAACCGGCCTGCAAGGAAGCTCTCACAGCAAGTTGCTTTTTTCTTTGTTGTCTGCCTGTAGTTAATGACAATGGTTAATTGAAAGTGTGGTTTCAAGTGAAACCCTTTCCCTCAGGCAGTTTTTTTCAGAAGCAGTGATTATACATCAAAAAAATGCTTCACTTCAGAACTCTCTAACATAGAACCCTGTTTAGCTTCTTTTGTTTCAGATTAAAAATGTGTTTAGGTGCTTTGCAGGACCAAATGCCATTGTCCCATTTCTCCTGTTTCTGTTTCCTGCTTTATTATTAGGGCTGTTCTCTGAATTACAGTCTGTCCATGCTAAAAATGTTACTTTGCACGATAGAGCAAAACACTTAGAGTCATAAACAGGATATCAGCACTGAGCCAACAGTGAAGGATCTTTGAAGTTTATTTAATTAATCCTTCATTTTAGACCCCTCCATTTGTGTATCTCCCCAGCTGAAGGGGTTTGATGCTTAGGCTGGGACTAGGAGGGATGAGCTCTAATCAGCAGTGCCACATTCCACGTGGTTCACTCTGGAGAGCGATTGATTTTAACCAATCAATCTTTGATTTTTCAACCAATTTTTAAATCACTGTGCCTGTGTGCAAACATCTCTCTGAGGAAAATGCCTGCATAGCCCTCCTAATTTTTTTTCAGCGTTTGTTTTAATGTCTTAAAGTTGGTCAGAAAGCTGAGGAAACCACTTTGGAATAGGCAGCTGGAAAAGGGGGAGTGGCAGGCAGCCAGGCCAGAGTGGGAACGGGCCCTTCCTTTCCAACCCAGGTCCATGGGGTTGTGTGCAAGGTGAGCTCTCACCTGCAGCCTTCATATTTATTGACTTTGGAGAGCCCACTGAGAGATTTTGCTTCTTTACTCGATATTTTCTGCTAGGGAAAAAACCTCTCATGATCAAAAAAATGAAATGCAGATGATATTGAGGAGGGTTCTAGAGGAGTGCTTAGTCATTTTATTGCAGTCTTGTTTATATGATGGCATAAAACCAAGGACTGTGATGCAAACTTCTGAGTTCTCTGTTGGTTCTGGCTACTTATTTCTCATGCTGCTCTTGAAGTTCAATTTATTTAAACACAAGACCACACTGGTTTAGACCAGGAGTCCATCCAGTCCTGTCATCACCAGTAGTGTGTTAAAATAAACAGAGAGGTGATAAGTAAATATAAGATATATATATATATATATACACACATATATATATATAATAAATAGAGTGTTACCAATGGCTGATGTTTCCTCTAAATATAATCTCCAGAGAAGCCAAGGGCACAGTCTTTTACTGGGAAGCAAAGCAGAAGAAAAATGCCACTCAGCTCTTCCTGAAATTTCCCAAAACTTGGATTAGACCAGTTTTTTTACCCCTACTGAAACTATAGATACCATTATTTCCTAAACCCCCTCACCACACAGGGTTACTGCTACAGTTAAAAAAATTGGGCTTGCCTTTATTTTTCTTTAAAAACTTCCTTTGGGCTTAGTTAAAAATTAATAACACTAAAACTTTTCTAAACCTGGGATCTGCATGTCCCTGTCACTGGGGTTTCAGTGCATGAAGATTTCTGAATTTCACTCGTATTTAGAGGGAATTTGCTTAATCCAGGGACAGGTGCTGCAGGTGGCTGATGGGCCAGGTGGGTGATGAGCTCCCTGGTGGTTTCTCTTTGCTGCTCAGCACAGGAGGTTGCAGTAAGCTGGGGAAAGGCAAAAAGCTGCTGTGTTTTCCTGCTGTTCAGAGCTGTGCATGAAGGAAAACACTTGGCCAGCTCGGAGGCACTGCTGTGCCACTGGAATTCTGTGAACATGTTATGCTGTGGGGATGGTGACAAGCAGTTTTATGGGCTGCTGCCCCTGTCCAGTGATCTGGATTTCACCACGGAGCTGTCACAATGTTCTTGGGACTGTGGTGCTCCCCCCCAGAATAATACAAAATCCTCTCTCTGCCCAACATCATCATCTGATGCAAAGTCAGCTGAGAAGCTCAGGGCTCTCCCCAGGTAACTGGCACTGCCTCAGTTCTCAGAGAATTTGCAGAATAATTGAGTTTTTCCGAAGCTTGTCAGGGTTTGTTTTGGTTATTTCATTTTTCCTGTTTAGATTATCTGAAGCACATGAAATGAATCAGTTGGTGTGTGCTTTATTCCAGAGAAGGACAGGCTTAAAGTTGGGTAAGACTTTGCAGGATCTGCTTCTCTTGTGCCCTTGAATTTTGTGGGCCCTGATTTTCCTCCCAGTCCTGCCTGACTGTGGGGATTAAGGTGGGATTTCTCAAGGGCACGAGCCCTGTTAGCAGAGCCCCATATTTTGGAGATCTAACTGCACTAGTGATGCAACCAGGAGTAATTCAATATCATCAAGGGAAATCATGACATAAAATAATACTAATTGAGGCTCTCTGCCTTCAGGGATAAAATTCATTAGTATTTGTCACTTATATGGTAATTAAGAGTGGATAATTTGTAAAACTATATTTCTTTCCCTTCCTCATTTTCCTGGTTGGAGAAATCCAAACACTGAAGATAACCCAAGTAAAGCAATCCCATGTCTGCAAACTCAGGCATTTGTGTCTAAAAGAGACCTCCCTGTGCTCAGAGGGGCTCCAGGAGAGCTGGAGAGAGACTGGGTACAAGGATGGAGGGACAGGATGCAGGGAATGGCTCCCACTGCCAGAGGGCAGGGATGGATGGGAGATTGGGAATTAGGAATTGTTCCCTGTGAAGGTGGGGAGGACTGGAATGGATTTTCTAGAGCAGCTGAGGCTGCCCCTGGATCCCTGCAGTGCCCAAGGCCAGGTTGGACATTGGGGCTGGGAGTACCTGGGACAATGGGAGGTGTCCCTGCCATGGCAGGGGTTGAAACTCAATAGGATTTAATCTCCCTTCCAAACCAACCCATTCCATGGTTCCATGATTGTCATTCCAGGTCTTTATTCCCTTTGAAAAGCTGCATTATCAAATCACAAGGAAAAGACAAAATTATTGAAGATTTACTTGCAGCCTGTGTGTTTTAGTTCTTCTCTACTGGCAGGGGTTGCTATAAATACCTGTGATGAGTAATGCTCTTTTTTTTTTCCCCTCCCAAACTTCCTATGGTAAAATAATTTTTTTGATCATCCTGCTGGGAATGGAAAAGAATTTAAGCACAGGTGGTTTGATATTTGGTGTATTTTTTCTGCTGCTCCAGCTGATTTGTGGCAGAAGACTGGAGTTCTTTCTTTATTTGAGTACATTTTGGTAGTATCATCTTTCTCCTCATTATAGAATAAGGCTCTTAGAACACTGATATTGTGAGCAAGTTTTTATTCTTGCATACATCTAATTTGGAAGAGAAACATGAATTAAAATGCCAAGTCATATTATTTGTAAAGGAATTTGTAACCTTCATATTATTTTCTGGATACCTAATAAGCAGCTCATTTGGTTTAGCTGAATTACATTTTTCAGCTTTCACACCTGGGAATAACTGATTTGTGAGTGACAGAAAAAAATTCTCTTTTCCTCTGTCCAAAAGAGTTTGGTTTTTTATCATAAGACACTGTATATTGAGAAATATTTTTGCATTTGGCTGCAAGTGAAACACAAACTGGGTTAGACTTGGAGTTAATCTTGAATATTCTGTGAAGGGAAAAAGGCTCAGCCCTGGCTTCCAATTTCCATCAGCTGCTTCAGTCTCCTGCTTATGAAAATAATTTAAGTACCCATGGCATAACTTGAATCTGCTTTTTCCAGTAATTCAAGATGGATTTTTCAAATTCAAGTAAACACTTTGCTGAGGAAAGATCTTGATCTGTATTATTTGATAGAATACTTGGTGAAAACTGTACTGGATCTTTCAGGAATGAGCATTTTCCCAAAGAAATTTAATAGGAATTCTAATTACCAAATACTTGATTGAGTCTATAAGTTTTTATTTTATAGAAAGAGTGCCATAGGAAAATAAAGCACCTTCAGAAAAAAATATAGACTTGACAAATTGTAGCATAAATTTCTTGAATTTTTTCCCTTCAGATACATTTCTAAAAATAACTTCTCATTGATTAAACTCTTTTTTTTACATAGTATTTTGTGCTGATTAGACACAGACACCTGCTTCTTTTTACCCAGTAAAAACCTTTTTTTTTTTAGCTTCAGAGAAACTGATACCAGAAGATAAGAGAGCAGGAAGAAGTAGCAGCATGGGGTTTCATCTTCTTCATCTTCTTCATCTTCTTCATCTTCTTCATCTTCTTCATCTTCTTCATCTTCATCATCTTCTTCTTCATCATCTTCTTCTTCTTCATCATCTTCTTCTTCTTCTTCTTCTTCTCCTTCTCTTTCTTCTCCTTCTCCTTCTTCTCCTTCTCCTTCTTCTCCTTCTTCTTCTTCCTTTATTTTTATGGGATGTTTGCCCCTGTTTAAGGCCAGAGTATTTTAAGCTGTGGATAACCAAAACTCCCCATATTTTATAAGCAACGTAAGCTGAAATTTATTTAAACCCAGTTGAAACCATGGATACTCATGGATGTAATTTAGGTAGGAGGGTTTTTCATTTTAATAAGCAGTTTTCCCATATTTTTTCCTCTACTTTCCACTTCTCATTGCAATCTGGAGGACAGGTTTATAAGCATCACACCAAGGGAAATATCCTCAGGTTAAAAAGGACCAGGGATTGGGAGACAGGGGCACTTGTTCTGCAGGAACTGGTGGAATTTCCAGTGTGAAGGGATTAGCAGGATGTTGGTTCAAGGTGCTCTGCAGATCTTAACACTTCCTGGCAAGGTTTTAAAGCCTCAGGCTACTTCAAATTCCATCTTACTTTAAAATGCATTGAAACCTTTTCTTGCCAAGGGTTATAACTCAGGTCAGCAACCATGTTTGTATTCTTGTATTTTCCCATTGTTTTGCTCTCCCTGAAGAATTTATCTCCCATTGTTAACAGGCTTTTTCTCTGTGGTTTTTTTTTTTTCTTTGACTTTTATACAAACTTCTCCTTCAAATATCAGAGCTAATGCATAGAATAGGGGGCTTAATTTAATTTTGGTAGATGTAGGAAAACAAGTAATTTTTAAGCTGCCTTATCTCAGATTTGAAAATGAGAAAATGAGAAGTTTTAGGAATTGAATCAATGTGTTGTGTTTTGCAGCACTTCTTCCAGATTCCACATTGGGAAAGGGGATTAACCACTGCATCCTCTCTGAGTTAGAGCCACCCAATTGGGTAGAAAAAGTCTGTAAACCTCTGCATTTTCATTTGGGAAATATTTAATGATCTCCATTCCTGGAATTGCATGGATGGCAATGATAAATCCACATAAACCACAGATGAAATACCACAAAAATAACAAGTAGCCTCAGAGGACCACATGGCAAAGCTTCTGTGCTCTTTATGCCAGTATCCAGCTTGGTGCCAAACATTTCCTGGGCTTTAGAAGGAAAATAAATCTCTGAAAGCTTCAGATGCTATGTTTCATTAAGTTCTAGCTCAGATTTATTTGGAAAAAGCTTACCCAAAATACCTTCAGCTATTTCTTTGAAAATGCTGGGAAGGCTGTTTGTGGTGGGTTTCCAGCAGAAGTTGGGATACAGGTTGGTGCTCAAGTTGGGGAGCAGCCAGACATTCCTGAATTTTTAACCTTTGCCACTCTGGCTATGAAAATTATTAATTCTGGTTCTAGTGGGAAGTAGTGCTGCTGTTTCCTTCTGCCCTGCACTCTGCTTTGCTGCTTCCAGGGAAAACAAGGTTTTCTAATCACCATTATTTACATGGGCTGGAGCTGGCTTTTTAGGACTTTCCAAACTCTGCAGACCATGTGGATAATTTGTTCTGGATAAAGGCTGTGACTCTGGATCTGTGGCTCTATCAGGCCACAAGAACAGACTGAAGCTCTGTTTATCTTTTCTGACTTAAATTTATGTGTAAACATTCTTAGTTTTCAAAGGGACTTCCCAGAATTTCCTGCCCTGCCTTGAGTAAGGAAATATTTTGGTGAGGGCCTCAAGGGTCTTAAAGTGAGGGGGATGAATGATGTGTTCCTTTCTTTCTCCCATGAAAAACCTTCAGTTTCTTAGCTCTGATTTATGGTCAGCTTTGCCTTCTTTTCAGGCAGGTGTTAACGAAAATGATTTTTATGATGGTGCTTGGTGTGCAGGAAGAAATGACCCCTACCAGTGGATTGAAGTAGATGCTCGAAGGCTGACTAAATTCACTGGAGTCATCACCCAGGGAAGAAACTCTCTCTGGTCGTAAGTACACCCTGACTTTTCTCCATGGCATTCTGAGCTTTCAGACCCAGGAATTCATGTCCTGATGTGCTTTGGTTCTTCAAGAAAAAAACCCAAAAAACCAGATTGGAAATGTGAGACATCAAGTCATTGAATGGGGCAACAGTCATTAAATATAAGACAAAGTCTATATATATATTTCTTTTAAATTTAAAATTACAAAATTTTATTTATATATTATATTCTGTACTATGCTATACTATACTATACTATAATATTATAGTAATTATATTATATTATATTATATTATATTATATTATATTATATTATATTATATTATATTATATTAATATATAATAAAATATAATATAAGATATACAATAATATATAATAATATAATACATATCATACATATAATATATATTAATATAATATAAAATATAATACAAAATATAAAATATATTATATTTATAGAATATAATATATAATAATAATATAAAAGGCAAAGTCATTATCTATAAATAAATATATATAAAATTATAATACAATATATTTTTTTACATCTATATATAAGGCAAAGTCATTATATATGGCATAAAATACAAGTTTAAGGGTAGCAAACTTCTCTAGTCATGATCTACATCTGGGCCTTTGCATTCACCTTGTCATATTTGCTTCTGTTAAACTTCCTCCTTCTTTTCCAATATTTAACTTGATTAGCTCAGGTTATAGTTTCAGGGACCTTTTTAATTTAGTTTCAAATAACCATGCTTCTCTGAGATGTCTTAATCCCTAGGTAATCTCCAAGTAATCACTGTAATTCCAAAACAACATGATTTTTATGTGAGCAGATAAAACAAACTTTTTAGTACTACGTATATTTACATATATACTATATATGTGAATATACTATTTATATATTTATATCTATTTAGAATTAATTTCATTTACAATATTAATTACATATCTGCATATAATTATGCAAATATATATATTGTATATATATATAAATATACTATTTTTGAGCTTTCTGGCCACTGCTTGTGCTAGAGAATGTCTCATGGCACTGAGAAATAAGTGTTTTGCCCAGATTTGTCTGCATTTACTCCTCTGTGACTGTTGTGAATTGTATATGTGGGATACAGGAACAGGAGGGGAAGATTTGGGGATTTTTCCTGCTCTTTACGTGTTTGTTTGGCCTTTTAATTTGTCAGTGAGTCTCACAGCTTTGTGTGAGCAGATAATTCCACTTCTGCTGTTGGACCTTTTGCACAAGTGTGCAGGGGATGCACAATCACTCTGAGAGATCCATTCTGTCAGAACCTTCCCTTAGAAAATGAATGTGACATATAATTGAAGGTAAACCAGAAAAAATGTCACTATATCTTAGAAAAATAATATTTTCCTTTCAACAGCTCGATTTTCTGTGGTTTTTTTTTCTTTTTTTTTTTGTTTAATTTCTTTTAACGTGCTTGTGGGAGTAGGTGCTTATTTGGCAATAAGTTTTCTATATTTATTCCACATTGTTCTGTGGTAGGTAGGTAGGTAATTACTGTAGTGAAGCCTTACTCTTTTCTTTATTCATCCTCTTGACATTGCTGTTCCTCTCAGCGCCCGAGCTGCACTGCTTCATCCTGTCATGCTTCTATTTTTAGTTCAGCTCTGTTAGGAGTTTACAGCACATCTTGACACTCTATTTATGGCTGGTATTCTCACTCATCTTAGGGTTTTGGGGAGTTTTTTTTGAACCATAGAAACACCAAATCACAGAAGGGTTTGGGTTGGGATGGACCTTCAAGATTGTTGAGTTCCAACTCCCCTGCCATGGGCTGGGAATTTTGGGTTTGCTTCTTTTCCCATAAAAAATTGGTGGGCAGAGCCCTGAGGGTCTGCAGGAAGAGCAGGATTGGTGCTGGCAGAGCAGGACCAGGCTCCTCCTGGATTACTGCTGAGATTTGAGGAGATCCAGGCCCGTTTCTGCCTGCCAGGAGCAAAGATGCTTCCACCAGGACCAGCTGCGCTGTGGGGCAGGTTAATGTCTCCTGAAAACACCTCCTGGAGGACTCAGCTGTGCCCCATGGAAGGAGCAGGGCAGTGGGGAGAAACAGTCCCAGAAAGGGACAGAAAGAGAGCAGTGGGAGTTGTTTCGGGGTGGACAGGTTCCTTTGTGCCTGTTTGGCTCAGAAATCAAAGGAGGTTCGTCAGCTTCCTTCCCTGACCCTCAGCTGCTGACGGGGATGGTTTCAAAAGAGATTGTTTGTGATGGGAAAGTTTGTACCAAAAGATGCCCTTCTTTTACCTGAGGCACCTTCCCAGCTTTATGAGGCTGTGTGACAAGAAGAGAGTGCTTTCATGACTGATGGAAACATATGCTGGGGAATAATCTTATTGTAGGTATGAGAGCCAAAAAAACACCTCTCTGATCTCTGTTGTATTAGAAGTGAAAACCTGTCAAGCAGGGGAGCTGAGGCAAGATTTTTATTTAGTCCAAAGCCTTGGAGACTTTCCCAGGTTTGTATTTTAAAAAATAAAAAAAAAAAACAAGGCACTGAAGGAGGGCAGGCTTATCTTAGATATTAGGAAGAAATTCTTTCCTGTGAGGGTGGGCAGGCCCTGGCACAGGGAAGCCACAGGGCAGCTGTGGCTGCCCCTGGATCCCTGGAGATCCCTTGGACATTGGGGCTTGGAGCCACCTGGGACAGTGGAAGGTGTCCCTGCAATGACAGGGATGGAACAGGATTATCTTCAAGATCCCTTCCAACCTAAAGCATTCTGTGATTCCATGACACTGGGATAAAGAGCCACTAAACCAACTCTTTTTATTGAACAAGAATCTTTAACAAAATGAACAAACTGTACTTCACTGGAAGGTGTGCCTAGATCAGATTTGTGCCTGTCCTGGTCCCTGCAGTTTCCTGCTGCTGACCTACTGAGGACATTTAAAATGCCAAGGGAGGGCAGGCAAGAGCACCCTGCTGGATCCTCTCCCAAACATCTTTGCCCTTCACTGCAAAGCTGCAACACTTGAGCTCCCAGCAGCGTGGCCTTTACTCCCTGTGTGTGGTGCTGCAGCCAGAGCTCTTTTTCTGCTGCTGGATTCATCCTTTTCCTCCTTTGGGGCAGCTCTGGCACCTGGAGCCTGGTGACCACTCAGATCAGATATGATTAATTATATCTATTTATATATTTATATATATATATTTATATATATATATATTTATATATTTTTATACATATATATATATATATATATATAAATTTCTGTCCCCCAGAAAGAAATTATAATATATATATAATTATAATTATAATTATATATATATACATATATAATATATTATAACTTCTTTCTACATTTATATATATAGAAATATAGAAAGAATTGTATTCTAAATATATATATTTAAATATATAGAAATATATAGAAATATATTCTAAAATATATTTTATGTATTTCTAGATTATAATTTTTCTTTCTAATTATATATCTTATATAATCAAATATATAATATTATAGATATAATCTAAAATTTATAAAAGGCAAAGTCATTAGATAGACTTTGATAGACATTAGATAGACAAAGTCATTATATATATAAATAAATATATAATAAAATAATAATATATTATATATATTTTTATATATATTAAAGGCAAAGCCATTATATATGGCATAAAATAGACCTTTAAGGGTAGCTTAAGGCTGCTCCCATGCAGCTTTGCTCACTGGGGGCTTTTTGGGCTTTCTGGGCAATGATGAACTGAAGGTTGCACTGCACACAGTGCACAAAAGCACAGAAATGCTTCGGGTTTCCATTGCCTGTGCACTGGCAGGAGCTGCTTCTGCTCAGCCCTTCCTCCCCTGCTGTTCTCTGTCTGTCCCTGGGGGGTTGTGGCTCCCCTTGTCCATGCCAGGCTTGAGACAGGAGAGCCTTCAGGAGGAAGAGGAGTTGCAGAAGCAGCTCTTGGAAACACAGATGACCTGATGGGAGAGAAGGAAAGTGAGCCTGGTTTTAGTGAATACTTGGATTATTTCATCATTTCCTTTTTGAGGAAAAGCACTTCTGAGTTGAATTTTTTTTGCTCGGCTGTGAATTCGGTGAATCAGATTTTTCTCCTCTCTTTTTTAAGCCTCAAACAAGCAAAAACAGGCTTGGAACAAAAAAAATCCTGGATTTGAGGAGTCCTTCCTCTTACCAGTCAAAGGAAGCACATGAGCTCGAGGGCTGCTGCTGTTCAGGCACCTGAGTCATTCCTGGGAAACCTGAAATCAGGGAAAAGTGTTCTTTTGCCACCATAAATGGGCAGATCTGCTTAGATCATCCAGAAGATCTGCAGATGATGAATTCCACAGAAAAAGTGGAGCCCAGCTGCAAGAAACAGGACTTCTTTTTGATTTTTACACTGAAGATATCAAAAAATCAGGAGTGCCACAAGTGCTGGCTAATAGGAATAAAATCCAATGCCTTGAAAGTGAGCAGGATATCTGTTCCTTTGGGGGAGAATTAATATACATAAAAATGATATGTAATTCTTAATAATAAGTAATTCTTGAGTAATAATAATATATGTAATTCTTCATATTGCTGCCAATACATCTTCTAGTTTTAGGAACCAAATATCTTTAAAGAACAGTTCAAGGCTGTAGAGTGGGACACTGGAAGCATCACTGTGGAATTGTGCCAGGGATTTAAAGTAGTGATGTGGTGGTTTAAAATATGCACTCTCTTGACAGAGGGAAAGAAACTATTAATCACTCTTAGCAGTTTGGCAGGAATTTGAAAAACTGAGTAAACTTGTTTCCCACAAACCAAACTCTCTTCTGATAATTCAGCATCATCTTTTGTATTAAGAGAAAACTCACATGTCAAAATAGAGTCAGTGTGTGCTGACAGTAATATAAAGCTTCAGGCTGTGTGAGTGCAGAGGATGTTTTGGTTTTCAGGAGAGGATGTAATGCTGCAGTGAGTGAGATGTATTTTCTAAAAATTAACCTTTCAGTCATAGTAAATTGTGAACTATCACCCCACGCCATGGAATGACAAAATGACAACAATAAGAAAAAGCATGGATGAAATGATCAGTGCAGAAAGTTGGAGTTCTGCAGCAAAATGATGGATTTTTTAGAGAAAAATCAAAATAGACTTACTTTCAAACGTGTTCTCTTTAAGACCTTTCAGCTTCATAAAAATATTGAAGAATTTTTACTTTTATGCAAAATTGTCTTTAGGAAAAAAAATGTTGGGGGAGCATCTTAATTTTTCAAGTCTGGTTTGGGTAGAAGTTATTCTCTGTGTCTTCCAAAACTGCAATAGCTTTTAAAAGGTTTGAGGAGCCACCAAATCAGTGGTGCTGCTGGCTGGTAGGAATGGTTTTCATGTATTGCCTGAGTCTAAACTGACACTGTTTAAGCTGGTCACTTATTTTCATTAGTGCTGAAGAAGCATTTTAACCAGAAGCTGGTGTAGACACCATTGCCCACTCCTTTCTGTGGCACTTTGCTTTCCCTGTGCTGCTCTGTAGGAATAGCAAACAATAAATACCCAGCAGATTGGATTTTGTGTCTGATCATGCTTTTGCTACAGACAAGATCCTTGTGATTGAACAGGAAAATGATTTTGCAATTTTCTTTGGTAGCCTTCCCTGTGTGCAGTGTAGCTCTTCATGATGCCCCAGCATCCCTTTTGACAAACTGTCCTGAGGGAACTCTAGGTCTGTAACAAGCTGGGTGCCTTCCAGAGATGCAGCTGAGGATAAATTTAGGTCAGTGCAATTTGCCTGCTTGCTACAGCATTCTGCTCTTCAGTCCCAAAATGAATGCGCTGCCCCACATTCCAGCTTATTGCTGCGCTCACTGGCAGTTTCTCAGAAGCTCAGATTTGTTTTTTAGGCAGTGTCTATGGCAAGGGGGTAATTTCCTTGCTTGCAAGGCAGTAAAAATCAGAATCATGGAATCATCAAGGTTGGAAAGTGCCTCTAAGATCATCAAGTCCAGCACTGCCAGGGTCTTTTCAGCTATTCCTGGTGCTAAGGTCATGGTCTCAGAGTAGTGCTGGCTTCCTGAAGTGGTAATCACATGAGCATCTTCAGTCTTCCAACAATAACAGAAGAGCAGTGATAATCCTTCCAGTGACACTGGGGTGGCATTCAGGAAAGTGGAGTGGATGTTCACAGGTGTTTTGAGCTGCTACTACAATCTAAGGAAACAGAATTTATCACGGTACACATGAAGGGTCAAAATTCAGCAGTGCAATGCTGCTTGTGAGAGCAGAGAAGAATAAACCCCCAACCCTGCCCAGCTCACAAGTACAACAGACAAAGCTGGCTCTGCCTTTCAGAGCAGCTCCTCCCGTCCCCTCGCAGAGGCTGTGAAAACACACCCTGGTGAAACTTCAACAAGTCCAGGGGATATGTCTCCATGTTTTATCCAGATCATGTAACAAAACAAGCAGCTGCTGTGTGCAGACTTGGGTAATTCTGGTGCATTAAATCAGTGCAAACTGTTATGTGCCCTGACTGGGTGACAGGACTGCAGAGATGATTACAGCTTTCCCAAAGTCAGCCTCATGGGGTGAATTGTTCCAAATCCATAGAAATCATATCAAGTGTATTGATGGGAGTTATAAAACAACCTGAACTCATTGCAGGAAAAGCTCCCTTGAGATAATAATGTCAGCAGTTCCATGTTCCACTAATGTTTATGATGGGTTTACCTAATAAGTTAGATTTTCTCTGGGTGTGGCTTGGTGAATCCTTCTCATGGGCTTTCATGAGCCAGCCTTTGGCAGCTGCACCTCCAGGGCTCTCCATCTATTTGTTTAATTTCACTCCCTGTGCCCTGTCGATTTTCCAGCTCAGTTCTTGCCCCCAGCCCAGGATTTTGTCACTGGTGAGCCCTCCCCACCTCCCCTTGGCTCTGGGGAGCTGCCTCAGTGACCAGCTGGGGTGATCCTGTGTGGGTGGGGTGCTGACAGCACAGCCAGGCACAGATTGATGCTTTCCCGAGTTTGTTTGACAGAAATGTCAGAGCTGATGCTGTTCTGTTGTGGCTCTGATTTGGCACGGGGATCCTGTGCCCAGCCTCTGTCACTCGCTGGCAGGGAGCAGGGCAGTGCCACCCTGGGGCAGTGGTCACTCTGCACTCCCAGAGGGTGCTGAGGAGGGGACAGAACCTGCCCTGCACAGTGGGGATGCTCAGAAGAGGAAGGAAAGCTTTGTAACCTCCCTGGAAGGGACTTGAAATCAAATGAGCTGAATCCTTTTGGAAAAGGAGACTTCCAGTGAATTTGGGCATCTGCTGCAGCTGATTACTCACCCTTTCTCATCACAGCCTGGGTTTGTGTCTTTGGCACATGAATGGTGACTTGGTGCAATGAGAATGGTTGGGTGGGGGTCATGTTGGGGTCATCAGGCTCCTTGTCCCTCCACTTGTGCCCTTCCCAAACCAACGTCCCTTCCACATGCACTGGGTGGCACCTGGCCACCTCTCTGTGGGCTTGAGAGCCTCCAGCACTGCTGTAAATATTCTCTCAGCTGTGGGCACAAATGGCAGTGTTTGTTTGCTGGTAACTCTCAGGGCTTTTCATTTTCCTGTATTTTAACATTCATGAAGTGAGGTGTTGCCTGGAAAGGTTGGATTTCTCTCCTCAAGTACATGACTGATTTACAAAGGTGAGGTAGGCACAAAAAAAGAATGGAAAATTAAGAATGCCACAAAAAGAGGTTCAGAAGAAAAGGCATCACAGCTTGGTTGTGTTCAGCAGATACAGAGGACCTGCTGCAGAAGGAATTTCAAACTCATTAAATTCTCATTGCAGAGTGGCCAAAAATGAGGGGTTAAGACCAAAATCTTTGGGGCAGAGGATGTCTCTGACCCTGGCACCTTCAGGCATTACTGGCTGAATGTACAACAGCAAAAAAAGAAACATCCACAGCTATCACCAGATTTTCTAGAATGTCATAAAATCCATGTAAAAACCTGGCTGTAAATTGCAGATGTTGGGTTGGAAAGGTATTTGCAACCCCAACTCCTGTTTATTGAGTAAAGCTTTGAAAAAATCTGTGCTGAATTCAGTTCAAGTGAAATTCTGGCTCTGAGCTTTTGTTCGTAGGGCCTCCAAAGAGATGGATTTCACAGCAGTACATTCATTTCAGTCAGCTAGAAGCAATTTTAAAAATTAAACATTCAAAGATTTCAATTATTAAAAAAATACCCTTGCTGGCTAGTCAATCTTCATCTCCTAAATCATATTTATTTTAATTAGTTTGCAAAACTTGCTGGGCTACCTGTGGTTTGCCTGGGCATTATTTTTTCTTGGCTGATTTGGAAACTGTTTGGCAGTGGGTGATTTAAAATTTTATCAGCATAAATATTATTATAGAATATTAATATTAATGGTTTTACATTTAATTGCATGAGAGTACAAATTAATTTTTCAAGTAGAAAGCCATTTAAATGCCAGCATGCTGATTCTGTTGCATGAGTATCATTTAGTATAAAGCTTGTCCAGCATTTTTTTGGTACAGAGATTTTGCTATATCAAGTATTTTGGTGTTTCAGTTTATTTATTAGTGCTGGGTACACATTTATTTGCCTGAATGGGTCTATTTTATATTAATTTTAGGGGTTCTATTGCAGATAAATCAGGTTGGCCTGACAGCAGAAGAATAAAATGCTCGGTTGGAGCCAGGTCTGTTGTTCATGGGAGCTCTGCTGGTGTTTGCTGGTCTCATTCCAAGAATGTCAGAGAATCATGGAATATTTTGGGTTAGAAGGGACATTAAAAGTCATCCTGCTCCAATCCCCCTGCCACAGGCACCTTCCACCATCCCAGGCTACTCCAAAACCCATCCAGCCTGGCCTTGGACACTTCAGGGATCCAGGAGCAGCCAGAGCTTCTCTGGGAAATCCATTCTCACAGGAACAATTCCCAATTCCCAATCTCCCATCCATCCCTGCCCTCTGGCAGTGGGAGCCATTCCCTGTGTCCTGTCCCTCCATCCCTTGTCCCCAGTCCCTCTCCAGCTCTCCTGGAGCCCCTTCAGGCCCTGGAAGTTGCTCTAAGATCCAGTCCAGAGCCTTCTGCAGCCTGAACACCCCCAATTCTCTCCTTTCCAGACAGGAAGGTGCTCCATCCCTTCAATCTTCTTTGTGGCCCATCTCTGCCACTCTGGGCTTGAGCTTCTGCTCACCAGCACTTCAAATCACATGGGCTTTCCTTGCTGTGGAAAAGCACCCTCAGAGATGAGGATCAATATTTATTTTAGATTTATTTCACTTGTTGCTGGTTAGCTTTCCATGATTGAGAAGCTTGGCATTAAAATATGACATGCAGCAAGTGCTGCTCAAAGAGAAAAAACCCAAACAATCCCAATTCCCAGCTGATCCACTGCCTGCTGGAGCCTGGGCAGGGAAAATCTGGTATCCCTCCTCTGCTTCCCATTCTCCTGAGCTGGGATTCAGCCTTGGTCCAACACACAGAGAGAAAAGTCAGGAAATTGTATCAGGGCAGGCACAGCTGGAAGATGTTTTGCTGTTCTGGTGCTGCCCATGATCTTTTTGCTCAGTAGCTGATGCTGTGGTTAGATAAGGAAAAGCTGATTATTGGGACAGGAACCTGCCAAAGCTGTAGGAGATCTGCTTTTAATTCTCTGCTTTGATTCAAGTTTACTCTCTCTGTCCCTGGGCAAGTTATTTAATCCCTCAGCTTTTCTTTTTTGGATGAAAATGGAAAAGCAGGACATTTCCATGCATCACAAAAGACTGAATTCGAAATTGAAGGTGTTCAAATAAGCTTTGTCTAAGGCCAGTGCATTACAGATAAAAACCAAATAATTAGTTATAATTCAAAAATCCACCCTATTAAGTAAATTTGAATAACATTTTGATTTTTGCATTTACTGTCTCTGAAAAGAATTGATTAATATTGTCAGTGGATACTGAGATTTTTCAGATAGGCTGTGTCTGAAGAGATAAGGCTGACTAAAATTTAAAAGGGATTATTTAAAAGGGATGCATCTGAATCGAAAGTTTCCCTGTCAAATCTGTACCTTGTGATCTTTTTCCAGCATGGAGGAAATTTGTGAGGCAGAAGTGGCACTTTGTGGCAGAGGATGATGGGCTGGGGGTAACCTCAAACACTCCTGGATGGTCACACAATGGCTCTGGATTGCCTTGCCCTGTGCCAAGAAAGAGCTCCATAATTAATGCTCTCTTTTGTGAATGCTGGCCTAGGACTTGCCTGGAATTCTGTCTCCTCAGCTCTACAAACCCAGCAAATATCTGTATTTTTCTCTTAGGAGTGTAGTGGTAGGTCCTGGGAGATTTTATAGAGTGAAACCAGAAGAGCTTCTCTGAAACAACAGCAGGGACATCCTGAGTTCTGGAAAACATTACAGCTTTATTTCAGCCTTCCTTAGACAGCTTTAATGCTCAGTGCTGATGGGCTCCAAAGAGATTGGATGTGACAGAAATCTCTGTCTGCAAATCCCAAACCCGAGGAGATGGATCTTGGTGTCACCAGGTGATCACACAGACAAAATTCCCCAATACCTCTCCTAGCACAAGGCTTGGCTTTAAGCTGCCCTGTTCCTATGATTGATTGCCACAAAAAAAGCTTTACATTTCTGTGGCTACATGAATAAACCAGGTGTTTCCAGAACTCCTGGATCCCAGGAAATGCTGTTCTTGGAGCATCCAGCTGCTGCCTGGGGTCGGCAGCCCTCGTGTGCCACACACAGGTGGGAAAACTGCAGCTCTTGGGAGGATTTAGTGAGTTCTTGTCTGCTCTGGAGTTGTGGGAGTGTCTGGGGTTTGAAGACACTCAGTCAATTATGGCTTTGCTGTTTTATTTTTTTTTTTTTCCAGATCCTCTGACCACAAGAACCCACACAGAGCTCCCCTTCCCCAGTGTGGGGGATGTGGCTTTTAGGGAGAAGGTGCCATTTCCCAGAGGAGTCTCAATTTACAGGAGCCTCCTTAATATTATCAGAAACTGTTTTTATTGTGGCATTGGGGGAAAAGGGGGAAGGATTTAAGCCCCTGGAGGCAGCTTTGCATGCAGTGCCAGTGAGAGAAGGATCTGATCCCCTGTGATGTTTTTATTCTGCTTTTTGCTCACAGGCAAACACAATGAATAGTATATGGTGTGTACCTTCATACATTGCACTGATTTACCTCCTCCATGACCCTCTGAGGTCCTTCTATCCTGCCAGTGTCCAAGACTGGATGCAGTCCATTAGGATTTTAATTGCATTCTGCCCCTCCACAGCACGTTGCTTGTTGCCGCTCAAGATGGAAAATGTGCAGGAGTACTTGTATATGTTTTCCTTTGGGAGAGGTTTGAACTTTTGCAATGGTAGGGAGTGAGAAAATCAAAATATGTTAAATGAAAGTCCCAGCTTAGAAATGTTACAGTGACAGCAACATTTTTCTCATGCCAATAAATCAAGCTTGTTCTTTTAAAACACCCTGTATGTGCCATGATTTTCTTACAAAAGTCTGTCCACGTTTGTCATGGTTTCATGTGACTTTAGTGCCCTGTTTGAATTGCTTCTGCAAATGTTGCAAATGTTGAGCAATGAATCTGGATGTGTTGTATTTGCCTTCCTAATCTGATCTGTGCAGTTGAAGTGAAAAAAGTTCTGTAATACTTCAGAAGCAATGATGTTATTTGGTTTGTGGCATTGTCTCTTTTGGTCATTTAGTCTGATTTTGAGAGATGTCAAGAATAGTAAAAAAAACCAATAAAGCTCATGCAAAACCCCAACAAAATGAGCAAGGAAATAAAAAAAAAATAAAAAACCAAAACAAAACAGCAAAAACCCCAGTATAATTTTATGTGCATTGAATATGTACAGTGCCACCAGCAGCCTCCTTCAAACCCAGGATTTTGCTCTCAAGCTTATATTTTCCTAGTAATTCAGAAAAAGCAATTTTCCTCTTTTTAGAGTTTTGCTGTTGGTCATTTTATAGAATAGTTTGGGCTGGAAGGGAATTTAAGGCTCATCCCATTCCACCCCAGCCATGGCAGGGACACCTCCCACTGTCCCAGGCTGCTCCCAGCCCCAGTGTCCAGCCTGGCTTTGGACACTTCCAGGGATCCAGGGGCAGCCACAGCTGCTCTGGGCACTCTGTGCCAGGGCCTCACCACCTTCAAAACCTAGAATTTCTTCCCAATATCTGATCCCAACCTGCTTTCTTTCATCACCCCTGTCCTGGCACTCCATGTCCTTGTCACAACTCCCTCTCCTTCCCTCTTGTCAGCTCCTTTATTTGATGGAAGTAAATCAGCCTTTCTTCAACTTGAGAACACAGAGAAGCTGAGGGAAGAAAGTTCTTTGCAAGAGTCAGGAGAAACTTATCCAGCATGCTGAAGTCACTGTTTATTTTGTTGTGTGTCATTTATCATTTTACAGCCAAATTTTAGAGACGCCAGCATGGCACTTCTCAGCTCTGCAGTAAATCTCCTACCCCAGGAGCCCTTCCACTGACAGACAGACAATTAGGATTTTCAGAGTGCAGCTAACTTGTTACAGTTGTCTACCAAATACTAAAGTTGTGTGCATTACAAGTGATAGATGTACCCTTCTTTTCATTGCCATAACAAAAAGTTGCCTGCTTGGCAATTGTCAAGATTTTTCCATTTAATCTAACATGAATGGCAAAGTCTATTCACTGAAGGAGGCTGGTGAGAGAGTTGTAAAGGGCTGGTTTAGTGTCTAAAACAGAGCTGGGTTTGTTCAGTTGTTATTTTGTTGGGTTTTTTTCAAAATCTCTTTTTTTTTTACTTTTGGGGGCATTAGTATAGAATGTCCAGAAGTGATTTTCCAAATCCTACTAAATATTTACCTCATCTTTGTTTTCAGATGTGTTAAAAACCTCAGTTGTCTGTTTTGTACAAGGCTTGGTGAGCTGGGGCTGATGGTTTTACCTTTGTTCCATCCTTGTCCCATTTTGGTCTTCATTAGAAGCCTGACTCTTTAGTGAGCACATAAAGGCTGGTTTGTCCCTAAACACAGGCACAGTGGGTTCAATGTGGGAGTGTGTGTTCATAGGTAGTTTGCTATTATTAGTTGATTTTAAAAGAAACAACAAAACAAATCAAAGTTGTATTTGTACAGGAGCAATATAAGGGGAAGTTCTTAGGTGTGTCTGTCCTTCCAGGCCCTCCTGATCTTCAATTTTTATGCTCTGCTGCTTCTTCAACACCTGCCCCAAAGTCCCCTTTTCTTCTCTCCAGTGCCAAGAGCTTTCCTAGCCCTGGTTTCGCTCCCAGGCATGGCACTGTAGCTTAGATAAGAGCCTGTGCTGAAGAAGAGCAGCTCCAGAGCCCTGCTGGTGGCACATAAATATGGAATTTAATCATCCTGGACTGACTTCATGGTACAAATGTTCCTCCAAGCCACAACTCTCCTCCAAGTCCCTGCCTACTGAAACCAGGTGTTAGGGGAAAAAACAGATCCCTGCTGCCCTTTCTGAGTAACAAATGGGGGAGGAGAGATGGGCATTGCCTTCTCCAGCCTTCTCCAGCCCTGTACACACATTATTACCTGTCCACAGGTAATGCCTGAGCAGTGTGAAACTCCACAGCTTTAATCCAGAATATAGGAAGCAGCATTTTTCATTTCCTCATACTCTTCTTTAGCTGGATCCAGATGAGGCATAACTGAAGTATTTGACTTCTTTAGATGAAAGGAGATTTTGCTGTAAATCAGATGACATTAGAAAAATCAGCCTATTGGGGATTGATCAGGATATTGTAGGAGTGCAGTAGTCCTGTGATCAATTGTCTCTCTGTCCCTGTCTCTTGCTAATAAATACAAGAATAACTGCAGGCACCAGTTATTCTTCTATTGAAAGAAATGGAAATTTTGCTGGTTGAAATTCACAGATGTTTCATCCTTGAGGATTTATTACTTTTTTCCCATCCTCTCTGATAATAACAGCAGAACTAATAAATGTTCTGCAGCTGAAAAGATGATCTTTGAACACTGCATAAATCTGTTCTAGATAAGCCATTTATCCCAAACTCTGCATATAAAAGGAGAGGAGAGCAGCAAGTCTCTCACCCCCTGGAATCCCAGAATATTATCTCACCAGGATTTTGCTTCTTTGTGCCAGGCTTTTTGAACAGTGTGTTGAATCCAGATTGGCATGACTTTTCCAAATGGGATTTCCACTGCTAGCAGCCTTATAAGCTTGATTATATTAAATAATGTGCAGTCATTCTAAGTTCTGAAAAGTAACTTATTTTTTCTCTTTTTCAAGGAGTAACTGGGTGACCTCTTACAGAGTGTTAGTGAGCAATGACAGCCACGCGTGGACTGCTGTCAGGAACGAATCTGGAGATGTGGTGAGTAGAACAAAACATGTTTTATGGGGAACAGCAGAGGTGGGAAAGCAGGGGCTGGCCACAGATTAATCAGTGGCAGCATCTCCCATTGATTTTAAGAGCAAATCCCAAGGTACAGAATCAGAATTGCCATGGGGGAATGGAGGGCATTGCCATCCTCAAAGAGCAGTTCTGGCCCAAGCCACCATCAGCCTGGACCTGAAAGGTGATTTTGCATTTAACATTTACATTTCTCTTACCAAAACCACTCCGAGCCAGTTTGAAGCACTGATGTTGCCCTTTCTTTCCCTGTGTCTGGCCTGGCCAGATTTTTGAAGGGAACAGTGAGAAGGAGATCCCAGTGCTGAACATGCTGCCGGTGCCGCTGGTGGCGCGTTACATCCGCATCAACCCCCGCTCCTGGTTCCAGGAGGGCAGCATCTGCATGAGGCTGGAAATCCTGGGCTGCCCCTTGCCAGGTGAGAGCCTTTGATAGTTCATGTTGGCATGGCTGCATGTGGCAGGACTCAAAAACTGCATTTCCTTTGGACAGCTTTGCTTTTGGTATAATATTTATCTTTAGTGAGTAGGGTTATGTAGAAAGAAATAGAAATGTCTGCCCAAGCCCACAGAGAGTATCAGGATAACTTTTGATATGCAAGCCATAGTATCTGTAAGTGCCTTTATTAAAAAAACAAGATTGCATGGGTGATCTGACTCTTTCCTAGGGCAATTTGTATGTAAATTCTCATGATCCCTTTCTCTCCCCTAAAACTGCATCTAAACAGGAAAAAAAAGCAAAAATGTCAGTATTTGGAAAAGTGATTTTTATTGAGTGCAGCAGTTTTTTACCCTGGATTCTTACTGGCTTTACACCCATCCAGGGCCAGATTCTGCTTGGCAGTGCTTGCATTTGTTACCCTTGAGCTTCACGGGTCTGTGTCAGTGGGTGAAGCTGGGAACACATCCCCACTTTCAGCACTGTCCTGCTGAGTGCTCTTCCAGCTTTTCACAGATCTTGGATTCACATGGAAACAGCATCAGAGCATCCCCCTGGTAGTCATTTATTGAGTTAATTGCCTGCAGTGGCTGATTCAGTATATTCCTGAAAGAAAATACCAGAATCATTCATTGAGAAACACAATGGGAATGGGGTGTGTTCATTCAAAATGTAATTGGACTGAAGAACTAATAGGTTTTGATAAGTGCTGACCCATCTTTTTAGCTCAGAAAGAGCTGGCATTTCTTTCTCCTTGCTCATTTTGCGCGTCGCACGCGAGGTGCCCGGGACAAAGCTGTTCCCCAGGATCCAGAGGTCTTTCCAAGCACGTTTTCTTCCTCTAGGATGGGACATGTTTTTGCAGCTCCCTCTAAGTGGATTCCTCACCCTTTATTGGTGTCATTTTGCTCATTCCAAGTTAAATATCTGGGTGGTTTGGCCGTGGGAGCAGCGACCCTGACAGTGCTGCTCTAACACTCTGTATTGACTGTGGGACTGGAAATCAAGGGCTCTTCTTCTCTGACAGATTTTTTTTCCATCAAAATAACCAATTTTCCTAAATTCACCAAAATCAGGAGGTGGAGCTCTGTTAATTCACACACCTCTAGCCTTTCCAAAGCCCGGGGCATAGGGAAATACCCCAACAACTAAAGGAGGGTGGGAGGAAAGAAACCCATTTTCATAACTCTGAATTTCTTTTCGTGTCTTCTAGACTTGTGATTTTAGGGTTTATGCCTTCATTAATCCCTGAATATATTAAACTATTTGCATTCAGTCTGTGCTCTGTATCAGCTTTCCATCAAGCAGGCTCACAAGGGAGGATAATGAAGGAATAAGGGGAAAGGATAAAAGGAAAAGAAAAAACCTGAATAAGATTGATATTCTAGGTTAGCACTGTCTGAATGAGATGGAAATGGTTAAAGACAGCTACAACCCATTCCTGTGGGTAGGGCTCTGTCCATAAAACCTTCTGCATGTGCTAGATGCACTAAAAATTGAATAAATCATGATAAAACACTATTTGGGCAACTGTAACATACTTATCTAAGCAGTATTATGTAAGATAATTGTAATTTTTATCAGTGAAATGCTTATATCTTATCCATAGCATACATTTTTGTTGTATCTTAGGCTAGTTTGGACAAACAACCTTTTCTAGATTGTTACAGTAGCTCTACAAGAAAGAAAGAAAGAAAGAAAGAAAGAAAGAAAGAAAGAAAGAAAGAAAAAGCTGTGTTGTCCAACTATGTCAGTGCTATCTTTGGGCAACAGAAAGGGTTTGCTGTTTCACCAAGAGAAAGACATTTCTCTGTGGAGGAAAGATGCCAGAAAATCTTACCTGTAACAACAATCAGTGCTGCCATGTCTCAAAAAAGAGGGCAAAAAGAGGACAAAACCCAAAAACATTTAATTCCCTCTCCACTTTCCAAAAATGCTGGTATTTACATAGAGGGAGGCTGACACACACAGTCTTTTGCAATTGCCTCAGAGGGATGGATGTGCTTTCCTTGCCTTCTCTTCCTCAAACCTAAGGAAGGTCAAAATGAAATTATATGTGATCAAAAGCACCCAGAGATTGGAAAGAGAAAATTAGTGGAGTTCTTCATGCATTTATTTATACTGTAGAGTATTCAAGGCAAGAGACAATTATTTTAACGGAATAAATTTGTGATGGAATTTAATTTTTAATAGTTCTTATATAGAAAACTATCACTGGTACCGTGATCATGCCATTACTTTGAACCCAAGATAAAAAAAGAATTTTAACAGCTCTGTAATGGAGTACTGTGTTTTGCAGTGGCTTCAGTCTTATTTTACTGCTTCTCTCTTAGTGCCAGGCTACCTGGTCAAGTGTAAAGTTCTGTTCATTTTTTGATAAAAATGTGACTTGTTACAAGTATCTTTCATTATAGATGTCCATGTCGACAGCAGCTCTAAATCCAGCACCTACTTCTGAGAGTAAAAGGAGAAAAGAATCAGTTTATAGTTGAAAAACATTATTTCATTGCTGATTTCATGTGTGATGTTAATGCTCATAAGCAATGCTCATGAGGCTGCCATGAAATAGATCATGTGGAAAAAAACTTAGAATCACCTGATGTGGCTGCCAGCGGATTTATTTCAAGATTACACATGTGCTGTCTGTGAGATGTTCAATTTAGTGAAGACAAGTCAAATTCACTTAAATTACATGGAAATTAAAAAAAAAATGCAGTCATTTGTGAAACAGCACATTGGGGTTTTTAAGGCAGTCTAAGGGATTTAAACCAGAATATTCTTTTTATTAAAAACTTCTCTGAATCCCTTGGATTGCCTTCATTATGCCCTGCATTTGGAGCAGCACTTCTGAGAAGCTGAAACCTGCTGGAAGCATCAGGGCCTCACTGGCTGAGGCACGGTAGAGCTGTAATAAGTGAAAATATCCTTTTTTTTTCATCAACTGCCAAGCAATTGGTCCTTTCTGGTACTTTTTCTGGGCAGTTTTCAGAGCCCTCATACTGCAAAGTTATTGGGCATTAATTCACTTGGAGTTTTGTGGATCCCAGCACAGGAAGGGAGGCCTTGTGAGGGCTGGCCTAGAACAGAGGCTGGACAGAGCTCCAGAATAAAGCAGGGATTTATTCAAAGCATCTCCTCCATGGATCCACCTTGGGCAGCACCAGAGCCCAGCCAGGGCTGCACCCAAGATGAACCAAAATGGCCCCAAAATGCACGGCCGGGCACGGGCTCTGTCCCTGGGATCAGTTCTGCTCCATTTGCACCTTGCAGTTCATTGTCCCATTCCAGCTTTAGCCCCTGCAGTCCCACCCTGCTTGTTTTTCTCTCTCCAGCCCACGGGGTTTGTGCTCTTGGGCTGAGATTTGGATCATTTGTCCTTGGTGCCCAGCTGGAGCAGGAATTGTTTTGTCTCCCTGCTCTGTGCACAGAGCTCACCATGCCCTGATGTGAGCCCAGACCCACACACTAAAGCAGCACAGAATGGGAAAATAGAAAAGCCAAACCTGAGGCATCAGAAGGACGTGGAGCTTTTGGAGACCTCAGAGATGATCAGAGGAATGGAGCAGCTCTGCTGTGAGGAAAAGCTGAGGGAAATGGGATTGTTCATCCTGGAGAGGGGAAGGCCCTGGGGTGATGTAACTGTGGCCTTCCAGTGCCTGAGGGAAGCTACAAAAAAGATGGAGAGAGAGGCTTTGGACAAGGGCCTGGAGTGACAGGACAAGGGAATGGCTTCCTGATGGCAGAGGGCAGGGTTAGGTGGGATTTTAGGAAGGAATTGTTCCCTGTGAGGGTGGGCAGGCCCTGGCACAGGTGCCCAGAGCAGCTGAGGCTGCCCCTGGATCCCTGGCAGTGCCCAAGGCCAGGCTGGACACTGGGGCTTGGAGCACCTGGGACAGTGGAAGGTGTCCCTGCCATGGCAGGGGAAGCACTGGATGGGATTTAAGGTCCCTTCCAACCCAAACCATTCTTTGCTCCTATGAATCTGTGATTTAACAGCTTTAGTCACTTGTCCATCTTTACAAGAATAGAAGGATGAAGGGCACAAGATGCCTCTCCCAGCAAACTTCATTACCTCTACTGGTTATGTACAGACACATTGGTGGTAGAAAAAAGCTAATATATCCCTCTGTATAAATGTGAGTGGCACAGTTTTGCAAGATCTTTTCTCCACTGAAGAAAGAGAGACTTTCTCCAGAATTTCTGCGAATAAATCAGTATATTTCTCTTATAACTCTTCTGTGGTTTGAGTTGTTCAGTCTCTTATTCTCAGTTTTATTAAAAAAAAAATGCCAAAGTGGACCCATCCAGCTGGGTGCAAGCCTTGTTTGCCTTTCTACATTTTAGCTTTTAATGTTCTCATCTGTATTCCTGCTGCAGCAGAAATCCAGCTATCCAAGCAGGCTGCAGCAGAGCCTGGCAAAGTATGAGTGTTAATTCCCCAGGGAACTGTCAAATTGAGCTCTGTTGTTGAGGAAGGGCCAGAGATACCATCATTTTCACTGCAGTCTTTTTAAGTTTCCACCAACTCTACAGCATTCACAGTCATTCCCATGATATTAGTGTTTGATGTATGGAAAAAGATCCAGGCTTTGAAAGGCATGGGATTAAAGTATCAAGGAAAAAATCGGTTGCTGTATATTTTGGCTCATGGGGATACAGAAAACTTTCAACATCCTGGCAGTTTTATGACATTTATTTTTATATTTTTACAACATGGAAGTATTTTCTCAATGATGGAGATATTCTGTGGGGCACTGAACACATTGTCTCTCTGAGAAGAAGTGGGGGTTTTGTTTATGATTTCCATTTCTCGTCAGTGTATCAATGAGTAATTTCTACAAATTAACATGGGTTTTGATGAGACAAAAATTTTTTTCACATTTTTCTGTCATATTTGTAGAGCAGCCTTCAACTGACCTTCCAGCATCTCTGCTGTAGATTAGGAAATGGAAGTGGAGACAAGGATGGGTCATGCTACTGTGAAGCTTAATGGGACTTGCATGTTTCATTTCATAAATAACTTAAATAGTGCAAAAGACCTCCAAAACTTTAGAATTTTACGGGAATATTTAGTGGTTTTGATGCCAGAAATATGAAACTTTAAAATGTTATGAAGTATTTTGCACTGTTGTGAGTTTTCCATCATTTCAGTAAGGATTTGTTGCTGTGGGATGGTAACTACATATTTTTCCTACTCAGAATTGTTCTTTTTTTTCCCACAAAAAAGTCACAGCTGACAGGTGATATTATGGGAATATAATGGTTTAAAACCATTTTTTTTTCTCTTGAGACAATATCTTTTTGTGTTGCAATAAGGATGACATTTAGGCTTTTTCATATTTCGCTTTTCCGCCAATAATCTTAAACCAATGAAGATGATTTTGTGTGAAGGGAAACAATTTTTCATAGAAGCCTGACAGCCACTGGCTTGACAAATGATTGCTCAGAATTCCAGACATCCCAGATGTGGCAAGTTAAGGAATGTGTCTGATGTTTTCCAAATAGACTTGTTTGTCTCTGAAAATAAATCATAATAGATTAGGCCAGGAGCACATTCATCAGGACCTTCAAAGCTGAGCCATAACAGCCTTGGCCTGTTTGTTTTTGAGTTTTTTTTCCTAGGTGAAGGGCCTGGAATGTCAAGGAGACAAAAGATTCTTTTCTAAGCACATATCCTCCTTTGATACTTCAGAATTAACAAACTATAAATAATATCCATAAACAAATGAATATGTAAACTTTTAGTAACAAACACCTCTGACTTCCACAGGAACTCCTTTGGAACATAATTAGGAATGCTTAATATGCCAAATTACTCCTTTCCATGTTTTGCAATCAGCGCATGGGCTTGGAAAATACTCATCAGGAAAACTAAAATTCCTTGCAATAGTAAATTAATCAAGTGGACACAAAGCATTTACTGTGGCTTTTTCCTCTAATTTGATTTTTCTTCCACTCTTTTATCTTGCATCTGACTCATCATTTCCCAATGACTTTTTCCCTCCTCTGCAGCCTAAGGCTGCCCTTCTGCTTTTCTGTTGAAATTCAGGGGGTTTTTTTGTGCAGAGGAGCTGTCTGGAAAGCTGGTGCCTCTTTGCTTTTGTTTGGATCTATATGAATTGATTAATGCAGTGATTAGAAATATTTCAAATTAGTTGTTTCTCTGAGTTTTGCTTTTGAAAACCTGTTTAAAATACACACAGGCCAGTGGAATTCAGATTTCCATGTTCCTTACATGCATTGTGCCAAAGCACCTCTATATTTGAAATTCCTAAGCATGAGAAAACTCCTTTTTTTTTTTTTTTCTCAGACCCAAACAATTATTACCACAGAAGAAATGAAATGACAACCACTGATAATCTGGACTTTAAGCATCACAACTACAAGGAGATGAGGCAGGTAGGCAAAGAAGGATGGTGTGTGATGGAGGGTGGATGGGTGCAGGCTTTTCAGCCCTGTGGAATCTGAATTCCACAAAAATTGAAATATTATTTTCATTTAAAAATATTTTTAAACTCTGTCTGCAGTGTGTTTTTAAAATATTTTCTCTGTTTTAATCTATTAAAAGAAGCAGTCCAATAAAGTCCCAAAGTCTGAATTTGTACATAAATGAACCTGAAGGAGGTGACACTATGTGACAGAGGAAGTATTTTCATGTAATGGGCCACTCTTCTCTTCCATATTTATTTCAGTGGTGAATGACACAGTGGTTTCTGCTTCTAGATTTGACTCTGATTTAGCCATCATTTGTCTCGTCTATTTCTGTGGGTTTGAATAATCAGAATAAACTCTAGAGTCCAATTCCATATTCACAGTTGCGAAAATCAGCAAAAATTCACCAGAAACACCAGAAAAAAACCCATCTGCTAGTATAATTTTAAACCTACCAGCCTTGTTGATCTTGTTCCTTTAACTTCAAACAAGTTCTGGGCTTTGTTATTGTTTTTAATCTTGCTTCATATCACCACAGACACAAGTGTGGGTTGTCCTGAAGAAATATTTCTGCCCACTTTCTCTTCAAATATAAAGATAATATGTTTGGACTTGATGTGTGTGAATCACTTGCTGTGTGCTGGATTTCAGTGTATTTATACTGCATAAATCACCACTGGGTTTTATTGAGCAATTGTGTACTGAGTCACACGTTTATTTTGGTAGAGATTTCATGGCCTATATTTCTTAGCACAAAGATTAGACAAGTAGGAACTCAATTGGCATAATTACTGTCAAGAACAATAAAATAAAATGTATTTATCTTGTCACTGCAGAAAGACAGGTTGGTCAGGTTAGAAATATCTTGGGGAAAAAACCCCACAGCTTTAAACCAGAATGTGTTTGCACTCTTCATACAAAAGGAAAATCTGTGACCGTGGTTGAGAATTGTGAACTGTGTGCTCTCCCAGTTTCTGCTTTCTTCTGTGTCAAAATAGTTAATTTTTTTAGAGCTCATTGGATTTTAATTGCTGATGGGCAGAATATTATGGTTGCATTGCAGCAAATCTTATATACCCAAAACTATTCTCAAAACTTCAGTGCAAAATGGAATAATAACTGCCAGAGTCAACTTCTTATTAAAAACAAACAAACAGCCAACAACAATCAAAAACATCCCCAACCCCCAAAATATGCATTATTGTCACTTTTCATGGCTAGTTCACCACAAAGCATCTTAGCAAAATGCTGTTTTTTGAAGTGATTTATTATCAACACTGAAGGAGGAGATGGTGTTCCCTGGGCCATGGTTTGGAAGCATCACATTTCATTGCAATAAGTCAAGTATTTGTGACAGGGAGGGATTTTCTCAGTGTCAGGTGATTTTAATAGAACTCTCTGGTTAGGAAGATGAAATTTGCAGCTCCAGTTTTCTCCTTGTAAAAGAGGATTTAACATTCTTCTTCCAGTCAATGGGAGCCCTCACTGTGTTTCACATGGAGGATTGTTTCACAGCACAAACTATTTCTTATGTGTTCATTTCTGTGTATGTATTTGTACATCTTCATGTGGTGCAGGAAGCTGTTACATGTTTGATGTGGATATTTGAGTACAACCTTGTCTTTCAGACAACAAACACAGATCATAGGTGAAATATTTTAACAGTTTTGTGCCATTTGTAGGAAATGGGAATGAGAAGATCAAATATGAAATATGTTGATTTTCAGAATTGTATTTCCATTAACTCCACCGCATTACATGTTACCAAAAGAGTCACAGTAAATGCTACTACAAAGGTCTAATGCAGGAAAAGTTCTTTGACTCAAAAAATAATCACATGTTTGCAATTAAAGAGATGATGGGGAGTTTGCTGAGGGCAACACAAATATTTCCACTGAATGTAACAGACTTTGAACTTGGTTCTGGGCATTTTTCTCACTATTAATGAGCATTTCCATACTTTCAACCACTTTTCTAAATTGATGTTCCTGGTTCCCTGTGAGCACTGGAGTGCCAGGCACGTCAGGAAAGCTCCTGCACGTGGAAGTTTCAGAGTCAGGGGTTTCAGAGGAGCTCTGAGACAACAGGCTCACATTCCCCATTTCTCATGGATGGAGCTGCATGGATGCAGGGAACCATCAGCCAGCTCAGTTTGCTTCAATTTGAAGAAGGTGTGAGGAGAGAAATTAGTAAACACAAGTCTGAGTCAGTAACATTATTTATACAGCAGGGTTTTAGCCTTTAGCTAAAATAGAACTGCTTTTAATGCAATATCTCTGCTTGCTGGCAGAGTGGAAAAATTCATATTTCTGTTGAAATGTGGTAACCTGCAAAATAAATGCATTTCTGTGCACTGACACCCTGGGTCACCTCAAGTCCCTTGTCTATAATACCTCACTGAGTGTGGTTGCTTTAATCACTCTCCATTATTTTAATTACTCTCCATGGCGTAATGTTTTAAAAATGAGATAGCAGAGCTATAAATTCATGAACTAAACATAAAGTTTTTACAACTAAGAGGTAATCAGAGAAGCAAATGAAGAGTTTGTGCCACATCCAATTTAGAATGAACCAATTCATCGTGGATCTATTTTAATGCTGCATTGTCTAAATATGTTCTTTTTTTTTCTCTTTTTTTTTGTTGGCAGCTGATGAAAACTGTGAATAAAATGTGCCCAAATATCACAAGAATTTACAATATTGGAAAAAGCCACCAAGGACTGAAGCTGTATGCAGTGGAGATTTCTGACAACCCAGGAGAACACGAAGTTGGTTAGGATTTTAATCTTAACTAAATCTGTTGAAGGGGTGTTGGGATCTGGCTTTTTTCCCCCTTCTCTTCTTCCATATCTGCACTAATTATCACTGATGGAATTATATTCATGGCAGCAAAGATTTCAAATGTATGTGGGAGGAACCTCAGTGCTGTATTTCTAATTTGGGAAGGGGAGGGTGAGCACAAATAGAGGACATTTTGAATGTGGGATCAAATTCTTTAATGATCATTCTTCATGGTAATAAAATAAAAGTGAACTTTAATACTGGGGGATGGATTTTTGTTATGGCATTGATGTAGCTATGGAAAGAAAATTACCTTAAGGCAATACAGGGATAGGTCAAATCTCCAAATAATTTTTCACTCATGAGGTCTGGGGTCCAGTTTCCTACCATGATATAATTCTTCAGCACTGAAGAAATTCAGTCTTTGGTCCTTCTCACTGTGATAGTGCCTGGAACAGCTTTTGGAATAAAGGAATTTTGTGCTTTGCTGTATCCATGAATACACTGATAACATGTTTAGATTGGTTATTAGGAGAATTCTCTTCTAGCAGAGTATTTTTCATGTGACTTTTAGACCTTCAAAACTGTTAAAATCTACCTCTAACATGCTGAAGTTGTGAGTGTAATTAAATATATGTTTAATCAAATATGGGTTTTTAGAGGTTTTACACAGTGGCTTTAGATATCACTAATACCTAAGCCAGTTCTAAAATAGCAACAGAAAGCAATTTATTTCTCCAAAGTGACATTTTCACCTCTCATCTGTGTAGCTGAGACGATTCTCCAACACTCCTTCAGTGAAATGTTGCTGATTGACATTGAAGCTGTTTGATAGGATTTGATTTGCTGCTCTGACTACAACTCTGCTCCGTGGGTTTTTTTCCACAGGGGAGCCAGAATTCCACTACATTGCAGGAGCTCATGGGAATGAAGTGCTTGGACGAGAGCTGATCCTTCTGCTCATGCAGTTCATGTGCCAGGAATACCTGGCTGGGAACCCACGCATTGTACACCTCATCCAGGACACCAGAATCCACCTGCTGCCCTCAGTGAACCCTGATGGATATGACAAGGCCTATAAAGCGGTAATTAGGATGATGAGCACATCAAGGAATTCTTTTCTTTCCAGTAGATGCCTCAAAAATGCTCCTCTTGTCTTTATTCTCTTCAAAGATCACGTTTTGCGAGCGATCGAAATTTAAAAATGAAAAGATGGGCACATCAAAGTAAACACAAACCATCTTGGGAAAAAGCTGAAAGAAACAGTGTTTGATGTGATGTTGGCTAACAGGAGAATGTACATGAAAGGAGGGTCACAAAGGCTGCCAGAGCAAACCATCCTGAGGTGTACAGAGCCATGGCAACACCATTATGGAAAATGGAAAATCTGTGCAATCTGTTTCTCACGAGAAACCAAGCTCAGCATGTGAAAATTTGCATTCCTCCACCACTGAAATTTTATAGTGTGCCTTTAAGGAGAGCATGGTGTGTTGGGCATTGTAATAATTCAGTCTGGATGAAGACAGACACCAGGAAAAATTGTAGGGGCTGGTCAAATGCACTGGAAAATCTTCCAGAGCAGTCTGCAGAAGACTGGAATAGGAAAGTCAAAATCATAGTCATGGGAGGGAATGTCTGCTGTCTCCATTGACAGATATATTTTGGCTAACCTCAAGTAAATTTTCATGGGTTTTCCTTCACCTCATTCAAGATTTCATACAAAATTTTTTAAAAAGTGCCAATGATTTAATTCAATTAATGAAATAATTAATCTTCCATTTCTCTGTATAGAATTATCTCTGGGACATACCCAAACATTCTGCAGGGGCTCACAGGTTTCTGTAATCTGAATGAACATTAATTATTTTTTTCTTTATTTATTTTTTTTTTTTTTTTAATCCAAGGGTTCAGAATTGGGGGGCTGGTCTCTAGGACGATGGACTCAGGACGGCATTGACATCAACAATAACTTCCCTGACCTAAACTCTCTGCTCTGGGAGTCAGAGGATCAGAAGAAGAGTAAAAGAAAAGTTCCAAACCATCACATCCCGATCCCTGACTGGTACCTGTCTGAAAATGCCACTGTGAGTAAGGCCAGGAGAGGGGACACAAAGGCTGGGATGTCCTGAGAGAGTGAGATTAACATTTCCCAAGAAATGAATAACCTGGGAGTGAAGTTCCACACCTGATTAAGTCAATAATTCCCTTTGTGTCAGTGGAAATAAAAATGCACCACAAAAGCACCGTTTTTCCCCAGGATTCAGAGGCAGGTCTTGAGGAAGAAACTGTTTCCTAGAGGATTTTCTTTTCCTCCAGAAAAACCTGGAGGACTCCAAACCCAACTTTTAGGCAGCAAGGTAGACAAGAAGAAGCACAGCATGAGCTCAGCCATGTGGATCAGGCTTCTCCCAGGTTTTGTGGCATAGATGAGCTCTTTGAAAACTCACTCGCAGATTTGTCCAGGGATTTTCTTACTCGCTCTTACTTGAAATATGTTCTTACCTTGAAAAACACAGCAACAGATCAGGTACATGCAAAACTTTGCTGTGGCTTATGTTAATGTTGTTTATTGGATTGTAATGTCAGAAATTTAACTTATTTTGGCCTGACCTTTTAAATATAATGGCAGCTATTAAAAGCAGCTTCACTGTGGCAGTTTTTAGTACTTTAGAATCACACAATCATGGAATAGTAACAGTTTAAAGGGGCCTCTGGAGATCAATCCAAGGCAGGGTCACCTGCAGCAGGTGACACAGGAACACATCCAGGTGAGTTTGGAATGTTTCCAGAGAGGGAGACTCCATGACCTCCCTGTGCACCTGTTGGGGTGCTCTGCCACCCTCATGGAAAAGTTTGAGTTGAAACTTCCTGTGTTTTAATTTATGGGCTTTACTTCCATGTTTAAAATCCCTTATTTTGGAAACAAAGAGGGGGAGCAATGGCACCATCTGACACCTCTGTCAGTTCCTGCTCTGGGCCTCACTCAGCATAGATGTTCCTGTTCCATAAATTACTGATGTGAAGGTTCTGTTAGCTCTTCAGGGATGTCTGTGACCTCCCAAAATGGCTGACAAGTACCATAATTTAAATAAGGCCTTCTCCTTGCCCACATCCCTTCTGCTGGCCCCTCACTCTCAGGAACTCCTGATCCTGCTCTCCCTTTGAAGCAGCACGATGCGATTTCCACGCTGAACCAGACCTGCTGTCGCTTCTTCTCCCAGGTGGCGGTGGAGACGCGGGCGATCATCGCCTGGATGGAAAAAATCCCTTTTGTGCTGGGTGGCAACTTGCAGGGGGGAGAGCTGGTGGTGGCCTATCCCTATGACATGGTGAGGTCCATGTGGAAAACCCAGGACTACACTCCCACCCCTGACGACCACGTGTTCCGCTGGCTGGCCTACTCCTACGCCTCCACGCACCGCCTGATGACGGATGCCAGGAGGAGAGCCTGCCACACCGAGGACTTCCAGAAGGAGGATGGCACTGTCAACGGAGCCTCGTGGCACACCGTGGCTGGAAGTGAGTGGTAGAAGCTTCAATTAGTGTTCCCTTGCTAATTAGGGTAAAGCCAGCGCTGCGTGGTGTGCGTTGCAGCAGCAGCAGTGGTGGTAAAATTGTGTGTTCTAGGAGGAATATTTCCAGGTGTCATTGCTGTCACTAATACCCAGTTTTCCAAAAATTCACATGCAGAGCATTAGCTTTAGGAACTCTGTGCACTCAAGACAGTTTTTCAGGAAGAAACCAGCCCAGTCCAAACCCCCACACAAGGTGACAAGAAGAAAACTGCTGCCAAGCACCACAGCCAGTGTCAGAGCTGAAGCAAGGGCTTCAGGGAGAGATTCCGGATAAGGAAATCCTGATTACAGCCTCCTGCTGGCTGAACTCAGCCTCAGATCAGCCCTCACTCACATTCACTGGCAGTTGCAATGAAATGCCATAAAAAGCTACTGTTTGCCTGCTACTCTCCTATTTCTAAAACACCTGGATGTCCTTACACTTAAATTTTGCATGGGCTCCACAGGCATTCCTGCTGCCAGGATAAATCACAGCCTGGATCAATCTCCACACACCCAAGCCTGTCACCCTGTTAAGGAGCACAGAGGGGAAGCCACGGCCTGTGGTGTGGCTAAAACCTTGATTTCCAGGAAAGCCCAATTAGAAACCCATTATTTATATTAGGCACGTTTGCCTTTGCTCAAAATCCTTGTGTTTTTCTAAGTGCATCAGTCAAACAACATATTCCCTGAAATTAGGAAATGAGACAGGCATCTGCCACCAGTGGGCTGACAACAAGAACAGCACTAATGGCAAACAGATGCAGGCCAGTGTCTCTGAAACCCAGGTTTAGCTGAACCTGGCTCATGTTTGGAACTTGCAGGTGCACTGCATAAACATTTTGGGATTTTGGACATGGCTTTTATGTTGGCCCATGTATAGTTAGTGCTGGCCAGCCTTTAAAGGCTACAGTCAAGAATTAGCTTTTCAAATACTTTTTCAGGAGGTTAAAAAGTGTTGGGTGAGTTTGGGGGAAACCTTGAACTCTTAGGTCTGACTACATTCCCATGCATTTCTGCAGATTCTAAAGCATTCTCTAAGACCAAACATGACCACTTAATTATCTAATTTATGAATTTAATTTTCCTAAGTGCTACAAGAAACATCATTATGAATCAATCCAGAAAAGATGGCATTGGCCTTGTCACTGACAGCTGTCCTGCTGAGTTCCATTAAGTAAAGATGGACAATATAGATGCTGAATTGTACCCTGATTTCTTAGGACCAATTACATTTTGGATTTGTTTCATCTGATTTGCTTTATTTCTTGATGATGTTTTAATAATGATTGATGTCCTGCTCTGTTACATTATGGTAAGACCTCCAAAAAAGTGCTTGCAGGAGCTCTCCCACCCATCCTTTTGTGTGAGTGGCATCTCCTCATTGTACCACACCTTGAAACTGCCCCTCTCCTCATCCACCTGCTTCCTTGCAGTGGTCCTGCACAGAAACTTCTCACTGCTCATGCCATGGGAAAATTTAGATGTCATTAGATAAATTTCATTTAGAAAATATTTAATATTTATTTAAATATCAAATAAATCTTTAATATTTATTTCATTTAGAAATATTAGATTTCATTTCAGTCCCTAGAGAAGCATGTGCACTACAGATATCCAGCACCTCCTCAAGCCTTTAAAACCCAGCCATGATATTTCCTGCACATTATTTTGACTGCAGTGAATGCAAGTTCTCCAGCAATTTTACATATAAAGTTTCTGCACTGGATGAACTGCAGAGAGGCAAAAAAGGAATTGATTTAATTTTATTTCCTGTGTTTTTGAGGCTGGATTTGCATGTTCAAGCACTAGGAAAGAGTCGCTCTTGGCAATACAAAGCCATTTTCTTAAATACATGTATTAAAACTGAGCAATTAGTGTGTATGGCAAAACATTTCACAGCAGATTAATCAGAATGTTATACAGTATGTGAGGGGAAAATAATTGTGGCTGTTTCTCAAGTGGAGGGGAAGCACATTTATGTAGAGTAGCATATGCCACTGGCTGATGTTTAGGTTTTCCCCATCAACAAAAGTGAAAAGTTTAACATCTGTATTATATAATCCTCCTGCTCTGCTTCCAGAAGGCACTGAGGGCTCATTAAATACTTGACTACTGCTAATTGGACAGGAACAGGGATTTTGGTTTAACTCTTCTTGGTCAGAAGCACTCGGTGAATGCAACTCCTGCTAATCTTTGCTATTTAAAACATAACAATTAATAATCATTAACAAACATATTTTAAAATTTTTTTTTATTAGAAGTGCAGGGGGAACAAGAAATGAACCTCACAGAATTTCTTCTTCTAGTCTTCATGTTCTGTATTTCGTTATCTGTGTGAGAGTGGAGAATTAATAAGGAGGAAAAATAATGGTGAGAAACCTGGAGAATGGAAATGTTTGAGCTCTGTATGTAAAGACAGCCCTTCCTAGTGCTCCAGCCCTTTGCAAAGGTTACAGTGGTCTCTGTAATGCAGAATTAAACTGCAGCTCCTCAGAGACTGGAGGCACTGGGGTTCCTGAGGCTTGATTAGGAGATATTTCTGATGGAAATCCTTATTGCAGAGCAACAGTACAAGCCCAGTCTTCTGCAGCAGTGTTGGGGAGAAAAGAGACCCTTTCATTTCTTACAAACTACAGACACTGTATGTAACATAAAATAATTATTACTGCCTTGATTTTTCTGGATTTTCTATCTGTTAGATAACTCAGGGAGGAAAACAGACTGAGGAACTCTTTCACCAACTGCTCTGATAAATCACTTTTACATAACAGCCCCTGTGAGCACATAGCTCTCTGTGCTGGCATTCAGGGCTCTATCAAATGGGAATTCTGTGAATTGGGTGAACAGCTGCATCTCCCTGCCACCCAACACAGACAAGAGCTGCTTCGTGGGCAATGTCCAAGATTAGGAATGCTTAGTGCTTTTAAAAGCACACATTTTTCTTGTAGAGAGCTTTCTTCTGGTTGTGCTCCCATCTTCCCCATCAATAGAATCCCAGAAGGGTTTGGGTTGGAAGGGACCTTAAAGCCCATCGAGTTCCACCCTTGCTTGGAGCAACTTTTCACTATCTCAGATTGCTCCAAGCTCTGTTATCTTGGTTTGAAAATACAGGTGTCTGCTAAAGAAGGCAGGAGCCTCCCTTGAAATGGAAAATGTAAACCCTCTCCCTCTGAATTATTATAATTTTGAAATTAAGGGGCTCTCAGGCAAATATATGGGAGCAGGAATAACAGTTCTTTATTAGGGAAGAAAATAAAAATAAAATAAAAAATGCAGTAATACAAAAAACCACCGAGAGAGTCAGACCATGCCCTGTCCCCCTGTGTGTCAGGGGGGTGGCACAGCCCCATCCCATGGGGGCTCAGCCCTCCTGCAGTGCCAGCTGTGGCTCTGCTGGAGCAGGGATCCTGCACAAGGGGGGAGTTTTCCTCTGCAGCTCCAGGGCTGCTGGAGATGGGCCTGGGCTCCCTCTGGCAATGCAGGGCAGCAGAAGCTGCTCCTCTGGGAATGCACTGGGCAAAGGCTGCTGTGCTGTCCCAAACCTCAGATTGGATCCAGGTAGGAATGCTTGGCTCCTCCCCTGGGTGGAGCATCTCCCCATGGGATGATGGAATTGGATCAGCCATGCAGGGACACTCAGTGGCCATGGACAGCAGAGATCTCCTGGAGGGAGGAGTGGTTGTGGCAGAGATAAAGAACAAACTGCCCCATGAACAGAAGATAACTGCCCCAGCTCTGACAGATGGCAACAGCATACACAGCCCCAGCCCCATCTTGCAACCCAGGACACCTGTCCAACCTGGCCTTGAGCACTCTGGTGTTTGTTACAAAACATTTGGCATTTCTAAAAACTTTTTTCCCTTCCAAATCTGCAGGCTAAGCCAGCTGGATGAATACCCAACTTGTGTTTACAGAAGTTACATTAATTTGCGTAAAAACTCAGATCTGATCAATAGATTAAAAAGGCCATGAAGTTTCCCTTTTTCCCCAATATTGGCAGGCATCAATGACTTCAGCTACCTGCACACAAACTGCTTTGAGCTCTCCATCTATGTTGGCTGTGACAAATATCCCCATGAGAGCGAGCTGCCAGAGGAGTGGGAAAACAACCGCGAGTCCCTGATTGTTTTTATGGAACAGGTATTCACCTGGCATTTTTGGTTTGGATTTAGATGTTTATTAGTTTTATTTATATTAGGTTTTATATTTATATATTTATCAGTAATAAATTAATAATAGATATTTTTAATAATTATATATTATAATAATATATAATACATTTGATATGATATGGTATTGATACTATATAATGTAATATAATATATTTTTATATTAATATATTTTTATATTTATTTCTATTAGTTTTATAAGTTGTGAATTTTATAGTATTTTATTAATCAATTAAAAATGGAGTTGTATTTTTTACAAGGTTTTTTAAGGATAAATTGTCTAATTAAGAAATTATACTTAAATTATTTTTATTTTTAACTTAATTAATTCTTTGTGTTTTGCAATGTGGACTTTTTTATTTAATTATATAATACTACTTAAATTTATGAAGAAGGTGAAGAAGAAGGTAAAGAAGAAAGATTATTTTCCATTTTAAAACTTATATATTATTATATTTTTAAACTTTAAGTTTTCTATTATGTGATATTATACACTTTTATTTAAACTACACACTTATAATTTTAGTTTCATTATTTAATTTTGAAAGTTTTTTTATGGTTTTAGGTTAAATGTACTGGGTTTTTTGGGAGTCAGTGCCTGATAGTAAAGAAAGTCTAAAATTCTTAGCAACTAGGATTCCAACACCTACTGTTTTTCTTGCATGACTACTTATGTAGTTATTGGTATTTTTGATAGACATAGCACTTCAGCCAGGCTGGTTTGACTTCAGGGAATAAAGTAATGAAGCTTCTGAAAATGTGATCTGGGTGCTGAGCTTGCTAGAAAGGGCTGCTGGAAAAAGACCCCAATATTGTGTCTGTTGCTTCATCTGTTCTTTTTATTTGTATCTTGAATTTGATGCCTCAGGAATCCTAACAAAATTCACAAGCTGATTCACAACTTAATGCCTGAAGGGCTGCTACAGGGTTAATAATGATGCTCCACAATGTTGCAAGCCATAAAGTAGGAATAAAGAAATATAATTCACTTTTGGAATTAAAGATTCATTGTAAGTTCCTAGGAATATTACTGTTCTTTGCTGTGCAATATTTACTTGCTTTTTTTATTCTCTTCCCAGGTCCATCGTGGCATCAAAGGCATTGTGAAAGATGTGCATGGGAAAGGAATCCCAAATGCTGTTATTTCAGTGGAAGGTGTTAACCATGACATTCGCACAGGTAAAAAAAACCAAACAAATAAAAATACAAAATATCAGTGCAAAAGAACAGATTTGTGCTTTAAAAACAAACCCACTGAACCATGTTCCTAAGTACCATTTCCACATGTGTTTTGAATGCTAATATTATGGGGCTTTTATCTCTTTACTGGTGTTCTGTGCTCTTCATTTGCTGCCACTTCCATTTGCTTTGCCACTGAGGCACAGAGTGAGGCAGACTTGGACGCATAAACTGATTTCAGGCCATGGAATATCATAGAGCTTTGTGATTTTCAAGTCTTTCATGTTTGCCATAAGAGGTGATCTGAGCCAATAATGAACCCCGGAATATCTAACTTAGTTTATGATTAATTTCAGTGCTACTGTGTCTCCATTGTGAAAAAAAGCATTGAATGACAGATACGTAATTAGGCAATAATGATTCTGCCTTAAATATTTCAAAATGGGACCACTGGGAAATGACAGTGGGAATTAAAGTAATCAGCTGTTTTTTCCTGTCTTGGAAGCCTTGGCAGTGCTGAAAGTCTGCCATAAAGTGTGGGTTGTGTTACTCTGTTAACAAAATTAATGTACTGCTCTGAGTTAATGCAACAGCTCTCTGTACTCTGGATTGTCATGTGAAAAAAAAAATAAAAATAAAGTGCAGTAAATGTGCAAGATCCCAAAATCCACCTTGTAACACTCAGGGAATCTTGCAGCTATTTACATCTTGGTTATTGCTGAGCCTCTATGGCTCAAGGCCATCTGCACTTGTTAGTAAAAATAAAAGTACTTATTTCATTCCCTTTAATTTTTCTTTTTAATGAGACGTTTAAGCTCACACTCTGGAATCACTGTGGAATTGGGAACATAAAAGTTCTATCTTGTTTCATATTACCCAGATAACAATACACGTCTCATTAGTCCCTGAAACTAGAGGATTTATGCTGGAGCCAAAAAAGCTGAAATGACATGTATAACTCCAGATAAAGAAGGCAAATTGTCAGCAGACTCCTTTCATTTATACCTTTTAAAATGAAAAATGTGCCCATTTAAACCTCTGAGTTGCCTTGATGTAAAAATAGGCCAAGCAAGGGAAGAATTATGGCCAGGATCTCTATTCACAAAAGTTTTGTTTCAAGTGAGCAGAGCTCTGCTGTTTCACTGCTGCATTAACGTGGTCAGCTGCCCTGTGGAGCCAGACAGAAGTTGCCTGTAAAAGCCCTGTAATAACATTTAAAAGTTTGAGAAAATTCCTTTGCTTCTTCCTGTGGACTGAAATAAAAGCAGATTGGTTTGGCTTTCTCCTGGATACAATATCCCTGATGGAAGGAGAGGGATGCTGACATTCAGCTAACACCATTAATGGGCTAATTGAAGGCATTGATTCCAGGAGCTTTGTGGGGAATTATTCCATTTTCCCTCAATGCAGATGTAACTATTGATTAAGTCTGAGTGATTCCATGTTGTTACAGTCAGATTTGGGTTGGACTCTGTGAGAAAACCTCTGCAAAGGAGTTGGGTGAACAAATGCATCTTTCCCCCTCCATGGTGCCAATGCAGTTTTGGGGGTTGCCTCCTGTAATTTGGGGAATAACAAAGTGAATATTGATGGTGAAATGTGCAGTTTCTTCCTGGTGAAACACTTCTGTGTCACAGCCAGAAGTGACAGATGCTTCAAAGACAGATGCTTCTGTGTGGTTTCTGAACCAAAGTGTAATTAATTTAATTTCACACAATGTCCAGAGAAATTTTTATTAATATCTTGGTAAGTTTGCAGTGATTTCAGTATACTTTATGTACCAAAACCCAAGGATTTTGAAGTAGCATTTAGTAATATTTAATATAATAAATATATTTCTATATTAAATATTTATTTAATTAGTCCAAGCTAAGCATAATTCTGGGTGTTACAACTCTCCAGCCTCACTCCTGGCTGCCTGGTCCATACAGAAAAGTTGAGTTTCAGTTGTTACATGCTTTGGGTATGCAGCACTATGTCTAGGTTTCCTGGAGAGTCTTTTGTTGGTAAAAAGCATTAGAAAGATTTTTATAATGCATTTAAATCAGTGCAGTTTAGCACATTTAAATGTAAAAATTGCTTTTGCACTTTTACTATTGCTTAGTTGTAACTAAGCTCTGTCCTATCAAGCTTAAAGGACATTTAATTGTAGAATTTATGGAGTAGTCTGACATATTAAATTCATAGCAATGCTATCTTTGTCCTGTAATGCATTGTTTTTTATCAAAGCAGACATGGCAATCCTTTTCCAGCCCCAGTAGGTGGGTATGGATGCAGTCTGCCTCCAGCCTGCTCCCACTGGAATCTATTATTTCAGCAAACCTATTATTTACTAAATTTATCTGTGTTTTTAATTGTGTTTCTTTTTGCCATCTGTTCTGATTTTTTTTTTTAACTAGATTTAATCTGATTTTCAGTAAACCCCAACCTTTTAGCCTGGTATTAAATTCTGGGCACTGACAGCTGACAGAAATACTCCTGTCCGCTTGCTCCTAAATGGAAAGCAGGGAAAATGCGTCCTTGCTGAAAGGTTTAATACCCAGCTTTGCAATGTATTCCCAGTGGGGTGTGAAGGTGTAGGTTTATTCCTGGCCCTGGGTGGGGTTGTGATGAACTGACTGCTAAATGTGTCGGGAAAATGTGGGTCAGCTTTGCAGTCCTGGGGCTAAAGCCAGGCTGGGAGCAGGGATGTGATCACCCACAGGGGATCCAGAGCCCTCTGCCTGCCCCCTGGTATTGCCAGGGAATTTACAGCTAAAACTGAGCCCTTTGGGGATAAATAGGAGGAATTTGGGCAGATTTGTGGTTTGGCCTTTTGTTCAGCTTCCAACAGTCCCAGTGGTGAGGGAGAGCTGAATAAAAGAGCCTCTCTTAGAGCCTTTCCTAAAAATCCCTGAGTAATGAGGAACAGAAAATGTGGACCTTTTTATCACCCCAAATGTGGTCAAATTGACTTAAAGACCCCCTGATCATATTGGGATGTAAGAATGGACCTGATCAGGGACAATTCTGACACACCCAGAGGCTGCACTATCAGGGTATAGTCAATATTGCCATTTGTTAACACTTGCTGTTTGCAAACACATTTTTTATTTTACCAAATCCTAAATTAAAACGCTGTTTCTTTAAACAGAGGCTGACCAGCCTGATCCTTCCCAAAATAAAATATTTTTATGCAAATCATCTTCAGTTTTTGCTCCATTCTGCACTGCCAGTGTGCCCAGGCTGGTGTTAGTAAGGCTGTCAGGTCTCATCAGTGCTAAAAAACCCCAACCCCTCCTCACGCAGGAGATGTTCCATTTCTATTTTTACGTGGAATTGCATATTTGAATATGTACTTTCCTTCACAGGGAGTTCCTCCAGGACAGAGTGCAAAACTAATTTTAGGTAATAGTTTTTCCCCTTTTTCAATTCACAGCTAAGAATATTCAGTGGTTAAAATTGTATTTAAAAGAAGCCTAAAACAATCCTGATGCACATATGGGTACATAAAATGGATATATCTGAGGTTGTTCATGGGGAAAAAGAAGAAACCAAAAACTCCTGATTCAATGAGATGTTAAAATACATTTTTCTGAGTAGGTTAGTTGATTGCTGGAGCTTGGTTTGTGCATTTACATTTACCCAGCTGGTTAAACATCCTGGTGAATTTACTTTGTAGGAAAATCAGTGTAATAAACCCCAATGTAAGGCTTAATAGAAGGGGATATTTACTTACACCTCAAAGTGGATTGGTATCATGCATTCACACACTCTTCCTAACAAATAGACCAAAGTCTGTGTCCTGGCAGTCTGATCAGGGTTGTGTGATGTGGATATTTCACTGGGGCTCCTCTGGATCCCTCAGTTAGGATTGGTTTGGGATAAGTCTTTTCTACCCTATGGGAATCAACAGGTTTTTCCTCAGGCCTTTCCAGCTGCCAAAAACCTGCAGCTGCTTTGGAGCCTTTTTGCACCATTTGGAAAATACGATTGAGATGTGTTTTTCTCTAGGGTTGGCAGGATGAGCAGGGGTATTTGTGGTGGGGGCAGCCCTTTGGACACCGTCCTGGTGTGAGGATGGAGGGTTCTACCTGTGGTGTCATCTTGCCCATGGCCAAGGGCTTCTCCTGAGGATGGTCAGGGCTGGGAGTTGGACTTGATGAGCCTTGTGGGTCTCTTCCAAATCAGCTTATCCCATGTGATTCTGCGTCCTCATCTGATGGACTCAAGTTGCCCCAGTCTGGTGGGGTTTGCAGGGTCCCCAGGACGAGAAAAGAGATGTGAATCTTGACTCCATGTTTCAGAAGGCTGATTTTTTATTTTATGATATATATATTATATTAAAAGAAAATGATATATTAAAACTATACTAAAAGAATAGAAGAAAGGATTTAATCAGAAGGCTGGCAAGGAATAGAAAGGAATGGAATGATAATGAAATCTTGTGACTGACCAGACAGTCCAAGCCAGCTGACTGTGATTGGCCATTAATTAAAAACAACCACATGAGACCAATCAAAGATGCACCTGTTGCATTACACAGCAGCAGATAACCATTGTTTTTCTTTTCCTCTGAGGCTTCTCAGCTTCTCAGGAGAAAAATCCTGGCAAAGAGATTTTGCAGAAAATATGTCTGTGACACCCCAGGAAAGGTTTGGATGCAAATTTCTTCATGGGAAGGGTATTAAAGAACTGGAGCAGGCTGCCCAGGAATGTGGTAGAATCTCCATCTTTGGAAGTGTTCAAAAAATCTGTGGTCATGGCACGTGTGGACATGGTTGAGTGGTCAGCATGATGGTTGATGGTTGGACTTGATGTTAGAGATGTTTCCTAACCTCAGCAATTCTGTGACTTTATAAACACCACTCTCCTCAAGGAGAAAGGACTCGATGGTCCTTGTGGGTCCCTTCCAAATCAGCTTATCCCATGTGATTCATTGTCCTCATCTAATGGACTCAGGTTGCCCCAGGAAAGGTTTAGATGTGATATTAGGATAAATTTCTTCATGGGAAGGGTTTTAAAGAACTGGAGCAGGCTGCCCAGGCATGTGGTGGAATCCCCATCTTTGGAAGCATTCAAAAAATCTGTGGTCATGGCACGTGTGGACATGGTTTAATGGTCAACATGATGGTGATGGTTGATGGTTGAACTTGAGGGTCTTAGAGATGTCTCCCAACGTCAGCAATTCTGTGACTTTATAAACACCACTCTCCTCAAGGAGAAAGGACCAAAGCCCTGAAAACCATCATTTTTCCCCCCGCCAGGAGCTGATGGGGATTACTGGCGCCTCCTCAACCCGGGCGAGTACGTGGTGGGCGTCAAGGCCGAGGGCTACACCGGCGCCACCAAGACCTGCGAGGTGGGCTATGACATGGGGGCCACCCAGTGCGACTTCACCATCTCCAAGACCAACCTGGCAAGGATCAAGGAGATCATGAGGAAGTTTGGGAAGCAGCCCCTGAGCCTGGCGGCGCGCCGGCTGCGGCAGCGAGCGCGGCGGTGGCAGCGGCGGTAGAGCTCGGCGCCAACTCTGCTTCTCCCGGCCTGGCTGTAGTCGTAGTGAGAGTTACATAGCCCATCTCTTCATGCCTTTTTCTCTGCACCATGAGGCCTTGCTGTTTGTGGAGCTGGATGGATGCTCTGGGGGGGGGTTCTCATTTTTGGTGGGAAAAAAATCAGAATGAAGTCGAACCAAAAGGAGCCTCCGATTGAGGGGAGAGACGGGGAGAATGGAGGAAGGTGATTTGAGCTGAGCTGGAATGAAATGTTCTGCTTGTTGGGTTGTTTAATCCTTTGTCAATCTGTTTTCTTTAAAAATTGAAGAGAAAGGATAAAAAACAACAGCAGCAAAAAAGAGATACTTACAAACGAGAAGTGTTCTGAATGAAAAATTGAAAAAGGATCTAAAGTATGAAATTGGTATATTTTTGCAACTCAAAAAAGTTTTGACACTCTGTGTATTATTCTCATATGGGAGGAAAAGCTGAGAGGCGACAACTTCTGTTTAATGTGATTAAAGCTTGTGTCAGAATTTCTCTCTTTCTCTGAAAGTTCCCCCTTTGATAAGGACTATATTTCAGGAAAAAAGCCTGCAGCGAGTAACCCACCTTTGCTTTCCTGCTTGGGTTGTTTAGATTTAAGGATGCTTTGTGCTGCCAGAGTTAAATTCCAGAGAGTTTTCTCCTCTGGCTTTTCAAGGCTGCAGTTTTACTCCATGAACTAAACCTGGCAAAAAGGTTTTGGGATCAGGACCACTGTGGTGTGGCAATCCTTCCCTGATGTGGGAGAAGGACCTGAACAAAGCTTTTCCTGAGGGTACAGCCACTTGTGTCATGTATGAGAGGAGAGGCTTAGTCACTGAGAGGTGCTTAATGCACAAATCCTCTCATACCATCTTTTTTCTTTTTGGCCTGACTTGAGGTGCCTTTTGTGCTCCTGCATGTCTCATGCCACTGTTTTCTGTGACATGCAAGGGGTTCTGGGCTCCTCTGCAGGCCTGCTCCTCTTGCTGCTGCTTTTCTGGCCTCATGCCTCTTTGGGAGCAGGAGTTTTGCTTTATTGTTGGCTTTTGAGTAGTGAAATTGTACAGCAGGACAGGATTGAGGTTCAGGAAAGATGCAGAGCACATCTAGGAAAGAATCAACACTGGACAAAGTGCCAGCTGATGAAAATACGACTTTGCTCCATTAGCTTCAATGTTATGACCTAAATTATACCTAAGAAACCAGAGTCAGCTGCATGATTTTAGCCAGTCTGTGGCTAAACAAACATCTCTTAACATGCTTGGTAGCAGACTGCACCATACTCTTCCAAATACAATTCTGTTTTAAACATTTTGATTGCTATTTAGAGTTTTTGCCAGTTTGATAGGATTCTTGGAAAAGACGTTCAGCAAAATACCATTGAAACTGAGGAAAAAATAAAGCAGAGTAGAAAAGTTACTGTAAAAATACCATGTGTCATCTGTATTAATTATTTTTTTTATTGTCAAGGAATGAAGGAAACACATAAAAGGCAAAAGACTGCAGAATGAAAAGCTTAATCTAGAGCCCTTGCATAGTAAACAATCATATTCCTAAATTTCTTAGGCAGTTTCAGCCCTTCCTGGTTCTGCAGATACCATTAAATAACAGCAAAAGCTCCAATAAAACAGAAGAGTGCACTTTTAATTCTCTGTGACTGAAATTATGGAACGCCTCCAAGTCAGTATCATTTCAATTAAGTACCAGAAGTAAACAACTCATCCAATCATTCCATCATGTGGAATTATATTGTACTAATTTCACCCTCTTTGCACCCTTACAGCATCCTGTATGCCATGTATTTCTGTGTAGCAAATATAACTGCAGTTTGTCAAGAAGGGATTTTTTTTTTTCTTGAGAGGTGGGAAGGGATTAATGATGTCTTTGTGCAGGTAACAAAGTAAAATAATTTTGGAATATGGAGTAATGACAGCAGACAATTTGCTTGCAGTTAAATTTGTTGTGTTCATTGACATATGTAGATTTTATGAGCATCATAAAAGATCAAGAGCACACAAGATTTTTTGGGTTATGAATGGAGTTTTTTGGATGGATTCTCTCTGGAGTGCCACAAAGGCAAATTTGTGGGTGGTTGGAATGCACTGGCAGAAGTGGAACAAAATAGCCAAATTTAAATGGGATTGAAGGTGGAAACCACTGCTTTAGTCCTAGCAGATGAGGTCTTTCTACCTTGACATAATGGTGTGAGAGTTTAACTTTACAAACCTTGAGGTTCCTTTGCTTTGCTCTCAGAACTGAGGTTCTTCCTGTGAGAAATTATTTTTCATCTGATAAGAAGGAATGGATTTGATGGGGAATTCTTGGACATCTGTTGGCTAAGACTGGATGGACTCTGATTGCTGAAGGCCTCAGGTGCTGGGGACAGTGGCTTTGGTGCTCTTTCCTGGCTGTCACTAGTGCTTACACGAGTTTGGGCACAGCAGAACTGGGACTCATGCAGGTGACCGTACTCCATTTTAGTCCAGGCATTCCTAAATAAATGGCCTAATAGCTGTCAAGTGGAGTTGTCTGTGCAATTATTTTCTGATTGTCCAGCACTGGAAAACACTGAGGCTCTAAGGAATTTTACCAGGAACATCAGATGTGTGAATATCTTGTGCTGTTTATGCCTGCCCTGGATATAATAATGGCAAACTGATGTGTGCTTTATTTACTGCTGTAGTTATGCACTTCGGAGTTAAAATGTTCCTTCCCTTTGAAATACACAGCACCATTATTTTACCTTCAGACACATCCAAACCACAAACCAGTAAATCTGGATACCAATGTTTTCTATTTAGCCTCCTTTTCTACCTCTTTAGAACAGGTAATTTTTTTCTAAAGTCTGTGCTTTAAATCTCTCTTCCTTTTAGTGTTGTAGGAAAACAGACAGCCCTGCAGAGATGCCAAGAAATAAAACTTGAGGGTGGATTCAGCCCTTTTGTAATTACAGATCCATTTGAACAGCTTATAGCAGTTCTCTTATGTGAGAACTTTTCTAAATCTTGATCATCCCTGCTATAAAAGAGAAAAATACAATCCCTTCCAAGTAGTAAGAAATTCAGCTGCACAGCCTCACCCACGCAGGAAAGGTTAAACAAATGAAAGGTTGAAACAGGCAATACTCCATTCTGCTTGATAATGCCAACCATCAGTCATCTGCTCCCATGCAGAGCCCTGACAATCATAAAACACAGTGGGAGCTGCCTGGCTTCTCTTAACTATCCCTGTCAGGTTATCCAGCTGCTCATTTTTATTGGTTTCATTATCATCTGGGTTTTTCTCAGCCAGCCTGATCACCACAAGTGCAGTAACCTCTCAAAGATCGCTCTCAGTACCTGCAAATCCCAGACTGGTTTGGGTTGGGAGGATCTCAGAATCCATCTCATTCCACCTCTGCCATGGGCAGGGACACCTTCCATGATCCCAGGTTGCTCCAAGTCCTGTCCAGCCTGGCCTTGGACACTTCCAGGGATGGGTGAGTCAGGTTGGGAATCTACAGAAATGTTATCTGCTTACACATGTTGGTAGAAATGTGGTGTCATTTGGTAATCTCTAATCTAAGTGTAATTTATTGGCAGCAGAAGAGTTTTAGGAATATCTGAGTATGGCTTTTACCAGGAGGTTGAGCTTTGTGTGGGTAAAACACTGATGAAAATGAATGTGAACGAAGCCATTGTCTGTGCTAGTTAGGAAATACATTTTTTCATTGGATATTTTAAGCTGTCACATATTTTCAGCTTCTGTCACCATCCACTTTCCCTTCTCTTATCCATGTATCATTGTGGTTTTTTTCCTCTAATTTCAGCTCATTATTGTCACTGAATTTGGGACATCTCCCCAAAGTGTGGATTTCAGCAGTGAGTGACAGAGACCCAGTCAGATTTCCTTGTCTCTTTTGTCACACTGTGCCAGCTGCTTGACCTTTCTGACAAACACCAAAACAGAGACAAACTTGAAACAGAACACAAATAGATTCACACCAATGCTTCCACTAATTAACCTTTAAAAACTGCCGTGACATACCTTTGCTGTGGGTCTGAAAAAGCCCAAGTTCGGAGCTTTTTTTACCTTTTATTTTGTCACCAGGCTCTGGGTGAATTTAGGCAGCAGCCCTAAGCCTGAGGGGGAAGTGTAAAAGCAGAGATAATTTGTGTGAACTGTGGTGGCATCCCCTGCTGCTGCAGGACAGCCAGCTCTGTGCACACTTTCCAGCCAGAGCCCAGGGAAGCTCTGCTGCTTCACCCTCCTCAAGGACACAACTTTTCAAAGCCCTTTTCCTCTCCTACTGCAGCAGCTGCAGCACATCTGGAAAAAGAATCAGTGATTTTCCCCCCTTGATTTCAGGGGTACTTTTGTGACCACTTTTGGCTGTGCTGCTTTGTGTTATCATAGAGACAAACAGATTTTTTGGCTCTTTCCAGTCCTTAATAAACAGCTGTGAATCCTCTTGGCTTCAGGTGATTAACTTCTAGAAGTTTTAGTGTTTTCTTCTGCTATCTCCTTAATATTCCAAGTTTAAAGTTATCTATGCGCTTAATCTGAAGTGTTTACTGGTCTTTAATTGCTTTTTGAAGGTCATTGAACTTCAGATGACATTTTTGTATTTCACTGCAATGTTGTAAGATTTTTTAGCAGAAAAATTTGCATTCAATGAAACCATAACAGTGAATACAATCTTGTCACTAAATAACCATTCTCTGCCATCTTCCACTGGTAAAATCAACATTTTGCAGCATCCATGGTCAATTTATAGCTAGGTGAGGTTTACAAATCCACCAAGTCCACACTGAGATTTGCAGAACAATTTGTTGATCACTTTTGTGGCTTCTCTGTCCTCTTGACGGGAGACTCAATTTGATTTTGATGAAGATTACAGTTCCCATTAAAATTTTAAACATTGCTCACATGCTTAAGTTTAATTATCATCTCAGGAGTTTAATGAGAACTCATAAAGAGTTTTTTCTCATTAGGCACATAAAGGATATTTTTGTACATTTCACAAATTTCAGACTCAACAATTTTTTGGTGGAACCTTTCAATTTAATAGGTAAATGAGTGCTTTCATCAGTAAAATATGACAATAATTGGATTTTTGACACCTTGTTAAAAAACCTCCAGGCAGTGAACACAAAGGTACTTTACAGGTGCATGTTTTTAATATTTAATCTCCCTGTTCAGGAGTTTGAGTGCCTCTGTTCACCTGCTGGGTGTCACTCTCAGGGGTGTCAAATCCACCTCCCCCTCGCTGGTGTTTGGTGATTTCCACAGGTTGGATTAACCAATATCCCACAGTTTTGTGCTCTTTACTAAACTGAGCTTCAGACCAGACCCCTTTCAAGCGCTTGCCTCTCTCAGGGGAAGGCCCAGCCTTCATCAGGGCAGGTCCCTGGAGCATGACTGGAGTGTCAGCAAAGAACTCCTGGAATTTCATGTCACAGCAGCACTTTTGAAAGTGATTTTTTTCCACTGCAAAAGAACATTGCACTATGTATTCTGAAATACTCATGGTGTTTAGAGAAAACAGTAACAATTCCCACCTGTTATTACACTAAGTAATCTCAACCACCTGATATTTTAATTATTCTAGTCATTAACTCTCTCCCTTAATTTGCAGCAGCTGCTTTCTAAAATTCAATACATCACTTATGTCAACAGCCCAATCATTCTTATTAACTCTGCTGCCCCAAAAACAACAAAAAAGAGCATTCAGAGTAAACTGTCATTTATAGATTAAATATTCATCCAGCCTTACTGTCAGCAAGTAAAAAGATGAGAAATGGAATTACTTTTTTGTGGTTTAGATGTGACAGAAGTTCAATACCTGGGTTAATAAGGAGCAATGGCAACATAATCTCACTGAACCAGACCAGGAGAGATTTAAATCTGGGATCTGTTTCTTACCACAAAGATCTGGAGCTCGTTCCATGGCCTCAGTGCAAAAAGTGGTAAAATCACATTGCTGATTTTTACAGTTTTGTGAGCCCTGGAACTGTCAGGTGAATGGAATCATTAATTTGGGTTGGCCAAGCTCTGCCTCAGCTCAGGGATCATCTCCTGACTCCAAGGTTGTCCTCACAAGCAGAACAGGGGAATTTACAGAATACTTGGGAGAGGAATGGGAACTGGAGGAAAAAACCGACTCTGTTTCTATGATCCACCCTGTCTCTGCGTTATTTTTCTATATTTGGGTAATGAAGGGCAGCTGGAGCCACTGTAATGAACATAATGATCTCTGGGAACTTCCAACCCCAGTGATTGCACTGAAGGACCAAGACAATCAATCAACAGCTCCACCAGAGAGACATAAGCTGTTAAATCTCCTTTTTCAGTTTAATTCTAAAGGGCTTTGCTACTGGTGGCTGCTATATGGTCATTTTTAACTACTAAAACAAATTCCTTGAGTGTTAGGACTTTGAGAGTAGTTCCTCAGAGCTATTTATCTGCTTTTAATTACACATTTTCTGTGACTTTTGCCCTAAAAAGGTCATCAAGGACCAGTTTGATGACTCTAAATTTGGGTACTGAAGGTCCTGTCCGCCCTCAGTCAATGCACCCTCAGCACTGTGTGCAGAACATACCTGGTTTGGAGAAAATCCAGCATTTTAAAATCTGTTTCTCACTAATGAAAATGTCCATAGAAACTAATTGCTGATCTCCATCTCAGCTTCAGGAGTAATGTATCATTCTTAAAGCAGCCTGAGTCTCCAGAGGGTACTTTTCAGATTATCACAGTCTTTAGATGTATTATTAAGACCTTGACTGCTGCATGATTGATTTAATATAAATATAAATCAATAGAGCTTCCCTAGAACTCATCCCTGTCTTCTGCAGGGAACTTGGTAGATTTTTGGGAAATGAGACCTGAAAAAGTATGAGATTGGAGTGGGTGAAACAGAACTTCTATTACAGAGAGAAAACTGAAAGATGGAAAAGAAGATTCCAGTTGAAATCTTCTAGTCCCGTATTTTTCCTGAATTAATTTTATTTTTCCTGAATTTTCAAATAGTCCATGTTCCTGAAGCAGCCACTGAGGTGAACAACAAAGGATAAGTGGTGGCATTTCAAGATTGCCAGCTCAAGCCAGAGAGTTCAGAAGCAGATGGTGGCAAATTATATTTCAGCAAATGCTGATAATGAGTTTATCATAAATCAGAAAATTACTCTGAAATTTGGGATCTGGCAGAAAGCTGAGTGGGTTTTTTTTTTCACATCAAAGGACCTGAAAGCTGATAAAAGCCCAGGTAGGAAATGGGATGGTCAGAGCAGCATTCCTTCAATGAGTTTGTGATTTGACAATCAGCTGTTGAGTGAAATGCTGAGCATGTTGAAATCACCCATTTCCAATTTAAAATAACAGAAATGCCTGTTATTAGGAAGAAAAATATAAACTCTGGAGGGGGGAGGAAGGAGCAAATCAGGGTGTTAAAAATGAAGCAGAAATGAATTTCTGTGACCAGAAAGCAGTGGGGTGTGTTTGTGTGGGCACACAAGAAATGGGAGGGCAGGCAGCTCTCAGGGGACATCAGCACAGCAGAGCTGCCAATTGTTCCACATTAGGAACCCCAAATTGTACAAATGCAGCCAAAACAGACAGAGCAGGGTGTAGGAGTCCCCAGTGTTTATCTGCTTCCCTGATTGCATCTCCTCCAATTTCAGTGAGCCTGACAACTCAGGATGTACAATAGTGGTTATAACATCCCTCCCACCATCCAAAAAAAGAAAAGAGGGAAAAATAAAACAAATAAAGCAGAAGCCCCACCCTGCTGATGAAACCCCAGAGTCTCCTGTGACTTGTATCTGAAAATATTTCCTTGAAATATTTGATAATTTATGCCAGGTGGTAAAGAAACAGTTTAGAGAGGAAACAACAGATTCTCATCTGCTGCAACCATAACAAAGGCTGCTGACATCAAGATAAAACTTCCCAGCCCCTTTGGCACTGCATTTGATAGACTTCCTTATCAGCATCCCAAAGCTTGCCAAGAGTCTCTTTTTATCTGATTCCCACTGGGAAAGTAGGGGAATTTCTACATCAAAGTTCATGACCCATCCACTGCTGGATGTTCAGAAAAGGTCCAGCACATTGTGGGTGCTGCTGGAAGCAAACCACTAATACAAATGTAATTTGAGGTGTATTCTTAAATTTATAGAGCCTTTCATGTAAAAGAATTGTTCAGGCTGGAAAATCCCTCTGAGGTCTCTGAGTCCAGCCATTCCTCCTGCCAAGGCTGTGTCCTCCACATCTACAGAGCTTTAAATCCCTCCAGGGATGGGGGATGCCCTGGGCAGCTGTGCCAGGCCTGCACAAACATTTCCATGAAGAAATTTATCCCAATATCCATCCTGAGGCCGTTCCCTCTGCTCCTGTCCCTGTGCCCTGGAGCAGAGCCCGACCCCCCCGGCTGTGCCCTCCTGGCAGGAGCTGTGCAGAGCCACAAGGGCCCCCTGAGCCTCCTTTGCTCCAGGCCCAGCCCCTGCCCAGCTCCCTCAGAGCCTCCAGACCCTTCCCAGCTCTGTTCCCTTCCCTGCACACCCTCCAGCTCCTCCATGTCCTTCTTGAAGTGAAGGACCCAGAACGGGACAAGGATTTGAGGTCCCTCAGCCACCCCAGCACAGGGGACAGGCACTGCCCTGGTCCTGAGGCCACAGAAGTGACAATAATATATATTTTAATTGCTTAATACCTCAGTGCTCTGTCCACAGAGCCACTGGTTAGCAGTGGGGCTGTTTGTGTTGCTGCTGCTCTGTGCACACCTGAATTAATGAGGAATGGAGCTCTGAGAACCTCCTGAGGATCAGGCACTGCCACCAGCCAAGGGGCTCCCCACAAAGTGCCCCTTGGCATCTCAGCCACCCATCAGCAACAGTGGTGCCCCCCTAGCCCAAAATACCTGAAATATCTTGGATAACTTCAGTGACTCGGCATCTCTCTAACCCTTCAAACAGGCAGGGGATAATTTGTGAGCAAACAGACCTAAATCTGATCAGCTGTTCACGACAAATAATTTGAACATCTCTGTGTGTGCAGTCAAAGCAGATCATCTTAATGTGAAAATGATGGCAAGTATGGAATCACTTTAATAGGATGATGAAGAGCTCTGGGCTCCTGGGGAAAGCAGTGCAGCAGTGTGTGCACCTGCATCCATTAAAAGGAGCAAAATATAGGGAATAACGAGCTGTAACTTGCCAGCCCATCTGACTGAAGAGCTGGTGGGAACTGGGGTGGACAGGGAAAAGAGAAAATACACTGTAAGTCAGCCTGGGATGGTGTAATGCAGCTCACATGGGGCCACACTGGATATTTGTCTCCCTCCTAAAACTGATGGAGGTTTTGGAGCACACATGGAATTTGGGTTATGAAGGAAGAAAAAGTAAAATTAGAAAGGCACAGGTAGTGATGCCTTGTGAAGGCTGCCCTAGAACAGAGGCTGGACAGAATTCCAGAATAAAGCAGGGATTTATTCAAAGGCCTCAATGGATGCACCTTGGGCAGCACCAGAGCCCAGCCAGGGCTGCACCCAAGATGAACCAAAATGGCCCCAAAATGCACGGCCGGGCACGGGCTCTGTCCCTGGGATCAGTTCTGCTCCATTTGCACCTTGCAGTTCATTGTCCCATTCCAGCTTTAGCCCCTGCAGTCCCACCCTGCTTGTTTTTCTCTCTCCAGCCCACGGGGTTTGTGCTCTTGGGCTGAGATTTGGATCATTTGTCCTTGGTGCCCAGCTGGAGCAGGAATTGTTTTGTCTCCCTGCTCTGTGCACAGAGCTCAGCATCCCCTGATGTGAGCCCAGACCCACACACTAAAGCAGCACAGAATGGGAAAAATAGAAAAGCCAGACCTGAGGCATCACTAGTGTCTATGTGACCTAATCAACTCCATTTACTCTGCCCATTTTTACCATAACAAGAACATGCCTCAGTCCCTGGAAGGAGTCTGTGAACACTGGCCATAAAATAGAGGAGAAAACAATCCAAATCTCCTTCTGAGATGATCTCACTGCCCATGTATATTCATTGTTTGCTGCTAGGCAGAAACAGTCTTTCAGTCCTCTTGATGTGGAAGAAGTGGAGATTATAATTACAAAATACTAATATCTTCTATAAAATTAGTTGATCCATTTTTAACAGATAATAGATTTTATTGCCTTTGTAGTATTCCTTTGGAGGAATATGTTTGTAAAGGCCATACATATTTATAGGTGCTACAAATATAGAAGTATATAAATATGAAAAAATGCATATATATATATATTCCTTTCCTCTTCTTTCTTTTGCATTGCAAAGAAGGGACAAATTATGAGAAAAAATATCTGTAACAGACCAACCCAGGCTGCAATTGCTGTGTTAAAGCTACCCAGGTCACAGGAGAAGATGATGTTTTATGTGATTACCAGTGACAAATATCAACACTAATCTGAGTTTATTGACAAGCACAATGGCCAGGAAAGCGAGGTACAGGCCCTGCAGTGCACAGAAACTGAGAAAGTGATTTCTTATCTAATAAAGGATGCTGGTATGTCCCTCCTGGGTTGGATCTATGTCCTTGAATTATCAGGCAGCACTTCTTTACATGGAACATCTACCTGCTGCTAAACACACCATTATTTAGGGAATGGTGTGAGTTCATCATGATTTACATTTTTCTTTAGATTCAGATACCATCTGCTGCTCTGTTTTCTTTTGCCTAATGTCACAGTCATAAGCATGTAATTACCATACTCCTACTCATTTTTTTTTCATGTTCTTATTCATTTCAAGCTTAATTTCAGTCAGTTTTTGTCCTTAGCTTTCTTAAACCCTGCAATTATTAGAAGACAGTTAATGGGATCAACAGCAATGTTTCATGCTGCAAGGATAAATTTTGAAATGGATTAAATGAGGACAGATGACAAAGCACTGAAAGCAATCTTTAGATCAGAAAAAAATGGAAGGAAAAAGTAGCCTTGTACAAACTAACAAATGGTGATTTTTTAAAACCTCTGAATCTCAGGGATTTTTCTCATAGTGATAAAACAAGAATTTGCAACCCTGAGAAAGTGCAGGTCTCTGTAAATATTAATGGAGGAAAGTGCAACCCTGGCTCTACTCTTCTGCCCAAGTTCAGGAAAAAGCTCAGCATGGATCAGTTCTGACCCTCAGAGTCCTGCCAGGTTTGCTGTTTGTCTCTGGGCCATTCTGTAGCTTAAGGGGAGTTACAGAAGGGAGGGAGGGGGACATTGCATACAGGCAGCTGGTGACAGGACAAGGCCAGTGCCACCCTCCCAGGGAACAATTCCCAATTCCCAGTCTCCCATCCATCCCTGCCCTCTGGCCCTGGGAGCCATTCCCTGTGTTCTGTCCCTCCATGTCTTGTCCCCAGTCCCTCTCCAGCTCTCCTGGAGCCCCTTCAGGCCCTGCCAGGGGCTCTGAGCTCTCCCTGGAGCTGCTCCTCTCCAGGTGAGCACCCCCAGCTCTCCCATATCAAGCGTGCTCCATCCCTCTGCTCAAAATGGACATTTCTGTGATGCTTGCACAGCATATTCCACCTCACCCACTGGAAAACAGTCTGTGCAAGCCCACAAAGAGATGTAATACCAGTTTAGGTCAGCTGCTTGTCACCAAATATCCCAGAAGCCACTGAATAGCCCCCAACCTTTTCCCTTCAGAAGCCCCTGGTGCTGTGCTGAGATCTGCTCCAGTGCCAGGGACCAGAGTGGCTCAGGGCACACCTGAGCTCTTCATTTTGTGTTGGGACTCCTGCAGCTCTGGCTGGGCCCCTCTTCTGCACTGCAGGTGCTACTAAATACAAAATATTCAAATAAATATTGGCATTTTTGGAGGTGCAGGAACCTGCCCACTGTCTTGCTGGTGTTGCAGCTGCTTTCCTCCCAGAGCCAGGCCAGCAGAAGTTGCCATGAGGCTTTTAACTTGGTTCTAGCATGATGCTGGGAAAAGAAAAAAAAGTTATATAATGATGTGGATGGGAAGTCCTTTGAAACTGCACTTCCTTGCATTTTCCAGGGTAATTATTCTGTCTCTGCCAAATCTCCAGGCGAAACTTTCCAGGAATTAATATTCCTTTGTACTGTGAAAGACAATATTTAGGTCCTTCCTAAGGGATGGGAAAAAAAAGTTGTAATGGAGACCAGAGCAAAATAAAACCTCCCACAGATTCAGAGCGGGAACAGCATCCCAGAATCTCTCACATGGTGTTAGCAGCTTTCCCTGCCTGTTTGTTGGAGCCTGGAGCCCAGGATGGAGCTGGGATCCTGGGAAATGCCTTTCCCCCCATGTGAGAGCACCACTGTTGTACTGAGGTTTGCAGAGCCAGCTTCTCCTTTCAAAGAAGCGAAATCTTTGCATTTGGAGCCTGATTTGTGCCTTGCTCTCAGTACAAATTAAAAGTGGCTGCAGGCTGAATGTGAATAAATGATTTACCTCACCCAGCCCTGCCAGTTTTTTTGAGAGCAGGGTGTTAATCTGGAGCCTCCTGTTAATTTGTGCCTGGCAGGGAGGCTGGGCATGCACAGGGAAAGGTGGGGAAAATAGTTATTTAAAATAATGGGGGGAAGTGGGAATAAAAGATGCAGCACAAAGTAACTGTGTTGGTTAAATCAGAAATTATTTGATGTCTGTGAATTTTCAGCTCTTCTGGGATCTCTTCTGCTTTTCTACAGTGGAGATTTAACACCTGGGTGGGAAGCAAAAGAGCCCTTAAGAGGCCTAATCTGTGCACTGGAGTGGAATTTAATCTTCAGCTCAAATCTCTGTCTGGAGATCACAGGGAGAAGACTGGAAATGCTGCTGATTCCAGGGAGTGGAAGGTGTCTGCCCATGGCAGGGGGTGTGGAATGAGACAGCCTTTAACGTCCACCCCAATCCAAACCATTCTGTGATTCTATGTTGTTAATAAAATTCATTATAAATTATTAAAGTATTAATGATCAATACTCGTAAATCAGAAAAATCCATTTGGGGACCAAGAATTTGGACTTTAAATGTAAAATGAAAGGCTCTGTTCTCTGAGGACCAAAACTGTGCCCTGTGCAGGGTGCAAACCATGGGGTGGGGTTGAGGAAGTCTTCAAACTTTCTGTGGGAATTCTGACTGGGGGAGGATATTCAGGGAGCAGGAGGAGGAAGCCACTCAGCCTTGGTTTCACACCAACCCAAACCTGCCCAAGATGTCAGGGAAGAACTCAGCTTAAGTAGAATCACATGTACCAAGGCTAAACATATATCCAAGATTAGATATAAACATTATTCTCCAATTATTCCTAGAGTTGCTCATATTGGAATGAAGTAATACTCCATTGCAATGGACTTTGTAACTGTTTTCCAAAAAAATGGGAGGGGCTGACCAGGTCATAGCATTGCAATGACGTCACAGGCTTGACTTTTGGAACAATGAAGTGAAACAGGCTTTTTAAAACATTAATTTTATATGAAAAAATAGCTCATGCCAAGTCATTTCTCATAATCACATTTCATTAACAGTAAAGTTAACAAAATCACAATATACAGATTTAGTATGTATTTATTTATATATGTCACTTTGTATTAACCATTAACTCTATGTAATAAAAATATATTACAACATTTGATATGTACCCACAAAGCACAAGCCATTGTAAACAGAACAGACAGCACAGGCCCCATTATTCAAAATCTGAACTCAGGAATAATAATTATTTTGTTCTATTCCTTTAAACTGCAGACACAGAGGATTTTACGTGTTTGCCTTTGCATTAATGGATTTGTTCCTCTGGAATATCTCTTAGGAGACTCTCGGAGTTTAGCTTACCTGGGACCCTAAAATCCATGTTAACTCTTAAGTGTGTTGTCATTACAAAAAGGTCTGTGCATCCCTTTATCCATGCAATTTGGAAAGATTTCATTTATATTCCCATTTTCCCCCCTAAATAAATAGCCCCTGCAATTACACCCCACTGTTATACAAAAGAAAGTTAAATAGTGGTATATTTAGAATAATATAATCAAACATGCCCTATCTACAGCAGCTATTAATGTTATTTCATAACTATCTTCCTTCAGACTGGCTCTAGGTGCTTTTAGAAATAGGAAACCATCTATTTTCAATATTTGCAAAACAAAATAAATACTTTAAATACACAGACTGAACTTTTTATACCTCTCATGATATGAATGGTCCTTACTCACCCAAGCAACCCCACCGTCCTTGCAGCAAGGAGTTGTAAAACCAGCTCCTAAAAACTTTTTAAAAAATCAAATAATCTTCTAATAGTCTAATCTAGGGACAAAAGTTTATATCCAACTGTATCTGGAAGGATTGGTAATAAATTACATTCCTGCAAGAATTCAGATGGGAACGATTTGTGATTGCCAAATACATGGAAATTTTAATCCTAAAATAATCTTCAAAATTGTGAAAAAAAAAATTCTAAGGATTAGAAAAATGCCCTGTGTGTAAATAAAGTTAATCAAGGCACCTCTTAGTTACCTATTTCTATTTTCCAAGGCAATATGTGATCATAGTTTTCAAATGTCTTGTCTGGGAAGCCCTATGGTTCCTGCTATAAAAAGACCCATTCTTTAGTCTGGCTGATGCAGGTAGCTTTATTTTACTATTTTTTAAATGAGGCTGGGCACAAAGCACAGAGAATTTGTCCCCAGCCCTGTCACATGTTTGCTGTGTGACCCTGAGGGCACCGAGCATTTCACTGACATTTTCCTCACAAAAGTCACTCAATTAATGAGATTCCTTCCTTTGTATTTTTTTCCCCTCTGTTGGTCGTTGATCCCATTAGCAAAACAGGAGGAGAATTTACCTGTCTGTGCACAAGGGTTCGGTGGTCAGGAGGTAAATTAAAACACTTTGGTATCTGACAGGGCTTTTTGAAGGTTTTTTCAAGAGCTCAGAGTGCAATACAGAGCAGGGCAGTGGGATGGGCAGGAGGGGGAAGGCTGCAGCCAGTTCTGCACCATGGACCTGCTGCACTCCCACTGAAATCTCACTGGGATGCTCTGGCATTGCATTAAAAACCACTGGATCCAAATCCCAAAGGAATGGGGACTTTTGATTTTTTTTTTTTTTTTGCTCTTTGCACGACTTAAAAAAAAAAAAATTGTTCTAAAGCTCTGCTTGTAGAACAACAGTGACTAGAAAACAGAAAGATGGAGAGGAACTTTGGACCAGAGCAGGGGGTGACAGGACAAAGGGAAATGGACTCAAACTGACAGAGGTTTAGATGGGATTTTGGGAATTAGGAATTGTTCCCTTTGAGGGTGTAAGGCCCTGGCACAGGGTGCCCAGAGCAGCTGGGGCTGCCCCTGGATCCCTGGCAGTGCCCAAGGCCAGGCTGGACACTGGGGCTGGGAGCACCTGGGACAGTGGGAGGTGTCCCTGCCTATGGATGGGATGGAACTGGATGGGATTTAAGGTCCCTTCCAACCCCAAACCCCTCCATGATTCTGTGACTCAGTAACAATTCCAGATGGAAATCCTTTCCCTGACATGACTTTGTGTGTAAATAATCAGCCATATGGACTTGTGCCTTTGGGTATATTGAAACTATGTGAAATAGCATTTCTTCCACAAAAAAAAAAAAAAAAAAAAAAAAAAAAAAAAAAAAAAAAAAGTTATTTTACTCCTCAGTTGCCACCCCTGCTGTCACACCCCTGATGCCTCTGCTTCTTGGCACACACATTTCTGAAGGGCACTTACAGCCTGCAGGGCTAATCCTCCTCCTTAGAAATACAGACATATATGACAAACTACAGCAACTTCTTCAGCTCATAAACCAGCAGTATTTGCTTAAAAACCAGCAATCCTAAATACATATTTACACCAAACACACCAGGAGTACAGGTAAGAAGCTGACATTTTACAAAGACTGCAGCAGCTCTTTTCTCTGTGTAAACTTTTATACCCTCCCCACAGGGACAGCTGCCTCTTGGAGCAGGATGGTTTTCCTAAAAAAAAACCCTTCACCCATTGAAAATTTTCACTGTATTGAATGCTGAAAGCATAAGAAGCAAATTAAAAATAAATAGATTTAAGGCTACAATGACATTGTTCTCACTTACTCTGGTCTGGGCAGGTTACAAAGACATAATCCCTGATTCTGCAGACACAAAAGACTGTGCTCAGCCCTCACAATCCAGCAAAGCAAACACCCAGTGGCTCTGGGGTCAGGATCCAACTGAGCTTTCCGTGCTGATCAGTGACTTTTAGAGTCCAGTAACAATGAGCTGACAGAGGGGTGAACTCTCTGCCTTTGCTTTTAAGCTTTGTTTAATCAGAAGAACACTGAGTGTTGGGGAGAAGACAGATATAACAGCAGTGAAAAGCAATTTCCAAAGGGTTATTCCAGAGATATTCATTGTACACATAAAAATGTAGAGGACAGGATATTCAGAGCCTTTTTCATTTAGGATTAAGAGAGGTGAGGGAGCTATGAAACCTTGGCCATGTAGGTCTAGGAAAATTCACATTTTAGTGACCTAAACCTCCTGGACTTTAAGAATTATATTCTCTGGTTGTTCAAACTATGTGAGTACTTTCCATAAAAACCTTCTGAAGACCATGAGAATCCTCCCAAACCCAAAAGGATACTGCTTTGACAGGAATTTTACCTTTTTCTTTGGGATGAGTGGATGTCTGAGAGACTTGGAGAGCTCAGGGTGGAAATGGGGGGAAAAGCTCAGTGCAGCCAAGGAATCCCAAACCACTGCAGCAAAGCCAGTTTGGAGTTCCCAGCCTCCCATTCACATCCATTCCTGCCTCACTTTTGGAGCCTCCTAAAGATGTTCTGATACAGCTTTTGAAGGTTTTGAAGTGTAATCTTCTCAAAGTTATTTTTTTTTTTTAAATATCCTTGCCAGAAGATTTTACTGTTGACCTGAAGCAGACCAAGATCATTTTCTAGGTGCTTTGGCAAAACTGAGAGGGTAAATCATTGCCAGAGGCAGGGATGTGGATTTTGGGGGCTTTTGGGGGCTTCTTGAGGTTCCTTCCAACCTCAGCTGCTCTGGGCTGCTGTGATATGTGTGGCTACAGCTGCAGCAGCCATCAGGCTCCATCAGGGTTTGTCTGAAGCATTTTTGATCTCTAGGTTTGTAGGTTTGGTTTTTTTCAGACATAAGGGAAGTTCTAAAAAGTCAGATTTGGGGCTACTGAAAAGAGGTTTTTAGGGTCATCTACTCAAAGTGTAAGAACAGGGGTAGAACTTAATTAGTTATGTGGCTGCCTGACATTGGAAGTGAGCACTTGCACATCAGAGGAACTCCCTAAATCCTGTTTACATCCTTCCATTTGTACATACCATAAAACAAGGGCTCTAAACATAGGGAAGAAATCTATAAACCCTAGATAAAGTCACCTAATGGACCCAATCCTCAGGTGAAACCACCATTATTTTGATTTATGTCAAGAGAGGGCCTGGTACTTAATAATTGTTCAACAAACCCATATCAGTCTCTCATAGTTTTGCCAATTGCAATTAATCTTCACATTCAAACTGGCTCAAGAACACAACAGAAACCGGGATCACAGCTCACAGTTTGGGCCCTGAAATGGTGTAAAAACCGTTCAAATGAACAAAGGAAAAAGCTCAGAATCCACAAAGCAACGTGGTGGTGGACTACATTCTCTTAATCATCTGCCAGTGCTCTGCCTGCCAAATTCACAAGCTCTGAAGGAAATGTTAATTGAACATGCGTGTGAGGAGTAGATATTGCATATGGGTCACAGATACAACAAACAGAAATCTGCATATTGCCTAAGCAGCTGCCCAGATTTTGCACATGCAGCTCCAGATTTTGGGCACAGGTTGCAGCCAAACTTGACAAACTTTTTCAAAAATATTGAAGTAACAAATGGAAATCCCCCCCGCCCCCCTCCCTCCTTGCACACACGTGTGTTAGACAAGAGAACAGCTCTGCTTTGTGAGCAGAGATAAGAAATACTGTGCATTACATTTACCAGCAGGATTTTAACTCACTCCACTCAGAGGGTTGTGTAGTACATATAATACTCAGCAGACAGATAGTTACTCATATCTACATTCATCACTGAGACACACATTTTAGACAATTTTGCCAGTTGCCTATGAGAATTCAGCTGAAAATCTAGCACTGAACAAGCCACAGCATCATATTTTGAGTTTCCTATAAAATGTCATCAGGAAATGCTGGGGTGGTGTTTTTATTTCGTGTACTGAGGCAGTTTGTCAAGCACCAGCATTTACAACTCCTGCTTGCTTCAGATGGTCAAAATATGACAGAGAGCTGATGCAAGGAAGGGGAAATCATATCCATTCTCTGTTATAAGATTAATTAGGGAAGAAAGGCACCATGAAAGAGAGACAAAATTTTAAACACATACAAGGGGAGAGATTTATTGCTCATGGTGGGATATAAATCAACCAGTGACTGACTGTGATACACAAGCATAATGAGACAAGTCCAGTGCTGTATTCTCCATCTTTTACTTGACATCCTAAATGGATTATGCTTTTTTTTTTTTCCTGGGAAATTAGCTTACTCTCTTTGAATTTGAAGGTTTAAATGTTTCTGGAGCTGCCCTTATTGACATACAAACCTCCCATTGGCTTTGGCATCAGCTCCATGTGTAAGTTTACAATAGCTGTGGCCTTTTCTGGTGCAATTTAAGTCAAACATGCTCAATATGGAGCTTTTTTATCTTTTTAAACTCAATAATATTCAACTTTCTAACATCTTGTACTCTAATACAATCCAATCATCAACATGTCTTGAATTTCTTAGGAAACAGGTATTGAACTTGGTGTTTTTATCTATTGCACCTGAGAAAATTACGTTAAGCCTAAGAAGCAAAATGATTAAGATGAGGTAGACTATTTAATCTGGTTAAGGGCTCATTTGAATGCAGTGTTTGAAAAGCTTCCTTAAATTCTGTGGCTATAATTATGCGTGGATTTTACTGTAATTATGGTATTTTTTATAACTGATATTAAGAATTAAGCTGAAAATTTTTATTTACATGGTAGCTGATAATCTTCAGATAATAACTGAGGTATGACATTTGCTAATTTTGGGGTGAAGCCTCTCACTGAGTCCCCAGTCTGGGCTTTGAATCAGAGGCCAGAAAATTCAAGAGGGGACATTTTTTGCAACACACCAAACCCTTCTCTTGCATGAGAGAAGGTGACAACTAAAAAGTAATCCCACATTTTTTACAACTTATCTCCTCATAATGGCATTGACAGTTGGGATATGAGCGGGGATGGATGGCAGTACAACCAGTTGTGTCAGCTGTTATTGAAGCTGCCATTGCATTCATGAAGCCTAATTAACCAAGCCTATTTTAAAATCTGGGCAGGCATCTGAGTGCATGGTAAATGCTACTAATGTTCCTATGCAGAACTGCAATCCAGAGCTATAAAGATTTGTACTGACACCCCCAGAGATTTGCACATTCAGGGGTGGACCCAGATTATTGGCTCCACTTTCATGGTGGAGAGAGGGGCCTATTATTTGTGCTCCACTTGCTTTGGAAATTATACTTGAAACTCAGACTTAGGTTCATCTTTCCTTTAAGTAGGAAAAAGCCCCATGATTAATAACTCCTCAGAAAAAGAGATTTGTTATTTTTCCTCCTGGGCACAGGGCCCAGATCTGCAGCTTTGGGCAAAATCCAGCTACTCAGAGCTCAGATATATGGAGGGGAGGCAGGAGGCATCCTGACCTTTCCACCCTGTCTACCATTTGTATCTTCCTGAAATTTAATGGGGAGAATATTAGTGAGATTCTATGTAAAATAATTTTAAAAATTTAAAGAAGACATAGCTGAATCCAGCACACTCCAAAAGTGGTTTTTCTCTTCCTTCAGTTCTATGGGATTCTTCCTAAAGTATATATCAAAAAAGGCTGAACTGCGTTGGGCACTGGATGAAAATTTATATTATTTTTTAAGCTTTTCCCATTAAGATATTTTCTACAAACAACCTTCCCTATTTTCTTCAAAACACCTTTGTTTCTACAAACAAGCCACTAGGGTGGGGTGGTTTTTGTAAAGCCACATTGGCTGCTACATCAGAGGGAGCTTCACCTGCAGCCAACGACAAACACAGCACAAACATCCCTGCGCAGCTTTTCAGAACAACCTTACACCAGCAGCAGTTTGCTCCCATTACCTTCATGAATCCCTGTGCTGAGGACTGGATTTTTTATCTATAAATGCAGCTGCTGATGGAAATCAATGGGAGATTTGTATTTGTGGAGCCTGCAGGACCACGGATCAATAGCGCTCTTCCAGTCGGAGGGAGGAGGTCCAGAGCAGCCACGGGCTGCTGGAGGGACACGGGCTGGGCTTCACCCTGCCCACAGCTGCCTCCCAAAACCTGGGCAGCTGAGGGGAGCTACGAGGGGTGGGCCAGTGGCTGTTGTTTCACCAATATCCCTTGTCAGGTGCCGTGCCGGGCTCCTCACTCGTTCAGCTGCGGAAGGTTCCGGTTGTGCGGCTCGCCCGCCAGCGCCGAGGAGTTGATGGAGCTCCTCTTGAGGATCTTGTTTATGATGTCCTTCCACGTCTTCTTGTACTGGTGCCGCAGCAAAGAGTACACAAAAGGGTCTGAAACAGCTTTGCTGTAAGCTAAGCACTTGGAAATGATCCCCCAGTGGGAGTTGATGTGGACCACGGAGGATAATTCAACGAGTCTGGGGAAAGAGGGAGGGGGAAAGAGTGAATGTTAAAAATTACATTAACCCACCCCAAACCCACAAATTATTGCTGGGCAATTGCAGCAAAACTAAAGAAAAGAAAGCCCTGCTCATGAAAATGATTTTGTTGTCTCCTCTTCTACATTTTAAAGGCTGCAAATGTAAACTTGAGGCCTGTTTGCCAAAGTACCATTGCTTGGTCTCAGGGGAGTCAAATTCTTCTCCTATGAGCAACCTAAAAACCCAGCATCAGTCTGAACTCGTGGTCCTGGGTCCCCTCTAGAGCACCTGAGTCACCTCACCAGGGCTGCCCAGCTCTTTTGGCCAGTCCAGCTCCTAGAGAAGGTGCTGCCTTTGAACAGTGTGTCTGAGTTGTAGAAGCACACACGGAAAATTCATCGCTGAGAGATCTTGTGTCATACCTTTAAAAAACTGTCCAGTTCAAAGGGCAAGGATTTAACATTTGCAACAAATATAGCAAGACAAAACTTTAAAATTGAAAATTGTTGTGGGAGGGGGAGGGGGAAGAGCTTAATATACTCCTCATACCTACACTAGCCCAGATAGCTCACTGTGTGCTGAGGGAGAGCATTTTTGACAGGGAAATATTGATAACTCCCCACGCCTTTGAGCAGCATCAAAGGGCAGCTCTGTTCAATATGCCTCTATAGCTGTTAGAAACTATTGATTTTCATAGAGGTCAAACAGCCACGTGTGCTGTTACAGAGCCCACATGGTAGGTCAGGGCTTTGCTGGACCTGTCTGCAGCAGCAGGTGATCTTAAATCTGCCTGGGAAATACTTTCCACTTCCAAGGAGCATTCTGGAGGGTGGTTCCTGCAGCAGCAATGACGATAATGTTGGTACTTCAAGCAGTTTAGAGATGAGGGTTTTTTTTTCCTCAGCCATTCCCATTTCATAACCTTTCACTACAACATATTATTTAAAATAATGCTGGCAGATGTCACAGTCCAATCAATGTGAGGGACATTTCAGGTGGCCAGGGAATGTCACATGAAAATACTTGGGAATTGCTTGTGCCTCTCCACTGGTGCTGCTTGGCTCAGCAGCTCTGAGGTCCCAAAGAACCCTCATCTCTCCCATTTCTCTCTCATCTCAAATAAACAAATGTTCTTTCAACCTCTCCCTGTAATTCATGGTCCCACAAAGATCAGAACAGAGCCATAATTTTAATGCTCGACTTTCCAGGTGGTCTTATCTGGTGTCTTCTCTCTTCTTTAATAAAATGCAACTTATGGCATCCACGTTAACATGTTCTAAAATGAGAATTGACAATTTTGAAATTAATCATCTACTGAGTCATATTTGCTTTGTAATCTACCATGAGCCATCCTTGTTGTTCTCCACTTCATTTATTCAATGCCTACTTCACATTTTGAATTTCACCACGTTGAATCTCATTTGGATGATTTATTTTTACTGAGTGCTTTACAGATGTGAATTTGATTACGTTTAATTAAATTCAGTGGATGCCTTGAATAACCAAAATATGACAAATTTGTGTCTGAGGCTCTGTCAGTCAGTTCTATGAGACATTAACAATCTCCATTTAAAGCACATCAAGCAGACACTTCAGGGTTGCAAGCCTAGACTTGCTAATTTTACCTTCATTGACTGATCAAATGAAAAGCCTACACTTTTATTAGCAAGATCTTAAATATTTTCCTTGCATTCTGTAAGCTTCCTTGACATTTACACATTTTTCAATTCTCATGCATTATTTTTTATAGTAAATTATATTTGCTGTTATCAAGCAGCAAACACAGAAATGTAGCCAAACCCTGAGCTATGCATTTCCATTTCATGTACAAACAATTAAATGTCAGCCTTTCAAGGCACATCACAGAATTTATTGCCTTTGAAAGGTTTTCTTTCTCATTTGTGAGGGAAATGATATGCACAGCTTCCATTTTCATGAAACGTTTCAACCTAAAAGAAGACATTTTCAGTGAAGGTACATTAATATTTCAGTGCTACCTGTAAATTAAATTTTACAGTATCAGCTACATAATTCCCTGGCTTGCTTTCATAAGCCTCTCTTTTACTGTCTGGTCTTCAAACCCTTTTTATTTCAAAGCTGTAAGCTCTTTTCCTGTGATATTTTGTTCATATTTTAGAAACTTACAACTCTGTAGAGTGTGTCATTTCACACGGCTATCCAATTATTTTATTTCCCCTTCAGTAAACAAACAAGAATGCCATGTTGAAGAGTGTGACCTTGATCTCTACACACATAATGCACGCTGGAAATCCTTTATTTACATGTGCAGTTAACCACTAACACTAAAATATTTTACTGAACATGTGCCCACCCAGCTGGGATGCTGGAGAACACAAATTGCAGAAGAATTCTGAGCTTCTTGTGTGCCCAAGCAGGATCTGCATATGCAGAGGGTAAACATCAGTTTAAAACCAGGTTTTGCTTACCCCCTATCCCCCAGAGATGATACAACAGAATTTTAATCAACTTCTGCCTGTTCCACCATCCTTCTCTGTAACCTGAGGGCATGGGATTATGAACTCCTGCCTGCTATTACTACAGGATTTTTAATTTAAGGCCAATTTCCTCACACATTGACAGCATTTATTAACTTACATGAGCAAAGTTCTGTATTTCAGTATGAAATTCCTGGAGTTGGAAATGAATTTTAGAAACTTGTATGACTTATCTTCATTTTTCTTATGAAAAAGTTCCTTGGAGAAAAGAGGTTTGGAACAAGTATATTTAATTGCATAATGAAAAATACAGCAAAGGAAGAAATGTGTACCAGCAGGTTATTTTACAAAACAAGAAACAATCTATGCCTGGAAATATATAATGGGGGGATTACACCTGTGATGCTGGTAATGTGGAAACACTGGGTCAAAGGCAATCAGATCCTGATACACTACTTAAGATCATCCACTGAACTAATCAGAAGAGTGTTTTCTTGATAAAGGAAGTGCCTAATCTGATTTTTACCCCAGTGTGATCTGAAAAGCTCAGGTTTGCCCAGAGAAGCATTTATCTGTCTGGGGTCATGAGCACAACTCCTTCACTCGTTCATGGAATATTTTTAGTGTGGAAACAGGAAGATGTTATAGTGAAACGTCGTGATTTGCTGCTGTCAGCCCCCAGTTCAGGCAGTACTTAAGGGCATGTTTAATTGAAATATATTGCTGATTAGGAGAGGCTGAGCAAGGCACTCCCTGTCCTGACTTCTGTCCATGGATTGAACTGGGATTGATCGTGTCCCTCCTGAGAATGCAAAGCACTGGATGTAGTCCAGAAATTACACACAGTTACACACTTGCTCACACATTAAACTCCAATTCTCCCAACCCCCTTGGTGTCAGGGTGCTCGGCCCTGTGTGTGAGGCCCAGGGCAGGCAGGGATGAGTGTCCTGGAAGAACCAGCCCTGGAGGTGTCCAGCAAGGGCTCTCAGGGAGCTCAGCAGGGAGCTCCCCTTAGCCTGATGTGCAGCTGTGGGAACTGGAAAACAGAAACTCCCACAGACACTGAAGGGTTTGATCTGCAGCCTTGGGAGAAGCTTGGATTGATGTAAAAATACAATACACAGATATTAAGCAGAAAAATCATAAACTCATATTTCTATAGTTGTAAGTAAGAATATGCAGAAGTAAGGGAGAAACTGCACTGATAAGGTGGTGAAGGGTTTATAATGTAGGGGTGGGGTTGTGTGGAATAAACTGAGAGTTCAGAAGTCAGAACAGAAGCAGATGTGTGCCTGTGAGACAGGAGCCCATTGGACAAAAGTATCCTCAGTGCAGCAGAAGTGAGTAAAGGTGATGGGTCAGAAAAGCAAAATAAACCCTGTGGCACCTGTCCATTGGCTTAGAAAGTTCTAGAGTGCCTTGTAACAAAGAACTTGTGACTGCTCTTGAGCTATGGCTGAATGCTTGCTCCTCTGAAATCTCAGGGACTCTGAGCCTGATGTTTGTCTGAGCAATAAATCCTTCTTAGCCTGAAAATAGTCCCATCCCTTCATTATTAGCGGTGACAATGATATGCAGTGATCCTTTGACATATGTCAGAATTGAAAGGGCCAGGAATGTGGGAGGCTTCACCCCTCCTGACACGTCTGACCAGCACCTACCCCACCCCAAAACATCCTCATGCATCCAGGGCCTGCATTTCTCCTCTCCTCACCATCTCCCTCTGTGGAGAAGCTGCTCCTCAGCAGGAGAACATTGAAGTGATCCTTGTACAGTCTAAAGGGAGGAAACTCAGGATATTTCTACCCCCTCCTCTGTATTTTAAGGCTACTGGGACTCAAATTGGGATGCCATGGAGTCAAGAGGAGGTGGGGAGCTGGTGCCTGAGTGCTGAGATGCCTTTGGAGGAGCACAAAAATACTCCAGACAGTTCTGGTTAGAGCACTTGGTGTCACTCAGGATGAGCTGCCAGCTATTCTGTGACTGGGAGGATTTTCAGGAATTCAGAGACCTAACATGAAATGAAAATTAGCCATTTGCAAAAAGACAAACACTTTAATATCTTGCAGCTTGAGAATTAAGGCTCAATGGCCTTAATTACAAGTCTTTTCATACCATTTAAATGCATGGCTTGCAGTGGTGTCTTGTGGCCATGAAGGGAAAATGAAGGTAATTCTATTAAATTACTTAAATTTTCTAATTCTGGGAATTCAGGGTATAAGACTGAATTGGAAAAGCTCAAAGTTGGCCAAAAGTTCAATTATATTGATTCTTAATCCAGATTTTTAAATTATTTTTTTCAAGGTGGATCTGATTTGAATGAGGTCAGCCTCACTAATTTCTACTTAATAGTATTGGAATAGGAGATACCTTAATTCTTTTCTCTTTCTCTGTTGTGCATAGCAGCATCTCAGTTTTTCCAAAATCTTATAATAAGGAATGCAAGCTGTAAATTTCCTTTAACAGCTAGATAACTTTTTTTCCTGGATGTACTCACTTTCTAACACTTTTTATTTCACAGGAGTAATTTAGTGTTTCCCACAGGAGCCATTTCCAAAGATAAGCTGGTGGATAGATATCTACCATAAATCACAAGAAGATTTTTCAGTTATGAGCTAGCACAGCTTTGATATTTGATATTTATGACTAATAAACCCTACCCAATCAGACAAAACTGTTGTTTAAGCCTGTGGACTATGTTCTCACCTCAGCTGAATCTTGTTGACCAAATTTTTACAGTCTGAGCTATTCAGGCAAGATTTTCCCTGGAGATCAACCCCTGGACTGGGAAGTCAGTCAGAGCAGTAGGTGACAACAAAAAAATGTCTGTGATGCCTGGGGAAGGCTGCCCTAGAGCAGAGGCTGGGCAGAGCTAAAGAATAAAGCAGGGATTTATTAAAAGGATCTCCTGCATGGAGCCACCTTGGGCAGCACAAGAGCCCAGCCAGGGCTGCACCCAAGATGAACCAAAATGGTCACAAAAAATGGACAACCAGTCATGGGGTCTGTCACTGGGATCAGCTCTGCTCCATTTGCATCTTGCCGTTCATTGTCCCATTCCAGCTTTAGCCCATCAAGTCCCATCCTTCTTCTCAGTCTTCCCAGCCTGAGATTTGGATCCTTTGTCCTTGGTGCCCAGCTGGAGCAGGGATTGTTTTGTCTCCCTGCTCTGTGCACAGAGCTCCCCATCCCCTGATGTGAAGCCCAGTACACTAAAGCAGCACAGAATGGGAAAAATAGAAAAGCCAAAACCTGAGACATCATCTGAAAAACCTTCTGGTTTCCTAAATCCCTCCTATGCAAGCAGCACATTGACTGGGCTGAGTGAGCAGAGTCTGACCCTCAGACTGCATCAGGACTGAGAGGAGAAGCACTGGCACATTTTACATCATTTGTCAGCTCAGTAAATGCAGCCTCCGTTACCGGAGTGGGAGCGGCTGTACAGGAGTGGGATTTCCCCAGGAGACTGGAATGCTGCTCTGGCTCAGAGTGCCCTGCTTCCCTGAGCCAGGAGGGCACCTCAGCAGCCTTTCCCAGGATGTGGTTCACACTCACCTTGTGATTACATAAGGTGCAAAGCAAAGGATGAAGGTACCAATGAAGGTGCTGATTTTCTTCGTCGCCCGCTGCCTCCGTCTCCTCTGCTCCTCGAGACAGCGCTCTCGCACGCTGTGGGACACCCAACACAAACCACAACATCAGCCACAAATAACACCAGGCAAAAATTCCCAATTCCAGTTCGCTATGGAATGATGGAGAACAATCTGCTTTAGTTGTGCACTGCATTTAAATGGGACAAAACCAAATATTAATGCATTGTCTGCTCGTCTGACCCTCCATAAAGTTCCTGACAAGTACCTGGTTGTATATTTATGTTCACACACCCCCATTATATCAATTGATCTATAGAAAAACTGGTGGATTTCATCCTTGAATTCAGTTTGCAGCTCCTTCTTGAACTACTGTAGGCTGTATTTGCAGGCAAGTAAATGCAGCCTCCGTTACAGGAGTGGAAGCAGCGCATCAGATTTCCCCAGGAGACTGGAATGCTGCTCTGGCTCAGAGTGCCCTGCTTCCCTGAGCCAGGAGTGCACCTCAGCAGCCTTTCCCAGGATGTAGTTCACACTTACCTTGTGATTACATAAGGTAAGTAAGATACTCAGAGACTTGGAAAATATCCTGTTGGAATCTGAAATGCAGGGAATTCTCAGAACTTTGGGATTGTAAGCCAAAGCTTAGAATTAAACTCAGGATTTGATCTGAGACCTTGGAAAAGACTTCCAGACTTAGGTGCTAGAAGTGAGAATGTGGATTTAGAGTTTAAAGCAGAGACACTTTAAGTTAAAAAGAGGAAGGTTTAGAGTTTTAGAGTTTAAGATATAGAAAAAATAAAAGTAGTTACAAAGGAAAACACTGTGTTTAAATGGGACAAACCCAAACATTAATGCATCGTCTGTTCGTCTTACCCTCCACAAAGTTCCTGACAAATACCTGGTTGTATATTTGTGTGCACACACCCCCATTATATCAATTGATCTATAGAAAAATTGGTGGATTTCATCCTTGAATTCAGTTTGCAGCTCCTTCTTGAACTACCATAGGCTGTATTTGCAGGCAAGGTGATACTCACAGACTTGGAAAATATCCTGTTGGAATCTGAAATGCAGGGAATTCTCAGAACTTTGGGATTGTAAGTCAAAGCTTAGAATTAAACTCAGGATGTGATCTGAGACCTTGGAAAAGGCTTCCAAACTTAGGTGCTAGAAGCGAGAATGTGGATTTAGAGTTTAAAGCAGAGACACTTTAAGTTAAAAAGGGGAAGGTTTAGAGTTTTAGAGTTTGAGATATAGAAAAAATAAGAGTAGTTACAAAGGTAATAAAGAAGTTTAGAATGCAGCACTGTAGGTTTGTGTATTATAACATGATTGGCTAAGAAAGCTTACAGTGTAACATGGGTCCAGAAGACAAAATATTTAAGGACTGGGTCAAAAAGATAAATATCCTTGGTAGCAGTGTTTTATTGGTCAATAATTCCCTAAAAGGTATTGCAACTTAGGGTCTTGGGAGGAACAAGCTGAACCATTCAGTAACAATGCGAGCCAAACTCACCCTTCCTATGTGGAAGATAAGAAAATAAACCCCATCATCAAAAGCAATTCAGAGGTCCTGTCTCTAACTCATTCAAAATTCCTTCAAAAATCACCATATATCCAGGGTGGGATAGGGAACATGCTTCTTCCCTAGAAACAGCAATTCCAGTGCCTTGGAGAGGAGAAACGTCCCAGCAAGATACCCAACAAAAAAACCAAAATCCTAAGGGGAAAAAGAACATTCTGAACCTCCAGCCCAGCATACACAGTTCTCACTGCGTCCCACTGATGGTTATGGTACCCATAACCATCCCATCAGATCTGCAGGGCTGAAGGCTCCACAAAGCTGGAATTGTTTCACAAACCCACAGTCCGGGATGTCCTCATTCCTCACCTCAAGCCAGCCCTGTTTCTAACTAAACAAGTTTAAATTAGTCACAACTTGGTTTCTTTCCTACCTATGGTGTTTTAGGATGGTAGCTCTTCCTTTGGGTTTTCTGTTGGTGGTCTCAGCAGGCCACCAGAGAGTTCTGAATCCCCTCAGGGTGCCAGCAGGGCTGAGACCTTGCTTTCAGAGCAAAAAATCCCTGAAATCAGCACATTGGCTTGTGAAAACAGTGATTAATGTGAAAGCTCATCCTCCTCCTCTGTCTGCTTGAGGGACTCCTGTGCTCCCTATGGTTTCTGAGGGAAGTGGATGAGCTCCTGTCTGCTCCAGGCAGGTGGATTGGGCAGCACTGGGATGTCCCACAGTGCCAGGACTGCCTGTACCTCCATAAATCCCTTTGGGAAGGGCATAGCAAAGCCAGACTGCCATCCTGAACCCCTCTCTGTGCCCATGGCAGAGTTGCTGACCCCTTGCACAGATCTCACAGTGACACAGTCACTTCTCAGGCAAGCTGAATGGGCTGGCCCCTGTCCTGCACTTATATATATATATTTATTTATTTATTTATTTTTTAAAAAACCCAACTGTTTGGCATTAGTCTTTCCATTTTTGTTGTAAATTTTTAATTGATGACTCACTCTCAGGCTCCACACTCTCTGAGGCTCATGGCCATACCCTTACATTATTTACTTCATCTGTAAATGTTTTATCAACACCCAAACACACATGCTGTGTCCTGATGATCCCAGTGTGTTTCAGTGATCTCTGTGGCCATGAGCTCCTTTGGTTCTGTTGATGAAAAAGTGTTTCTTTTGTTCCATTCTGAATTTGGTCTTACATTGTCAGGCCCAGAGAGCTATCATGATGTGATGAAATAAATACTGGAGAAAAAGTTTGTTCTTCTAACAAATTGTCTTTCTCTTAAAGAAAATGACACATTTAAAGGTGTTACATGTTGTATATGTGAATTATTTGCAGCTAGAAATGACAGCTGAGAAGGGGAAAAAAAATCCACCTTTTCAAGGGAACCTGTGTGCTTTCAATTCTGCAAGGGCTGGGGAGCTTGGAGTATTTTTATGTGCAGAAAAATGATCTGAGATTTTCATGAGCTTTGTTTAAGACCTGTGTTCTTAAACTCAGAATATCCCAAGCCCATGGCAATACAGGAAAGTGACTCTCCAAAACAGGTTCAATTGAGGTGCTCTTAGGGAGGAGAGGGCGATGTAATTTTTGTCTCTGTTTCCCCAGTCACATCTTTTCCTTTCTGGCACATGCAAAGCTGTCTCTCACTCCTGGAGCTCCCCCATGACTATCCTGGTAGACTTAAACCCATTTCTTTTGTTCAGCCCTTCCAGATGTATCCAATAAATGCCACATCACAGAAGAAGGTATTTTATCTCACTCCTTCATGTAGACCATGCACACAGATGAATGTTTTGGTTTTGCACACATTTTCATGCACTAAGATAAGGCACGTGTGAGTTGTAGCAGTGACATCAGTAATAGAGCAGGATTATTGGCTAAGCTTTCATTTAAATATTTTAATATCCTGGGAAATCTGAGCTATATCCCCTTGAAGGTTTGGTATTTTAAACAAAGTTTATGGGATATTGGACCTTAAGATGTGTAGAGCTGGATACACCAAAAAGATAGTATAGATAATTTAAATTAAGAAATACAGGGGTTAAGCACTTAAGTGCAGTTTTGCCCAAATCTCCCACAATACCCAAGATATTTTGGTCTTAAGAACAAAGAAAAAGCAGGATCCACTAAAAAAAACTCAGCTAACTTGAAATGCCACATGCCCTCAACATTCACACATATTTGCAGGGTATTTGGGGGTTTCCTTTGTGCTCGTCCTGAATGATCTTCAGGAGATCACTGGTGTCTTTCTAAGTCACAGGTAATAAAGCCATCTGCCACAACTCCTGTCACCAGAACCCCCTGCGGCTGGATTCTGAGTCATGGGAAGCAGAAAATTGTCTGTACACATTTCCCAGCGCTGAAACTGGACCCTGCCATGAGCCAGAGGAGTCAGAGTAGCCTAAAGTGAGATTGCAAACTTTGCTCTCTTGTTTGGGCTCTCCCAGCATCCACAGCTGTGCTGTCAGGTACTAAGGGCACCCTGAAATTGCCTGCTACACAATGCAAGTGATGCCTTCCTTATGAGAGGTTTCTGAGCATCTCTGACTCTGCCAGCAGAGCTGCAGCCCCTGTGCAGCTCTCACGGGAGGGTTGGTGGCCTCAGATCCTTTCAGCACAGGAGCTGTCACTGGTTAAAGCAGCCCCTCCTGGGGTCTAATCACCCACCAGCTCTGCGGGGTAGGAAAGAAACTAAAACTCTTGTCTTAGAGAGGCACCGGAATAAGCTGGTGCCAGAGGTACAGGCAGTGGTGCAGGTCACCCACAGCAAAGTGCCTGCCCAGCTCTGGCTCCCCTGAAGGGAGGAAGCATCATTCCCACAGCCCCACTGAATCCACCCCGCAGTGAGAGGATCACAAAGTGCACAAACACCCTCAAATCAACCTCGACCAGGAAAAAATGTAGGGGAGGATAAGCAACACTGAGGTTTTTGCCCTTTTACTAAACTTTGCTGTGCAGTCCAGGCATACTTTTAGCATTAGGCAAAACGAGTGGGGTTTCAAACAGCCCTGGTGGGTTTGTGGCACTTTCCTGGGAGTAATCACCAACATCTCCTCATGCTGCAGGAGCTGAGGCAGTTGAGGCACAGTTCCTCAAGGAGACAGCATGAAGGACAGGAGGGTGTTTTTTTCCTCAGTGTGATTGGTGAATAAGGGAAGATTTATCCCTGTATTTCTCAAGAACGGCAGCAAGACTTGCCCAAAGTTCTGCTCTGCATTCTTGGTCAAGAGACAGCTCAAACAGCTTAACAGGAGGATTCTGAGCAAATGTTTCTGTCCCTCTAAAATGTGCTGCCCTGCCCTGATCCTTCCAGACCTGTTTGTCTTAGCCTCAGGCATCCCCAAAGCGTGACCTGTGTTTGAGGACAGCCACATGTGCTCTGAGCCCTGCAGCTCTGCTCCTGGCTGCTGCAGAGGGAGAGGCTGGTGGAGCAAAGGGGAGCAGGGATGGTCAGATGGGATGTGTGGCATGGGACTGCCCTCTCTGTCTGCTCTCTGCTGTCCTCTCTTCCAGGCAGATTTCCTCCACACACCAAGCCTGCATCCCTTCCAGACCTATACATTGATTATTCATGCAAGATTTATGGCTTGTGCATAATCCCTGCTGTGACTTCTGCACACACTCCTCTCCCTGTTCGGTTCTTGCCTTCCAGCCCACAATCCTGACAGTCCCTGGGGACTTTTCTCCTCTTGTCTCGAGGCACAAGGGGCTTGCCTAAAATCTCCCATTTGAAACGAGCTTTATACATCTCTTGTTTGTCACATTAACACTGCTACCGAAATTCTCTCTCACTTAAGGTTTAAGTACAGGCATTCGAGCACATGAATTTTGCAGATGTAATTCCCTTAAGGATTCTGCCTTCAGGAATGATAAAGTTACAGAGAGCACAGCAATGGGGAAACTGCTGGGAAAAGGAGCAGCAGGAAGCGCTCAGCTTCTCTTCCAAACTCCAAGGGACATGTGCAGCCTCCTCCCTCTCAGGGATCCAGCAACGCTTTTAGGGCTGACAGTGTCCAAAATATGCAAAGCGATCAACCACTAAATCCACCTTCAAAGACAAAGGGCAGTGATCTGATCACTGTCCCAAAGGGAAGTGCATGCTTGGCCAAAACAGCCTGTCCATTTGCTCTCCCTCCCAAAACAAGTCCTTAAGCCTAACAAAAAATGAGTTCAGCAATCAGAGCATTAAACACAAGTGAAAAGAACCATGCAGGACAGAAACAGGCTGAGGGGATGTTTGTTTCCTCCCCTCCCAATCCCCTGCTGTGAGACACGTTAATCTCTATTTACACAACACTGAGCCCCCTCCTCACTTCTTCTGCCAGGAACAGCTTCTGAACTCAGGGGAAGCTTACCTGGGATGGATGTCCACAAGCAGCACCAGGGTCTGCATAGTGATCACATCGATGCGCTTGCAGTGGAACCGTGCCACCTTCAGCACTTTGAGATAGGTGAAACACAGCACTACCAGGGAGAGGAGGAAGCTGAGGGCGTGAAAGACCCCAGTGAAAATCACAAACTGTGTCCTATCCTCTGGTCTCTTGTTGTAGAGCGTGCAGGAGGCGTAGAGGTGATGGAAACCCACCCAGGAGAGAGAAGCTGCCACTATGGGGAAGGACGCCGAGTGCAACCACGTGTAGCTGAGAATGAGAGCGGCGTCCCGGTACCTCATCTTGGAGTGGTAGCTTAGAGGGAAGACCACAGCAATCCACCTGTCAATGCTCAAAGCTGCCATGCTCAGCATGGAGTTGGTGGTGAGGAAAGTCTCCAGGAAGCCCACAGCGTGGCAGACCTGATCTCCTGCCGGCTGACTTTTGTAAATGATCCCAGCCAGGGTCAGGGGCATGCTGGAGACGGCCATCAACAGGTTGCAGAAGGTGAGGTTGAGGATGAACAATCCCGGCACCTGCTTGCGGATGTCGGCGCTGTACAGGAAGCACATCAGCACCAGCACGTTGGCCAGCAGGGCCACGAGCATCAGCAGCACCACCAGGAAAGCCAGGAGCAGCTCCCAGATGCTCATGGTGCGTCCAGTCACAGCAGGGACATCTCCGGAACTGCGCCGCGCCGGCACCGGGGGACCATGGTGCGAGGTGCCCCCGCCTCGCCCTCCTGCCCAGCCCGCTCCCTCCCGTGCATGCCCTCCGTGGTTTTAGAGGAGCTGCAGCTTTCTCCTCCAACCTCCCCCTCCTCGCTGCTCCTTTCCACGTCAACGCTTCCCGAGACGTGCACAAAGGCACTGGGAATGCCCATCAAACTGCGAGGAGGGCTTAAAAAATATCAGCAGGGCTGAACCACTGCCTGCCGTCGGTCCATTCGGAGGAGAGCGTGTTATTCTGAGAAGCTGCTCTCCTGAGATCCCTAATTGTCAGCCCCAAGCTTGCAAGCAATGCACCGAGTGGATTGTGCTCTCTTTCTGCCTCGCTTTCTGCCTCTCTCTCCCTCTGTGTCTTTCTCTCCCCTCCCCTCTCCTCCAAGCCTCACTCCCTTCCAGGCTGAATGTAACCTGCTTTTTATGATCACAGATAAAAACCCCATTAATGGATTAAAGCGCGCACAGTGCTGGTGATTCGCAAACGTGATTATGTCATCCCTGCTCCACAACCCCTCCCCTTCTCCCTGCCACCGTGACTAGACTTTCCTCAAGAGAAATCCCATGCTTTCATTTAATTGATTTAGCCATTAATTTGAACACGAGCCTTGTAACCGAATTCCTGCACTCCGGCGTGTTCCCCACATTTCTGTGCATCACTTGCAGTGCTGCTGCTTGCTCTCAGCCAGGGCAGGGGCTTTCTTTTCTCTTCCTTAGCTCTGCTCAAAGAGATGGGGGAAATGGATATGTTCTGCTACTTCTCTGGAGCTGTCATTAGGCTACGGGAATGGTTTTACTGCTGGGTTCAGCACTTTGCAGTTCGCTGTCTCCAAACACCATGTGGAGGAGGAAGCTGCTTGCTTCCCTTCCTTTAAAAGCAGGGAAATCAAAGCCCAGATGCTAGAGCCACATGCCCAAGGTCACAGAGCAGGTGAGGGGCAGAGGCATCATCATGCTGCAGGTACCTTTATTCCCCCAGCCATTCTCCTCTCCAAGAGTTTCTCCTTCCTCTTAATCAAAGCCTCCCTCCCTGTGAGGGTGAGCACCCTGTGAGATCCAAACTAAAAAGCAGCTTGGCAGAGGGAATAGGAATGAGTCTGACTTGCACAAAATTAGGTGTCAAAATTAAGTTTGTTTCAAAGGACGGAGCGGGAGCTGATTTCTCGTTGCTTTTCCTGTCTCTTTAAATCAGTTTTAACCGGGGAGGCTGAGAGTTTGTGAGCAATCAGGACAGCTTTCTGATCGAGGCAGCCAGGCTTTAATCCCTGCACAATAAGAAGGCTAAAGATACCCTGCAGCAGAGTTATTGGGGCTTAGCAAGTGCCTCTGCACGTGTGGGAGAGCTCGGTGCTCGATGCTCGCGCAGTTTTCCCTCGGAGCCCTCCAGAGCTGAGCATCTCCAGGAGCAGCAGCTGCTCATTGCAGCTCAGGAGCAGAGCTGGCACCCTGCTCGCTGCCAGAGCTTGGCATGGTGGAGAAAAAGCCTCTTCCACTGCAGTTTTGGTCTGTTTTGTTTTCAAAAGCCAGGCTTTGAAAGGAGCAGCTCAGGGTCAGTCCCTCAGCCCTGAGAGCTCCCTGTTTCCAGAACACAACTCCTGATGCTGAGGGCATGAGGAAGGACTTACAGTGCTTGTCTCCTTTCCAAAGTCAGGGAAGGGGTGGAGTGACCATCCCTGGGAGAGCTGAAAAAACCTGTGGATGTGGCATTTGAGGATGTGGCTTAGTGATGAACGTGGTGGAGGTGTTGGGTTGATGGCTGGACTTGATGATCTAAGAGGGATTTTCCAACCTTTGTGATCCCGTGAGAAAAGCCTAAAGGTGTTGCCTTCTTTAAAAACGAGGGGTTGCTACCCTCTTAGAAGAGGTGGACTGAGGAAGTGAGGGAGAAGAGGAAAGTTTTGCTGCTGCTGCTGCTGCTGCTGCTTCACAGCACCAGAACCTCAGCGAGTTTCCTCCTTGGGTAGGAAGCAGCAGCCCTGCTGAGAGGGGTCTCCTGGAATCCACAGCCTGAGCAGGGTGTCCAAGGGATGCTCAGGACAGCTTAAATCCTTTAAGCTCAGCAGGCAGAGGCAGCTGCAGGACCACAGGAAGGTGCTGTGTGAGCTGGGAGTCCCTGTGAAGAAAAATGTGGGAAAACTTGCTAGGAAGAACGGGGCGGGGGGGGGGGAATGGGAAATTCTGGTGATATATTTATGAGAGGCAGGAACTCTGTGACAGGGTAAAGGGGAAACTCACCCCCAGTTGGCATCAAGGGGATTCCTGGCCCTTCTTTCCACACTCAGCCTCCTCCTGGGCTCAAATGAACCCTGCAAGACCCCCGAGCTGCACAAGCACTGGGAAATTCAGATTTTTCCCTGCCTCCAATGCACGAGGCCCTGGGTTTATAGGGTGGTTTCCTGACACAGCATGCTGTTATCCCTTCAGTGAGCTGTGGTGCCCCCAGGATTGAAAAGCTCTGCTCCTGAGTAATTCCCTGCTGTGACAGGGGTCTGGCATCAGTGTGAGCCTGGGTGAACAGTGGGGGAGGAAATTCATGCCCGGAGAAAAAGGATTAGGGATGACGGTGGGGAAAAGAGGATTCTCCCTAAGATGGGGATGTGAAATAATGAGAGGCAGAAATGGGAGAGTTCAGTGAAGCTGTGATGGAATATGGAAGGTCAGATCTAGGGGAAAATCTACAATTAAGGGGAAAACCTTTGTAGATATCAGGAGGAAGCTGAAGCCTTTTCTCAGTGAGTAATTTGAGTGTCAGTGTGTATTTTGTATTCTGAAGGCCCAAGTGATTTACATAACTAATTCCCCTGTTGCTAGTCCCTGTAAGAGGGGGTTTGCTGAACACTTCTGGGTTTATTTATTTTGTGTGCCTAAGGGAGCACGATGGACCCATGAAATGGCTTCATTTTGTACAAATCAGGAGGAAGGAATCTGCTGGGCATCTATCGAGGGCTAACCCCAGCTGGCAACTGAGCACTGCTCAGTCACTCCCCTTTTCCCAGGGGATGGAATCCTGGGATAGAATCACTGAGTCATTTGGGTTAGAATAGAGTCCAAGACCAGAGTCTAAGGCCTTGGGCCAGAATCTAAGGAAGAAAAGGAAGCTCTTTAGGCGCTTGTGTGGGTAAACTTTGGTCTCTCCTCAGCCAGTACTATGCAAACTTGGCAAAGCTGCTTGATGGAGACAGAAGCCACAGGTCTGTGTCTCTTTGGGGCATCAGAGGTGACATTTACACCTCCCCTGTCACCTTCCCTGACCAAAAATTTATTTACTTCAGTCCCTACTCTCCCCAGCCCCAGATAACAAGCATCATCCAGTGGATTCTTGCCTGGCTCCCTGTGGTGGTGTTCTCAGGAGTCCCAAAACGAGAGAAGAGATGAGAATCTTGACTCCATGTTTCAGAAGGCTGATTTATTATTTTATGATATATATTATATTAAAAGAAAATGATATATTAAAACTATACTAAAAGAATAGAAGAAAGGATTTCATCAGAAAGCTAGCAAGGAAAAAAGTGGAATGATAACAAAAGCCTGTGATTCTCAGAGTCTGGGACAACTGGACTGTGATTGGCCATTAATTAAAAACAACCACATGAGACCAATCAAAGATGCACCTGTTGCATTCCACAGCAGCAGATAATTATTGTTTTTCTTTTCCTCTGAGGCCTCTCAGCTTCTCAGGAGAAAAATCCTGGCAAAGGGATTTTGCAGAAAGCATCATGGCTGCATCTCCCTCCTCTCCAGCAGGTTCTGTGTGTGGCACACTGGGGCTAACTGGGAGCTCCTGGCCAGCCAGATGGCTTCTCATGGGCCACCACTCTGGGGATGAGGCCAGAGAAGCCTTCACCTGAGAGCCCTGGAGCTGAGAGTGCCAGGACAGCTCCCCAGCTGCTGCCCAGAGCCCTCCTGGGGAATTATCCACGCTCGGGCTGTCACCGAGGCTTTGCTTCATGGAATTAAAGAAACATCAGGCACGTGGCTGGTGCTCCTGGCACTTCTGCCTGCTGGGTGGGTTTTTAAGGACTCTCAGGGCAGCTGAGGAAATCAAATCAAGCCAGGAGGAGCAGAAAGGCACGGGAAGCTTTGAGTCAGGCAGGGTTGGGGGTGGATGTGTGTGTAGGTGGATGGCAGAACTTTCTCCTCCCTGAGCTCCTTTGGAGCCAGGTGAGAGCTTCCTTCCTTCCTGGGGACCAATTAGGGGATGAGCAAGCTCAGTGACTTGGTCCCTCAGTGTTATTCTGGCAAATGCAGGATGTTAAATGACATATTCCAGCAGGGGCTCTGCTTCACAATTCATATTTTAGAATCACTCCCTATCAGCGCCATCAGTGATGCAGATATTGAGTCACACTTCATCTTCATATGGAGCTCTGTAAGAACAGCATTCTCTTAAAGGAGAGAGTGCGTGGATGTACCTGCTTTATTTGGTTTACCTCAAAGACAAAACGGGGGGCTCAAAATAGAGCTTGGGCTTTAGATTTTAATTGCACTGCCATTTCTCACCCTGGGAAATATTTATTAACAAAAAATAATTAGCTACATTTTAATGCTTCTAAAGATATAAGAGAATTCTAGTTTGGTTTTCAGATTTTTTTTTTTGTTCTCAACCTATTTTTACTCCTCGCCTCTTGCTTAATGCTAATGAATAAAAGAGTAACTAATGGGAAAATTAGCATCTTTGAGGGATCTTGAAAAACTCCAATTAAACAAACAAAATTCCATCTTATTTAAATGGAATTCAATTAGTATATCCATAATATCACAGCCTGTAGAGTTATTCAGCACACACCAACACCCTTTGTGTTTCAAACTTTTCTGGAAAGAATGATTTCCAGCCTCCAGGAACTGCTGAAATAATATATGAGAAATATAATAATAAAATATAATAATTCTAAATAGAATCTTAGAGTGGCTTGGGTTGGGTGGGAGCTGAAAGCTCATCCAGTTCCACCCTGCCATGGACAGGGACACCTTCCACTGTCCCAGATTGCTCCAAGCCCTGTCCAGCCTGGCCTTGGACACTTCCAGGGATCCAGGGGCAGCCACAGCTGCTCTGTGCCAGTTTCCCATTTCCCTTTCTCTCTAGGATGTTTATTGCAGCAGCTGAAAGAGAATTGTCTTTGCAATCAGAGCTGCCTTGTGAATTGATGTAGCAGCCTGAGCTTTGCTTCTCCTTGGGAAGTTTGTTCCTGTTCAGGGGACCTGGAAAGGGCTTGAAGAGACTTAGGGACCTGTACCCAGGTGAGAAAGTGGTGGAACTGGAAGGTTTTTATTCAGGGAAAGGAATTAACCTCAGGGTGACCTCTCATAATGTCACCCGTGTTGTGCTGTCACTCTGGGATTTAAACTGTCCTGGGCAAAGCACTGGGTATTTGAAACGCAGAGGAAGAAGGAAGACAGTTGCTAATTTAAAGATCCCAAATATTCCAGGCTGTCTGAAGACAGGTAAAGAAAATTAGTTCCCAATATTTTAGGAGTAAAGGCAGGACTGGATTTGCTAGATGTTACATTTTATACTGGTCCTGCATGTGATATAAGTGGTATAAGTGACACCTGTCAAATCTACACTGCTCTAGATAGAACTTGTTCACTTTACCCTGTACTCCTTCAAAATGTCAGAGCAGAAATCACTTTTGTCACACTTGCTCTTTTTAGATGTGTGGTATTTCAATTTCCTCTTGTTTTAAACTGGGCTGGCTCCCTCTCACTCAGCAAAGATGAAAATAGAGGCTTGAACAGAAGGCTTTCAAAATGAAACGTAGATGTCAGTGCCTGCTTCTATATAAAAAGTCATGCATGAGCATGCACCCTTGTAAACTTCCATTTAGCAATTAGCTAAGTATTTTATTTCTCATAATTTCCTCTACTATAGCAATTTATTGTGGGTATTCTTATCTATCCATTCTTTGCATGACATGTCCATTATTAATTGTGTTATCTCATGATTGCAATATTTGATTTTTGCATCTTGGTTGGTTTGGGGTTTGGTTTGTTCAGGTTTTTTTTTTTAAGCTGAACAGAATAGCATTTCTGCTCTTTCTAATAAGTTCTGCAGGGGAGGAGGTTATGATACATATGGGGATGATCTAACCAAATATGTCTGTTTTATTAACGAAGGATATTTGGGTCTTTGCCACAGGCTGGGCAGAAGAGTTTGGGTTCAAAAATACATTTAATTTCCATGAGCATATGTTTGTTTTTTTTTTTTTTGCAGAGCTTGGTTTTGCTTTGCCTCCCTTACTCTGATGGGATTTTGGATTTTAGGGCTCAACCCCTTCTGTGTCACCTGCAAATTCTGCACAACTAATTTAAATACACTGGAAAGCTTATTAAGGTTATTCTAGCTCAGGGAAGGAGACATCCAATTCATTCTCTCAGAGACTAAAAGACTCATTGCAAAGCAGTCTATTAAGGGCTTAAGTTTTGTCCCTGTAACAGCTCTTTTGGGGTTGTGATTCCCTTGGATCTGTGATATATTGACAAGGTTTTATAAGGCTTTTTTCACTGGCAGCTTTTCTACAAGTCCAGTAGGTTTAAGGACTTTGAAATTCTAATTTTAATTATTGATTTGACTGGCTTACTGTGGTAATGAAGAAATTATGCAATCCCTTCAGTAAACTCAGCAGCCTTTTAAAAATACATGAGTTATTTCCAGGCCATAGTATGGGAAGCACTATTAATGAGGCGTGGCCTGCCCTTGCCATCAGTTTGGCTTTTTCATTTTGAAATGTTATTAGTGTAAAAGGGTTTTGGTTAGAACCTGTAAATCTCAGTCAATATTTTACAAGCAAAGTAGAATCATAGCATGATTTGGGCTGGAAAGGACCTTAAAGATCATCTCATCCCACCCCCTGCCATGGGCAGGGACACCTTCCACTGTCCCAGAGTGCTCCAAGCCCCAGTGTCCAACCTGGCCTTGGGCACTGGCAGGGATGCAGGGGCAGCCTCAGCTTCTGTGAGTAAATGGAGGGCAAAAGGAGGTGAATACTCACCACACTTGATTTCTATATTAAATTATTATTATTATTATTATTATTATTATTATTATTATTATTATTATTATTATTATTATTGTTGTTGTTGTTGTTGTTGTTGTTGTTGTTGTTGTTGTTGTTGTTGTTGTTGTTGTTGTTGTTGTTGTTGTTATTTCTATTATTGGTATTATTATTTCTATATTGAAAAGCAAAGCAATCCTGTGTCCATCAACCCTAACCAGCAGGTTCTGAGCCTGACATGGAAATCACCAGAAATGCAGCTGTACTAGCATTCCCTTGCAATCCAGGAAGATTACAAGAATCAGTGGCTGCTCTTTGAAAACATCTTGTATTCTTCTATCAAATTATTGAGATGGCAGTAAACTGGAAGAGCAAATCCTGGGATCCTTTATTGACACCAAACAGGACTTTAGCTCTGAGATATCCCATTTGTAGCTCCACCAGTTGCTTTCTACAGCAAACATGACCTCCATTTTATGGCAGGTCCTGTGTGATGGCTCTCCCTGGGCCTGGAGCAGAGCACATTCCATAAAAAAATACAAATGCAAAATGGGTGAGTTATGTTAAATTCCACAAGGGTTAATATTGTTTTTTTTTTGTTTAGTAGCTCAACCCAAAGAGTCTGAGGTCTGGTTTCAGGAGATCCATCCTTTGCCAAGATGCAGCTGCTGCAGGGTTTGTGTTCAGGAGCTCAGCAACGTCCCTCATCTCTCTACTGGTGGAGAACACAGGGATAAAACTCCTCTAAAATAGTCACAGCCTTTCAGTCAACTCCAACTCTGCCTCGTCATCTCCTTTAAATTTTTCCAATCCGGTAAATGTTTAAAATAACCCAAACAATGAAATAGGAAATATTGGCCACTCCCATGTAGGTTACCTGGAATGGAAGAAAACTCAGACAGAGACAGAACCAGCCTGGTGTCCCAGCTCAGCAAGATCCTGATGAAAAAATCTGGAAAGCTGCCCAGTCCACAGCAGTACTGTGCATTTATTAGCTGTAAATCAACAGGGATACCTCCAGTTTCATTTTACCAAAGACTCCTGTGAGTTAATTTTACCAAGAACTCAAGTGAGTTCTTCCCATGGAAAAAGTTGATTGAATCCACATTCATGTCGACTTTTTCCATGTCTACTGGTTAATCCATTTGTCTTTTTAAAATATTCTTCTGATAAAGGTTCAGAGAATTCATGAGAAAAGAAAAAAAGCAAACACACAGGAAGATATAAGATTTGTGGAAGGAGCAAGTGAGGACAGAGACTTTGAAGTGAGCTGTTAGATCCTCTATATCATAATATTCTAGAACATTTTTTTTTTCACTTTTCTTATATTAAATTTCACCTGATAGCTGGGATTCTAGCCACAAAACCTAATTAGAAGGAAGAAAAGAAGAAAGTGGTGAAGTTTTGTCTATGTCCCTAATCACTCTTTGATTTTTATCAAGCCAAGGCATAATAAAGATCACCTGCAATTATCTCCCACGCAGAAAGATGACTTCCTTTTGTCAGGAATCCCTGGCAGCCAGACCCAGGAGCCCTGGGTTTTTTATTACCTGGGGCTCCAGGAACACCTGCATTTTCTTGGCAAGCTCTGGAGATGAAAATGCTTTTACAGCGTTCATGTTGAGAATTTCCTCTGCAGCCCTCAGTGCCTCATTGATCTGGTGGCTGTAAAGAGGGAAAAATTAAAGGAGTTGCTGACGGATTTCGCAGTGTTGAGGATCTCCTGCTCTTCATCACGAGTTTTAGCTTTATTTAATTAACTCTGAGTCCCCACTTTTGTTATTTGTGTGAAAGCCAAAGCCCCTAAAGATTCGGACAAAAAGCTACAAATGGGGATTTGCTTTCCTTCCAAAATTCTGATCTATTTCTCTCATGTGAAAGAAAAAAATGTTAATTATCACTAGCAAACAGTTCTTTTTAAATTTCCATTTGAAATCAGTATAATTTAATTAGCTTCAAGGAGGTATTCCTCCTCATCCTCTGGGCCTGGAAGGTGAGGAAACAGTGCAGGAGGAGCATCCCCACATCTGGAGACACAGGAAACACCCCTCAGACCCACAGCCAGATGCTGCTGGAGCTTCTTTTTACTTCCAGGTACACTGTTTGAAATGGGAAAAATGGCTTCAAAAATGGCTTTAAGTGCAGAGAAATTGAGCTTGTCTTGATGCAAATCTCTGCAATATTTCCTCATTTGCAAACAGTGCTGTTGCCTTGGATTTCCAGCCATCATCATTCCTCCCCTCTGGACATTGGCTTCTCCCCTTTTTTGATTCCAGCTGTGGAAGGTCACACTGAATTTTGAATTTATTTCATTCTAATCTTTCTTGCAAACCTTCCCTCATTTCTTCCCTACTTTCCTTCACTTTTTCCCTCATCAGAGCTGTTTAACATCTGACAGTCTCCCTTTGGTGCTGACTTAAGGGAAGGGAAGAGCATCCCAGTGAGTGATACAGGAGAGCACAAACACAGAATAATATAAAGTTCAATCCAATTAGCAGAAACTGCTTGTCTGCCCCTCAGGAAATCCTCCAATTCACCCTGGCAGGGCAATGAACCCTTTCAGATCATGGGATCACAGACTGGTTTGGGTTGGAAGGGACCTTTAAAGGTCACTTCCTTCCTTATGTGTTACATGGAGGTGGCAACAGGATGGAAAGGGCAGAAAATCCAAATCTTTTGATGTCAAAAACTGGACAATTTCTGCCCATGATTTTCATGTAGTCTTTGGAATTATTTCCAGAAAGAAATCTTGTAAAAATTTGCCCATTTTAGGGACAAGTAAAAGCTGCCTTAAAAAGATCTGTAGGGTTGTTGCAACTGGAGGAGATGGAAAAGAAATATTGAAACAAACTTGGGGGCTTTATCAACAAACAGCTTGCTTGGTCTAATAAAGTGTAATTGCAGAGACAGCCATCTCCTTTTGCAACAGGGACACCCAACTTCTGTGTTCCCTCTTGTTTCCAGAGCAAGAGAAAAGCTCATATTTATCCACTGAGTCAGGAATCAGCTAAAGTCAATATTTTTATTTCAAAGTATGCTTTGGGATTTTTTTTTCCTTTATAAACCTCGCAGGATGAGTCCTGCAGTGCCAAACCCCAGCTTTAAGATGATTTTTTCTGACAAGACATGCATCACTGAGGATATTTGCCTGTAATGGAAGTGATGGCACAGGTTTGTGAACACAAACCTGCACTGACACAGGCTCAGAGAAACCCTCTGTGTTCCACATGGAGGTTCCTCAAAAGCCATTTTTCCTCTGTGACACCCCATGAGGGTTTAACCCACAACAAATTTGAGCCAAGTGCTGTGATTTTCCAGCTTTTCACAGAGTGGTCTGAGCTGTGGTGGCACAGGGGATGAGCAGTGTGTAAAATCCCTGGTGTGGGTGGTGATCCTGGGTGTAGCAGTGAGTATTTACTGCCTTTCTCTGCTCAGATCCTATGAGGTCTAAGGGCTGTAACTGCTGAAATCCTTTTTTCCATCCCAGAAAGGACTGGAGGCTCTTTACAGCCTTAACTTGCTCCCAGTTATCCACAGAGATTTCAGAATGAGGAATGAGGTAAAAAACCCTTTCTTCTCCATCCCTGAACTGATAACAGGAAAACTGGACTCATAATCTTGTTCCTTCTTCTTACACCTCTCTCTTTGCTGAGCATGAGAATAACCCTGGCTGCTGTAATTGTTCTTGGAAAATTGCTACAGATAGACGGAAATACAGACAGAAATACAGACAGAAATACAGACAGAAATAGAGATAAATCCCTGAATATTCCAGCATATTACCTTTATCCACCAAAGGGCAGGATTAGTTGCTGTGCAGCTTTATTAAACACTGTATTGGATGATTTTCACCAGGGAAAGCTGTATTATAATGGGGGTGAAAAAGAGCACAGGAGGAGCTGCAATAAAAATTCCAAGAGGCAATACTTTATCCAAACAGAACTTCATCTGTTTTAAGGGATTTGGTAGCAAAGTTTTTTTGCCTCATTCCCTTAATTTTTTAATTCTCCCATTGTAGGATGCTATACCTGGCATGTAGGGAGCCAAGGAGGGATTTTCTGATAATGTGATTTAGAGAATCACATATTATTTAGAGAATAAGATATTAATATATATTTTCATTGCCTAGCTCCTGGGTCAGAATATCATATTAGCTCCAAGACAAATTAAGAGAAGGATTTTGCTTGTATGGGAATTAAAGGAGCATGGATTCTAAAAGGGCTGGGTTTGTGTGAGCACCTGTAAGTATAGGTGGGTGTGGACTTGGAAGAGTGGGAACTGGGAATAGTGACACTCCTTACAAAAACAATGTCCTGCTCAGACTTCCACCCTAGCAAAATATGTCCTAACTCTATCCATGGATTACTTGGGCTCTCTCCTGCTTGCAGCCACCCTGTTTATCAGCTGCTGCCTCTACCAGAGGAAACTGCTTTAAAATATCACTAAATTCTCCTTTGGTGATTTACTGAATTTATACGGGAAGATCTTCATTGGAATTTTTTTTTTTTTCAATAACAATATCCTTGTTCTGTTTTCTCTGAAGCTGCTCCTCCTGAGCTGGCTGCCTCTGTTAGCCCTGAGCATTTCCCTCATGAGTGTGGCAGTATTGCTTCTTTCCTCAATACAGCAGCACAAAAGGCACCAGCAAAATGTGGTCTTTTCTAATAGGATCTGAAAAGCTGCACTTTCTGGGTTAAGGTTGCTTTTTGTCTAAAGAAAAAAAAATCTCATAGGTAAGAAAGACATGACAAAGAAAAAGAAAAAGGCTTTCTGAGCTGAAACACTGAAGAAAGTGTTCAGGAACAGTTAATCCCCCAAAAGATATTTCTTGAGCAATTCTGGCAAGATTAGATAGAAAAGGCTATTACTTATGTGTCTTTCTGTTATTTGCAGCATGGGCAGGAGTTGTCAAGGCACAAGTCTACTGCATTTCAATATTTTAGGTCACTCTTTATGCTGGAATCAGGATTATTTCTCATTCATGTCACTTCTATCCCCTGCTCATTATTTGATTTAGACATCCATCCCTATGGCACACAGTATTTTAGGCCTGACCCTGAGTTTTCTGGAGTAAAGACTTATGTAAAGATCAGTGGGAAGAATTTGAGGGCTTTTAATTAACCCTTGTTAAGCTTTTCAGCAAACAGGGGAAAACTTCCCAAACAGACAAAAATAATTGGCTTTAGTTGCGTTCCTGCATTAATTAGGAAAGGGTGAGTACTTCCCAAATTGGCAGACCACAAATCAAGTTATGAAACTCAAATACTGAATATATTTATACCAAATAAAATGAAAAAAGTAAACCCAGCAGTCAGTTTGCAGTCAATCACTCAGGACAGTGAGGTTTGTGTGATCTCAGTCACCCTGAAGTAGATAAACCAGTACATGGAGAAGGACACAATTTCCTCTTGATGGGATTGAAAGATGAGTGACAATCCAGCCCTGTAAATGACTGATTTAAAGGCTTCAGCCTCTCCCAACACATCTTTGTCAGTAAAGTGTCTGCCAGCCTAAAGGGTTTTCTCCAATCAATTTTTACATTAGTTGCTGATAATTGAAAACCTTCAGCATGTGTCTGTGCAGATCTCTCCATCTTTTGGTTCTTCAGGTGAAAATGATGAGTTCTTGTCTGAGACTGGGTCCTTGTGTGTGTCATATCTGCTCCAAGGAGTGTCCTGGTCAGCACAAGGTGTAATAAAACACCCTGATCATCATGGAATTCACCACGGAAAAATGGAATTCAGTAAGATGCTCTCTGTCTTAGCTGCATAAATGCATTCAGGGATAGGAAAATAAGAATCTAAATTTGAAGCCCAGGCTGAGACCTCTTTTAATAATTTGACCTCTTATTCCTAAGAAATGTCCAAAGAAAAGCACATTAATCCTTTCTGTGAACTATGACACATTTCAGAAAGGGAGAAGTTGTGTTCTCCTGCTTTCATTTGATTTATTACCCCAAGAGGCAGAATTATATGCAGTCAGATGTCTTGGCATTCTAATTCTTAAAAAATTGGTTTCTGCTGATAAACACGAACAAACTTCCTAAAAAAACATCATTTCTTTAACAGATAGATTTTTACATTTGTGTGGCCCTTGTTCAAGTCATGACTTAAAGTGAAATCAAAAGACCATCGTAGGTAAGATATGTTACAATCTTTAGAACTAATTTAGCTAGTTAATTATACATATTCAGCTTCTTATCAGAAAATTATCAGCCTGGAAATAAATACTCTGTAGCCAAGGTAATCACTCAATATTTAATAAACTGTGTAGGCATTTGCTGCCATTAGAATTCAATGACAGTGGAATTTCAAAGAGCATTTTGGATAAGGGCTGATACACACCCAGGTGGTTTGTGCAATACAGACATGCAAGGAACATCTTCCAGCTCTGAGGAATAAAACAAGATTAGGAAGCCATGACAAATGATCCAAAATAGGGCAAAGTCCCAAACATCATCTCCAGTGTAATACAGGCTTAGCCAGCAGATGGGTTTAGAAACCACTCTCGTCTCTTATCATCAGCCCAAAGATATTCCCCTCCCTCCCCTGCTGCTCTGCCCTTTCCTTGTGGCTGCCACAACATTAGAAAACACATTTTCCATGTGATTTATTTCCTAGACGTGAAGAACCACAGTGAAATCAGCTTGGTGGCTGTGAACCATCATGAATCCAGGGAAACAGCATTCAGCTGTTGTGGGCATCCCATGTCAGACCAGACTGAAATCCAGAGTTACGATTTCATTTAACAAATCCAAATTACACACTTTGACTTGGGCCCATCCAAACCTTTTGCTTCCATTTAAAAAAGTTAAAACCAAATGTTTTGCTGTATCCATGTTGCCTTCAACTTTCCATTCTGCAAATCACTCAGCTTGCTGACTTCTCAGCTGGACTTAGGCAGAATAACACATCAGGCTTTTCCACCTAGTGGAAAAAGAGCTGGGGAAGAAAAATTGTTTATGCTAAACCTACTTGGCAGCAGGCAATAAGATCAGGTTTCTGAAAAAACTGTTTATGTATGACAGCCCTTGCTGCTTAACTGGCAGAGAGGCTGAAAATGCAGCTGCATGAGCTGTGTCAGACTTTTCAGCTGGACAAACTGGGGACAAACATTTTAGCAGGACCTGCTGTGGTGGGACAAGGGGTGATGGTTGGGAGCTGAAGATCAGTTTAGATCAGATTTAAGGAAGACGTTTTTTACAATGAGGATGGAGAGGCCCTGGCACAGGGTGCCCAGAGCAGCTGTGGCTGCCCCTGCATCCCTGGAAGTGTCCAAGTCCAGGCTGGACAGGGCTTGGAGACAGTGGAAGGTGTCCCTGCCCATGGCAAGGGGTGGCACTGGATGAGCTTTAAGCTCCCTTCCCACCCAAACCATTCTAAAATTCTTTGTTTCTCTGTGTCCCAAATGTGAAAATTCACTTGTGGGGAATTTTGGAAGGAATTTGAGATGGGGCCTCTGAGTTGTTTTTGATGATGTCGTTTATTTTCTTATCTTCCACATAGGCAGGAAGGTTGAGCTCAGATCACATCTTTACTGCATGGTTCAGAAGGTCCCAAGACCCTTAGTTACAATACCTTTTAAGGAATTATTGACCAATTAAACACTGCTACCAAAGATATTTATATTTTTGACCCAATCCTTAAATATTTTGTCTCATGGACCCATGCTACAGTGTGAGCTTTCTTAGCCAATCATGTTATGAACACAAACTCACAGTGCTGCATTCTAAACTCCTTGTTTACCTTTGTAACTACTTTATTTTTTCTATATGTTAAACTCTAAAACTCTAAACTTTTTACTCAGCTTAACGTGTCTCTGCTTTAAACTCTAAATCCACATTCTCACTTCTAGCACCTAAGTCTGGAAGGCTCTTCCAAGGTCTCAGATCCAATCCTGGGTTTAATCCTAAACTCTGTGCTCTGTCAAACCTCACTGTGGTCTCATTCCACATGGAAGAAGCTGAATGGGCTGAATGCAATTAAGTTCATGTTTAAATTAGAATGAGAAGTAATTGACAGTGAAAATCTGGGAAGCATTTCAGACAGAAATGAAGTGGTGAGTTTTGCTTTGCCATAAACTTCCTAAGAGCTTAAATATCACTGTGCTCTAGGAGACTTTGGGTAAAATGTTATGTTTGATTCTCAAAAACCAACAGGAAAATGGTATTTGGAAATGGGAATGGTTTTGTTTTCACAATGCAATCCTCAGCAAACATTATCCTCTCCTCGGATTTGTGTGACAAGTTTCACTGGCTCAAATCAAACGTTTATTTTCAGACAACTCTTTCAAGAAAATTCTTTTGAAATGAGTTGACTTTGGTTGTTATCCTACACTTTTTCATATTTCATTAACTTGACTTTTAACAGCTGGTGTTTAATGAATAATTACACAGTAATGAAAAATACATCTTGCATTTAAAGAAAGCTTTATGCAGATTTGCTAATCAATTTAGACACTGTATCTTATTTGTTTATAGTACATCTCCCAATTGGAGTGTAATTATCAAACTTTGCATCTATATTTATCTGTCTAAATTGAAGGAAATAAAACAGAGTTGAAGCAACTAATTGTCAGCATTACCAACCAATTAGTATTCTGAAAGATTATTCTCTTAAAGCTTTTCCATCCAGTATAACTCATCTTAAACACCCCTGGGGTTTGCTGTTCTGGCCATTTCCTCCAGATATTTTTCAGCCCTAGAAGCAAATAGTGGAAGAATAGGACTAATAGGTCCATTCAACTAGGAATATGAAAATTTTAGGCAAATAAGTGAGATTACAGATTAATTCTCAGTCTCTTATTTCTTCTAGCACCTGAGATGGGCTGGAAGGACTGAACATTGTTTTATCTTCTTTTTTAAAAAACATATATTGTAGTTGATCAAAAAAACTGTTAGAAAAAAATACTGCAAGCATTCTTCATTTTTTGATTTACAGCAAAAGTAAGAAAGAAAAAGAACTTGCATTGTTGCTGTTCTAAAATGTGTTGCTGATATTCCACATGACTTCAAAAAGCACTTTTAAAAGGTCATCTAGCACATTAAATAAATGTAACTGGATGAATGTCTGTACCAAGAAATCCAGACAAATTCAGCATCATGTTCTAAAGAGCAGTAAAACCTTGCTCCCTGGTTATAAAATGAATTTAAATAAAAATAATTGAAAGATTGGATTTTTTTCCTGTGGTCTGCTGTACTGGAAAACCACCTTATCTTCCCTATTATGGGGATTTACAGTCCCTTAAAGTGTTCTAGGGAATAAAGATTAAACGTAAAGAAGAAAAATCTCCTGCTGTAATATCAAAAGGGACACAGCAGCTGGATACAGACATGCAAATCAGTGAATATCTGGAATGATAATAACAGCTGACCTAATGTAATGCTACTCCGAATACAAATATGCCGATTAAACGAGCTGCAAATGTGACATTTGTCAAAGTCTCCAGGAATGCAGCATTTCCCAGTAAAACCAGAATTTTCTCAGAATAGGAATTCAGAAGAATCCAAAATTCCAGGATTCCCTGGAAAAGATGAGGAGATGTGCTCAGGCTGTGCACCAGCCACCAGGCACGGATGTCACTGATCCAGCACAGGGCAGGGGGTGCTGCTGCCACCCTGAGCTGTTGTGGTGCCCAGGAGGGAATGGATCCAAAGGAAGGTGTCAGACTGCCCAAACTGCAGGAATCACTGCTGCCGGGCTCTTCCTCCCTCTCCTGGGGTCTTCCAGGTGGTAAAAATTTGGGCAGCAAGCAGCAGGCATTGAAAAAGCATTGGCTGCTCTCTGGAGACACTGGGCTTGCTGCCCATGGGGGAGCATTGCTGCTGCACATCAGCTCCTTGTCTTCCTTCCCATGGCAGGGAGCACAGTGGGATTCTTGGGGTGTCTGTGCAGGGCCAGGAGCTGGACTTGATGATCCCTGTGGGTCCCTTCCAACCCTGGATATCCCATAACTCTCTGATTCCCCTGGATCCTCTTGCACCTCGGCACACTCACAAGAGCAAAAGCCAATTTTGACCTCTTACTATGGTGTAAAACATGGAAAACTCTGACCATGTAACTTTTAAAGCATCTGTGTGAAATAATCTTGAGGTGAGCAACTTTGGAGCTGCCTGCAGGGTGTTTCCAAGAAGTGGGAAGGTGTTAGGGGAGCACTGAGCTCCACTCAGCTCCTGCAGCACAGGACAGGTATTTTGTGCCATCAAATAAAATCCCTCCATAAGAGCTAAATAAATCCTGTGCATGCAGTATGAATATAGGGTGTAGTGGGTAGGAATCCCTTTTTTATTCATGAGTTGCTACTTTTGGCTGAAGACACAGGCAATGCAATGGGGGCGGGACAACTGGGGACAGAGCAATCCAGAGAGATCAGGATGGATCCAGCTGGATTTGGGTATAGGAACAGGAGGGGAGATGTAACTGCACGTGGTGAACCTCTTGGCTGCCTGTTTCCCTGGTTGCTCTCTCAGTGACAAGACACTTTAGGGAGGAAATCCAACAGTTTGTGGCATCCTGCCGACAGGGAGCCACTTCTGGAGATGGGAAAATGTCAACCCCTGCAAAGGAATCAAGTCTTCTCCAGCAGGGAGGAGTGTTAATTGCTAATGAGAGCAGGGCTGGGAGGAAACCTCACAGTCCATTTTGCTTGCACCACCTTTTGAAGATTTGCTAAGGGCTCCTCTGCCAGCTCTGCAAGCACAGAGCCTTTGATCAGGATGAGTGACAAGTGGTGGATGTGTCCCTGTCTGACCCTGGGCAAGGTCAGGCCCAGTCCCCAGGACCCTCCCTGGGGCAAACCTGGCCTCCAGCTCTGCAGAGGACTAAGGGGAGTTGTGCCACCAGCTGAGAAGAGAGGCCTGCAGAGATATTGAATGGGTCCTGTTGGCTTTAGCCAGGCACTTTTGCCCTCCCAGATTCATCCACTTGGTGTTTATTAGGTCCAAGCTCTTGTATTACACCTTGGTTATGGAAAGAGAGCACAAAAATGGAGAAATCTACTGGAAAGGTGCCCCTGCCCATGTCAGGGGGTTGGAGCTGGATGATCCTTAAGGTCCCTTCCAACACAAACCATGCTGTGATTCCATGGCAGTTTCTGATCCTGTGAAACTCTGTGCCAGGCTCATCTACTCACACAGGGGATGGAAAAGCCCTTTTTGGCCTCAGAACACAGAGGTGGCTCACAAAGCCCTCCCTTGCTGTTCTTGCTCCTTAGGAACACATTCAGGGCATGAAAGGAGATGCAGGCCACATTTTACTGCTCGTATTTGTGGTGAGCCACAGACTTCAGTGTGCAACATCAACTATGCCAGGCTTGTTTGATTATGAAATCCAGATAATATCCCAGCAAGGGCCATGAAAACAACTCTGACTGTGCTGAGATTTGATTGTCTTATGATGACTACGTGAGAGTACAACCTCTGTGCTCAGGTGACACAACAGCAGGGGGGGAACTGCTCCCCAAACCCAAACCCAAACCCAAGCCAAGTGCAGAGGCAGTAAATCAGCCCAGAGCCCAAGGAAGGATATAATGAGTCATGAACCCCAAAATCTGGTCATTTTCTGTGAGGATTCTGGCAAAATGACCCTGCAGCCAGCCAGCTGAGGTGATGGGGGAGAGATTTTGAGAGGTGTATTGAGAAGCTCTAATCAATGGTGCTTTAAATCCACCAGGTTAAACATTTCTGCACAAAGCTTATTTTGTTCATACATCCTCCTCACTTAGAAACATATTTTAAACAGACACATTCCATTTTTGAAGAGTTCTGTAATAATTTATGTGACACAAAAGGGGGAGATTGCCAAAAGAGTGAATCATTTTATCTTGTTTGAAAATGTTATAAGGTAAATGTGAAGTTATGAAGTATTATAACACTGTCATGTGTCAGGAGTTCGATGCAGCATGAGATTTAATGGGAAATGGTGCTAATAGTGTGGTAATTGCCAAAATAGATGAAAGGCTTAGAGCTGGCTGCAGCAGGAACAGAGGGGGAGCCTGTCAGAGGGGAATCAGACACACAAATCCCACTGAAATGCAGCGGATTTAGGATGTCTGATTCTGCTGCAGCTGCAAAGAAAATCCCAGCCTCAGCAGGGAGATGATGGGTCTTGTACTCTTGCAAGGTGTGTGATTTGGGGTTGGTGCCTTTGCAGTGGGAGCTGTGACAGCTCTGATTCCTGCAGGAATCCAGAGAAGCTGCAGGGAAGATGCCAGAGGCAAGCAGGAGTTTCTCTTCCTGCAGAGCCCACTTTGGGATGGGAAGGGGCAGAGTGTTGTGTGTGCACAGGCAAAAGAGGCAGTGTCCTAAAAGCTGCAAGATGGGGCTGGGGTGTGTGTGTGGGTTCTATCCCCATCTGTTAGAGGTGGGGCAGTTATCTGTCACAGACATATTTTATGCAAAATCCTTTTGCTAGGATTTTTCTCCTGAGAAGCTGAGAGGCCTCAGAAATGAAATGTAAATAATAATTATCTGCTGCTGTGGAATGCAACAGGTGCATCTTTGATTGGTCTCATGTGGTTGTTTTTAATTAATGGCCAATCACAGTCAGCTGGCTCAGACTGTCTGGTCAGTCACAAGATTTTATTATCATTCCATTCCTTTCTATTGCTTGCTAGCCTTCTGATGAAAACCTTTCTTCTATTCTTTTAGTATAGTTTTAATATAATATATATCATAAAATAACAAATCAGCCTTCTGAAACATGGAGTCAGATTCTCGTCTCTTCCCTCATCCTGGGACCCCTGTGAACACCACCACAGTTCTCTTCTGTTCATTGGGCAGTTTTTCTTTGTCTCTCCCACAGCCAACCCTCCCTCCAGGAGATCTCTCCTGTTCATTGGCCATTAATTATTAATTATCCTCTGCTCATGGCCAGTGAGTGTCCCTGCATGGCTGATCCAATTCCATCATCCCATGGGGAGATGCTCCACCCAGGGGAGGAGCCAAGCATTCCTACCTGGATCCAATCTGAGGTTTGGGACACCCCAGCAGCCTTTGCCCAGTGCATTGCCAGAGGAGCAGCTTCTGCTGCCCTGCATTGCCAGAGGGAGCCCAGGCCCATCTCCAGCAGCCCTGGAGCTGCAGAGGAAAACTCCCCCCTTGTGCAGGATCCCTGCTCCAGCAGAGCCACAGCTGGCACTGCAGGAGGGCTGAGCCCCCATAGGATGGGGCTGTGCCACCCCCTGACACACAGGGGGACAGGGCATGGTCTGACTCTGCCAGTGGATTTTGTTTTGTACTCTTGCATTTGTATTTTTAATTTACCTACTAAAGAACTGTTATTCCTGCTCCCATATCGTTGCCTGAGAGCCCCTTAATTTCAAAATTATAATAATTCAGAGGGAGGGGTTTGCATTTTCCATTTCAAGGGAGGCTCCTGCCTTCCTTAGCAGACACCTGGCTTTTCAAACCAAGGTAGGCAGCAAGAGGTTAAGGGAAAGCTTTAATGGTGAGGGCAGCGCCTCCTCGCCTTGATTCTCCCTCACCTCTGTTCCAATTGGGGAAAATTGTAATTACCCCTGAGATTGTTAAGGGAAATACTTGGAGGCCTGAGCTCTCATACAAAGCAGAGGGAAAAAGCCATAATCATCAGGAAATCCCTCAAACCAGAGGATCTCTCATCTCATTTGCCTGCCAGACCTCCAGAGCAATGAAAAACTTCCTAATTGCAGGGTACACCCCAGTAAATTGGCCCTTACCCCAGACTGCTGAAAGCTATCCATATGCATATCCTAAAAAAGGCTCAGTGTTGCTTGGCTTATTTCTCTCTCATGCTTCCACTCAATTCCATCAGGTTCTGTGTGCAAAGAGGGCTGCCAGGAGATATTTAATGACTCAAATATAGGCACCTAGTGCCATTTTGCCCCCTGAGGATGACTGAGACCCCCTTTGGGGCTGTGGAGGGGTCAGGGGGCAGCTCAGAGACAGCTTGGAAGGACTGAAAGAGCACAAGTGCTTCATTTGGGAACCCAAATTGCTCCCATAGTTTGCAAACAGATAAAACATGGTAATTTTTGCAAGGAGAAGGCTCTTGCTGAGTTACCAAGGCAATGCCAGCCCCCTGGATAACTCTGGCAGCAGCAGTGAGTTGGTGCAGGAGGAAGCTGCCCAGCTCCCTCAGCCAGGGGAGGGACAGAGCTCTGTGCTCATGGGTGCTCCTCATGCTGCAACTTCTCCAACCCTCACACAGGATCCCCTTGAGCCCCTTTCCCCTTCCTGTTTGGGGAGGCCACAGAAATCCAGGGTTAATTCCTTTGTGCAGCAACCAAGTGAGGCAGGTCTGCCATGCTGAGCAAGATTAGAAGCAAAATTATTCAGGAGAAAGTGAAACCCACCAAACTGGGAATAAATCCCACCTAGAAGCACACATGGGGATTTCTTTTTTTTGTTTGGTTTTTTGGGTGGTTCTTTTTAGTTTGGGGTGGTTTATTTTGGTTGGTTCTTTGGGATTTGTTTGTTTGTCGGGGGGGGTGTTATTTTTTAGGGGGTTTTTTTGTTTGCTTTGGGGGGATTTTGTTGTTTTTGTGGGGTTTTGGTCGTTTGTTTTGGTTAGTTTTTTGGGGTTTTTTTTTGGTTGGTTGGTTTAGTTTTTAGTTTTTTTAAAATCCGTTCCAATGTTAAAGCTGAATATCCAGCAGAGTGGAGATGCCATCAGGTTTTTAAGAACACACTACACCACCCGTTTGAGGATTGTATCCCAGCATTATTATCATTATTTTTATTTAATAAGTCCCTCAGCCAGCATGTTCACAAATAAATAAACCAACAGACTAAGGGCAGAAACAACCCCCCTAAAAGGCTGTGCTCCATTTGCTCTGGTCAGCTGTTGCTAATAACAGAAATATCATGAGGTGACTCAAAGTGCAGCAGAAATGTTGAATGCTCGAGTGCACAGGGCAGAGGATTCCCAGCTGGACAGACCTGGAATCATCCTCTCCAATTAGCTGGGGAAGGGAGGAAGTGTGTGGGGAGTTTTTTCTTTTTCACAAACAGAATGGGACTGCTGGGAGACGCTCCTTGAGCTTTTATTTTCATCATCAGCCTCATGACAGGGCTGAGACAATAGAAAGATGGCAAAAGCTCATGTACAGCCAGCAGCAGCCAAAAATTTCTTTTTTACAGAGCATTTTAAAAACTTTCTAGCCAGTAGCATATTGCTAAATATGCCAATAGCATTATTGCTAAATAAATTGTTCTAGCCAATCACTAAAAGCACATGTACAACTGCTTCACACAATGCTGGCTTTTATGTCTTCTATTAACAATAGACAATACACCATTATTAAACTTAAAACCTTCTACTATCTTGCTAAGCATATTTCCCTGCAGTTTTAAGATCTATCTTAGCCAAGCCTAAAACTCAAGCTATTGTTTCATGTTCTTGCTTGCTGTACTGTTGTAGCTTTTTCTACCTTCAGACTTTACAGCTGTAGCTGGTTGTAAGTTCTCTGTTCTTTCTGTTTCTAAGGCCTGCCTTCCCAATTTTCTGGAAATTTTCTTACTTTTAGTATTTCCCACAAGGCAGCAGCCCTGGGACACCCTCCCCGAGCAGCAGGGCTTTAACAGCATTCCAGTGCCTGTCTTTGGGGAGGGCAGCATTCCCTGGGAAGCATCACCTCTCCAAATGCCAGGCACAATAGTTATCCATCAGCAAATGTGCATTTAACAGGCGGGGCTGGCTGCCCTGTGCTCAGGCAGCTTCAGGAAAGCCTCCCTCACAGGGCACTCTGCTTCCCGGGGATGCCAGCCCTCTTTCCTCTGCTGGCTCTTTTCCACCTATTTGCTCACTCTTTTCCATCCCAGTTAGCTCTGTGTAGCCTGGAGGAAGTGAACTAGATTCTCTTTCTGGGGCATCATCAAAAGCAGTGTTTACAGCATGGCAGACAATCACATCTGTGCGGATCTGGTGGCAGCGCATGTGCACTGCTGTGCCTGGCACGGATTTTATTTTCTCTGAGAGCACGGGGAGAAAAAAGCATCCAGGGCCCCCCAGCCCAAGGCCAGGACCACTGCACAATCCCTGGCCAGGCATCAGCACTTTGTGTCTGCTTGGAAACAAAAGCATTTGAACTGGGACTAATTAAAGTTTATAAATCCCAGGGTAGCACTTAAATCGTGTTTCAAAACAATTTTCCTCTGAAACAATCCTCATCACTCTCCCTCCATCAGCTGCCAGATTATCAACTGCCACATGAAAGAGAAGTTTGTATCTCCTTGGAACAGATGTGTCAGCCAGAATATTAAAATATTCAGAGTAATATCCAGTTAACATGCGTATTTCCTGAGGCAGAAAATATTTTTCCTGTTTCATAAGGCACCAAATCGACTCTCAGCAATCAAACTTCACTGACAGAAATTAGACTTCATTTTCCATTGAACTCCTGGATTTCCAAATACAGTTTTCCAAACAATCTCTCCTTTAGAGCAGATATTATGCCTAACAACAACTCAGTCCAATGCCATGCCAGGTAAAGCCAGGCTGGTTCAGTGCTGGAACTTTCACATGGAAACAACTCCTCTTTTCTGAAATTCCACCCAAACTGGCCAAAGAAAAAGGCACATGCCATAGTGGAAGCACTCACTCACATTTATAGGTTTGAACCACATCAAAGTTGTATTTTACCTGTATTTGTTATGCACCCCCTGGGTTTAATAATAATTTTAACAAGTTTATCTTTCACAACATTTGACATTTTATCAGTAAGACTTTGGTGGGATCTGGGGGACATGCTCAGCTTCCAGGTGGTGCCAGAATGTTCCCTCCTGTGGGGTAAAGCAACGACCAGGGATTCACAGGCACACATCCCAGGGAGGTTAGACATTGCATTGCCACATGTGGAAAGGAAATCACTAATTAATAAGTCTGTGACCTCTGGAGATCTCCACCCGAAGCTGGTGGCACCGATGCACCCACAGAGGGGTTACAGGATACACCACCAGCACAGCCTTTCCACGGGGGTGTGAGAGACCTGAGCAGCCACATCATCTCCTGTGGGGATGGACAGGGAGAAACCTGGGAATGAACCTGGTGGAAAAGGATGCAGGGAAATGTCATTTATGAGGGGCAGTGAAATGATTAGGTGGGGAAAAGTCACTTTAGTAGACTAGCAAACTTTAGGTTTTGCTAGGATGTGGCATTCCCACCTTTCTTTGTAATTTCTACGGGTAATACTCAGCTACTTGATTTTCCTTCCACCAAGAAATCCATTGATCTTTGCACATGAAGATTTATTTTACTTCTAACTCAGCTGGAGTGGAAGCATTCCAAAAGGGTTTATTTCCATGTGCTCAGTGTTAGAATGCAATTCCTCTCCCCAGTATTTTTACAAGGCTGTTTGCTTTGTGTTTTGGTTTATTTATTGAAATTATGTGCGGTTTATTCCACCTGTGCTTTATTGGAAGAGCAGCACTGCTGACTCAGAGGCTGTTTCCACTTTTACTGGAAGGACTTTTCTGAATATTACCTTTGGATTGGCAAATTTTCAGTAATTTGCACTCTCAGCAACACATTGCTATGAAAATTGGATTTGGGCAATGGGCACTCCCTGAGCTCCCTCACTCTCAGTGTAATGGCTTTAGCTGGAGGTTGAGCATACATCATCCTCCCAGCCACTGCTCTCTGCTCAGCACCAGCTGCACATTTGGCGTGCCAATCCTTTAACCCTTATTCATGGGAAAACCATCACTTGCATTGACCTGCAGAGCTTGAGAGTTTAAGCCTCCATTAAGAGACTGCCGTGAAAATTAGGGAATAATTTAATTGTTAAATTAAATTATTTTTAATTTATTTTTTAAAATTATTTTAAACAATTATTAAATTGTTTAATTGCTTAGGTAACATTATGATCCCTATTTTTTTTAATTACTGCTCCATGGTACAAACTACTCAATGATTTTTTTGCTAGCTTTCTGTTCTTAAGCCCCAGCTTTGTATCTCTTAAAAGTATCCAGATGTGTGAAGATGGATTCAGATAAAAAAGATAGAAAAGGAATGGTGGATGTTGATTTCAAATCCTAAAGGGAGAGATAAATGTAAACCACTTTCTCCATTCCCACATCACCAAATACCCAGGAATAAAGCTCCTCGTAGATCCCATGCTGTCACTAAAGGAAAGATCAGAGAGGCATGTCTGTCTTACCTGAACCCATTTAAAAGTGGAATTAATCTCTTTAGGCAGCTGAAAGAATGGCATTGTTGCAAATGACATTTTTTCAGCTGTCCCCTGCCTCTGGATGGGGTGATATTATTGATGCTCCAAGTCAGGGAGCCTGAGGATCCAGGACAAACCAGCGCCGATTTTCAAGTCTCTCACAGCAGTGAGATGTTTTCTGCCTTAGATTTAATAGGATTAATTAATCTTGGTAGTCATCCCTCAGGAAATATTTGTTAGGAAAACAAAGAAAAATAACTATGTCCACTTCTGTAGGGAAAGTTCTTCCTGTAAACAAACAGAACTTTGCAAGTAACAGAACTTAATTACTTCTCCCAAAGCTTCTGAAATCCTTGCTTTATCCTTCTGCATAAAGACTTGCTGCTTACAGTAATTTGCAAGAGCTCCGAAGACCTAATTTTGCACACTCCAATTAATAATATTCTAGAGAGACAGAAGATATAAACAGCTTTTCTAAATTAATACTCATGCTTCTCTTCAAGCTTTTAATCAAGGAAGACAGCATGACACCTCCAGAGGCTTGTATGCCATTGTGTTGCCAATAACATTATATTGTTCTAGTCAGAATGTATTTTATTCCCCTATTCTCATGGTGTTCTCAGCTCCTTATAAATTGCTTCTAGTTATTAGTTTTGTCTGTGGTTGATCTTCAGTTGGGGAGGATGATTTGGCTTTGGAATGGGGTTTATATTTTTTGTATTTTTTCATCATTGCTGTAAATTATTTTTTATCAAGGATCTATTTCGTGTGCATTTCCAGGGTAAAATGCCTTCTTTATTTATATCCCTGTGGACATTGTTGTACCCACAGAGGGCCCAGGAAGCTGGAAGTCCTCCAGGACTTTGCACAAGGGTTTTGACACGTGAATCCAGGAGACCCTCAGTGCCAGCAGAGTTTGTGGGATTTATCAGTGGGGGCTCCCACAGACTCTTCCAGAAGGTGTTATTAACACTTTCCCACATTTTCTCCATATTCCTGTAACAAATCTCACATCCCTGAGGTGGATGTGCTGGTAGACAGCAGCTGCAAATGAAGAAGAAGGTGAAGAAGAAGGATTAGATTCTGTTCTAAAATCTTTATTTTTGTTCTATATATATATTACTATAGTTTATATCCTAAAATTCTAAACTCTAAGTTTTCTACCTTGTGATATTACACACTTCTAATCAAATTATACTCTTGTAATCTTAGAGTTATTAATTAATTTTGGAAGCTTTCTCTATGGTTTTAGGTTAAAGGTAGTGTTTTCTTGGGAGTTAGAGTCTGTTAGTACAGAAAGTTTAAAAGTTTTTAGTATCTAGAACTCTAACATCTATGTATATAAATACTCACACAAGCACATATAGATATATTATATATCTATATGTGTATAAATACATATAAATTCGCACACAAGCTCCATGCAGCTTTTAAAAACATAATTTATCTGCTTACCTGAATAAAACCAACGTTTTCCTCCAGGCAACCTTTGCAATTCCTACTATACAGTCTTCATGAATATCTCTGCAACTGACCTTTTTTATTTATGAAAATATTTTTAGGAAAAAAAAAAAAGATACATTCTTGGTATCAGTGTGGATTTTCACACTATTTCCCCAGAAAGTGTTTCTAGGGGGTCGCGGAGAGCTAAAGTGGCAGGGAAGTAAAAATATGTGCAATTGGGCTTCTGAGCAAGGTATTACTGACAGGAGTGCCCAGAAATCACTGAAGTTGAAAGCAGACAAACCCAAAAAAAGAAAATTACAAGAGACACACAAAGGATGGGCCAAAAAGATTGTCCTGATTCTTCTGCTTCATCTCACAGAGGCAAGCACACAATGAGTCTATCCCAGAAAAATGAAGATCCTACAGTCTTGATATTTGTGCTGTGAAGCTTAAATATCTTTTTTACCCAAGAAAAATGTCCGAGGCACAGAGAAATAAATTATTTTCTTCGTGTTTTAGGCAGTTGCACGTGCAGCTATGGATTGCTCTTCTGGAATTTTTCCCCTTGCAAAGTTATAAAAAGCTTTGGAAAAAAATAGTGAGCTGGTGATTTGTATTTTCCTGAGGTAGATTAATTAATTTGGTTTAAATTAGTCTGAGCTAATTCCCTGGTTATTGTTTTCTCCTAAATACATAATACAGAATTTATTTTGACAAGTGTAGTGGGTGATGCACAAGGAAACTGCTTTTTTGGGGAGGTTGCTGCTTTTTGACCTAAGCAGAAGAATATTTGGCTCATAGGGATGGAAACCTTCTCCCAGTCCCATCAGTTCTTTTCTATCCGAAGGAATGGGATATTTATTTATGCAGAATGGTGTATAGGAAACATTCCTTATACATGGAAATATTATGGTTTGCCACTGACAAAACAGCAGCATGAATTAAAGGTGGTATCAACACTGTCCTTAGCCAAGGGAATAAATATTTTCCAGTAGAACTGCATTCATTTTTCCAAAAAAAAAAGAGAGAGAAACTGTGTAAAATTAAACTAATATAACTATTCTAAAGACACTGAAAATTGAGCTTTTAAAAAGATTCTTGTGATTTTAAGCATGTGACCTGGTTTTATTCCTGTTTTAAATAAAAATAATAAGATGAATTCAGGTTAGAAAAAGAGATGTCTGCTCTTATAGAAAAGATAAAAGGAAATATACACTTTCAAATGGTTGGTGAAAAGTTAAAATGGGGAATAACAAACATTTTAGTTCACTTGTTGAGTGATATTCAGTGTGCTCTTACCAGGCTCTGTTTGCACTCACTCTGCATTGTGGCCTCTGTTTTTAACAACATCCTCTTGCATTTGCAAGTCTTACAGGACCCATGCAGGCTGAATTTGCTTCTAGAAGGTAAAACTGCTTTTTTCACCAACAAAAAGAAACCTCTTCCCCCTTAAGTTGTTGACTTCCACTCGCTAAATTCAAAGCCATCTTGTTATTCAGGTGGACTCTTTGAGATTTTGCTCCCAGGAGCAATTAAAAATATAAAACCCTGTGACACTTCCCAGCAAAACTTAGATCAAAAGCAGCGGTGGAAATAAAAATTACATATTTTTCACTGGGCTTTGCCTTCTTCCAGGTTGCTCTGTGAGAAGGATGATGCTTTGATAGATGGAATTAATTTTCTCCCGATTTTTTTAATGACCACAGCTTGCCCTAATTTTGATAGCATGAGAAGAGTTTCATTTTTTGTTGCTGTAGAGGAGGGTGAGGAGCAGAGAGGTCCATGAGCTGGTGTCACAAGCTGTGCCATTCTTGGCATCTCTCTGTTCAAGGGCATTTCCAGCACAGAGAGAAATGAAAGAACATAAAGCTTTTGCCTTCCAAGCTGAAGTTTTCTGCTCTCTCTCTCCCTGCTCTGGCTGTAGCAATGCAAGGTTGATTTCTGGCTGCCTTTGGGTTGGAAGTGTAAGGAGAGTTCAAATGCTCACAAACACTTATTTTAGTTCTGTCCTGCTTCTGCCTTTCCCAACATCGAGATAAAAATCAAAAAATGGACTCAGAGGAAAAGATTAAAAGTGAAGAGGATAAAGAAATCACAAGCAAACTGTGCAGCCTCCCATGGCCCAGAGGCGCCACAGGAGAGCTGCAGAGAGAATATTTACAAGGGCTTGAGGTGACAGGGCACAGGGAATGGCTTCAAACTGGAAAAGGGTGGGTTTAGGTGAGATTTTAGGAAGGAATTGTTCCCTGTGAGGGTGGGAGGCCCTGGCACAGGTGCCCAGAGCAGCTGGGGCTGCCCCTGGATCCCTGGCAGTGCCCAAGGCCAGGTTGGACATTGGGGCTGGGAGCCCCTGGGACAGTGGAAAGTGTCCCTGCCATGGCAGGGGTGGAACTGGATGGAAATTAAGGTCCCTCCCCACCCAGAACAGTCTACAATTCTTTGATTCTATTTATTTTAATTTTATTTTAATTTTATTCTTTGATTCCATTTATTTTAAAATAACATACCAATCACTTACCATTGACCTGGTTCTTGGGGAAAGTCCGTACCCTCACTGACACAAATAAAATTTTAAAAAACTGTAAAACACATTTGAGAGCTAAAGAAAAAGGAACCGTTTTTTTTCTGGATGGGGGAATAATTTGTCTTGAATTTATAATAGTGATGGATGGATGTTTTTCCCAAAGAAAATGAAGTTATTGGGACAAAAATAGAAGCTAACAGCATACTTGAATTCAGTATAATGCAGAGGGAGGCTAAACCATTCCTAATAATATCTAAATTTTGCACAACAATTAAACCATCATTACTCCTGAGTACAGGGATGAGTAAGCAATAAGGAATGTCTGAAAGGATCATTACATTTAAGGTTACTTGCTTTAGGTCCCCGTGCATGAGGAAATCACTCCATGGGCAGAATTAATTCACCTGATTAATTAAGCTGAGGCATGGGTACTGCTGTGCCTCCAAACAGAGCACAACTCCTACATATTTATCTTTTTTCCTTTACATTGCACCTCTTGAAAATTTTTAGGGAAGAAACTTATACTCTTTTTCTCTCTCTTTTTTTTTTTTTAATGGAGCTGTATTGGGAGTGGTTTGAACTTCTTTTCACCAATTTAGTATTTAATGAAATATATGAAAAAATGACAGAAAAAATGATCTTCATAAATTATTTGAGGGGTATTTTTGGATATTTTTTTTGGCTTTGTGGTTTGGTTTTTTATTTTAGAATACAAAAAGATAAAGTTCTTAGCCAAAGCAGAAGCTGAGTGTGTGGATGCTGTTGGGGCTCTCCTGAGATGAGTGACTTTCCCCCAGGGATGGCAGGAGCTGCAGAGGAGCCACTCCCGCACTGCCACAGCCCCTCTGGGGCTCCAGCACAAAAGCAAACGAAAATATTTCAAATATTGCAAATATTTCCAGTCAAAAAACCCAGCAAGGAATAAACTGAAACACCTCTAAAAGTCACTGATTGGGGCAAATTGTTTTCTTTGATTTTTCCCAGCACAAAGCTGTCCCTGTGAGACACAAAGTCAGGTGTGTGAAAGCCACCAACCCCTGTGCTGCAGCTGGCCTGGCCCATGCTGGCTGATTACCCAGCTCATGGAACTCACATATCACAACCCCACTGAATTATTTTGATTGTAGCTTTTCCAGAGAGAATTTTCAGCTTGCCTGTCAGAAAGTCTGCATGCAGGAGTTTATAATTAAGCAGCTATTATTCTCTATTGCTTGATAATTGCCATATGCTCCTAAATAATGTGTTTCTTTCCCCATCTATTGCAAATCTGGCTCTGTTGGATTTTTCCACACAGACTGAAGTCCCCTATGATTAACCCACTTCTCTCTAAAGATCATCTTTAAGCCTCTGAGGGACCCCAAGTGCCTGAGGGACATGGCTATCTTCAATAAGGTTTAATTTCATTTAATTTCATTTTTAAAGCATCTCTGACCTTTTTCAACACACAGACCATAAAAATACTTTCCCACATGGTTATATCAAATGACATGTCCACCTAGGTTTGCTAATAAAGCTGCACTGCTCTGTTCCTGCTGGCCCCTGGCTATATTAGCTGTCTGCTTGCCTTATTTGTGAGTTATAAATAGCCAAGGACTGCATACTCACTGTCTGGTTACATTGAACAAACTGTGATTTTAATTCTCTCCAACAAGCCTGTCTCCTGACACAGGTCTGTCCTGAATGCTCAGTCTTACCTGTTTTCCTTTATTTCTGCAGTTCTTACATAGCTGGGAGATTCTTAAGCAAAAATTCCCTCACTGTAAAATATCCCAACAATTAGCAGAGCCACTGAGAGGCATTTTTCCAGTATTAACAAGCTGTTTGCTGCAAAGAAATCCTCCACATCATTTGTTATTTCCTGATTTGGTGACATTTCATATACTCAAGCTGCACAAATGAAAGGCATCAATTTGTGAGCTGCTTTTCTTGGGTGAGCAAGTAGCAAGAAGTTGTAAAATCCTCTCCAGGCCCTGCTGGACAAATTTGCTGCAAACCAAAGGCAACAGGCACTCACCTCCAAAAGCATCCCAGCCTCAGGCCAGAAATGCTTTGGAGGTGAACTAAGGAAGAGAGAGCTGAAAGCTGCACTCAATACAGGATTAAATTTCCTAAACGAGGTTTTAGGTGGGATTTGGCAACTAAATCTAAGGCTGCAAGCTGCAAATCCTCTACTCCCAGACCTGGGCATCCCTGTGTGCCCAGGGAGGTCTCTGGGATGGTGGCTGCAGGAGCTGCACCTGCCCCTGGTTCCTCAGCATCTCAGTTGGTGCTGAGGCTCGGTGATGCAGCTGTGCCGGGGCAGGTCCAGGGCACACACCTGAGCTCTGTGGGTCACACCCCACTGGGAAGCTGAGGAAAAGGTCCCTTTCAGTCTTTTAAGGGCAGTAAAATCCAGGGAGCCCAGCAGGCCTCACTGGGGCTCATTAAACCTTATTGAAGACAGCCACGTCCCTCAGGCACTTGGGGTCCCTAAGTGCTGAAGCACCAGGCAGGGAGGCCCAAACCCTGCCTCCCCTGTACCCTCATTTTGGGAAATTAGGTTGAAATGGCTCAGTGTTGGCTCCTCCCAGAAAAGAGAAGGAGTTTTCCAAACTTTCTGTTCCCAGGTGAGCCATCTGCTCTCTCCACCAACTGCCTGAAAAGAGGAACTTGAGTATTCCTCATGGAAAGCCTTCCCTGGGGCAGCTGATCCTTAGGTGCCAAAACCAAAATCCAGACTGCAGGATTCCAGTTTAGGCAGCTTCATAGAACCACAGAATATCCTGAGTTGATGATTCCCCACAGGATCATCAGTCCAGCTTCTGTCTCTGCACAGACACCCCAACAACCCCACCCTGGCAGCGCTGCCCAAACTCCTGGAGCTCTGGCAGCCCCGGGGCCGAGGGAGCCTGGGCAGTGCCAGCACCTTCTGGGGAAGAATCCTTCCCTAAATCCAACCTAAACCCCCCTGACAACACTGCCTGGGTCGTGTCACTGTCACAGAGAGAAGCTGACACCCCCAGGCACCATCCTGCTCCTGCCTGGCAGGCCCAGGGTGCCCAGCAGGCCCAGGGTGCCCAGTGGGACATGTGGTGGGAGATGCCATCCCTGAGGATGAGACCAGAGACAAACCAGAGAAGGGCAGAAATCTTCAGAACAAATTACAGGCATGATTAGTGTGTGAAATGAGTTGGGATGAGCAAGTTCCTGTGAGAAATTACAGCCTCTGGGGGAATAATTTAAGTGTCCATGATGAGCAATCTCTCACTCCATGATTCCATTGACTCCCCCTTCCCTACAGTTACAGTGAGGGTGAGAAAGATCAGCTCTACATTTCCATGTGTTTATACTGGCAGGAATTGCTCCCAGTTTTATCACTTTTATTAACACTGGGGTGGCATTTGTGTTTTGTTCAGCCACACTTGGAGCAACCTCACTCAGAGGAGCTCCATGAAAGCTTTTCCATGTATTTGGGTGCTCACCTGCAATCACAACTCATGAATATTCCCAAGGCTGAGTGCAAGAGAGATCTGCTGGACTCCAAAATTGCTTCATACACAAATAAATGAGATTTTTGGCTGTGTAAAGAAGCTATCCACCGATTTTCTTGGGTGTGAAAAATTTTAAGGATGGTGCTGTCTGCAAATGTGTTGCTCTATCCTCATGTACTGCAATGACACAGCAAATTACAGTTCTTATATTGCAGGCTGCTCCTTCATTTCAAGCATTATGCCATTATGACCCATCTGAACACGAAAATAGGACCTTTTTTTTTCCCCTCCATGGCTTTAATGGAAAAAATTAAGTTTGCTGCTTCTTCCTGTTTCAGTTTTGATGCAGAAAACACCTGGGTTTGTTGTCAGTATCCCAGACTGGTTTGGGATGGAAGGGACCTTAAAGACCACCTTGTTCCACACCCTGCCATGAGCAGGGACACCTTCCACTGGACCAGGCTGCTCAGGGCCACATCCAGCTTTGCCTTATCTTACTTTATTTATCTTGTCTCTGTAATTTGATCCATTCCTCAGAAATAATGGTGTCAGATGTTTCATTTCTCATGACCAGCTTCTTTCATTTTCTTTGCTGTCAGTTGTTGCAGGCAGCTTGCATTTATGCAGCAGTTTAATGAAGTAATTTCCATTTTCATACCCTCGTTCACTTTATTAATTTATTTTGTTTCTGCTGTGCTTGTTGCCTTTATCTCTGAAAAAAAGGAAGCAGAACTTCCATTAAGTTTGGGCCTTATGTGGATTATCTCCAAGCCCTAAAATACCCTTCCTGCATGATAATCCAGTTTCTTTCCTTTTCATGGTTACATGCTATAACAAGCTTTTGCTGTTTGTACTAAAATCCTTCCCAAAGCCTTTAAAAAAAAAAATAACTTTTGTCACTTCTCATTTTATTCCCTTCCTTAATGACATGGAGCATACGGACACTTTTCTGATTATTCTTTTGTTTTTCCATTCCTTATAAAATATGATTTTTTTCCCCCAATACTTCTTTCTAACACAGTTAATCACCTGGTTAGGCTTGGTGCCTCATCAGGATGTTCTGACATTTTTATTTTTTTAATATTAATTCGTCTGTGGGTATTTGTGTACCTACAGTTGAAAAACTCATTAAAATCACCAGTTTAATTTCAGCAGTTTGCTTATTGCAGCCTGCCCTTCAGAAAATGAAAACATTCAGACTCTCAGCTAAGCTTTTAAACACATGCTTAGAGGCAGTTTTGAGCAAAAGAAATTATGCTTTATGTATTTATTATTTTTAATTTTCTAATACAGGTTTACCAAAGGACTCCTGGGCCTTGCACAACTCAGCACATATCAAAAAGATGCCAATAGCTCAAAAAATTTCCCCTCACAGCCATGCTGGAAGGTTGGGCTGGACTTCCTCAGTCACATCCAGAAAAGCTGCCTTGCCTTTAATCTCTCCAAGTGTCTTTTTTTTATTATTATTATTATTATCATCATTCTCAACATCATCATCATTAGTAATTATTTCCCCTTCAGTTTCAGCTTTTCAGTTTGTTGATTAATGCCCACACAGGCAGCTGTGTTGCTCCTGGAAGTGCAATTTTCCATCTCTGTCAATATTGGGCTCCGTGTGGTGCCACTTCCCAAGGACCACACCAGGATCCCGGGTGACACAAACGAGCCTTGGCCTGCACAGAGTTTGGTTTTAATCTCTGATTATTATTATTATTATTATTATTATTATTATTATTATTATTATTATTAGCCTCTCCCAGGCCTCTTTTCCCACCCTCATTTTCCACAGGATGCTTCCTCACTGTGTATTTTATTTTTTTTAACATGTTTTGCAGTGCACTCTAAATTTAGGTAACTTGAAAAGCTTCATAAGAAGCTCAGTTTACATGGTCAATGTGAGCAGGCAAAAGGTTGTGTACACTTTATAACACCTTTTATCTAATGAGGTTTTTCTTACCCAGGAGCAGATGAAAAGGACAAACAGAAGGAAAAGTAATGGCAGCACCCTGTTAGTGACCCTGGAGGGGAACTCCCACAGGGATCTCCTCTGCAGGTTATTAGGCACAAATATTTAATATTATAATAATTTTCTGGCTAAGATCTCCACTGCTGTGAGGTTCCTCACCCAGAGATGTTCTCACAATAAACTTTCCTCCCTCAAGACTCTATCCCTATCTCTCCTGATGTTTTTCTGTTAGGACTTAGAGAAACCATGTTTTCTTTGTGTTTTTCACCATTTGTCTGTACAGCTTTGGAAATGAAGCTGCTGCAGGGTCGTCACGTGGACCTGGAGGATTTCAGGCTGCTGAAATCCTGCCTTGGAAGATATCTGAGGGGGTTGGAACTAATGAGCTTTGAGATCCTTTCCAACCCAGGCTTTTCTATAATTCTATAATAATTCCATAATTTTGTCATTTGGAAAGGGGGATCCTCTGTAATAGCCCCATTTATTATCTGCTTGCCACCCACTTGCTGAGAAAAAAACACAATAAAAGTCCATAATGGACATCTGAACCCAGGAACAACTTCCCAGGGCTTGATACTGCCTAATTAAGATCCATAATAGCAGAGAGTGCCTGCAAATGTCCAAGAAGATTTGGAAATGATACAGAATAATAGTAACAGGGAGAACAATCAGCATGTGGCTATCTGGATTCCCTGGAGTAGCAGAGATGCCAGGACTGATTGCTCTGATCCCTTTTCTTTCAGCAAACACGAAATTAAGGAGGACATATCTGGGCAAACAAATCTTGCCCCCAGAGATAAAACCTGTGAGCTGCAGTGGCTGGGGAGGCTCCAGCTCTCAGCACATCAATTTGGGGGTTTTAAAGCTTCTCCAACCATCACCTGCTGCTGTGGGTGGGGAAAAGCACAGCGTGGTGACATCCATCCTGTTTGATGTGACTGTCATGTGCCTGTGGCAAACATCACACTGGAGCAGGGCACTCTAAACTGGAAGAAAAACTCAGCACTCATAAGGAAAAGTGGAATCATGTGCCTGTTGCTTTTGTTTCCTCAGTACACCTTTGCAGGATCTCAAAACCATGGTTTTTGTAAAAGCAGTCATTTTTTTTTTCCATAGGTTGCCTGCAAAAAGAGACTTTATTTGATGTTCCAGGCATTGTTTTGGGTATTGTCTATTTTCTGCCCTCTAGAAAGTCTCTGAAGCCACTGCCATGCCACCTGCTGGGGCTGGGGACACATTTGTACAGCCAGAGGAGAAGGGTGTCCAACACGTGTCTCAAACCTCGCAGCTGGTCTTGACAGCACAAGACTTTCACACTTGCACAACTGATCTCATTAAGAAATTATAAATATGCAAAGTCCCAGTAAATTATTTAATCAGGAAGCTATTGGATACAAATAAATGCTCAAGGGAAAGATGCTGCCTCTGTGTTACAGGGGATTTCACTGACACCCTGCATGGGTAAAGGAGATGGATGCTCAGTTGCTTTGGTCTGTTATTGCTGGGGGAAAAAAAACAAACCACACACATGTTGCTATTAAAAAAAAAAAAAAAAAAAGAAGAAGAAGAAGAAAAAAAGCCTGATTTCCATGCATTTTTAAGGAAGGAATGGATTTTTTTTTCACCTGGAAATTCTCAGTCCAAACTAGGACTCGTAAGGAGAATTGAGGAGTAGAGAAACGAGGTGTGACTTGGCTTCTGTGCATAAACAAGGAAAGGTTTTGGATATTTGCTGAGGGCAAAAAAAAATGTTATCAGCAAGTCCGAATCGAGAAGAAAATAATAAAAAAAAATGTGTTACATCACATCCAGAGGGCTGGAAAGGAGAGATCCATTGTGTGGGGTGTGTTTATGTGCAGGGATGGTGGGACAGCTGTGAGCTCGCACTGCAGCCCTTCCCTCTGCCACCATCAGCTATTTGCCTCTGGGGCTGAATTCCCAAGAAAAGCCTCCACTCTGCCACTAAATGTAGGATCTGGGTAATTTTAGCTGCAGGGCCCTGCTATTTCCCAGCTGTCTGACTCTTTGGATGGGTGCATATTTATGGTCTCGGCCACTCAGTTCTAAAATATTTAAATTCTCTTCGTTTCTGCTGGAATTTGCCTGAGAATTTCCTAATGCTGCGAAATCCTCCAGTGTGTTACGGGCATTGCAAGTAATCAGAGGAGCATTCATATGGTTATACCTCGCTCAGTTATCCCCTTGTACCAGCGAAATAATTGCACAGAAGCAATAAAAAGCAGACAAAAACCAGTGAGAAGCTGTTACCCCAGGAGCACAGCAGTCCCTGGAGGGCGAATTGCTGTAAATCACCCACAAAATGAAAGCAGCCGGCGTGAGTTTTTTACAAAGTCACGGTGAAGTACAAAAGACATTAAGAACAGGTATAATGCGGGTAATTTGGAAATACCATTACATTTATGATGAATTCTTAACGTATCTGTAGTTCAAGGAGTTCTGCAAAGCGTTCCACTTTTTCAGGGATGCAGGGGCCGGGAGGTGATTCCAGCCCGCTTTTCCCGGGATGGAAAGGTTGGGATGTAATTCCAGCCCGCTTTTCCCGGGATGCGAGGTCTGGATGTAATCCCAGCCCGCTTTTTCCTGGGATGGAGGAACCGGCAGGTGATTCCAGCCCGCTTTTCCCGGGATGCGGGTTCGGGAGGTGATCCCAGCCGCTTTTCCTGGGATGGAGGGGTTGATGTAATCCCAGCCCGCTTTTCCCGGGATTCGGGTTCTGGAGGTGATTCCAGCCGCTTTTCCCGGGATGAGCAGGGGCAAGGAGGTGATGCCAGCCCGCTTTTCACGGGATGCGGGGTCGGGAGGTGATCCCAGCCGCTTTTCCCGGGATGGAGGAAGAGGGAGGTGATTCCAGCCCTCTTCTCCCGGGATGGAGGGGTTGATGTAATCCCAGCCCGCTTTTCCCGGGATGAGCAGGGGCAGGGAGGTGATGCCAGCCCGCTTTTCCCGGGTTGCGGAGCCGGGAGGCGATTCCAGCCGCTTTTCCCCGGAATGCGCAGCCCGAGGCCGCCCTCGCGTGGCGTTGGCCGGGCGGGCGAAGGCGACGCGGAAAATGTGGGAACGGGGAGATCCCGGAGGGGCTGGAGGTGGAAAACAGGGGTGAAATGTCAACCAACCCTTTAGGAAGTGCTCGGGAGCTTTGTGCAAACTCGGCTTTGCTCAAAGGGGCTGCTCAGAGGTCGGGAGAGGCAAATTCTGTCAGAGCCCAGCAGTGAAGGGGGACTCCGGGGATGCCCTGACAGAACCGAGTCCAACAGCAAATCCTGCACCTCTCCCAAACCATCCTCCTCCTCCTCTGAGGAGCTGTGTGTCCATGAAGAGCAGTGTGGCAGCAGGACCAGGGCAGTGTCTGTCACCAGTCCTGGGGACAGTTTGGGACCCTCATGATGAGGATTGAGGGGCTGGAGCGTGTCCAGGGAAGAGAACAAAGCTGGGGAAGGGTCTGGAGCCCAGGATGGGATGAGGAAGTTGGGAAGGGGCTCAGCCTGGAGCAAAGGAGGTTCAGGGGGGACCTTGTGGCTCTGCACAGCTCCTGACAAGAGGGGACAGCCAAGGGGGGGGGGGGGGGGGTTGGTTTCTAACAGGTGACAGGAGAAGAGGAAACGGCCTCAAACTGAGACAGGAGGAGTTGAGTTTGGATATCAGGGAAAATTTCTTCACCAAAATATTTGTCAAGCACTGGAACAGACCCAAGGCAGTGGTGGAGTCTCTGTCTATGGAGGGATGTGTGGATGTGGCACCTGGGGACATGGGTCAGTGCTGGGAGAACCATTGGATTCACCTTTTTTTTTTTTTTCCTTGGTCTTTTCCAACCTAAATAACTTTATAATCCTGTGATTCCCTGTTCAGCCCTGCAGCACAGCATCTTCAAAACCTCTTTTCCAAAGACACCCTCCTTACCAACATACCTCATTAAACACTACCAATTGCGAAGCAAACATTCCTAATTATCAAGTAAACACTGCTGACACGTTTCACACAAATAAAGCCATCAAAACCCTGGGAGGAAATTTCTCCTCTGACAGATGCCTGTGGGGTATCCAGGCACTAGCTGTGAAGTCTGGTGCACCTGTTTTACCCCTGGAAAACCATCTGATAAAATTAATTACCAGTCTCCTGTAAGCCTGGCAGCTGCCAGCACAGCAGAAAACATGCTCAAATTAATATTAGAGCAACAGGAAATTCATCTTCAGGGCTTCCAAAGCACTGAATCAACCCAGGGCTATGTAAGGAGTCATTGGAGCTCAAAATGAACCTTCCCCATTCAGTTTGAATGGAATCTGTTGAATATATTGATTCAATATCTGTTTATACTGAACTTTGGCCGCAACTCAAACACTTTGGGCTTTGAAGATATACTAAATCTGAATTTTCTCAACTGTTTCTGCAGCCAGAATTGTATTCACTTGCCCATGCATTTTTACCTAAAGGATAAAAATGAGTTTTACCTCTATGAGTTTTATCTAGGTAGTAACAATTTATAAAGTAATTGTCTTTAGATAAGAGAATATATTTGCATTTTTAAAATCAATTAATAGGTAAAATTCTGGCCTTACGGAAGTCAGCATGAATTTTGCTAACAAGTCTCTCTTCTATGACAGATCAATGATGTCTTTCAGCAACTATACTCTCATTAAATCCTGATACTCATAAACAGACAAGGTTATTCTCATCTTATATAATATGTAACAGAAATTCACGTTATTTGCCTTCATCCTGGAAATGTTCCAGGCCAGGGTGGACAGGGTTTGGAGCAACCTGGTCTAGTGGAAGGTGTCCCTGTCAGAGTTTCATAACCCTGCTTTTATTTGGGCACATTATCTCATTACCTCCCTGCCTTCAACCCCTCCATCCTCCTGCTGGAACTCTGCAAAAAAACACTTGGAAACTTTAGGAACATGAATATGGGTAAATACAGCTCAGCCTAAAAGGGAGTTGCTGTCTCGTGCAGGGTAAGGCAGCAGCAAGGAAGACACAAAACTCTGTGGAGCACAAGCAGGAGTGGCAGAACCCATCCAAAAAGGCTTTTCCACCACAAAGTTTATCCCAATTTTTTCCTCAGCCACAGCACCCTGCCTGATTAGAAACAGGAATATTCCCCCAGTAATTTTACACTTACACTGCATTTCCTTTTGTTATGGCAATCTCTTCATAGTTTTAGCATTTGCTTTTCAGAATGTTCATATCTTGAATAAAAAATGAAGCAACAACATAAATCAAACTAAAAATGCCGTGGACTTTCCCTTTTCAGATGCATCTGTCTGTTGTAAGTTTAGTGCTACTGATCTGGTACTTATTTTAACAGCTGCTTGGCTTCAGCCCTGTTGATATATTGGTTATTTTTATATATGGGAGGCCATTTGTGTGACTGATTTTGCAATTCATGCTGCCTGCTGGAGGACATCCCTGGAAACAGACCTCAGAGCTGTATTCTCAAGATGAAAGCAATTGGACAGAAGTACCTTTCTCAAAAGAGGGAACTCTATTACATTTATTTTTTTTTCCCCCTGAATTGCTTGCTCAAGCCAATTGGTTGGGTGATTGGAAGAAATGAAACAGGGAAAAATTGATGGGATTCACATGTCGGTGTGCAGCATTAAAGCCATTTCTTATCCTTAGCAAATGGGGACTGTTGGATCAAATTCCAGCATATGGCCTAAATACAGTCCAAGGGAGAAAATGATTATGCTTATCATGCCAGCACGGGGTTGGGGGAGGTGAAAGCAAGAGCATCAAAAAAAACACAACCAAATTGCTCAGGGTTGTTATTTCAGGTTGCCAGTTGCTCAAGCTCCCTGCCCATGGAATAGAGATGCTGCAATAACTATCATTTCACAGATAACTTGCATTTTAGGGGTCAATACAAAAAAAAAATATAAAAATCAGGAGCCAAGAAGGAAAATATCAAAGGCTGGCAAGAGAAAGAGGCTTTGGTAAGGAGGTTTCTGCAGCTTTGCTGTTTCATACCCTCCTGGGGTATAAAGATGTGACCAAAAGGCATCCTGACTCAGTGAAATCATAGATTTAAATATATATAATCTGCATGGTAAGGACCTACAGTTACAATTCCTCAAGATGCACATCCAGGTGTACAAGTGCTTGTCAAAAATCCAGACATGAGCATCCCTGGGGCTTGCACACCTTGCTGAACTTGGTCTGGCTGAAGCTTTGGAGATGACAGGAGCTGTTTCTGTGTGATGCTGAATATTTCTGGTCTTCCTCAGTGAATGTGAAGAAATGAACAGCTGCACTTCATCTGGGCAACATTTATTTATCTCATTGCCTATTCTCTAGCAGCGAGTCACAGCAGAGGTTTAAGGAAGACCAGAACATCTTACAGTGAAAGGTTTCAGAGCAATCCCTCAGCTGCTGATCAGTGACTTGGAGATTTCTTGAGTCAGATCAAGGGATTACCTATCTAAATGACAATTTTTGGTTTTAACATGAATCTGCCCAAACACTTTGGGCTCCTCTTTCCTGACCACCCACAGGAAAGAGGGTCCCCTTTTTCTTAGTTTAATCTTGCCTTTTGTCTTTATCAGATGCTCCCTAGCTGCTTTGAGAGGTCAGAAATCACAGATTACTCTGCTATCCCAGGTGACATTTAAATACTTCTGTTTTAATTTCTGCTCAGCTCAGTGACTGCAATTATTTCTGTCAGATGTGGACCAAAGTAAACAATCCTGCAGCAATTAGCAATTTAGAAATTACAGTTGTGTTCCAAATCACAAAAAAAAGAAAAGAGCCTTGTTTATGCCACCCATCTGGATACACATGGTACAACATCTGCAGCTCTGAGGGAAGGGCATTGGTTCTGAAAGGCACACACAAAATGCCATCCCAAAAAGGCTCTTTTATATTGTTTTCATACTTTTCAAACAGAGATGAGTCCATAAAACAAGAGTGGGCTGGTCAGATTGAAGAAGGTGTCCAAGGAATGACTGGATGTGGACTCAGTGCTCTGGGCTGGGTGACGAGGTGGCGATCAGGCACAGCTTAGACTTGATGATCTCCACCCTAAATGATTCTATGATTCTATGAAAATTACAGCTCTTGTCCATCACAGTGGGTTAGACCCCATGACCTGGTACTCAGCAATGCCTTGAATCTTCTTTTGAAAAGAAAAGGAGTGGCTGCTGGCAAAGAGAAAAAATACACAAAAAGCACATAAAGAAACCACACACAAACTCTACCATCAGTTCTAGAATCTGCCATCAAATGCCATCAAATCTAGAAACTCCTCCCCTTCCCCAAACAAAAAGCTCTGTGGGGTGAATATTTAGCATCAGTTTGCACTAAAATAAAGATTGATGTGATTCTCCGGCAAACTGATTGGTTCATGAAAAACCTGGTTTAAGCAACAGGTATTGTATGGGAGTCACTGTGTATTTTTGACACTGTGCCATTTTTACTCAACTTCCTAGAAAGAAGAAGGCATTTTCCTTCAAAATATAGCTTGAAGAGAACATACAAACATACAAGAGGAAGTCGCTTTGCATTTTATTGTGAAATCAAACAGATGTGTGGATTATTCTGCTTTGGGGCAGGGAAGAGAAGCCAGGATGGGCTGATTCTTACAGGGCTTTTCTGACATTTTGCTTGAAAACTGCTGATCCCAAAAAACTAGACCCAAGTTCCAGATCTGACATGTGCACATTTTCTTGGTGCAGAACTTGCTTTCTCAGGGTCACCCATCATAGCCCCCAGGGCAGGGAGCTGTTTGGAGCAGGCTGAGCCAGATGGGGAAATCTCCCGTGGCAGCTGCAGCAGATGGGAGCTCAGGAGGGGGATCCCACAGAGACCCTTCCATCTCAAACTTCCCTCACTTGCCAGCAGCTCTGGATTTTTGAGGCCTGAGCAGATGGTCTGTAAAACTCTCAGACGCAGCAGCTACAGGGGTTTGAGAGAGCTGGGCAAGTTAAAGTTGGTTTGATGGTTTGATGGAGATCTGCCCATTGCTGGGACACATCCCAGCCCTAACAGCTCACCATGTGCCAGTATCCCACAGGAAACTCTTCAAGTGCAAATTTTAATTTGGGTGCAGAGTAAAACTGGTGCATGTTTTAAATCTAACCCAAACTTTACTGAAATAATTTGGCATTCCTGTGGGTTTCTGTGTGCTCTGGAAAGTTCATACCCAGAGCTGCAGCCCAGCTTTAGCCAGCTCTCAGAGCAGCAATTCCCTCCCACCTGGGCAAAGCATGGCTGTGCTGGAACTCCACTGCCAGTTTCTTGGCTTCTCTTTTGGCTCTGTCAAGGTCAGGATTGAAGCACTAAAGCTGGCATTTGGTGTTTATTATTAAACTCAGATGTTTATTATTTCTTACCTCTATTACAAGCTGTGAGTTCCACAGTATTCTATTAACAAGCTACAAAATTGCTAACTATCTTCCCCTACAATGTCTTTTAAGGTTAAACTATCTAATTAAGAAATGGTACCTAAACTATGTTCACTTTTAACTCAATAACTAATCACTCGAAGTCATCACTGCAGACTTTTCTGTCCAATTACAAAATACCACCCAAACCCATGAAGAAGAAAATGAAGCAGGACCAGCTTCTTCCCTAAAACCTCCATCTTTCTCTCTCTATATATTACTATATTCTATATTCTAAAACCTTAAACTCTAAGTTTTCTACCCTGTGATATTACACACTTCTAACCAAACTCCACACCCATATTCTTAGTGCTATGAATCAATTTTGCAAGTCTTCCCCATGGCCTCAGGTCAAATGCAGAGTTCTCCTGGGGGTCAGTGCCTGGCAGCACAGAAAGTCTGAAATTCTCAGCATCCAGAACTCCCACACTCCACCTTTTTTATAGGTACCACACATTTACCAGGATATTCAAAGTGCTGGGAGTGCTATAAAGAAACAGTGATTGTGAAATAAAAATCTCTCAGGAACATGGAATGGTTTGGGTTAAAGAGAGCTTAAATCCCATCCAATCCCCCTGCCATGGGCAGGGACACCTTCCACTGTCCCAGGCTGCTCCCAGCCCCATCCAGCCTGGCCTTGGGCACTGCCAGGGATCCAGGGGCAGCCCCAGCTGCTCTGGGCACCCTGTGCCAGGGTCTCTCTCACAGAGAAGAATTCCTTCCCATATCCCATTCCAGCCCTGCCCTCTGGCAGTGGGAAGGCATTCCCTGTCTCCTGCATTTGCAGTAATTCATTTTTAAGCGGAGAAGCCTTGTATTAAAAGAAAATGAAACAAAACAACCACGAATAAAACAAAAAACAAAAAACACCAAAAAACCCAAACAAACAAACAAAACCAAAAAAAAACCCAAAAAACAAAAACAAACAAAAAAATCCAAACAAACAAAAAAAAAAACCCAAAAAACAAAAAAAGTCCAAGAAACCAACAGTAAGAAAAGCACATGCAGAAGAGCACATAAAATGGAATTAAAATAAAGACAAACAAACAAGACTGGAAAAAAATTTAATTTTCCTTCCCTAACTCAGCTGCAGTAGCATTCCCGGCACTGCTCTCTCCTGTCTCTAGAGGGCTGCCTTAAACCACGGAAAAGTGTCCAAAAAAGCCGCTTTTCAGCGCTTTCCTTTTACCTCCCAGCCCAATTTATGCACCGTCATCAGCAGCTCCTCTGCATGAATTCTGTCACCAGCCCGGAGGAAATGTCCTTTAGAAGGAGACTCCTCTGCAGTTCTGATCTTTGGGTTGTCCAACGCTGCACAAGTGACCCCAGCACTGGGTAATGGTAATAGCAAATCTTGGCACTGCACATTTTGGCTCAAAATAGTGCAAAAGTGCAGGTTTATTGTCTGGCTGGGATTCATTCCGCAGCCATCTCGCTGAGAAGGGTTCAGTCACGGTCTCTGAGCAGTTTTAGCAACTTTAATGCTGTTTTGAATGTGTTTGTAATACTCAGAAGTCAAGGAAGGGTTAAAATAAAAAACTCTGCTGTAAGTGTGTCCTTGTCTAAAACGATGCTGCATAATAAAGCAGAAAGCAAATGGATTGCATAAAAGTGCATATTCCATTTCCAAATGCCACATTTTAAGACTTGAAATGACAGCTTGTATTTCTAATTGCTCTTTCTTTTGGGTAGTAGATCTCCCCATCTCCTGAGGAATGTAAGATTCAAGAGTTCAGTGCTTAAAAAATGGAATCTAAATGAAACTATGTCATTCAATAAGGGCCTTTAGTCCTGAAGCAGTTTGTGTTGGAAACAGTCTTGTTTTGTAAATCTGATGATCAAAAAGAACCTGCTCAGTTTTAAAATAAAACAGAGTCAGCACTTTTTCAATTATGGGGAAAGCATAGAGGAAGCTTTTTAATAATTTGCAGCAAACTCCAGTCTCTAAATATCAGATTAATGCCTGAGCCAATTCAAAGGGCAAGCAAAACAAACTGCTGCACTCGTGGAAAACAATTAATCCAGATTTTGAAGACATTTGGAGGGTTTTGAGGTAATGGCAGTGTTTAGTAGCAGGGAGGGGGTCAGAGCCCTTGGCCCCCTCAGCTCACTGCCCTCAGGTGAGGCCGGGTCTGGGTGTGTCCTGCAGCATCCTGTCCCATCCCTATTCACTCCAGGAGAGCAGGACTGCAGGAGGTCCAGATCCATGGGAGCCCAAACAGGGGCCACACACACACAGAGGTGTCACCCACTCCTCCTGCAGCCCAACCGCACAGAGCCAGAGGGGCCCAGCTCAAGTGTTCTGGCCACAGCACAGAGACACCCTAAGAGCTTGTGAGTAAGGAAATCACCCTTGGGAGCCTCTGGCTCATGGCTGCATTCAGATTCCTTGAGGATAAACCCCCAATTTCTCTTCTTTGCCCTCCTTCTTTCAACCACGCAGCATTTCTGCTTCTACTGGGTCAAGCATTTTCTCTTCGAGTACACTGAATTAAAGTCATTTTCTTCCTGTGGGTGCTCCCCAGCCCCTCCTGAACCAAGACCCTGAGACAGGATCATCCTCAGGGCCTCCCCTCATCCCTGTGGGGTGAATTTAACCCGTGCTCCCTCCCCAGGGGTCAGGTTTAATCTCAGAGTCACGACGCACAAGCAGCACTGTGGAAGCCCTTGAAGGACCTTCTTTAGGAAAAAGGCAGTGCTTGAATAATAAATTCATGCATGCAAGGTAAATATTTTATACACCAGAGATGCAAACAGATTAAATTAATTTTCAGCTATTCCATTTATTACTTAGCATTTCACCAAGTACCACGGATGGGATGGTTTACAAGGAGTAAAGAGGTTGCATTTACTAAGCTGCTGTGAAAATTGTATAGGAGAATCAAATGCATTTCCTGGCTTAACTGAACATGGGATACAATTTCTCTAAGTACTATCACCAGTGTTAAAAATATGTGATGGGATATATCAGTAAGAAGCATCTTCAAGGAGGATTAAAGGTTCAGATGGTTTTTTCTTTTGTTTGAGGCAATAATATATTGAATTCTTTTTGGACTAATTAAACTTGAAACTGATCCAGCTTGCTGGTTTCTTTTTTTTTTTTTTCCTTTTTGGGTACAATGCTTCTTACAGTTTATAGCTAATTGGCAGGTGAGCAAGATAAGTAGCACTGAACACCACTTGATGCTGTTACAGCCTAAGCGAGATGGGCAGCCTGTTGTACAGGAAGAGGCTGTTCGACACACACCAAAGATGAACATAATGAATTTTCACCTGAGGAGATAATGCAATGACTTAACCCCCCACAAGAAATAAGACCTCGGTGTTCCAGGAAATTTCTTATTGAGGAAGTATTTCAGAGATGACAGCAAAGCTTCTTTGTGGCCACCTAAACACTAAAAAGCCTGTAGGTTGCTTTGCTTCTTGGTTGAAATTACAGAATCAGAGCACTTGACTTGCATTCAGGCTTTGCTAATCCCCGTGGAGCTTTATCCCCTGTTTGTCATTAGCTGGCTGCATTGACAGCCTCTCCTGCCCACCCTCCCTAACCAAAACAGCAACAAAAACTCCTCTGCATCAAAGAGAATTCTCTTTCAACTTTGATCACATTTCTCTTGCTGCTCGAGCCTGTTGCTAAGAGAAACTGCGGTGGTGAGGAATGGGCGAGTCATTATTATAATTACTCTTGTTACACCCCAGTGAGAACAAGCCTCTCCCAGCACTCAGGGAATTATCCAGCAGTGCAGCCTTTAATTGATAGAGTTACTGACAGCCCTGCTGGGCTGGAGCTGCAGGAGAACCCGGCCACAGCATCAGCAGGAGGGGCAGGAGCTGCTGCCACGCTGCTCTGGAGCCCTCTGCCAGCCGAGGGGATGTGCAGGGCTCTGGCTGCCAGCACTGGGGCTTTATTGCACCAGAATTAATATTTCAGCCCCTCTCATTGCTGGGAACTCTGGAGCCCTCTGCCAGCCGAGGGGATGTGCAGGGCTCTGGCTGCCAGCACTGGGGCTTTATTGCACCGGAATTAATATTTCAGCCCCTCTCATTGCTGGGAACTCAGGACCAGCACAAAGCCTGTGCTGAAGTGTCTGCTGTGCTGGTGCTTCTCAGCCTGGCCTGCCTGCACAGAACTGATGTGTGGGAGAGGTTTTACAGTGACTTCTGTGAGCCAGAGAGAAATTTGATCAGAGGATCCATGTTTGACAAGAGGATCCATGTTTACCCCTGGAATAATTCCCTACCAAGGTCGTTGACATAGAAACCAAGAAAGAAAGAAGGATAAATAAGAGAAACCTGCAACTGCCTGTTCCAATGAACAGTTTGTCTTTCCTAAGCAATGAGTAAAGTGAAAACTGATGAGTTTTGTAAGAATCTGTAAAAAGCATGCATGCTATGATAAAGCCAGGTTTAAAGCCTTCTGAAAATGGAGTGTTGCTATGTATTGTGACTGTCTCAACTATGACACTGATGGGCAAGGCAGGAGCAGAAAATGTCTCACTTGATGGAAAAGTAGGAGTCAGCTCTTCTGTCTGTCCCATGTTCCACTGAGCCAGCCCCATTCCCTGGCTGACACTATTTATGGAACCTTTTATAAAATCTAAAATATGTAATAAAAAGCACTTATAAATACTCAGCAGAGATGTGGTGCCTTATAAAGAGACAAGGCAGGAGCTTTGACAGCAGCCAGGCATTGGACCAGGCTGTTTTTTTGGTTTAGTATGGGATGAGATGACCTGGAACACCTTCAGTGGAGTTCTGCTCATTGCTTCTGCCATTTCAGAAATTTTAGTTATTGGCTTGTTGCTTTTCTTAGTTTTTATAGAGACAGAGTAACTAAGAGGTGATGTTGTTTTGAGGTTTTTTTTTTTTTATTTGGTGCTGTAATGAGTGAATTATTTATGTAATGAAAAATTTTTGATTGTGGGTGTTTTTGTTGGGTTGGAGAAAAAGTTTGTGTTATAAAATATTGATAAATAGTAGGTGATTTTTTTATTTTTTGTGGTAAAATTGATTAGTGATATTTTTGTAATTATTTTTTTATTGATGGTGGGAATTGAAAGGTAAAATGAGGAGTATTTTTTGGATGTAGTGGAATGTTGAAAAAATAATTTTTTAAGTGGATAATAACGAGAGATTAGTTTTTTGGAATTACTGAAAGAGAAGGAAGTTTAGGTTGTAGGGGTTTAAAAAACACAAAACTGTGTGAACTTTTAATCAAGTTTTGAGAATTCTTTAATATCTATTTCCCACAATGGCTTTATAGAGTTCAGTTCTAAAGGAAAAAGAATGATAAGATACTAAAGCAAGAGGCCTTTTTCTTTCATTCCTAAGCATATAAGGAAGACTGCAGCATATTCCCTGTGATCTGCTGGAGGTGTCATGAAAAATACAAATACATCAGCTGCTGAGAGTGCAAGGCAAGAGCTGTAATAAATCCACATGCAGGGGTGTTGGGAATATCTGCACTCGTTTCAACATATGCTTCCCAAAGTGCCTCAGTATGTCAGACAGGTGCTTGCTCTGAAGTAGCAGCCCTAAATAAAAATGTTTTAACTTTTCAGGCAGTACAAATAGAGTGATTTATCTTTCAGCTGAAAGGAAGAAGGGGAAGGATTATCTTTTTCACCTCCCGTGTAAAAGGGATCCCCACAGGCTGCAGGTGACACGACTTACATGGATCACTGCTTAGTCATTCATGCAGCATGGCTGAAAAATGTCAAGTGCAGGGCAAATACCTGCATATGTCAGACATAAGGGGTTGCCCCTTGTCTTTAAGGCCTCTAAAGAATCAGAAGGAAAGGGTAAAACTGAAATAATTTCAACAAATACAGCAGATCTTCAATGTGAAAAGGAAAAGGGGGCATTGAGGAAATGTCCCCAAATTGCACCAGAGGAGGTTAAGATTAGACATGAAGTAAAATTTCTTCACAAAAAGCATTGCAATGGGCTTTTCAGGGAAGTGGAGTCATTATTCCTGGAAGTGTTCAAAAAAGGTGTGGGTGTGGCACTTGAGCACAAGGTTTGGTGGTGAGCATGGTGGTGCTGCTGATGGTGGACTTGATGACCTCAGCAGCCTAAACAGTCTATGGTTCTGTGATCCATTCATGTGGAATTCCAGCCTCAAGTGTTCAGGAATTAATATTTGTGGAATTCCAGCCTCAAATATTCAGGGAGATTTTTGCAGATGCCATCCATGGAGCAGTATCTGCAGTACCTTCCTTGGTTTGGGTTTTTTCTGATCTGAGCTTGGGGGAAATGGCAGGGAGGACGAGAAGCAGCATCCTGCCCCAGGGACCAAAAAACAGGGATTATTTTATTTTATCTTATCTAATTTTATTTATCTTATTTTATTTTTTATGTTGTGATTATTTTTTTTTAAATCCCTTTGAAGATGTAGTGCTTTCCTTCCTTGGATCTCTCAAACCTTTCAGAAATGCTGCCTAAGGGTTTTCTTTCCTGTCTGGGAGCAGTGATGGGAGCAAGGGAACTGCAGCTGAGTGTTGTGTACACACAGAGACAGGATGGGTTTTGCCATTTCCCTCTGCCTGCCATCATGCAGAGCCCGAGACGTTGAACTCTATCCCCAGCTACAAAAAATCTTCTCTTTGCTTAGAAAGAGAAGGGTTGGCAGCTTTGTAGAACTGGAAGGCTTGGAGATCCTTTAAAATATACTTTACAGAAATTCTGCTTTGGCTTTACAGCATTCCTGGAGTCAATCAAAAAACAGAGCAGGGCAGACTGGGAGTTTGAACCCAGCTATTTGCTAGGAGTTACAGCTATTGATTACAATTGCATTGACTACCAGACCATTTAATCTAATGAAATTGTTCTTGAGTGACACTACTGCAATTGAGAACAAAGTGTAGTCAACTTGGAAAGAAAATTTGAGTGTTAGAAGAGGCAATAGTTAGATTTCAGAGCACAAATGGGTTTGTTAACAAATGTTATGCACTGATTGATTTGTGTTTAATTGTATTCCTCTAGAAATTGTATGATTTCACCAGGACTAGTGCAGGAGAAGAATAGAATATTAGTTTACCTACTATTTCTATCACTGAATTCCCATACAATGAATCTATAAGGACTATTAGATCCTAAAGCTGAGTCAAAAACAAATTAGTTATTGAGAGGCAAATACAGCTCTCAAAATCTCTTAGATAATTCTGTTACTTATGGCTTAATATGAAGAAGGAGAGTTAATTATTTATACCATGCATGGGGTTTCACTAAATGAGAGCTGCAAGATGAGATGGAGTCACAAATTAATGCTTTGTAAAAATTGTTCTTTACTCAAAGCCAAAAAGAAAAGTGTTTGTGGGATGGAGCAGGGACAGGAAGCACTGAAACCCAGCAGGTCAAACTCCTTCTGGAGAGTTTCCCATCCCTCAGAGCTGCTTATGGAAAGGGCTGGGCTGTGTTCTGGGTTTCCCCATGCCCTTGTCTCACCTTGAATATAACACCATGTCTGGGTTTTGTCTCAATTCCAAAAAAAATTACAGGGGTTTGAGTTTGGCTGCTGGAAGAACTCTGCACGTTTGAAGACATTGGTCTGTCATGCCTGGTCCTGAAACAAACACAGAACTCCTGTATTAGTTCTGTGGGTTTATCTTCAAATTGACCTTGTCCTTTCTTAACTAATTTTTATCTGCCTTTAGACCCCTAAAAGAGAGAAAGTACGTTTCCACAGGCTTATATTTAAGTTACCTTTTCAAATTAGATAATTTTGATTAATTACTTCAGCTAGCCAGGGTCTTCAGAGGTGGCTTTAGAGAAGGAACCCTTCTAGGACAAATCTGCAGGAGAGAATAGAATGGTTGGGTTGGGAGGGACCTTAAAATCCATCTGTTCAAACCCCCCTGCTATGGTCAGGAGCACCTTCCACTACACCAGGTTGCTCATGACTGTCCTCAGAGAGACCTTGCATGATTTTAAATTTGTTGTAGTATTTCACTGCATTCCCCAGTAAAGGATCTGTTTAGAAGAGGCTGAAAGCAGATCTGCTGTGGAAGAGAGAGAAATGAGTGTTTCTCTCTGAGCCCTGGGAAACACCTGCAAACCCCTTCCCTGTGCTGTCCCACAGCAGCTTCAACTTCTGCCTCTGTTACTTCTCAAATTTATTTCGTCTTCCACCCTATTTAAACCCTGAAATTCTGTCCCAGCCATCTTTTGTTACTACACCCACCAGGTCTTCCTTTGAAGCTCTTGGGTTACCCATTGCCTCGGACCTTCGACCACTTCACACTTTTGTCGCAGCTCTTAATTGTAAGTGTTAATTGATGGACTACAGCTGAGAGTTCTGCCATTGTGGCAGACAAAAGAATTCAGGTGACTGCCGGCTCCTCTCACTTTACATGCAAATGGTGCCGAGCTCTGGGAGACCCAGAGGTGAATTATTGATGGGGAAGAGGCACCTGCCTGCCTTGAGCAGGTCTTGGCATCCCAGCTCGGACAGGAAACACTGGGAAGTAAATCAGGGATGAACAACCCATTCGAACAAACTGCGGGCAAAAATCCCCTTGGCCAGTGAAAGGTTAAAGAACAGGGATAAGTGAGTCACTCCATCTCCTGCCCTCCCCCCTGTCCCCACACTGCAAGTTTAATAAGCCAAAATCAAAACCATCTAGGCCTGGAGCTTTCTAAGATTTAAGACTTTAAAATGTGAAGCACCTCATTATATGTGCCTATTTTCAATAAAAAGGGGAGATAACTGGTGTCACGTCAACGTCTTATCAGTGATATTTGTTTGACTTCTATTTCGAAAGTGCACTGCTTGCTTTTTCTGGTGCTGGAATCAAACTCTTCTGAATTGTACAGTATGAGGAGAGATATCAGTTTTCACCTAAGAACTTTCAAAAGGACACCAGTCTGTGCCTCACTCTGCAGAAATAAAGAACTATTGTACAGTCGAGCGTATAACACTTGCAACATGGCCAATTGACTTCCTTCCTATTAATCAACTACTCTGTTTACCTTCTTATACAAACCATTTCAAAACCATTAAAACTAAGAGGATTAGCATCACGTTTCTGGCAAAAAGCACCTTAATTTCAGCAAATGCTACTTTCACTCTCTGAGGAGAATTAAAAAAAAAAAAAAACAAAAAAAAAAACCTTGAAAGAATTGGATTCTTTCTTGTGGCAAATTCACTGAAACAGGAATAAATTATATCTCCCATGTTAAAAAAAGGTGGAGGGAGGGGGGTAAAATGAGGGCTAGAGGAGTACAATTCTCTCAATCCAGTGAGAGAGAATGGCAAAAGAATTAAATTACCAAGAATGAAAAAACTTCAAAGCAATCCTGAAACATGAGTTAAGTCCTGACAATTTGGATCAATTGTTCTGTCCTGGCTGTGTACGAGCAGTTCCTACTTTTGTAGCCTTGATTTCGGAAACAGTTGGGAATGGTTCACTTGGTCTGCAAATAATACTGCAGCCAAAAGTTCAAGGCCCAAATTCCCATTTTCCTGTGCTCTGGGAATTTGTCTGGCACAGACAAGGAGGTGCCATTTATACCAATTTCATTTTATTTAGCTTCCAGTCTTGGTTGTAAAGTTTTGCATGGAATTAAATGGGATGAAAATATTGTTCCCAGTAAATTCCCATCTCCTGAGCACCACACAGCATCAGTTTCAATGTTTGCAGCCATGCATTTTACTTTGTTTAGTGGGAGGTTTAAGAGAAGTTAAAAATCAAACAAACACCTGAGAAACAAAACGAACCATAAAAGCACATTAAGTTTATATATAGAAACCTAAAACCTAGAGGGCACAAACACAAAACACAAGAAAATAATATATAAGTTAATATAACAGAAAATTTTACGTCTGAAAGGGAGAAAATTAGAAGAAAATTTAAATATTTCCAGGAACTTGTCATAGAGTATCCCATGGAATGAGAGAACTTGGGGAAGTCTTAATTCAAAAATTCCAACAATTCCAGACAGGGTAAATAATGATGCCAAGGGTGCTGCAGAGATCTCCACACAGAGCTGGGATATGGGGTGCAGGAATCCCTGCAGAGACATCATCCAGAGACACTCTGGGATGTTCTAGAATGGCAAAAAGGACAGACAAGGATGGATTCAGGGGTCTAAATTGTTGTGTGCACAGATTGGGCATATTGATTACTTTTATGTTCCTTCCCTAATAGTTTCTAGCAACAAATTTTTTTCACTAAATGTCCAAAGAAACACCTAAAATCCCTCTTACAAAGAAAAATACTGATTTGGAGCCCTTTAGCTAATTCATGTCTCCATTTTCTCAATACTGTTACTAAACTCTACATTTCTGCCATTTGTTCATAGTGTTGAAAAATTACTTTTTTCCCCACTTTCATTCCATGGTTTGAGCTTGCTGAGCAGAGCAGAGAGTAAGGGGCACTATTTTGTTTTCTTCATGGCTTCTCTGAAAAAAACAGATTGGTGAATGAAGGAAAGAATCCACCAAATTATTTTTTTTCCTCCTACAGAACCTTGAAGTATTTTTAAAGCAACACATGTTCAGGAAAGGAAGTATATTGAAAAAAAAGTTTTTAAATAAGTATTTTCATTTTGTCTTTTTTTTTTTCCCCAGCTAGCTCTCCATAACTCATGCTCAGAAATAAAACAATGACTCCAAAGGGAAGTTGCAGCTTGATGCTAGAGGACGCCAGTTAAAATTCCTCTGAATTTCCAAGCCTGTCCTTCTGGTTATATCCCAGTGATCCATCCAGGGCAGCTCCTACAGTTAATATATGGCTATTGCTCTGAGATTGCTGGTTTGGGATCAGGCTTTTTGAGGCACATAATTTTTCAGGCAGAGCTTGATGATTGTTCTCTGGGGTCTGGTGCTGATGGTCTCTTCTCTCTGACAAGATAAATGGTCCTTTATAACTCTTGTCACATCGTCGAGCTGGCATCAGGAAATTAAGATAAAACTTTTTTGCTGGCATTGCAGTGTTATAGGGCTGCAGGACTAAACTCCTCACTGCTGGAAAAAAGTCTAACCTAGCCAGGGATTTTGTGTTGAGCACAAACCTCACCAAATGAGAACTTGGAGGAATGATGTTTTTGTTTTTGTATCATTAAAAATGAGCTGCTTATCTCCTATTGCTAAAAAAAAAAATCAACTTCATAGGCTTGTTGATTCAAAAAAAAAAATATTAACATAGAGTCTTAATTCCAATTTATTCTGAAGAGTTTGAATAATGCAGAAAAGTCCCATGCTGGAATTTATTCATTAAAAAAAATTCTTACAAGATAAAATGTCTACCTCTGCTAGAGAAAAAGCTTCTGATATGACATGGCTTTGGTTCACAGAATCGTGGAATGGCTTGGAAGGACCTCTAAAGGTCATCAAATCCAACCCTGCTTATTATCAGAAAGCTTTCCTGAGCAGTGATGCACAAAATTCTTGCACAGAGGGCATGGAAATAACATTTTCCTACTGAGCAGGTCTCTTCTCGTTGCCAGCTTGCAACAAACAGCTCTTGAATATTGTTTTCCCATTGCAATGAGAGCTATAGAAATTATAGAAATACAATTAAGAAAATAATTGTACACTCAGGAGGGTGATAAGCAAAAAGCAAATACTGCAATGGCCTAGGCAGTGATCCATGCCCTAGTCTATGGCTCCAGTCCATCCTGCAGCTTCTTCTGTTATAAAAATACTGAGGATTTTACAAGCAACATCTTTCCAAAGACCTACATTTCTTGCCATCTTCTTAGAAACACCAACTTGGAACAAGGGTTTTTTCTTTCTGCACAACCACAAAGAAAAAAAAAAAAGGGAATTTCAGTGTCATCTACCCCATAGGCCTTTTCATAACCGTGTCTGGTTTTGTTCTACAACAAAATATAAGCTCCAGTCACACAAAGCTGAGCTGCATCTGGTGACCATAGCACAGGTAATGCTGCCTAAACTGGGGGTTAGCCCTGATAAAGAAAATTATAGAATGCTCTGGGTTAGAGGAGACCATAAAGCTCATCCAGGGCCTCCCCTGCCATGGACAGGGACACCTTCCACTGTCCCAGGTTTCTCCAAGCCAGGTGTTTACAGCAAAGCTGCAAGGTGGATAAGAAGGAATAAACAACCCCAGCTTAAACCCTTGGTTTTGTCAGAGCAGTTAAAGGCCATTAAGCCCAGTCTTTTAAGCTGGCTAAGAGAAAGCCAGGGTAGATTCTGTGAGATACACTGTATATTAAAAGGTTCCTGATTTTTTTGAAATGATAACCTGCTGAAGGAAATGATGTCCTCTGCCACAGTACCTGCTTGTCTAATTTCAAACCATGCAACCTTATCCCCCCAGAGATTTACAGATAAAAAACCCCACTGTCATCACCTCCACCCTCCCTGTCTCCTCTCTCTCTGTACAGCAGGTAAGACAAGAAACAGGGGCTGGAGGATTTAAATAGAGGGAGTACATTTGAGAAACAGGACAATTACAGACACCAGCACGGACACGTGTGCAGCAGCAATGTTACAAGTCAGTGACAGCAGCCTTTTCAGCTGAGTACCAGGAAAATAAATAACAAATGTGGCTCTGAGCAGCCCTGAGTACTTCAATTAAAGCAATCAATGAAAGTGCCCATCTGGGTAAAGCTTTGAAAGTGACTTGTTTAAAAAGAAAAAAAAAAGTAATAAGCAATGTCCAAAATTCAGTGTTTGCCTAGCAGTTTGGATAAGAGTGAGAGAAGAAGGACATGCATAACCATGGTAAAGGCTCTCTTGTTTATACATTTCTCCTGACACTGCACGAGGTCATTTTGATCCCCAAGAGGGCTGAGTCCAACCCTGTCCTGGTGCTGATATTTCCTTTGCAAAGCAGATGTAGGGAGTGAACCTGATGAGCTGTGCAGCTTTCCTGTGGGGAATGCAAGCCTCAGGAAAGGGTCTGGAAATGATGTCCCAATAGTGGAGCTGTGATCCTGTGGGAAGCTGCACTGGAGCAGTCTGTTCCTAAAGGACTGAGCCCACAGAGGGACCCACGCTGGAGCAGATCCTGAAAAACTTCCCATGAAAAGATTAATGGAGAACCATTTTCCATGGGAGAGACCCCGTCCTGCAGCAGAGGAAGAGTGTGAGGAACCCTTCTCCGAGGAGGAAGAAGCAGCAGAGATAAGGGCTGTCCACAGCTCCCACTCCCTGCTCCCTGAGGGTGGGGAGGCAGAGAAATCAGGAGTTGAGTTGAGCTCAGGAAGAAGGGAGAGGGTGGGAGAAGGTGTTTTTAGGAGTTGGGTTTATTTCTCATTACCCTACTCTGATCTGTAGGGCAATAAATTAAATTAATTTCTCTTTCCTGGAGATTGTTCTGCCCATGACAATAATTGGTGAATGATCTTTTCCTGCCACAAGCCTCTCATTATCTCTCCCTTGTCCAGCTGAGGAGGGCAGTGATGGAGCAGCTTTGGTGTCCAGCCAGGCTCAGCCCATGCCATGAGCCCAGACGGCTCTGCCTCCCATCCATTCCCTGCTGCAAGAGGGAGGATGCAGGAGCTGTAATAGGGGGTGAAGATCTTGAAGTCTCCTGAAAGAGTGCATTAATTGAGCAAATTTTTATGGATCTGGAAGTCTAAATGACTTTTCTGCCTCTAGGCTTTCTGCACAGGATTGTATATTCAGGTGAATGAAATATATGAGTTAGGGTGGGTGAGCATTTAGCAAAACTAAAATCTTTAGCTAAATTTGCCACCCCTGACCTCTACACACATTTATTTGGTCTCATTTTAGAAAACCATTGCTTTGCAGGGCCTAGCATCAGGTTAGGAAGAAAACTGGACAAGGGAAAAAAGAGAGATGTTTTTTCTGCTGCTTCTTGGTCTCCTCTCCCTTCCTGAAAAACTCTTTTTCTTGGGTGATGAGCAAGGTAATCAAGAACTTGGCAGGGCTGGGTAAATATATTTTCCTAGGAATCAGCAACAAGAACCTGAGCCTTCCTCCAAGCACAGACCCATAAGGAAGCTAATTCCAGACACAGGCAGAGGGGAGGTGTCTAACAGGGTCATGGTTTAGTGGTGGACTTGCCAGTGCTGGATTAATGGCTGGACTTGATGATCTTAGAGGTTTTTTCCAATCTTAATTATTTTAGGATTCTATGATATGTGACCTCACACAACTCAATTAATCCCTTTTTCCTATCTCTTCTCAGTTGTTTTAAATAAAATGCAGTTTGGGACTGAGGATTTCTGTGGCCCTGGGACTGTAACAAATGAGGTTCTGACCCCAGATACAGAACCAACACACAACTTATGAACATTTCTTCTTTAGATTTGCCTGGGAAATGAACCCACCTAAATCTGAAAGCTTTATCAGCTCATTTCAGCTTTCTCTATATCACAAAGAAATCAGTAGCAGCACCCTGTAGGTGCTACCTTGACAGGAAAAAAAAAAAAAAAAAGAGAGACATCTGATCTGATCTGACCTGTTTTTTGGAGAAAAAGAAAAATATAGACAATTTCTCAGTGTGTTGTCCAAGAAGGTAAAAATCCTGTCCAAGCCCTGACTTCCCAGGCAAAAGGCTTGGAGGGTGAGCTATTAACATTTGCAGATGTGCACCTCCCTCATTATCTTACAGCCAGGCTCTCACAGTCTATTTAGTATCATTGCAGAGTTCACTGAGATGAAAATAATGACGAAAAATACTGTGACAAGATAAAGTACAGTGCTATAAAAATTCTCTACAGTGCTATAAAAATTAGATTCTTAGCAGAAAAGAGAATGAAGAGGTAATTTAGTAAAAGTGATGGATGAACCTCGGAAGGTTCAGAATTTTAGTTCAGTGCAGTTGCTTATTCAAACCTGGGAAATTCAGGAGAATTGTCACCCACTGTGACAGCTGGTCCCCTCTGCTTCTCACCACCTTCAAGCTGACAAAAAGAACACAAGAAACAAGATGTGATTGCAGTCTTTAATCTATCTGGATTCCTGGTGGTAGTTAATCAACTCTTATTTGACCTAAGCTGGCTCTCACTTTTCCTGAAGTACATAGATTTCCACCAGGGCAAATGGAACCAGGTGCTGCAATGTGTGGCAGGACCTGCACAGCATCCAAGATGGCCAAAGTATCACTTTTTGTCTGTGTCTCATTTTATAAAAAGCTGTAATCATATCATTTATATGATTGAAAAACCCTTTTTTGACTGGTGAGCAGCTTAGTAGTAAAAAGACCAGAATACTTTGGTAGTGATATGTTTGTCTGGCATTGGTAGATAAAAGCAGTTTCTTTTGATCCTCAAAGTGCTAAGAACTAAATATCTTTATGGCCCCTTTACAACTGGGAAAAAATTAATCCTAGAGAAATGAAATAGTGAACCATGACCAACATAAGAATGGATGTTACAAACAGGAATAAAACTCAGAACTACCAAACCCAGGACTTCATTTCCATAAGGGGCACTGTACCTATTTTATTTCATGATGGGCAATGTTTCTCACATGTGACTGTATTTTCCCCAGGCACTTTGTGTCAGCAGAAGGGTTTGGAGTACAGACCTTGGAACCACACAGGCACTCACATCAACTGCCTCAACTACTCAAACCAAAAGTTACACAAATGCTGTGAAATAAAACTATTTCAGTACTTCACTGAGCTTTTGCCTGACTGAGGAGTTTGGCCTCTAAGCAACTAAAACCTGACATTTATGTCCACAGGCCCAAATTTCCAGTGGTACTGTTGCTCAGAATTTCTTAATACTTAAATATATATATATATACACAACTACATATTTAAATGCCTATAGAGATAATTGGTCTGATCATGTAGCAACCTGTTAACCTGGGTATTTCTTGTACTCACCTGGCCACAGAGAGGCTTTCCAGCCTCCCAGTGAGGGCAAAAGGTGGGGTTTGTTTAGATGTTGCAGGTAACAGATGTGAAGCTGCAGACCTGAACCCAAAACTGGAACATTCTTTATTGAAATCCTGGATGCTGAGAATTTCAGACTTTCTGTGCTGGCAGGCACTGACCCCCAAGAGAACACTGCATTGACCTTTGGAAAAGCCTCCAAAATTGATTGATAATTGGGATTGTGGGTGTGGAGTTTTGAATAGAAGTGTGTAATGCCACAGGGTGGAAAACTTAAGAGTTTAAGGGTTTAGAATACAGTAATATTTATAAGGCAAGATGGAGGTTTTAGGGCAGAGGCTGGTTCTCCTTCTCCTTCTCCTTCTCCTTCTCCTCCTCCTCCTCCTCCTTCTCCATGAATTTGGGGGGTAATTTGTAATTGGATAAAAAAGTCCACATTGCAGGCATGGGTGGTTGGTTATTGGGTTAAAAGCAAAAATAATTGAGGTGTCATTTTTTAATTGGACAGTTTATCCTTAAAAGGCCTTGTAGAGAGACACATATGTCCATTTTTAGTTTGTTGGGGTGAAGTGCTGCAGAACTCATGGTTTGTGAGACTGTAACATAGACAAGAACTAACAAACATCTGAGTCCCAACAAGAAATACCATCTCACACATTTAATCCTGACCTTGGTAGGAAAGAAGCAAAGAATCCATTAACTCTTCATGTGGGATGGTTGTGGTTTGCTGTGAGCACCCATAAAAAGCCTTTTTTTCTCTAGGCAAAGACTTTGTGCTCTGCTCAGCTGGCTGCCCATGGTAAATAATACCTTCCTGTTCCTCAGAGGATCAGTAAACCATGACTGCAATGAGTTTAATTTGCTATGGTCTTTAACCCTTGATAATTCTTGTTATCTGTATTTTAGTTTACCATGACTGAAGAACCTTTGCACACATTACTCCCTGCTGGATGTGCAGTGAGATTATCATTTTTTGAAGCAGATTAGGCAAGAACAGGGGCTGTCAGTGGCCTTGCCTCTCTCCATCCTGGGATTTGACTCAGTAGAGGAGTTAGTCAAGCCAGCTCTGCTCACCCCACCTCCTCACTGCCCCTTCAGAGAATGTTCTCTCCTTTTGTCATTTTCCCCTCAGACTTTTCTGATTGGGCGCGTTATTTATGGCCTGTGATCTACTGTATTTTTGAATTGATTTTGTGTTCAGCTATTGTAAAGCATTTTTGTGGACCAGTACCTCAGGGTAATATATTTTTTTTTCCTTACAGATCTTCTGACTTACCTTTTCCTCTCTGAGTTTCCTATTCTTTGCCTCTTGTTTTTCTATTTGCTCCATAGTGGAGTGGAACATTCAGCCAATCTCCTCAGGAAATAAAACCTCATTAGAAAATGATAAGAACTAAAGTGCATTCATTTTAATAGACAATTACATTAATTTGCTTATGGCTAGTAATAAAGAATGACAAAACCTTTTCATTTTGTGCTCTTTTTTCTTTTTTTTTTCTCTCCCTACGGTGCCACTGGCCTGCAATTTCATTCCAAAGCCCCCTGATAAGAGCTCACAGGATTTCTGGGGACATGCTGCTGGTAACCACCAGGAAGGTGGAGATGGATGGTTCTCCTTCTGCACTTCCACTGTTCTCCCCAAGAGAAAAGTCCCATGGCAAAGAGGTGTGGGTGAGTTGGATGCTGATATAATGTCCCACAGATTACCAATAATGCAGGTGACAGCAATTTTAGGACCTATAATGTAAAAATCAGATGGCATAACATCATTTTTTGTGGTCAGACCTGCCACTGAGCTATTACCCACAAGCTGGAAAGCATTTATTGAGGGTTTTAGGCAAACAGATAGGGATTTCAGCTGTTGATGGATAAGAAAACAGAATTTATACTTCAGGAAACTCACATTCTGCTTTAAAAAACATGAGCACAGAAGCAACAGGAGGCGAAGCTGCTTCTACAGGGCTGTTTCAGCTCCTCGTCACACCTTGCATGTCTCATTGAAAGCATTATTAAAGATGACCAAACTGTACACTTTGTATTCAGAATGTACATTTTGCTCTAGCCAAGAGGCAAAATCGTGGAGATTTGCTGTTAATGCCTTTAATTAATAAGGAATGGTGCTGATAAGTGGCCCATTCAGCAGGATGAGGATGGGCAACTGCTGTCCCTGCCTCACCACAAGGACTCCTGGAAGGTGCTGGCTGCTCCACTGCTTGTCAGGGAGCACAAATGAAGATGTGGAAAATAAAAGAAAGAAAAGCGCAGACAGCCTTGTAGAAGGATCAAACATTTGAGAAGCAGAATTTACACATCCTGATGCTCCCCAGAGAGAGAGAGCTCTCTGCATGGTTATAGCATGGTTATTTTTGTCTGATCTTTGCTCTGCCTGACTCAGAGCTGCTTGAGGGGACTCTCCCCATCCCCACTTGGAGCTATACAGACAAAAATAGAAACAGCAAATTTCTAGGTCACTTTTCTTTGGTGCTTCAAGACTCTCTTGGATCCCTAATGATGGCCACAAACAGACCTGACAAGTTTGTGTCCCATCAGGAGCTGAACTCTGGGGCTGGCCTGGCTGCTGTGATCCATCTCTTCAGAGGGAAGCCCTGCACCCTCATCCATGAGGATGGTGGAGCTGCTCTTGCAAAGCCTCTCTGCTCTCAGCCATCTGAAGATGGAGATCAGCAGTTAATCTGGACAGACAACGTGGATTTTATTACTCTTGTGGCTGTATGTTGCTGTTACCGAGGGGGCAGCTCTGTGCAGGCCTTTGAGCTGTGTATCAACAGTTCGCGTTTGGCCTGGGTGCAGAGCAGGCACTGAGAACAGAGGCCACACTCTTTATCCCAGGATTTTTATCATTTTATCAGGTCCTATTTATTTTCAAGCATCTGTTCAACCTTTCATGCAAGATGAAAACAATAGCTTCAGCTGCTTTCTACCTGAGCACTGGAGGAGCTCAGGCTGATACATCAAAGCGCTCGGCATATTTATCATTCCTGATTCCGTAATAAGCAGCGGCGTCTGACAGATGCACAAAAGCACCACAGTTTCCACTTGGACCTTACAATGGCAGCAATGACTTCAAGCTAGGATTAAAGACTCGCTCAGGAAATGCTGAGCATTTTCCTTGCTGAATAATTACCATCTCCTCACAACTTGGGTTGCTGGCAGTGCCACGCTGCACCCAGAGCTTTGGGAGCTGCTGCTGCTGCTGCACAGCTCAGGTTGGCTTTAGTGGGAACAGGAATACACCTATAATTCTTCTCCAGCACTTTATCAAGTGACACATAATCAGTTTGGTTTGGAATTTTTCAGATGTGATAAAGATGTTTTTCCTTGCGGGCCTGCCCCGGTCTTATTCTAAGGAATAAGTCACTTTTTTCATTTACCAGAAAGCAAATCTTGCTCTGCAGTTAAAGCTTATGTTTAGGAGAAAAAAACATACCATAAATAAAGCAAGAAAAAGGATCTGAATTCATCTATGGGGGTGCAATTCATCAGTAGTTTGTCTCAGGAATAACTTGTAGCAGTGACAGCCCCAAAAGAAAGGAAGTGAGAATATGGAACAATTTGACATTATTTAATACATGGAAAAAGCTGTTAGAAGAAAATTATTCAGCTTGCTGAGAGAGACACCTAATCACCCTTACAAATGTGTCAGATGCCATTATTTTTTTCTTACCATTTTTGAACCATCACATAAATTTTTTATTGAAAGTACTGCCTTATGCTATGTGAGAAATCAAGAGCATTGGCCATAAAACTCCAAACACAGCCAGTAACAAGAATATTCAATGCTTACTGAGAAATTGCAATTCTACAATGGAAGATTTGCATGTAGGCAAAGACATTACATGTTTTACTCAAAGTAACAGAGTATAGGCATATACTCATTTTAAAAGACAATTAAAACCACTTTAATTAGCATTACCTAAGTTTTTTTCATGGTTTTAGTAAGCAAGAAGCTCATTTTGGGTTATCAGATTTAGGGAAAGATGCTTCATAAAGAAACTGCTTTGCTTAAAATACATTTTTGATGTGATTATGGGAATTGGACGGAATAAAATACTTGGCAAAATTTAAAACATCTTTAATACTGAGTTGTAATCTCTCCACCAGTATGGAGTAGATGCTTGCTTTGGATTGTAGTTTGGAAGCATCTACAAATCAGTAAAATGATAGAATAGAGTCTCTAAATTGATCCTTTTAAGGCATAATTTCCATTATGGGCTCATGCCTGGCAAAATTTCTCTCAAACAATAGCATATCAGTATTAGCACGCTCAATTATAGATCTTCCTACAACACCACAGCTCCTATGAGTCCCCAAGGGCTAAAATGGTTCTTTTCCAGAAAGCTGTATATTTTTATGTTTAAATAATCCATAAAGACTGTCCCTGTTGAGAAGTTCAAAAAGACTGTTCTGAATGCTTCATTGCAGGGCTTGGGGCTGTAGGATAGAATGCAAATCCTGGCAGCAGGTCCCTGTTTCAGCTCTGGGTGACTTTTTTTGGGCTTCACTTTGACTGTCAGGATGTGGGTGTGATTTACCTGTCATTTTTTAACAGAGCCTTGAGTTCCTTAATGCAGCTTTAGCAAAGGACTTTAACTTCAAGGAGCCATGCTCAGGGGGACCTGGAGATCCAAGGGTGCAGTGTGCTGGGGGCAGAGCTGGGACAAGCTGTGTCTCTAGCCCACATTTCTGCGATGATTTAGTGAGTTACTGGTGATGCTCTGCCCTGTGAAAAATGGGATATTGATAAAAACAGTGCCCTGGTTTGGGGCAGGAATGTGACACATGGACAGCACCTGCACAGGTACACGAGTTCCCCACAGAAACACTCCTGTGTTTGTGCTTAAAATTAAAATACATGGATGCAAAGATCATAGGATTACCGGGTGGTTTGAGCTGGAAGGGACCTTAAATTCATCTCATTCCACCCTTGCCATGGGCAGGGACACCTTCCAGTGTCCCAGGCTGCTCCAGCTCCAATGTCCAGCCTGGCCTTGGGCACTGCCAGGGATCCAGGGGCAGCCACAGCTGCTCTGGGCACCTGTGCCAGGGCCTGCCCACCCTCACGGGGAACAGTTCCTTCCTGATATCCCATCCAACTGCCTTATCTAACTGTCTAATCTATCTGTATCCAATTCCCTGGCAGTGGAGCCATTCCCTGTGTCCTGTCCCTCCAGGCCTTGTCCCCAGTCCCTCTCCAGCTCTCCTGGAGACCCTTTAGGCACTGGAGGGGGCTCTGAGGTCTCTGCAGAGCCTTTTCTTCTCCAGGTGAGCACCCTCAGCCCTCCCAGCCTGTCCCAGAGCAGAGAGGCTCCAGCTCTTGGAGCATCTTCATGGTCTCCTCTGGATCACTCCAACAGGTCCACATCCTTCTGATGCTGGAAGCCAAGAAATGGATACAGCACAGCAGAACGGGAGAATCCCCTCCCCTGAACTGGTGGTCCCACTGCTCCTGATACAGCCCAGGACATGCTACAAAATTAAAATTAAACACATATATTATAAAACTTCAGTGGAGCAACCTGTGCCCACGTGCTTAAAATTCAGCACACACTGAAGTTTTTGCTGGCTTGGGACCTCCTGCGTTGCTCAAGGTTAAAGAACAATTGGACCCCAGGATTCCACAGGACCAGCAGCAGTCCCCAGTCCCATGGCCACCCTTTGCCTCCTACATGAGGCACCTGGAAGCAGAGTCATCTGCTGCATTTGGAAAATATTTTCTCCAGGTTTGGGGTTTTTCTGATAGGCTTAAACAGCAACAGCAGAACTCATCCTCAGAGATGCTGCTTGTTTTCTTTTCTATGAGTTCTTCCTAAGTTGCTTAAATCTGCAATTCTGAACAATTCTCTATCATGCTTCCAAATTCCAGCCTGATATTAAATTATTAAGGAGGTGTTTTTGAAATATCTTATCTTGACATGTATCTCCTGAGCCAAATGACCTCAGGCACAGTTCCTAATTAATTTCTTAAAGGAAAAAAAAAAAAAAAGCAAAAAGAAAAGCTGGCAAGAGGTACAGGCAGTGACCCTTCCCAAAGTCCTCCAGACTGTGCTGGGCTGTTCCCTGCTTGGGGCTGGAGGAGAGGGAGGACAGGACTGATATTTCCCCATGGTTTCTTCTCCTCATGCCACCATTCACTGTGCCAGTGGCAGAGCAGGGACACTTCACCCATCTGATGCCAGGAGCAAAGACAACACTCCCAAACACCCACAGGGACAATAACCAAACATGAACTTAAAAGCTTCTGTTTTAACATTAAAAGCCACTGAAACAAAGAGTCTTCTTTTTTTTTTATTTTAAACAATATATTCTGAGAGAATGAGAGATTAAGTTTGAGGAGTCACTTCCAATCAGAAAGCCACCATTTAATTACAACACACAGGAAATTACAGAGTGAATGGCCGGGACAGTGATAAGAGACTGACACCGGAGGATGACAGGTACTGAAATCCGACCACTTCATCACAAAGCTACTTATCACAAGAGCCTGTCTGGAAGGCTGACAATCTGATTGTACTGTCAACTCAATTCATAATTAATATATTTATCAAATTAATTACTGAAAAAATCTCACTGGTGCTCGCCATAAAACAGTGGCTAAATTCATTGCCTGTTGGCTTCGTTTACTGCTAATAACTGTGCTGTCAGTTTAATGAGGGCAGTGAGTGGGCCCTGTTTTAGCTGCATGACAGACAAATTGCCCTCTTATATAGAATGATACAGAGAATTTAAGAGAAGAAAAGAAATATGTCATTGTTTGGTGACAGCCACAATCGGAGCCTTGTCTCGGAAACTTAGCATCAGCTCAAACGTACATGAAAGGGAGGTTGGGAATTCCTTTGTCAGCTAAATAAATACTTTATGAAATCCTGACTGATCCCTTCATCTGAAATGACCTCGCGGCACCGCGTGGAGCTCTCAATAATTCCCTGTTGATTCCAAAGATCTGACAGGAGTTTGTTGTTGGACAGGAGGCAGGAATTCTGCTGCACGCCCGAGCCGTGTGAGCACTGAGCTGGCTCCCGGCTGCCTGGGCAAGCAGGAGACCCCAGGAGAGGCAGGGATGGATCTGGGGTCTTGTACAGGCATGGAAGGGGCACGACCAAACGCTCATGGACACCACAGTGCCACAAACAGGGCAGAGAACCTACTGTGCTTAATTAACGGCACATAAACTAATTGAGGTAGTCTGTCGGAACCCATGACATCCCTCTGGCTGCCCTGGATGGCTTGAGCCCCTGCCAGGGGGCCCAGAGACCTTGGCACCAAGCCAAAGACACCTGTGCCTTTGATTTTAACCCATGGAGAAAATCACCAACTTTATGTGCAGATTTACAAGCCACGAGAGTTTAAGTAGAATGATAGTTAGTTTGTCACAGGGTGAAAAAGTAAAATTTTGGGTTTTTTTAGAATGGGGGTTCAGGAGGCAAGATGGAGGGATTTGGGCATGCATTGTCCTTCTTTCTTGTTCTTAGCCTCCATCTTCTGGGTGATGGTGGCACTTTTTGGATTGGTTTAGAGTAGAAACACACTGTGATAGGTATTGGAAAATTATTAGTAATTTTTAGTATAAAAAGATAACACCGCCTCTGGGGCAGTCAGTGTGCCACGGACCAACTTGCCAGACAGACCTCAGCAGGTCAGAAAAAGGATGTTATAGATAACAGAGAATAAACAGTCTTGAGAACCACAGCCAAAGAATCCTGACTCCTTCTTTGACTTTGGGGCTGGGAAAAAGAGACTTTCCAACACCTTGGCATCATCTTGACCACAGAGACTCCGAGAGTAGCCAGCTCCAGTGGACAGCTGAGCTGCTCCATCCCATTGCCAAACAGGACTTCGATGACAACAGAGTGGTCCATGCCTCCTATGCTTCCTTGGCTAAGAAGTGTTGAGCAGAGAAATTTCCAGTTGTTACACCAGGATTTAACACTGGTTATAATGGGATTTCACGCACATCATTGCAATTTGTTCAGCTTAGCTGTGCTGCAGTGTAGCAGGGCAAATCCACCAAGAAATGAATATTTAATCGCGAAAGTCAGAAGAAAGTTGGGGACATTTTTCTCTAATGGCTATTAAATCATGCTGTCAGTTCTGCAAGGTCAGAAAACACAGCTTAATCTGGGATGATCCTCTCTAAGGGGTGAAAAAAGAACCACCATAGAATGTGTACATTTACTCCCTACTTCAAAATCCTGTGCCCTGAAAAGCATTTTGTTGACCCAGCAGCTTGATAAAAGTTGGCTTTTTTTTTTTTAATCACAGCATAAAAGCAGTATTAAACTAAAGACCAGATAATTTTGACAGTGTTTAACTGGGTTTTAAAGGCCTAGTGTTTCTTGTTTGATGGAGAAAATGTGGACAAATGGTGGCTCAGTGTGATTCTACTGCACAGAGGTTAAGTGATAAAGTTAATGCAATGAAAAATTTCTGTAGCATGAATTCACATTAAAATCTATTATGTGTTATAAAGAATATAAACAGCAGTGATCACTTGGGGAAAATGTTTGAGGATGGTGAAAAATCCTTGCAGGTTACTCATTGTACTGAGTATTTACAAATCTGTTCATTTGCTGCTTGCCAAAGAATTAAGATTTCCAGATCTAAAGAGAAGAAGCCTGAGGTGATCGAAGGGTTATTTTGTAAGGGGGGAATTTCAGATTATTTCCTAACAGTGCCCTAATTCTGTGTGATTGGCTCAAATATAGCAGTATGGCTCAAATATAGCAATAAACCTGTGAAAATAGATGGCAACAGGAGCTATAAAATAAATATTCAGGATTGCAAGCATGGAAAGAGAGAGAAGAGAAGAGAAGAGAAGAGAAGAGAAGAGAAGAGAAGAGAAGAGAAGAGAAGAGAAGAGAAGAGAAGAGAAGAGAAGAGAAGAGAAGAGAAGAGAAGAGAAGAGAAGAGAAGAGAAGAGAAGAGAAGAGAAGAGAAGAGAAGAGAAGAGAAGAGAAGAGAGCTACACTGCTCTCTTTGTACATGTGCATGCAGGGATATGTGTATAAATATATTTTGTCCTTATGTTATTTTCATGAGTCACCTGTCCATTCTGCAGCACTGTCCTTGCTGCTGTCACCAGCATTTTGTATTTTCTGCCTGGTTCCTGCCCGCCTTTGACTCCAGAGATTCCAAGGAGGACCCTGCTATAAGCACATGCTTGGTTTGAGCCACACTGTGACAAACACTACAATATAAAACTCAGACTGCTATTTTTCTTTCATCTGGGCCATACCTAGATCCCAGACTGAGATTACCCCTGCTGGCTGCTGGCTGCCCCCCTCCCAGTGCTCTGGCTTTTAACCCCAGCTCTCCATGCCCGGTGTCTGTTCCCCCCACCCTGCACATCTCCTTGCCCGGCTGCTCCAATGCTCTCCCTTGTGCAGAGCAGCAGGGCACCAACACAGCCTGGAATGACACAAATGTTCTCTGCTCTGCTCAGCAGAAGGAGGATTCCATGCCCCAGCTCCAGGAGATGATGGCACTGATGGCTGGGAAATTAGGAAGATCCAGCTCCAGAGACACGACCCCATCACCTCGTCCCTGGCCACCTCTGTCACCTTGCTGTGCCCACAAAATGGAAATCCCCCTCTTTCCCAGCCTGATGCTCTGTGTCTTGCTTGGATTAATGTTTGTAAACCTGTAGGCAGCACTGATCTGCAGGAATGGGTGCTGTTGGTTCCATTGCAGCCCCTGATTTATCGGGGTAACTGCCCACCCTCGGAATTAATAAAGATAAAAGTGAGATTGTATCAGCACTGGGCAACGCTTGAAAAATAAAAGGAAAGGCTCAGTTTGCAGCATTCATCCCTGAGGGATAAGAGTCTGTCTGCAGGGAATGAACTCGACTAGAAAGGCTGTCCACAAATAATAAAAATGATCAACTCCTTAGAGTTATCTTATCCAGTCATCTCCTGTGAAACATTTGGATCAGATATCCCTTACCTGAGTTATTTTATTTGGCATATAGCACTTTAGGCAAGATTTTCAGGAGGCAAATAGGAAATGAGAGTTGGAAAACATTAATTAAATGTGAATACAACAGCTTAATGGGTTTTATCTTCTGATGAACTGGAGATGACTCTTTGCCATTCACTTCTTAAAACTGCAAGCAGAGATAAAGGAAATGTAGCAAGAAAAGGCGACCAGGGAAAAGATGAAAGATTTGGTAGATTGACAAGACCGAAGTAATTTGATTTGTATTGAGCTTGGACCATTTCACAAATTTCACATATTGCTGCTGCATATCAAAGGCAAGTAAAAGGATACTTGGTTCTTGCAACAGGCACTTTTAAAATTAAAATTGTACATATTTATATGGAGTCCTCTCTTCAGACTCAAGGTTTCTTCACATCCCATTGAAATAACCATATTTGATTTTACTAATTCTAGTTTGGAGTAGTTTATTCTGAAATTCTCCAGATACAGGCAGAAGGCAAAGAGACTTTTCCTGAAAAGTTCTAATTGGCTGAAAGTAAAGGTCCCTAATTTTTTAGTACCAGATCATTCAAAATATATTGCATTTAAAATGTACTTTCATTTTTTTTTTCTCTTTGTAGTTCAAGCTGCTCATGCCACTCCCAGCCAGCTTTTCTAGAACTCAGTGTCCTGGGGAAAATCTTTTACTTGCAAATACTTGCAGAAAATATTTCCACTTTATACAAGCAAATGGTCAAGTAAATACTGATTTTAAGCCACAATATGTTTTTAAAATGGCAAATTAAAAAAAAATCCACGTGTAAGTGTGTGTACAAATGCCCAATGTTTTTTTGTGGATTTAACTATCTTCCTTCTTTTTCTTTTCCTTGTTTTCATGGAACAACTTCTAACTTTGGAACAGTTATTTCTGCCTGAGAATTACACCTGCAGATCATCTGAGACCCAGTGATATCCTACCTTTTCAGCTTTTTGCTCTCTAAACTGGACAAGGCTCAGAAATGCCATGGACTTTTTTGTTTTCTTTTGGTCGGTTTTCATTTTTCACATTGTCTGCGCAATGAAGAGAACACAAATAAATGAAAAGGAATATCAGAGCATGTTTGCAGGTGACTTGAAATATTCCTGGAGTGGCAACAGTTATTGTCAGTGGGTTTGCATTACTAAATAAATAAATAAATAAAATTAATTTCAGCCATTTTCATGTTTAAGCTGCCACTTTCATCCAGTGAATTTTAGCATTATTGGCACAAGCTGTGCTCCCAGTGACATCCCAGCCCAGGATCACAGCACATCTCCCCCTCCCGCTGCCACCCCAGCTGACACAGGGACATGCAGTTGGGGACACTTATCTATAGATGGCAATCTTCTTCTGGGCACAGAGCTGAGGTGAAACCAGCTCTTCTTCCAGAACAAAAATAAAACACATCCCTGTGCACTTATTTTTATCATACTGGGTGATTTGAAAGAGGATTCAGGCTGGATCTTGGTCCAGAGGGGCTGTTTTATCAGTAACTAATCTTATAAAACAACAGGAAATTGTTAATTTCTGCTAAACTGCTCTGTTATAGCATCTTGTGAAAAGCTGGACTGAATTGGGCAAGGCACTGTTGTTTCCCCAGTGTGCATTACAGCATCACACTGAACACATTTTTAAAATATTGCAGCATTTTTCCTATTTTCTTATCGGTTTTACTAGGCCAAAAAAAAAAAATGGTACCATTTCTCTGGGAAGGTGTGTGAGGAATTTAAGGCATTCATTCTGATCCACTCTGGTTAAAGCTCTCCAACAGGATGGAGGGAAGGACACAGAACTTCCCTAAAAGAGGAGAAGTTTTCCATGGGATGGATGCTGAGCATCTCTCGCCTTCCCCAGAGACTTGAGAAAAGTCTCTGAGCACGGGAACCTGTCTCTAATAAGAGAATTAAGGGTCTGCTAATAATGAGAGTGGAGTTTATAGTGGAAAACATGGAAATCCCAAGCATCCTTCCACAGGTGGCTCTCAGGTTCCTGAGAAGACACAGAGCCACTCCAGGTATCCAAAGGCTGGGTTTTCATACTGAAATTCATTTTATTTCAAAGAGCATGGTGCTAATGTCCTTAATAGGCATGTCATATATACCTGAAAGAGAATTTGATGTGTGTTTGAGATTGTTATGGCTTTCATTTAGCTCTGGACCTGGATTAATCCTGAAATAACCAGCACAGACAGTAGCATGAAGTTATTGCTGGAAGTGCTGATAAATGAACCCCCTTCAGCTGGTGGGGTGGGGATGCAAAACACTGATACATCAAATTACCCAAAACCTCGGTAATTAATGCACAAAGTATCACTGCATGTGTAAAGTCCTCACACAACTGGAAGAGGCTAAAGCTGACAGTGGCAATATTCTCAAAGAATGACAACAGAAAAGCACCTTTAGAATGACCCTGCAGAGAATTTTAGACTCATTTAACAGGGACTGAGGAGCTGCTGTGCTGTCTGTTTTGAAACAAGCCCCAGAGTAGCCCATTTATTTAGAATTCAAGAGCTAACACTTTCAGAGCCCACTTCTGATAACTTGCAAAATCTAAAACTCCTCATTAAATGCCAGATAAATTGACTGGCCTGAGGGCAAGATGGGTGAATGGGATATGTGAGCATGAGTCCAGTTTCCTGTAATTAATGAGATCTGAATAAGCAGAACCAATCCAGCCTGAGCGAGAAGAAAATTACTGCACCTAGCAAAGTTCAAATAAGAAATATGTGAGCTTTGAAGTAGCTGAACACAAATCAAGATGTTGAGTTTTTATAAAAACCTTTATGAGCTCCAAAATCTGATGTAAAATATATCTCTTTTTGGTTTTTTTTCCCTGTAGGCTGGCAATTTAATATTAAGAGGGTTCTTTCAGGGGCCCCAATTCAGAAGGGATTTTGAAATGCTTCCTTTTAGTTACATGAATACCTCTATCACTGTTCAGCAGATATTTAAACACAAACTCTTGCCCCACTCTTTTCAGCCAGATGAAAGAATGCATTTAAGTTGAATTCTAAGGTTAAACATTTTATTTATAACTCTGCTTGAAAAATAACATTTTTGAGAATTTGGGTGTCCTAAATTATTGCATTTTTGTACCTTCATAGAAATTATCAGAAATATTGTACTCTGGAGCCAAGAAGTTCTCACAAAGTTCACTGTGATGTCCAAAATGCCAGGGAAACATTCCTCTGCTCTACTCCAACCCAACTTATTCTGTGATTCTGCCATTCCCTAGCATGGCCCTCATAGGTCTGAAGATCTGTGCCAAGCTCCATGTCCAGGCAGAGGAGTAGAATTGTTCTGAAGTCAAAAACTGAGCTCATCCATGAGCTTTCTATTTGCTTTCCTGATGTATTTTCCAGAATTATTTATAATGTCTCTCCCTTTAATAAAATTTATTAAAATTTGAATTTGCTGGAAAGAGCACATCAGGATTTCATCCTCTGAAAAAGGAAGATTAGTGGCATTATGTCATAAAATACCAAAAATAAGGACAGAGGTGTTTCTTGCAACAGTTTTTTAAAATGCTTCAGTTTTTCCAGTCACTTTAAGAACAGGGAATGGACCTGAAGTTCAGACAGGAACTATTACATCACCTTGCCTTGTTTTCTTCATCTTTAAAGTAACAACTGTAGCAAATATCTCTTTCCATAGCAGGGAAAGGAGGATTTTTTAAATACCAAGTCAGGAAAACTGTTCAAAATATGGCATCACTTACACAGCTGTATGAAACACAGCCATTTCAGGTTAAAATGCCTGCTGCTTATATATTTTCTATATTGATCAAGTTATTTTACTCCTTGCAGCACCTTAGTTATATTCATATACTTAAGCACTGACAAAAAGTATAAATGTAGCTCAGAGAAAGCTATGGAGCGGAACAGAGGATTCAAAAGGGTTTTTCTTTTCAAATTATTCTTTTAAAAGCAGCAATGAAATTCATGTGTTGGAGGAGAGCAGAAACACTGTCCGAGGCTTTGCTCGGGGGAAAAACCCACAAGTAACTTCAATACAACTTAAAATAAATCACATTTTCTCTGAAAAGCACTTTCTCAAGAGACTATGGTCAACTTCAAGGGTGCCTTTATCAGACATTCCAGGGGGAAAAAACAGGAAGAAGAGCTGCCTGCCCAAGGTAACACAATAGGAGTCTGCAGCAGTCACAGGAGTATCAGTTACCATAAACCAAGCTGTGCAACAAGGAGATTAAGATGTGGATTACCCACCACTTACTATGTGTCATAAAGGAAAGAATAGTTTCAGATGCCAGCTTGACTTAATCTGGTACCGGCGGCCTTTCCTTGAAAGGATTAATGGGCACTTTTTTCTACCTAGGCATTTTTAAAGGGTTTGTCATAATAAAGATTGAGAGGAGCAACAAGTAATGACAGAAACTTCAGCATGAGCTATTAAAGGATTTGATAACAAATTATCCATTTCTGAGTCCAACCAAATCACCATTAGCTGTATGCCTTGCTTCATTAAGGCAGCATTGTATTCCAATGAAATTTGCTCCAACAGTGGTAGGGGCTCTTCAATCAGGCTCTGTAAACACGAAATCAGCTCAAAATGGGCATTGATTTGGAGGGCAAATCTAAGAGAAATTTGTTTCTTTAACAGGGGCTTTAACAGACACCATCACCCCTTTTTTGGCATCCCTCTATTTTCTTCCAAACTTCCCCTACAACACAATCGTGCTGCAGTGCAAGAAGCAACAAAACATGCCAAAATTATCTCCTGCTTTCCTTGCTGTGCAGTTTTCTAGTTTATATTTGTGGTATAATTTGAAGGAAGGCCTTTCCTATCCAGAAATTAGAGTAAAAAGATGGATATTTAGTGAAATGCAGGAAACGCTCCTGAGAAAAAGGAAGGGTGGATGCTACAGATGATATTTTCCAGCAGGCACCGAAGAGCACAAGGACTCTGAGTTTAGGTGAAGGAAAGAGAGGACAGTCTCACAAGGATGCATTCAAAATATAAAATACCCTTCAGGGCACTTTGCTCTAGAGCTGACACCCAAGGAGACACCTCCAGATATGGATCAGAGCCTTAAGAGCGTCAGGAATACCTGTGCTTTGGAAAATGTTGTCCCATTCCCATGTGTCCTCCTTCTTTAGTGGTTTAGTTGCTTTCTCTTCACAGAATCAAAAATTTTCTGTTATTGAGTGGTTTTCTGTCCCTCACAGAGTATCAGTGATCTGCTTAATGTGGTCCTCCACCTTTCCAGGTCACATTCCCAGAAACAGCAAAATTTAGGAGTGCTGCCTACCCTTTCTACAGGTTCATTATGCCAGAAAGACCCAAAGGCTCCTTGCCCCATTTGGTGGTGGTGATTTTTAACACATCCTGTTGCAGCAGACCAGAAATTCCAGAATTACAATATTACAATCCATGATGATTTATGAATCCTGTTCTTTTATGTGCCTATAATTCACAGAAATGCAGATATGAAAAAAAGGAAAATTGTCCAGTTTTTGTTGACAGGCCAAAGGAAGAACTGCCAAATAAAATGATGAAGGAAAGCCTTCCTCTGTTTTGAAAAACTAATAATAACTAAAACTTGTAAATCTTAACAAAAAGCTTGGTTTAGATGAGTCTTAAATTGTGCAAGACATTTGACTGGATCTATACTGTACTTCATGCACATGGATCTGATTTACTAATATAACTTGTACAGATTAAGTTTTTAAAGTTTTCCAAATTTCAAGTGTGCATTACATATTCATTTTTCCTTCTAAAATAGCATAGAATGTCTTTAAAGAAATATATTTTTTTAAAGCTTTGTTTTGTAACCTACATGTTGCAAGGAGTTGTTTCGCCTATTAGTTGTGACATCAGATATTTGACTGGCAATTTCTTAGTCCACTTACACAGCAAAACTGAGAGAAGGATACAGGCAACATTGAAAGAGGATCAGAAGAGTTGTGTGTATATGTACATATGTCATGTGTATGTATATACATACATTTGTATACTCATTACAGCATCAGTTCAACAAAATAGATGAACTTCTTGTGTGCTGACAACTGAGTTTTACCTGATGGGAGCTGATGGAGGTGGAGGCAGCTGGAGCAGCTGTTGCTGAACCTGGGAGTGCGGTATTGCTAAAGCTGGAATTGTTTTTATACTGTAAGGGATCTTATATCTTTATACTGTAAGGGATCTTTATATCTGTAAGGGATCTGCCACTCATGGCCATGTCCCTGTTAGATTAGAAAACACAAACAAACTCTGGATTTATTTTTTTATCATTTAGGCAGCTGGTTGGATCTTCTCCAGCCCGTTTATGACCAAAATTAAAGCCTTCTATTTGGTCAGTTCATAAATATGCTCTAACACTCTCCACTCCGACCTTTGGAAATGCTAATGTTACCTGGAGCACTCGGGGACATCTGAAGGAGATTTGTTTTCATGCCTTGACTTGCAAAAGAACCTGCCCTGGTTTTTAGCAGTTTTCCCAATATACACATGCAAACCAGCCCAGATCTCATCACATGTCATTTCAAATGTACAGTTTTGTCCTTCCATGCTGAGGGGAACAAGCAAAACAACAAGCTCCTATTCAGAGGTAATTCCGAAGGCTGCTCCGCTGTGTCTCGCTGGCTGCTCCCTAACAAGCCTTTCATTCATTGCTGCTGCATGCAGCTGAGCTGTTTCTACCTGAGCCAGTGTTACAGACCTTTAATCAAACAAATGTACAAGGAAGCTCAACTACTTAACTGCCCTGCTTGTTCTGTGGGCTGAGATAGTCAAATGCAACAAAAAGAATTTTATTCCGCTCAGGACGAGTACATTTCCTTGCCGTTGTTCCCAACAAAGGGCAGCAGGTACAAATGGCCCCACTATCTGTGTCAGGGAGAAGTGGAGAGCAATTTGTTTCTATTAAACAGGATGGTTCTATTTTTTATTTTGTTGGCTTGGCCTCTCCGCAGCCTGTGCCAATCATGGTCTTTAATCTGAACTGCCCTTGACCATTCCTGCTATGCCACAGAAGAATTATCTCTTTTTTCCTTTTTCCCTCACCACCCCCCTTCTTCTCACACAGGTAATTGTGAGAAAGCAAGTGAAAGCCCCGGGGTATTGGATTCAAAACACAATCCCGCCATTCTCAGAACCGTACAAAGAATAAACTTGAATGCGACATTGAGTCCTCCCGACTGCACCTGCTGGAGATCTCCCATCCCCTCCAGTTCATGGTGGGGTCACAGCAGGCTCTGCTCTGCTCTGGTGGCAGCAGAGCTCCTCTGTTTTCAGTTCACAGTGAGATTAGATCGACAATGTTTGACCCGTCTAATTTAGTTTTTGTTTGGTGAAGCAAGGAGAGCCGGGCACTCGGTTAAATGCCTACCAGGCTGCTCCCCTGGAGAATGCTGCTGGGCTCTGTCAGGGACCATTGGCCTGGTGGCATTTTGAAAGGCTGCAGGTTGGGGTTGCTATAATTCAATGTGACCTCAGAGAACGAGACAAAACTTTTCTGTATGTTCGCTTACTTCCCTGGGTGCTCCCTGCTCAGGGGACCAAGAGGAAAACCCAGTATAACCTGTCCCATGTGCAAGGTCTGAATTGTGTGCTGCTTTGTTTTCTTTTTCTTTTCTTCTTCTTTGTTTTGTTTTTGAGGTTCCTTTGGGTTAGAAACATGTCCAGAGTCATTTTGCTCCCTCTCTGAATTTCCCTGCATCGTTTCCCTCTTTTCCCACAAAGAGTTAAAGTTGCCTGGTGTAAAGTCAGAAGATCACAAACCCAAACTGGTTCTTGCTGCACCAGCCTTCTTCCATGAAATAATCCTGAACAGTGAGCCATGCCATCCTGCCAGGATTCATCCTGAATAGTCAGGGAAGCATCACAAATGCTTCATGTTTCTGTAAGTATTTGATACACCAATACAGGCCTCAGTTTTCCAACATCTGCCTACATCTGGAAAGATCCCTTATTCCTTCTTGTCCAGTTTGGACTTTTCCTAAATATTTTTTTCTCTTTCTTATTTTACAGCAGACAAAATGTTGGTTTGGCTCAACACAGAGTAGAAAATCCATTTTTTATACTCCTGATATTGCTCCCAGGAATTACATGTGCTGATGTCCCTCTAATGAGGAATTTTGATCTCTTCCAGCCCAAGGCATTCCAGGATTCTCTAATTCCAATGAAATTCTTTTCTGAATGCAAATCTTGAAAATACTTTAGGTACTCAATAATTTGGTGCACAAAATTTGCAGCTGCATCTACTTCTCTTTCTTGACCATATTGTCTCTGATTGTGAGATAAAAACCAGAGACTTCTGACAAAAAATACTGTTTCTTTGAGGGGGAATAAAAGCTGGAGCTGAGCAAGTTTCTTACCCTTAAAAATACCGCAAAAGGAGATGTTCTAGCTTAAATTTTTTAGATAAAAATTCAGGTTAGTTATAATTTTTTCTGAGTATTTTTATCTACCCCTAAGGCAAGAGATAAATGAAGTGTGATAGTACTTTGGAGAGCTTAGGAACTATTTGCAGTGAATAATTTATTCGACAAATTTTGCCCTTATTTCAGTTCATGAATTATCTGTGAACTGACTGGTACTTTTACGAATTTATCCATAATTCAGAATTATTCCAGAAATGCTTCTGTCCAAACACATTTTGCTGCAGAGTTTGCCTATGAGCAGATTATTGATTCAGCTATTTGTTATCTGCAATGTATTACTTGGGGGGTGAGGGGGAATAGTCCTTTTCAAAGGCCCAGAAACTCATCCTTAAACTGCATTTCAGAGGTTTCAGGGGAGCTAATCACGCTGTTTTCTGCCTTCCTGGGGTCTGAATTAGTTTCTGTTTGGCTTTGCCATAGCTCTTTATTTGTATGTTTGAAATTTACTTTAACAAACTGGCTTTAGTATCTAATTTGTGACTTTAATCAAAACAAACATTAAATTTGTTAAAGAAAAGCAAGTGCTCTGTTCTATAGATAAGACAACCCATAGAGTAGGTGTAGTCCTCTGTCTGGCTATGATTTACATATGATTTACATATCTACAAAAGTCTGTTGTAGTCTCTTCTTAACCTGTAGCAATGTCCATGTATTTGGCCTTGTTTTGAGGAGAAAAATGCATTAAAAGGAAAATAGAAAGAAATTTAGTGCAACTACCCTCCTATAACTTCAACTTAGTTTTCTGTGGTTCTAATGCCCTGATTTAATTGATACAATTACAATAAAAGCTGCAATCTAAGGCGAGTAAATGAATTTTGTGTCAAGAGTGAAATACAATCTGTTAAAATTGGTTTGAAAATACAATTTTAGGTCTAGTACAGCAAGTCCTGACATTTCAGATTAATCTGTCCTATAACAAAATTAATGACACTCAAAGTTGTTTAAGAATGGCTGTTAACTATACTTACCCTATTCATCACTGGCTCGATCAGTCTAATCCAAGAAGTCACCAGGCTATTAAGTACAGTACATCAGTTCACTTTAAGGACATTTGGATTGGGATTGTTTGAGGGATCAAATGCCTGCTCATAGAAATAAAAGGTAAATAACCAGAGAAATAAATATCCCTGAAACTGCTGATGCCTGTAGGTCTGTTTGTCACTGTAGCAGATCTCCCTGATGGAAAATATAGTAAAATTAAAAATTAGAGGCACGTCTGGATGGGTTTATCTGGGTGATCCAAACTTTTAGGACTTCCCATAGGGCAGCAGATCTCAGGAGTGTGGCTCCTTCTGCTTCACACCTTGGAGTTCCTGCCTCTCCCCAAACAAAATCCATGTGCCAGTGGGGTACCCCCTGCTCCTGCCCCACTTCTGTCCCAGCTGGAGCCACGCTCTGGTTTCATCCTGCCCATCAGATGGGAGGGTCACAGTGCTGTCCATTACTCTCTGCTTTGTTCCTGGTGTTAGCCTCAAGCCTGCAGCAGTAGCTGCCACTTGGGGTCCAAACTGGCCATAAAAAGCTTTGCAGGCAATTAAGGCAGTGCAGAAAGCAGATGGGTTTGGGCTGATTTGTAGAACTAAAGCTGAGGAGAGCCACGGCAGGTGTTGTTCTCTCCATTCCACTCTTAATTTTTTTTCACTTAAAAGTAAGATTAAAAAAGATATTTTCTGGTTTTATGTAAAGTGAAAAAGTTTACTTGAGCCACAATGATTTTGATATGCCTTTATTACAGGGGTTTTTAAGCAAAAAGTAAAATAGGAATTTTTCACTGAAGATGCAGGGCTTACTCTCCTCTTTTGAACAAATATTTTAGATCTGTGAGACCGAGATTAAGTTTTCCCTCTGCTTCATTGAATTTGAGCCCCCCATTCCCTAAGAGAGAGCTGAACTGGGTGGTTCAGTGGATGCCTGAATAATGCCATGAGAAAGGAGCAGCTCCAAAGTTTTGATTGGTGCAGACAGTGCATATCCACTAGAACATGTCTATGAAAGGTGGAAGATGTTTCTGAGACTAGAATATAAATTTTCCCTCCACGGGGGAAACTAGAGGCACTAAAAAAACTAGAGGCAGCTCCTCTGCTTTTCCCAGGAGGGCCTTGGGATAAAAAATGATGTTGTTCTTTCTCCACCCATTTAGTGACCTTATTTGAGAAATAAACCTGAACCTGTTAATTGTGCAGATTAATTGTGTAGATTAATAGAAACTGATTTCTTTAGAAAGTGTTCACTTCACCTGAAGGAGACACCCAGTGCTACAATTCTTATTTTTAGTCTAAGGAACTGGCTCACTGTGAAACACATTCCACGCGGTGATGAAAGCACTGCTCACGTTTCATTTGGATTTGCGCCTCTTTTGATCGGAATTACTTGGGTTTGCATAAATTTTGGATTCTCTCTCCCTGCTGTTGGGAATGTGGAAAAGCTTCCCCAGGATGGCTGGAACCAGTGGGTTTGACTGTCTCTGAACACACGTTTTGTGCTGAGCACCTGCCAAGCTCAGGCACCCTCCTCCCTCCCCTCCCTCCGGGTGAGACCATTCCAGGATTTCCCGCTGCAAACTTTCACAGCTCACAGAGCTGAATTGATTCTCCTTTACTTTTGACACCGAAGGTGATCTCCGCTCCTCCAGGATAAAGTGCTACATTTGCTCACCTAATAGCCATACTTTTTGCCCAAATGTTGCCATTAAAAACTCAGGTCTGGCCATTAGGCTCTTCCTAGAGTAAGGCAGAAGAAAATTCAGGACTAAACCTGAGTGGTAATTACCTCACTGAATGTTCATCCACTCACACATTTTTCATCCACCTTGAAATTGCATTCCCCTATACATTTCCTGTATTCTAATGCCTCTCCTGCAGCTTTTAGCTGGAATCACCAGAGTAATTGGTGTCCTTCGTTACAGTCCAGGCAAGACTAAATGCAGAGCTAACATCCCACACCGAAGTGATGTGAATCACATCACCACAAAAAGCCTGACATCTGGGTTTTACCACACACACGTGGGAAGGAAAAATTACTTTTGATGCCTCTCTTTCTCTGTTATTTTTATATTAAAAAAAAAAAAAAGAGAGAGAGAGAGAGAGAGAGAAAAAACAAAAAAAGAAAAGATGAGGGTATGACCATTACACAGAGATTTTCTTTGAAAATCCAGAGGGGGGGAAATGCCAGCCTGGTACCTGTCTGGGTCTGACACACAGAAGCAAATGCAAGCTTTCAAAGGGCAAGTGTGAATTTTGATGCAATGTGGAGGAATTATAACACCTCTTTTGTAAGTGGACAGTGTAAATGCCTTTGGAAGAATGCAGCAATCCAGAGCACGTGGGCATCCAGCTGGAATGTTTCCTTCTGTTTTAATAAGAAGTACAGAATACAAACATGCATCTTTTATTCAGTCACAGAAAGAAGAAATTGTGTGGGTGTTGCATGCTCAAATCCATTTTTGTGCCATGCCAGGATGTAAGAAAGGAGCAGCAGAGGCCCCAGGCTGCACCACTCAAGGGTTTACTGGCATGAATTCATCTTTGCAAGCAATAATTGTGAGAATTGCCTCTTGTACTGAGGAGTCTTCCCTTCCTGTACTGATTTCTGTCCCCTGCAGAACAAGCAGGAGCTCAGGACTGATGATTCCATGATGTTCACGTTCCTTTACAAGCTTGAGTTCACTTCTAAACCTAAACACCTTTCATAAACACAAACCAGCCCATAACAAATGAGTATTTGTTTCCACTTCAGATAATCTATCCATCAACAGTTTTAGGGCCACAGCAGTGGCAATTTAAATGGTAGAAAATAAATAAATCCCATTTATTAGCAGCTGAATTTTTCATGGAATGTTGGTATTAAATATTAACTGTGTGGAATGTTTCTGTATCAGCTTCTAAAAGAGCATGGAAATTGGTTTGCAAGAGAATTGTTCTTAGTTGCACACACTCCTAAGACACAGAGGGCTGAGGATCTTTTATTACCATTTTAAAGTGAAGATGCATGGAGATGAATTTACCTGAAAGGCAAGCATGCACCAAAGAAAAGGGCAAACAATATCTATTGGCGTAGCAAAATCCTATTTTCTGTTAGGCCTGTGTCAAACTACATAGACATTTATAGATTGGGGGGTTTAAAATTTTATTTTTTATTTAAAAAGAAATAAATGTCATTAACAGTCAAGGCAATTCCTATTGCTTTTCCCACACATAACTTGTAGTGACTGCACACACCAGGCAACACTCAGCATCAAGATGAGGATCCAGCTTGCAGGGGAGCTTCTCAAGCCTCTCTAACTGCTGGTGTACTGCAAATGTGACACTAAGTTATCCAAAAGGTGAGCACCGTGTCACATTAAGCAAAGTATTCCAATCCAAAAGAAACCCAAGGATCATAAAGCCCCTGATATCAGCCTTTGGTGCCAGTCATCATCAGGGCAACTCTGGGCCAAAGGAGCTCTCCATTCCTTGCAGAAATGTGAATAATTTGGGCACTGTTCTATGTTCTCCTGCAAGTTCCCACTGAGATTTTTCATTAGACACTACATGAACCTTGTGAGCTGTAAATTTAGCATGAGAACAGCTTGGCTGGCAGCGTGCAGGGATCTTGGGACAGCCGGGGCTGGGCCCGTGCCCTCAGACCAAAGCAGATATAATTCCTCTGCTGTCTCGACACTTCTGCTGTTGTTTTCCTCCCAGTGTAAATCCCACCTGCCTGCTTGCTCATCCTTTTATAGTCCTCAGACAGGTTTGCATTTTTATCTTTCAAGAGAAGAGACAAATAGAGCTGCCGATTTAAGTTTTGGTAACTGCCTCTGCTTTAATTCTTCCACAATAATTTCCATTAGGCAAGTGCATTCCTCAGAGGAAAAAAATATTAGAAATGTGATGCTGGATCAGTGCATCACAACTGGATGTGACTTTTTATTTTCAAGTGGCTGACACCGGTGGCTGTGCCCACAGGGCTGGCAGTGTGACAGGAGAGTGCCTTGGTGGCACCCACAGGAGCCCATTGATGGTGAGGAGCTCTGCCAGCAAACACCACCTCAGAAAACAGCCTTTGCACTTAATTCATGATCCATTGCTCTGGATTCCTGCCAGTCTGATGCACCCATGCAAGCGTGACAGTGCCAGGAGCAGCAAATCACCCTGCAGTACAAGGCAGGCCTTGGCTGCTGAGGGTGGTGCTACGATGTGAAATTTTGCTCTATCCTTAATGTAAAATTTATGGTTTTAGCTGTTTGTGGTAAATATTGAGATTTGGGGGTCTCTCTGGACAGGAGTCAGGCTGAATTCTTTAACTGGCACAAGCATAAAATATTTTGTCTGGCTGCAAGTCAGACACTGCTGCAGTCCTGGATTTCCTGCTGCATCTCAGGTGAGGAGATAATGGAAAGAAAGCTAAAACTCATTCCACTAAAATCTTAACTGGTTTCAATGAAGCCTTTAAAAATGGCATATTTTAAACACCTGTGAGGATGGTCAAAAAAGCTGACCCCAATATCAGAAAAACTGGAAGATCAATGGAAATCCATCTTTAGGAAAGCTCATGGAAATGTAGTGAGCGTTGACAACACTGGAAATGCAGCTTTGTGATCACTTTGGTGACAGGGACCTTCTCACAATGATTCAAATCAGATATCTATTTGAAAACACAAAATTATATAAACCCACAACAGAAAGTCCCAAAATTTAGTAGAGGAATCACAGTTACAGGCCTGAGCCCAGATTTTAGAGTGCAATATTGATGTAAGCCACAGGAATGGCACTGAGCTATTGCCAGCACATAAGAACAATACCATTTAAGCCAGGCCTAAAACAGCCTCATTTGAACAATGTTCTTATTCCAGTGTCAGGGTTCACAGGCAGTGACTTTGATGTGTCATTTTTCTTACTCCACAGAGGTGTTCTGCTCCTTGAGGAGGAAACAAAGGCCTTGCTTTGCCAAGTTATCCATGTCAAAAATATCGAAACTTCATAAAACATCTGGTTCTCTCTGTTTCGCAGGATTCTTATTTGGTCACTGACTGAACTCTTATGGTCCAATTAATTAAATTAATGGCTATCTCATAAATTTAAAAAATATATACCCCATGTCCTTAAAGCTCTGAATCCCAGCTGGGAACCTGAAAGGCGTGAAATACAAAGTAATCATCTCACATCAACAGAAACTGATCTTAAAGCTGTAATTACATGATAAATGTCTTTATGACACATGGCCACTATTTGGTCATGCCCTAGAGACAAATGCTAAGAGCCAAGAGGATGGGGAGGGGGGAGGAAAGGTACCTGGTAGCCAATCCCTTCATCCTGTTTGCAATTTCATTGGCTTTCTTTCAATGACCTGAGACTTCCAAGAGCATGATAGATATTTCCTAAATATTTTACATTCAGGTAATTACAGTAGTATATGGATTTGCTAGTCAGCTAGAGGAGACCAATTAATTGCTGCAAATCATGGTGTAAGAGATGAGCTTGCAGCAGGAGAAGGGTCACATCTTAATAAAATAGGCGGAGCTGAGTGCATTTGGCTAAAGTCTGTCTCATGCAAGTTTGCCACAGACTGGACCCCTCTACAGTATTTGCTTAGGTAAAATCTTTGTGTATTTGAATGTTTGCCTGAGTTAGAGCCATCAGCTTAGGCCTTAAATTCCTGCAATTTGCTGCTGGCCAAGCACCAGAGTAGAACAATTTTACATCATATTTTATTTCAGTACAACATCCTTTATTTCATTATCTTCTCACAGCATTTCAGCAGCACGTGACTCAATTTTGAGTTTAATTTTTTATCTAGTCTGCTCTGGAGATTTTCTCTCCCAAGGTACTTAATGGACACACCAAGGAAGTTTGGGGCCAAATTCTATGTCCTAAATGATGCAGAACTCCCCACAAAAGCCAGTTTTGTACTTCCCAAAAATTACAAAAACACTTATTCAAAAATACTCAAATTACAGGTGTTTTACCTACTGAAGAAGTTACATCTCTAGTTTTAAGAACTGGTGAGGATATGGGCAGCTGAAATTGTCAAGGCTTGCAAATTCCTTTCATCCCAAAAAGTGGGATGGAAATCTCTTTCCAAGTATGTTTTTATGTCTCCCAAGCCCACAGAAAACATGTATTTATTTTTCCCTGTCAGGCTGTAAGCATAAAGTCACATTTTCAAACATACCTGAGTTAACATACAGAGGAGCTAAAGTGAATGGTGCAGAATTAAAATGATCCTGTTAGAGCATCAGCATTGCACTCACATGCCTCTCTACTTCTATTAATTTCTGCATCATAGGCAGATGCTAATTTGGATTGGAAAACAAGGCAACATGGAGACTTCTCCCTTCTTTATCATCCCAGTAAATCTAGGTGAACTGCATCACAAAGCAATTCTGAGTTAGCTGTACCAAATCACATCAATGCCACATTTTTGTAGCTTCATCTAACTCATTTTCAAATATGCCTTGAAAATTGTTTTTGAAGCAGTTGTTTCTCTGCAGCCATTAGATCTTACTTAGTGCCAGCAATCGATGGTGCTTCTCAAGGTTAATGACAGAGATAACTTCTGCTTTTTGACGTTCACATGACTTCTCCTATTGACTCCAGAGCGAGTCTGTCTCAGGACTGAAGCTGGCATTCAGAAAGGAGTAACAAAGAACCAGGTTAATCATTAATCAGCATAGAAATATAATTATTTTGATGTGAAATGCTGCTCCATATAAAACTCCATCAAGAGATCCCACCTCCCACATTACTTGAATTCCAGCTCTTTTTGAACTTGTCTCACTTAAAAGTAAATCTGCTACTTATTTAAAAGGAATATATGCCTGTGCAGCTTTTAAAGCAGTTTTAAAACAGGTTTGAAATACAACTGGCTTTTGCAACATGCTTATTCACACAGAGCAGACAATAAAAAAGGAAGGATCACATTTTGTAGTTTAACAGTGGGACAAACACAGATATAAAAAGGCATGCAAAGTATCCTGGATAATCACCGTGGTTTTCAACGATCCCTTGGCTATTTGCATTCTATCACAGAAGGGAAGCAAGGACACAACGATTGTGACAGGCTCTGGGTGCCCTCTGAGGGTGGGAGCGTCCCTGGTGCAAAATGTGCCAGGGTGAGATATAGCCCCAGTTGGGGGAGTTATTGTCCTCACAAAAGCTTCGAGCATGACTTGTAAATGAAAAAAAGAAGTTTTTGGATGGTATTTTAGGAAGGAATTCCTCTCTGTGAGCGTGGTGGGGCCCAGGAAAGCTGGGGCTGCTCATGGATCTCTGTAAGTGTCCCAGGCCAGGTTGGACACTGGGGCTTGGAGCACCCTGGGACAGTGGAAGGTGTCCCTGCCCATGGCAGGGGCTGGAACTGGATGAGCTTTAAGGTCCCTTCCAGCCCAAACCATTCTGTGATTCCATGATGACAGTGAGTTTAACAGACTTCAGCAAATATAAACTTATTCAATGTATTCATCCACACCCATTTGTCTCATTTCTGGAAGGAATATCATAAGACTGCATTAAGGATGACAACAAAAAGGTTTTTGCAGAGCCAAAGATCAGGGAGGGCACTGGAGATAATGCAAAACAGCTTCAGGTAGTGAGGCAACACTGCCTGAATGCATTAAATGTCTCTTCACATAAGCTCTTGCTTAATTTTAAACCTGTGAGGAGTTTTGCATGCTCAAGGTTAAAATAAGTGACAAATAGCTTTGTGGAATAGCAGCTGGAATTCAGGAAAGAAACCAAGTGTGACAATAGGATCTATAATACAGTTATAAAAATACATGGGTGCAATAAAATGCAAATTTGAGATGTACAACAAACGGAGCACCCAAACCATTCGTCTCAGCTTCGTGTTCTTTGTGGAGAGATGAGGATGTGGAGTGGAATCAGCTTTTATATAACCTTAATCTCAAAGAGCCTTCCTAATATTAAATGCATAAATTAGGGTGGCTTTTTTTCACTAACAGTCTCTGAGAAAGCTGCAGTTTTAATGCAAATGAGTCCCAAAGAGACAAAGAGAAAATAAATATTTGTTTTTCATTCAATGATCCTGTTAGGTGTTATCTGCTGTGACCCTCCCCTAGCCTTACCATCAGATATCCATGCAAACAGGGCCATTAGAAATGAGCAGCTTTTCTTTGAAATTAAATATAGATTTGCCTGAAAATTTCCTTATCTCCTTACATTTACATTTCTAACAATACCCGTGTGTTATTGCTGGGCTCACCAGTAAAATTCAAAGAGGTCATTAATGAAAGTTTGTTCTCATATAAAGGATTTTAGTGAATTGTTTTGTGAAGAAAACTCTGCAGGTTTAGTACACACTGTAATTGCTTCCTTTGGCCATCTGCTAAGCAGGGGGAAACCTGGAGTTCACAGAGGTATTTTTTTATTTACAAATTATTGGAAGCACTAAAGGAGAGTGTTCACATCTTGTCTATATTGTCTGTGCCTTCCTCAGAGGTGAAGATGCAATATGTGCTTATCTACATTTCATTTGCATTACCTTAAGCACTGAAGCTCCTTCTCTGTCCTGCTCCTGCTGATGTTTTTTGTGAGCACAGATCTCTGTACCTGCTCTGCTGCACATCCCCTTTGCCTTGCCCAGCTGCTGAACAGCTGGGAAATTACAAACTCCCCTTCTGACTTCCTGCCAATCCTCCCAGCTGGCAGAACATTCAGGGTGTATGGAGGATGGGGAGAGTCCTAGAAGCAAAGAGGAAATTGTTTGCCACCTCCAAGTAACAAGCAAACTTTTATTTATTTTTCAACACTTATGGATGTTTAATTGCCAATGTGTTCGAGATCAGGTATGAATTCCCATTAATAAAGCTTTTATCTGGGATGTGAGTTAAAGGTGTTCCTGTGACTGTGAATACTAATGAACAGTAAGTAGGTGGTGAAAACCTTGCAAGGGATGCTGCAAGCAGTCCAAATGCCTGAAATGAAGAACTTGGGTTAAAAGAAACAAATATTCTAAAAATAGAGACAATGAAGTGGTTGAGGTCCAGCTAGTAATTTTCTGTGGAGCACTTTAATAGTCCATAGGACAGGTTTTAATCACCTGTAAGCAAGATTTCAGTGAGCTGGAAATTTAGACAAATAATGGCTGAAAGAGTGAGCTAATGGAGGGACTAAAGGACCTGACAAACATGTACAGAAATTGTTTTAAGCTCGGTTATAAACTAATTAACTGACACCCATTAAAGTTCACATGTGTTCCCTTCAGGCTCAAGGAGAATTTAGCTTCCCAGACAGGCCATGGGGTCCTTTCAGAGGTGCAGTGGCTGCACCCCAGGCCTCTCACACCAGAGAGAAAGTCCTGGAGATTCTCTGTGCTCATGGGGCCGTGTGTGCTCAGCCTCCTGCCCAAGGCTCCTCTGCTCCCGAGGGCTCTGCCATCCTCACGGCATTTTCCATCAGGAGCCTGAGAGCACTGAAGGAAAGATTGCCATTTCTTTTAGTGGGTTTTTGGAAGGCCCACAGAAGCCACAAAATGTTTTCCAAGCACTGCCAGCTTTGAGCAGTGTCCTTTTCCAACACCAGGCAAGCGCTTCCAAAGGGCTGCGCACTATTCCAGGATCTGACCTTTCCCTGCAAGCAGAAATTTGGCTGCTGCAGCAAAGGCAGAGGCAGCTCCTTTTTTTTTTGTTGAGCACTAGACAGGCTGCCTGTGTGCCTGGCACCTTGCAGGCTCCAGGCTTTCCCAAGGAAAGCATCCCTTGGGTTTTATATCCCCCTCCTGAGATGGTAAGGAGGGAGAGCCTGCTCCTGCCCCTGTGGAAGCAGGGAGAGAAACTCCTTGACTGGATTGGGAATGCATTCAAGTAATGAATCAGGTGGTTTTGGTGGAAATTTGCAATTCAAAGGCTGCCATTAGAAAAGTAGCATTTGAAACTGTGTTGCTGTGTTATGCCTCATGTAGATCAGTATCAAATTAAATTTCCCTATTGTACCTCTTATGTTGTTAATACAAAGCAGGGAGTGTTGTTTGCCTCATCTCCATCCTTCTAACTGCAACATCCTTTTCAGTTTAAACTATACAGAAGTGAATCATTATTGAGGCCTTCTGTTTACCATCTTTAGAAGATTTAATTTATCCCAATAAACATTGTGAAGCAGACCTTTTGCATTTGCAATGACATATAATTTACTTGGAACAAATGCTTTGGGTTCAGTATAAAGACCATTCATCAGGCAAATCTGAATCAGAGGCAGCTTAGAAAAAGAATCCTTTGTCTAATTGTTTTCCATCACAAACAACATGTGGGAAGGAGATTTAGGCAATATTTTCAAACATTATAACCTACATAATTATTGTCCTCGGCAAACCTGGTGATAGTTTTTGCAATCACAATTGCACTTTATCTGTCTAATCACCTATTCACTGTGACCAATTACAGACTTGGCATTGATGAGGAGGCATTTAATAATATTAAATACAAAACCCCAGATTTGAATAATGTTGAGTTTTATGACACAAACCAACAAAAGCCAGGAAATTCAAAGGCGAGGTTTACGCTCCATCCTTAATTCATGGCATTCTGCCGAGGCAGGAGAGCACATATGAGCACTGCAGAGCCCTCCACCACACAAAGATCATTGCAGTGCTGAGTTACAAAGGAATAATAAAGTCCTGAGATTAATTTTTAATGTTTAAGTCTTTTGCAGATTTACCACGTAGCTGCAATGATCATCTTCTTATGTGTTGTGCTTGCAGAGCTTTTTTTTTTTTACTCTGTGATTTTTTTGTGGGAAAGGAGATAAAGCCTGGTGTTTTCCACGTCCATTTAATACCACTGTCCTGGCACAAAAGAAAAGTCAATAAAATTGGGGGTTCCACCTTATTTTGCCCCTAATTTCTTCTACTGATGCAAATTTCTCTCTGCAAAAGTGCAGTCCTCTATCAGAGAAAGGAATGAAGCTGGTACACAGGAAGTCCTCATGGCCATAAATTAGAGGAGTTTTGAGGCTGCTCTGTGTTTAACCAAGCTGAAGTTAATTTTTGAATACCTTGAGCAAATAAATTGAAGGAGAAGGTACAGTAGCATCTCCTCTACATCCTCCTGCCACAGATTCAATCCAGCTTGCCTACACCTGGAAATAGGTCATCCTATTTCCCTAGGTCTTTACTGAGCATACCATGTCAAAATGATGTAGAAAAGACATTTTTATCTCTGTTATCCTCAATAAATGTGCATCTTATTCATAGCTCACAGCGTACAGAGTCTGCTTTGTTCTAAGTTTTCAGTTTCATTGTAGTAAATACAATGGCTCTGAGAGAGTTATTTTGTGAAATCAAGGAAATAACCTATTGTGATCCTCTTACCATCCTTTCACTAATTTTATACTGTTTCTTTGTTTTGATGTAAACTAAAATGGCATCATGAAATGCAGCAAGACCTGCATATCACCATAGTTTTAAAGCCAGATCCTGCCTTGATAAAATGGCTCCAAAGCAGCTTTTATGGTCCATCATGTAAATCCTTCTTGGTTTGTGGATTATTGACCCACTGGACTCTAATGGGAGTTCTTTGGAGATGTTCAATCTATTGTATCCATCCAGCTGCATCTCATGTGCCTCCTATTTGCCCTTTGCAGCTTTAGGGCTATTACGTGAGTCCAGTGGCTGACAATAAATGCAAATAATTCTTATAAATTATCAGATGCATAAATAGGAGACTTAACCCCTTGTCAGCTTTTAGACCTGCATTTTGGTGACTTTTTCTCTCTGGCCATGATCATGATTGTTTTTGACAGACACTTTGGTAGGAAGTTATTGATTTTTGTGAGCCTCCAGCTCCCATGAAATGGGAGGCAGCTCCTGGAAGGAAGGAGGTGAATGGAGCCACAAAGAAGCCAGTCCTTGTCTCCCTCCTGCTCTTCTGGGAGTGGCAGCACAGGGGAACCATTTTGTGCAGCTTGGCATTACAAAAGTGGATCAGTTGTTTCAGAAACAGAGGTAGATGGGTCAGCAGGGGGGCAGAGAGAAGAAATTTTGGCGATGAAGTTGCTGGGCCACACCAAAGGAGTTGGGGGCTACTGAGCCCCCAGAGAAGCAGCCAACACCCATCCCTTGTCCTGTCCCCTGTGCTCAGAGGATGTATGAGCCACCTATTCCTCTCTTGGTCCTAAAGCTCAGGAAAAGGGGGAAATCACTAAAACACCAGTGATGTTTGCGCCATGAAATTGTTGAAAGCTGCATAAAGCAAAAAAACTTCCCAGGCAGCTTCTCAACAATCAAGAGGAGAGAGGATGGAGGCACCTCTGGGTTCATGGTGGGCAGTGATCATTTTTATACCCAGAAAGGAAATTTAATTACATTTTAAAATATAATTTCTGGGAGTTGCTCTAGCTATTTATTTTTTCTTGAGGCTTTTTTATAGAGTATCCTCTCTGGTAGATGCAGCCTGAATTCTAGACGTCAACAAAGCTGGAATGACACAAAAATGCATATATGGGAATGGTTCATATTTATGCCAATATATGTTAAAGAAGCCTTTATTTTCTTCTGAATATTACTCTCATTTTAAAGACAGACCAAAAAAACCCCAGAGAAATCACAGATGACTTCTCATTCATGAGGCATGATTTACCATGGCTGTAATTCTTGACCTACAATTTCTGCAGGACATTTTAGGGCTATCAAACAGAAAAAAAGCAGTCATGCACTTCTGGGGAATCAGCAGCAAAAGGGGTTTCCTCTAGAAATAAAGAGCAAAACACAAATCACCTCTCTGCATAAGAAATACAATTAAATTAACAATTATAATCTATCTCTAAAAAATACATTCAAACATTTAATTTGCATAGAAACAGGCAGTGCTATTCATTTTGAGACAAGAAAATCAAAAGTCATAGCTAGCAGCCACTCTTCTAAACCAGATTTTGAGCACAACCCCCCCAGGGCTGTTTCTACCAATTTTCCAATAAATCATGTAATGACTTTTAGAAAAGACAGATATTTAATTCTTGAATTAGAACTATAGGACCATAACCAAAGACTGACAGCTCTCTTATTCTGCCACACTCCCATACAAACCCTTTCAGCCAACTGGCTGTGAAATAATGCAATAATTAGGCAATTAGATATTTGGGAGAATGTAGAATGAAGCACTGAGCGCTGACCTATATTACATAGATCAAAGCACACTGGAGGAATTGCCAAATATATCTTGTTTACAAGCCCTTCTCAGTTTTTTTCAGCATTTCAAAATTAAGACTTAAGGGCCAAGCCTCCACAGCTACACATATATTTGCAGTTCATGTTAGATACGAAGGAGAAAAATCACATTTTTCGTGTATAGGAAGCAGCAGTTGTTTAATTGCTGGTTCTTTAGTTGCACATATTGATTTAAACCTATAACATATATTGTGTAGCAATGTGATAAACATTATAAACCAAATGTTCCCAAATAACTTTTTCCATTACTGCTAACGGTGCTTCTTGGAAGACTAAGGGAAAAATTAAAATTAATTATAGATAAAATCAGCAAGTTATGGAGATCATGTGTTCCCTGAGTCCTGGCAGAGGGGAGTCCCCAGTCAGTAGAAGGGAGTATCTCTGAACACTCACATTTAGGAAGGTGTTTTGGGGTTTTTCTACCCTTAATTGTGAAAATATAGGTATTACACAAGACTGCTGAGGTGGGTTTGGCCCTCCAAGTGAAAGGTGCCCCTGCTCATGCCAGGTTGGAAGGAAAATATTTTAAAGTCTCTTCCAAGCCAAACCATTCTAGGAAACCATACTCATAAATCTGAATAAAATACTCTGAAATAAGACCACAAGAACATTCAGGGAGAAGGAGCAGCTTAACAGGAAAATTAACTAAAATTAATGCATTTCAGCCATGGGAGAGCTGAGAACTCGCTCTGTTGACCAAAACCTCAACAATTTCCCAGGGAAAGGTTTTTTTAGGGGAATTCAGACATGGGTTTGATGGCAGAGTGATGCTCCTGGAGCATCTGCTGGTGTCCATGGACCACACAATGGATGGCTCACGTTTGTGTGCTTTGGAGCACGGGGAGAATGGCTTTGGGCACAACATTTCCATGGTTTCTACACCAGCATCAAGCCAGGGAAGGAGTCGTTTGTAGGAAACCACAGATCTAAACAAGTTAGGGAAATCTCCAGAGAGTGGTGACGTGAGCTGTCAAAGGAAGAAAGAAAAACACTGCAAAACTTGTTTTCTTTACTTCTGCAATGGTTGTAGATTCAATTCAATTCAATTCAATTCAATTCAATTCAATTCAATTCAATTCAATTCAACATTCAATTACTTCTACAATTTATGTATTTCACTTTGGTCCTGAGTGGAAGGGACATTTTTGGTTTATAAATGGGACATTTCTCAGTCAGCTGGTGAGAAGTTCCAGGTTGTCCCCGTTGGTGGCATTATTCCTCTCCTCAGGGACACAGAGCTAATTAGAAATTGTCAAACAGAGCTTGCTCTTTAGTGACAGCTCCCTCAAACAGCTGAAGCTGTGGAGAAAGTCCTTCTCAGTCTGTAAAAGTTACAGCATAAAATTTTTATGTCTTGCACAGCTGGAATCTGCGAGCGTGGAAGTTCCCTCTGAGCAAGACATATAGTGAGATGCAAAGTCTCTTTAATGCATAATTTGTGAGTGAAGCCAATTTTCTACTTTAAGTTGCATATTGTCTCTTTGGGGTTTTAAAAGAATGTTCTGGCTCTAAAAGGAAGGAATGTGATTATCTGTGTGTAACCCTGTGGAAGACAAGGGGAAAGGCTGGAAGGAGCAGATGCACTTCAAATATAACTATTTAAAATATAAACCTGGCATCAGGAATCACTCACAGCCCTTTCCATCTCCTTCCTCCATCCCTAAATAAAAATACAGTTACATTTGCAGTTAAGGAACATCCTCTTACTTGAAGGTGGTGCTACTGGAGCCTCTACAGTGCTACAGCAGGATGGAAAATTCATTCCCTTTTGCAGAGAGGAATTTATAGGCTTGCATTAGTTAGAGATAACTGGGATGCAAATAACAATATTCAGATATAATTTGTTTAAATTTGTATCATATGCTGCTTTTTTAATAATATTCAACAAGTAGCTGAAAGTAGCCAGTGGCTTTCACGTGGCTAATTACAGAATTTGATTTAGAAATATCACATTCTACCATTTGTCCTTCAAGACTTTTAAAACTACCATACTCTAATGTTCAAACAGCTAAGAATATACATATATATGTGTCTACATATTTTTAGAGGTTAGGATTTGTATGAATTTATTACAAACATAGTTTACGTATTATATAAATGTCAACTCAAAGCAGACCTATCCACAGTCTTTCCTCTGATCCCAAGATTCTAAAGCCAAGGAGATCTTGATGGGATTTGAATTAGGGTTTAAAACTTTCTTGAGAAGAGGAAAAATATCAGGTGTGAACAGCTGTATAGGAAAACCAAAATATTTACATGTGAAACTTTGCTTCTTTCATGCTCATCTGAGCTGCATCACTCTGCCCCGGGTGTTTGGCTCATCTGGATGTCAAAGGACTTGAAAGTTTTTGTGTCATGGATGTGAGTTTTAAAAAATATAATCCTCCAGATAACCCATTTGAAGATAATGCATAGATCAGTTTGAACAGTTTTGCTCACTTAAGTTCACATTACAGCACAAAATGAGTGAAAATCAGGTGTAAATATACTCACTAATAAAAATCTTTCCCTTGTTGACCTTCTAGGAATAAAGCCACGGCCCAACAATGTGGTGCTGTCACCAGATGTGTTGGTTAAGAGTAAATTCCAGTTGTAGATTAAATATGCACTGAGTCTTGTTTTGATATCTGGTCAAGTTTTTAAAACAAACTAAATAGAAGAGAAATTCTCATTATCCCTTTTTTTGTTGTTTGTTTCTGGGAGCAGAGAGAATGGAAATTTCCAGGTATGTTCTAAGGGGAGAAGTTTCCATGGAGTTTTAGCTTACAGGTAAGGATTTGGGATTTATGCCCAAATGTGAATGTAGTGCAAACTTAGGAACATGCATTAAAAAGTTAACCCAATGTATCTCTGTACCCTGTGCAGACAGAGGTTTAGCTACCAAAAATACTTTCATTTTTAATTAGCATCAGGATCACCATAAAATTAAACAAATCAAGTGAATGAGTCAGGAGAATGTGTGCCCAGTTTAAGCTAAACCTGCCATAAAAGCCCTTTTCCAGTATAGTACAAACAGCAAAATTATTGATTAACTTGTATTGCTCCACAAGAAGAACAAATTATTGCTGATTAAAGCCATGCAGGTGATAAAGGAACTTAACCAACAAAAGCTGGCAGCTTTAGGTTAGGAAACAGCTGTGTCCCTAATTATGCAGTCTGATTTATACTCTATTAAATCAGTATATAAGTAACCCATTTCTCTGAAAGCATTTAAACCTCTTATATTCCACCAAACACGGCAATTTTATTTGAAATAAATGTATCCAGCTCTTTTGGGAACATATGGTATATTTCTCTCTTATTAATAATTCAGTTCAAATGAGCAAAAATTAGTTGGTGCAGTTACAGCTGATTTTGTCCTGAAAAGATCTGCATTAATTTTAGACGTTTTGTAAATTGGGCTATTAAATAAAAGCATTATATGTGAATTACCCTTTAAATTTTAAGCAAGTTGGTAGTTTAATGGTATTTTCTAGTCAGATTCATTTTCGATCCCTAAAAAATTATGGTCATTACAGTAAGACAAATTTTTGAAACCTGCTACTTCCATCCAATTACATATAGTGCTAATAAGTAAACTAGAAAACTTTTATGCCTCGTTCTCTATTTTATCTTTTCTGTCAGGTGGCAATTTCTGTCCTCTTGTGTAAGTAAGGAGCTGACCTCCAGCTTCCTCACAGATAAGGCCCACCTCCAAATAATTGTGATTTCTGCTTCTTAACACTGTAATTCTGCCAGTTGCTGTTCCCACACATCATTCCTGTGTGTGGGTGTGAATTTTGTGAGTTTCTGGGCTGGCAGGGATATGCATCAGGGAATTGGGAGGAAAGCAAGTTCATATTTTGCACGAGGGAAGTTTCAGCGTGCTGCTGTGTGAGCCTGAGATGATCCCCTGCTCTCTGTGATGGATTTTTCACTCTATCAGAATTAAAGGGATTTATGTTCATGGATCAGGAGGATGTGCCCCAGTTCTGCTTCCACTGCCATGGCCAAACTGGTTTGAAGAAGTGCAGGTGGAGTGGGATATGATGTGATGCAGTGATACTCCCAGCTAACCACTTACTGAGCAGAAAGCCTTTAACTTTTCAAAGGACATCCAGAAGCACTAACACATATAGAGGGTACAAAACAGCCCAGCAGTGTGAAGCCTGAGTTGAGTTCTTGGCAGCTTTTTTTAGTGGAGCCTTTTGATCCCCTCAGAAGGTCTGTGGTGTCTGACACGCTGCCATAAATGAGTTCATTGCTAAACATTCTTGTATTCCTGTTTTGCATGTGAGAGTCTAGGACAAGGAAACTTAACTCCTTGATTTTATTAACAAATTTGGGCCCTGGAGCCCATGGAATCTTCCAGCACACTGTGGAGTATCAAAGAACAGCCTTTTCTTTCCTGTTGCCCTGTGTTTATTTGTGTAGTTTCGCTTAGTTTACCTGCTAATTGCCCCCCAATTACCAGCTGCAAATGCATATTAAAGAGAACAGCCACTTAGATCTGCACATGTAGGATACCTCAGAATGTAATAGCATCAATCATTCTAATTTTAATAACTGCTTTGCTCACATATCTTCATCCACGTCTGCACCTTTTTTGTTATATTATCTACCATTTTAGAAAGCTATCTAGCTTACTTACAGAGTTAAATTCAAATAGTCTAAAGGTTAATGCGAAACACTGGCAAGCCATTATGAGCACAGCAGTATATTTTAAAGGCATTCAGCTGTTGGAATTACTGAGAGCCAATGCTCAGTGTAAGTCCCCACAAAACTTACCAAAAAAATCCCTTCTACTGCTTGACCATGATGTTCTCTGTCTCACTGGGGCTGTGAGATATGAGGGTGACCAGTCTCAAACAGGAATCTCTGGGATTCTTTGCTTCATATAAACCCAGCTTAAATCAGATTCATACCCCTTTTGACCTCCAAGGTTCTGCTGGTGGTGGTCAAAGCTCAAAGCTCCCATTTAGGAGCAGAGCTCAGAGTTATGAGTTCAGGTGGCTTTGGCTGGACATCCCTGGTCCAGGTGTCCTTCCAGCACCAGAGGACAATCCTGGAAGGGGCTGCTCAGGAACAAGTGGGGTTTTCAGTGGGTGAAGTGGCAATGAAGGAGGTAAAGAAGGGAAATTATGCAGTGTGTAACAGGTGCATCCATGTCCTGGTGGTCTCCTGTCACAGGGCATGGCCCCACCTTGGTTCCACCCAGCAGGTCTGCCCCATAAAATCTGTATTATCAATAAAGGAGAGCCAGTGAAGAGACTGAGTCTGATGTCCTGTGTGGTTTCTGCTCTTTTATCTAAACTTGCTCCCACTGAGAGAACCCTACTTTTACAGCATTCTGGATATGATGATAAAAATTGCCTTTGTAGGGTGTTTCTATTCATTAAGCAGCTAATTTAAAAAAAAAAGTTTCAACATTTTTTGAGTATGATGAAGAAAATTCTTGCCATGGGCAAGAACAGCAGTTCTGCCTCTACTGCCAAGTTCATAGATGAAGGGGAATAATTCCAAGCTCCAATTTAGGAGTTATATTTTTTCTTGAAAAAAAAATAAAGCAGGAAGATTTCCATAAAATGCAGAGAGAACATACATATTTAT